>NC_133412.1:44227916-44840833 GCF_049350105.2 Macaca mulatta
AGGTGGGACCTGAGGTGACCATGGCCTGCTGGCCACCAAAGCCACACCATAGTCCAGGGCTGGGTGGGAGCCAGAGTGGATGGCCGGGTGCCTGCCTATTTGGCCTCTGGTCTCTGTCCCTTGGCACTGTTGGGAGTTATGACTCTTTCCCCAACAAGAGCCTTCTCCTTTGGGAGGGCAATCAGGGAAGGAAGTCAGAACTTAACTGCCTATATTTTTTTAGAGATGCATCATGAAGGATGTAGGGGGAAATGATATGAAGTACTTCAGCCAAAACAAACAAGCCAAACACCAAATAAAATGGGCTAGATGAAGCAAGTGTGGCAAAAATCTTGATAACTTTTGAATCTGGGCGAGAGGTAGTTTAGGTTGGGTTCTTAGGAGCACAGCCTGAGATGGGATTCAGATGCACATAATTTATTGGGGGGCGTGTTCTCAGAAGAAAGGAGTGAGGGGAGCGTGTTGGGGCAGCAAGAATGTGGTCTCTGCTGGAGTCTAGCTCAGCCTGATCCCTGGGGACGTGGAGAGGGAACTGCTCCTCCGAATGGTCACACCTTGAGGTATGGGGCCCAGCCCTTTGTTCCCATGTCCGTTGGTCATTGGCTGTAGGCAGACAGGCATGTGCGCGTGCACACACACATACGCACACCCCTCATTGGAGCAGGGCATTATTGCCTGACCCAGGACAATTCTCCCGATAAAGGGACATCTGTGAGCCATTACCCCAAAACTCCCAGTAGCTAGAAGTAAAGAGGACCTGGACAGGGTGTGTCACAGCATCCGTGGCATAGGTGTATGGGGGTTTATTGTTACTGTTCTTTCACTTTTGGTGTATGCTTGACATTTTTCCTAAAAAATAAAAAACCTCTACTAGAACAAAGTTCTGAGGAGGAAGGAAGCAAAGCCACCCACCGAGCCCTGGCTGTATGCCAGGCATCTTGCTTGCCTTCTTCCGTCTCGGGGATTTCACCGATACCAGTGGGGAAATTGAGACTCAGGAAAGTTAAAGGGCCAGCTCTAGGTGTAGGGTTGCCAGATTTAGCAAAAACAAAAACAAAAACAAAAAAACCCCAAAAACCTATGCCCACTTATATTTGAATTTCAGAATACAATGAAAAAAGTTTTGCATGAGTTGTAGCGTCATGTGTCCCATCCAATACTGGGGACATACGCATACTAAAAAGTTACTTGCTGTTTATCGAAAACTCAGATTTTAACTGGGCGTCCTATATTTTTATCTGATAACACTACCTAGGTTACACATCTTGTAAGTGGTGGAGCTGAGATTCATAGTGAGGTGGAGCTGACCCTGAAGCTTATGTTTTTCACCCCTGAAGGGTACCGCACTGACAAAAGGTTTTTGGAGGCATTCTCTCACCAGGGCCTCATGAGGGTGCTGCCTGACAGCAGAGCCCATTAGGATCATCCAGACGGCTTTGAAAAAATATTGAGGCCTGGGCTCCACCCCAAACCAATTACATCAGAGTCCCTCTTAGACACTCTCCCCTTCCCCCTCAGTTCCTTTTTTTTTTTTTTCTTTTTGAGATGGAATCTCGCTCTGGCGCCAGGCTGGAGTGTAGTGGCGTGATCTCGGCTCACTGCAACCTCCGTCCCACCCTGGGTTCAAGTGATTCTCCTGCCTCAGCCTTCGAGTAGCTGGGACTACAGGTGCGCGCCACCACGCCCAGCTAATTTTTGTATTTTTAGTAGAGATGGGGTTTCACCATGTTGGCCAGGCTGGTCTCAATCTCTTGACCTCATGATCCGCCCGCCTCAGCCTCCCAAAGTGCTGGGATCACAGGCATGAGCCACTGCACGTGGTGCCCTCAGTGCCTTTTTTAAGGTCTGCAGGTGAATCTAACATGCCCTCAGGGCCAAGAATCATTGGCCTGGGCCGCCAGCTCTCATTGTTCATGAATTTGAGAAGGAATAAACCAAGGGGGAAGGCAGGGAGCACAGGCCTCTGGAGGAGCTGGCATCGCTTCTCCTTTCAGCATCCTCCCTGGGTCCCTGCCTCCAGCAGGACCAGGTTCAGCCTGGCACATGAACTCTGCCCCAAACTGCCTGCATGCTAGGCTCTTTCCCAGCCTTTGCCAGTCCCTCTACTTGTAATGCCCTGCCAGGCTGGTTTTGCCCATCTGGCTAGCTCCTCCTGTTGCTTCTGAAGGTCCCACACACATCACCTCTCTCTGGAGCCTGCCCTGACCCCACAGCAGAGCTGGCCACCCCATCCTTCATTGACTCGTGGCTTCAGGAGTAGCACTCTACTAGCAGAAGTGAGCGCAGGTCGGCTCACCCACTTCGCTGCCAGCTCAGTACTTCTCCACGTCCGACAGCAGTGCCTGGCATGGTGTAGGCACTTGGCACGTGAGTGTTGAATTGGAGGAAGGAGGAATGGTTTTGTTGGGCGAGTGGGGTCCCGACTTTCCTCCTCACCCCACTGGCCCTGGAGGGATCCCCCTTTCCCACCACTCCTCTTCCTGCTTGGCACCTAAGTTCTGTTTGCCTGGAGCCTGGGCCCTTTGCAGCCCAAAGGTAAACAGGTTTATAACAACTTTAGAGAAAAAGGGAAAAAAAATAAAAAAAAGGCAAGTGAGCCAGGAAGTCATGCAGTTCCAGCTTCAGGCCTAAGGAGGTGGAAAAAGGCCTATGTGGCAAACCCAGAGCCTGGGACCCAAGCCCCAGCCACGCGGAGCTGAGCCTCCAGTTCCCAGAACTTAACTCTGGATAAACATGGAAGTAAGGAGTGCCGCCTCCTCCCTTCTGATATAGGGCTGGGAGGAGGAGAGGGGGTGAGGACCCTGGTTAGGAGAGGGAACTGTGGGGTACCTGCTCTATGGTAATAATAAAAAGGCTTTTAAAAAATTGTGATACAATTGACCGTCTGGACTATTTTTGCGTGTTCAGTTCAGTGGCGTCAAGTACATTTACATTGCTCTGCTACCATCACCACCATCTATCCACAGAACTCTTAATCTTGCAAAAGGAGAAAAGCCTCCTATTTTATCCTGTGGAAAATGTACACCAAGAGGCTATTCTTATATCAATAGCTGGGGACACAGATGAAGAAAACAGCCCCCTGCCTGTGGGAAGCTCCCACGCTTGTGGGGCAGGCAATCCCAGGACAGACAGGCCCATGGAGCCAGGGAAGGCTGCTCGAGGGAGGATGGTGAGGCACAGCTGGAGGTGTGCAGCAGGCGCACGCTCCAGGCTCAGCTCCGAACAGGACACTGGGGCTGTGCACACGTGCCGCTCTCATACATGGATCTGTTCGTGTCACCATGGACGTTGCAGGGGGTTATGAGAGGAGTGTCACGATCCTCCAGGAAGTTTGGAAAATAGAAAAATATTGCCTGTTCCACAACCACCATGCCCAGTTTCCTTTCTGTCCTTCAGTTTCTTGTCTCATGCACATATTTCCACTTGATCACAGCCCAGTGGCAGAGAAGATAACATTTTCCTCTCTGCCCTCCTCACCTTACGTCACATTAAACACTTTTCCATGTTGCACCCAGGCTTCCAAATGTCTCCGAAAAACCCTGCTTTGTCCAGGGAGTGTGTCCTCCATGAATTCCCCTCCAAGCAGTAGGGTGGGTGTGGGAGTGGCTGCATCTGGGGCCAGAGAACGGGTTCCGATGGGTGGACTGAAATGGAGGAGGAGTGAGGAGGGACACTTTGGCAGTTTGAGGGCATCTATCTGGAGCAAGGTCATGGATGGTGGAGGCTGAGACTGTTTAGGTGGCATCTTTGAGTCACTGCAGTGCATTCACAGGCGTCCTTCTCTGGGTCCTGTATCACCTGAGAGTAGCTAAGGCCCTCATCTGGTTGCAAATAGGACCTTGGTGTGGATTGTGCTATCCTGCAGCCTTCTGGACACTAGAGGTGACCTGTGAATGTTTAGCATTATGTGTCCGTCTTCCCAGGGCTCTAAGAGAGGAACCTTACCCAGGCCTTCTTTTTTTTTTTTTTTTTTTTTTAATTGAGACAGAGTCTTGCCCTGTCACCCAGGCTGGAGTGCAACAGTGTAATCTTGGCTCGCTGCAACCTCCGCCTCCTGAGTTCAAGTGATTCTCCTGCCTCAGCCTCCCAAGTAGCTGGGATTACAGGCACCTGCCACCACGCCCAGCTACTTTTTGTATTTTTAGTAGAGATGGGGTTTTACCATGTTGGCCAGGCTCGTCTAGAACTCCTGACCTCGTGATCTGCCTGCCTCAGCCTCCCAAAGTGCTGGGATTACAGACGTGAGCCGCTGTGCCCGGCCTTGCCCAAGCCTTCTAACTGCCAGCACAGAGCCCCTCCTGTCCCACGTGGAGCACGGGTGGGCAGGCAGGCCAGCAAGAGCCACTCAGGGACTGCAGGTGTGCATTGTTAAGAGCCCTTGGTGAGGGGTGCAGAAGGTGTGGGCGGGGGGCTGGCAGTGGCATCTTTGTAGTTTGCTTTAAATATACCTGTTTGCTTTTGTTTTGCAAAGAAGCATGTGGCTTCTCAGGGAAAACCTGGAAAGCCGAGAAAAGTGCAAAGAGATGCAGGGAGGGAACTCCCATAATCTGACTGTCCAGAGATAACCACTGTTAACATTTTGCTGTATTCTGTTTAAATTAAAAGAAAAAATTTAACTAGTTTTTTTTGTTGTTGTTTTGTTTTTTTTGAGATGGAGTCTTGCTGTGTTGCCCAGGCTGGAGTGCAGTGGCGCAATCTTGGCTCACTGCAAGCTCCGCCTCCCGGGTTCATGCCATTCTCCTGCCTCAGCCTCCCGAGTAGCTGGGACTACAGGCGCCCGCCACCATACCCGGCTAATTTTTCTTATTTTTAGTGGAGACGGAGTTTCACCATGTTAGCCAGGATGGTCTCGATCTCCTGACCTCGTGATCCGCCCGCCTCAGCCTCCCAAAGTGCTGGGATTACAGGTGTGAGCCACTGCACCCGGCCAAAATTTAATTAGTTTTTAAAGAGATGGGCCTCCCTTTGTTGCCCAGGGTAGCCTCAAACTATGAGGCTCCAGCGCTCCTCCCACCTCAGCCTTCCGAGTAGCTGGGACCACAGGAACACACCACTGCACCTGGCTGTTCTGTTAAAAAATACAGTTTTGCGTCCTGCCTTTTCTCCTCAACATTACATAAATATTTTCCTGTGTCATTAACATTCTTCATAAACATTGTTTTTGATGGCTGCGTTCTATTCTGGCCTATGGATCTACTAGGGCTGAGTTCTTAGCTTGTGAGTTGGACACCTGGTCTCCCAGGTGGGAGAAAGAGCGCCGGCTGGGAGGTGGGATGTGCCCACATGGCAGGCCATGGCACTCTCACCCTGGCAGTCCTCCCCTGTGCATTCCTGGCTGTGCTACATCCTGCCCAGGCCTGTGGACATCCAGCATTATCCATTCCCCTTTTTGAGCTTTGCAGTCCTGGGCATGAATTGAAGGCTCTTTCAGGAAGCCTTCTCTGATCACCCAGCCTGGGGTGGCCAGTGGGTATTTGCCATCCTCTCTGAACTCCTGAGAAGGAGACACTGCTGATCCTCAGTACATGCTGCCCAGATGGCATGGTGGGATCGGTCCTGCCATGTTTGGCCTCTTTTTCTTGAGTTCTTTGCAGAGCCTGACTTTAGAGTAGTACTTTGCCATTCACTAGCTGTGTGACCTTGGGCAAATTCCTCAATCTCTCTGAGTCTTGGTGCTTCTTCTGTAAAATAAGGGTTATAGTAATGGACCATTTGCCTGGTTCTTGTGAAAACCAAAAGAGATTATATGCCAGGTGCTGAGTACTGTGCCAGGGACATGTTGGGTGCTTGATAAGGGATGGGGGTTATTCTGAGTGTCAGTAGTGGGACTGTTTTATCCTGCCATCTCCCCTTCCACCCACCAGAATGAGCAGCCCAGTGGGTAAAGGTTGACCAGAACTATAGTTGACTCAACTACAGTTGAGTGAATGATCTTTGCTCCATTTTTTTCCTCCCACACTTTGGTTGGGGAAACTGAGGCCACCCTGAAGTTCCCACCTACACCTCATGACTTTCTCAGATCCCTGGGGGGTGGCTTAGGAAATGTCTTTGGAGATTTGGGAACACACTGGATACATCAGTTGGTGAGCCAGGGAAATTAGCAGGAACGAGCTCATTTCGATAGCAATGAGCTGAGTCTCCCTCCAGCTGCCAGATATTTACGAGGCTGGCTAGGTGCCGGCGGCCGGAGGCCTCCAATGGCCCTCATCCCTCTGCCTTCCGGCTGGAAATAATTCGTGTTTAAAAAATAACAATAATAAAAAAAAAATCTCCATCTCCTCTGGCCTTCTGGTTTCTTCGGCCCCAGGTGGGGAGATGGTGGATGCCTTTGCCCTGTAAGCAGCTCTCTGTTCAGGGTAGCCGGACAAGAAAGGCCATCCGTGGCCCTCCCCAACCCTCCCTCATCTGCAGAAGATTGAACCACTGTACCCCATTTGAGGTGGATTGCCTCAAACCCCACCCTCAAATCCATCACGTTTGAGGTGGATTGCCGAGGGTCTTTACCTCTGGAGCAGACCCTGCTCTTAGGTGGGGAAGGTTTGTGTCTCGTTAGGCTCCTGCAGGAACTTTGGGTCCTTTTCCTGCTCCTGACCTCAGTTTCCCCATCTGTAAAATGAGGAGGAGGTTGGGTGGGAGGACATATAACTTGTAGACCCAATGTTACAGCGAAACTAGGGGTCCTGGGGTTGAGAGTTTTAAACCCTGACTGGGAACCATCATCCTTTGCAGCATGTGTTAAATGCAGGTTCCCAGGCTCAGGCTCACTAATCAGAGAATCTCTAGGGTAGGGCCTCTGAGTGTACATTTTTGGGGCAATTTAGAAAATGGAGAGTAAATTTGCAGAACTCCATTTTGAAGTACACAGTTCAGTGGTTTTTAGTATATTTGCAACATTCTGCAGCTGTCACCACTCCCTCATTCAAATGCCCCGAGAGATTCCAATTGCCGCCAGTCCCTCTGGGCAGCTCTACAAGTGCATGTCCTGAGGCATTGAATTGGACCCTTACATACCGAGGCTGCAAGGCTACTCTCCTGGTTGGGGTTTCCTGCTGACAGAATCTGGTTTTCAGGCCCTTTATGATTTAAGATGAGAAGTTTCTGAGAGGAGGAAGCCAGACTGGGGGAGAGATTGCCCTGTTTTTCTACAACTTTCCAGGACAGCGGAGGTCTTGCTGCCTTTCCCTGTCCCCAGTGCCCCACACACTGTGAGCAGGGGGGCAGTCACTTACTCAGAGCTAGTGACCCTTTCAGCTTCAGCATATGGAATTCTTGTGGCACTTTTAGCATCTCACAGCCACGACACAGGTACAGTGGTGGCCCCGTACCCTGGAGAAGCCCCTCTCCCCTTTCTCAGCCCCCCTCACAGGAGTCAGCATCCCCTCACTGCCCTGAGCGTGTGCCCTTCCTCTGGCCACTAGGGGCTGAGGCCCTGGTCCTCATAATCCCACAAATGTCTGGTTTCCCTCAGAGCGACTTGGGGTACCTGGAAGCTTCACCCCTAACAGGCCTTTGTGAGGGTCACAGTCTTAGGGTGGGGGGACAAATTACTTTTGTTCCACCTTGTCAATGAAAGGGATGGACTTTTTCCCAGTGCGCCTGCCCTGGCTGAGGGTATGTCTGGTGGTCTTGGCCAGGACACTCACCCTTGTGTCTTCCCGGCAGTGAGACCCTGTGCAAGATCCTCTGCAGCCTCCGTGTTTGTGGTCTTGAGGCCCCATGGGGTCTAGCCAGCCCCTCTGGACAATAATTGGTCGCTCTGAAAATGGGATTCAGCCACAGGTGACCCCTTTTGTGGGGAAGGAGTAGCTGATTGGCTACGCACTCCCTCATAATGAAGCTCGTGCTCTCAGGGTCACCGCCAGCATTTCTGACCCTGTCCACAGTTAGCACTCATTCCCAGGCCCCCAGCTGTCCTTAAGGAAGCCAGGGGGGTTGGTGGACATTGCCTTTGCTTGGACTGCCCTCTGCGTTCCCTGGCCTGAGGCCTGGCTTTGTTTCTGGGCTTGGGTGCTCTTACTGGGTTCTTCTCTGAATCTTCAACCCTGACATCTTTTCCCTGGAGTCCCCCGCCTGGAGTCCACATTCCAGAACAGCTGCCCTTCCACGGTTAGCATGTGGTGGTGGTCCATGCCCTGACCCTGTGACTGTTCCCTCTGTGAGCCTCAGTTTCCCCCTCTGTCAAATAACAGGTCCTTTATAGCCCTGCCCCACCATGTGTCACCCTGTCCTTGATGTGACAGCTGCCCAGGGGAAGGCGTAGTGAATGGATGGATGCTCCCACCAGCCAGAGACCCCTCCAGTTCCTTTTTCCTCATGGGATCCTGAGAGCTCCCTGCAGTTTGCAGTGAGAGTGGCAGCTGAGTTTTCTTTCTAAGAAAGAGAGTGGCTCTGGGCTGGGTAGTTATCTCCCAGGGCACCCCCAATAAGCCAATCTCACAAGGCTGACTTGGACTGCATTCTTTTGGAGTAGCTGGGCTTGAATGGTGAGCAGGGGCCTCTGGGCTGGCATGGAGTTGGTTTCTGCATCTGTAAAATGGGTACATACCTGAAAAAGCTTTTGTGAGTGTAAAATGAGATCACATATGCCCATACATGTGCAGGTATAATCCTCCTAGCTATCAACGTCACTGATGCCCTCATTATATAGAAAAGAGGCTCTCAAGGATATTAAATGGCTTGTTCAGCCAGTTAGTGAAGGAGCTGAGCCCAAGCCCTACCTCAACAGCATTTCCTCTTTCTTTTTCTTTCTTTCTTTTTTTTTTTTTTTAAGCAATACATGATTCATGCAGATCATCTAGAAAACAAGAAAAGCACAAAGGAAAAACAGATTACCCTTAATGCTACTGCCCTAAAAGAAAATAATTATATTATTATTCTTAAAATTATTTGGATGTTATTTTTTGTATCATCCTCTTTCTTAGCAAAATATGGGAAGTAGAAATGGTCTCTATGTAGCCAAATGAAAAAGTTCATATAGCTGTTTTATAGCTCTTTTCTCTTAGCAATTCTGAAAACATTGTCCTCAATTCAACACCTGGTCTGTGATTTTTGATGGCTGCTTAGTATTCCATGCCATATTTACGTCACCAATCCCCCAAGGCTGGATATTTAGGTTGTTGCAGTGACTTTTTTAAAAAAGAAACTATCATAAAACATTGCCGCTTGGCGAGCATCTTATGTCATTGTGCACATCATTGGTGATTTCCTTAGGATATATTCCTAGAAGTGGGATTGCCAGGTCAAAGGCCACACACATTTAAGGTCAGAGTGCCCTCCGGAAAGGCTGTATCTGTTTTCTCTCTCAGCAACCCTGGAGGAGAGGGCCCGGATCCTGTAACTCACAACCCTTTGCTATTTCCAAACCACGAGCCCAGAAAGAGTCGAAAAAAACAAAAACCACGACTCTGGGAGCGACTTCCTGCCAGAGGAAGGGAGGCATTTGGTAAATAGTCCACTCCCAGTTTTTGAGTGAATGCTGTGTGGCCTGCCTCGGGCCAGGCCATTTGGGAACGTACTAAAGAGTAAAGACCAGGTCTGTGTCCTCAGGCGGCTTCCATGTGCCTCAAGGGGGAAGACATCATGTGTCGGGACACCTGGCAGACACCTGAAAGGCCACCGGATCCCAAGTCCAGGCTGAGGGTGGGGCCATGGCCACCACATCCACTCCATCCACCTCCATCCCTGGCACCTGCTCAGGGCCATGTGGACTAGACGTGCAGTGAATGTTGAACAACAGAAAGCAGTGTGTTACCCACAGAAGCTGATGGTGAACTCCTTAAAGTAAGCTTTGAGTCTTGTTCATGGCTGGCTACACCCCCTAAGCCTAGAACCTTGTTGTCGTAAATACTGGTCAAGTGAACAAAGGCTCTGTGGGACCAGTGAATCCAAGAAGGTTGGTGGAATGGTCTAGATCCCTGCAGGAAAGTGGGATAAGCCAGTGTGCTGCCCACAGCCCTCATCACCAGTCACTCTAGTGGGTGCTAGGAAGCACTGGGTGGGGAGTCTGGGCTGATTTCCTGTCCCCAGCTCCTATGAGACCCGGGCAATTGCCTGACTGAGCCTCAGTGTTCTTAAGGGACCAGACTTTGTTCTTGGGGGCTCCTTTCTGGTTCTTGCCAAGAATCTGGGTGCCTGTGGTCAAGATGGGGGCTGGGGGGAGGGTCAGTTGCCAAGAATTTGGCCCTACAGGTCCAGCAAGCCTGCCCCCCACCAGGTGACCTCTGGCCAAAGGGTGGCTGCTTTCCAGCCCAGGACCCTGCCCTCCCCAAAACCTCTTAGCAGGACCCTCCAAGGTGGCTGGTGGCACCCCCAGGGGGTATGGAAATAAGGTGATCCAACTCTTCCCTGGCTGCCCCTCTGTTTTGAATAAGGTTGTGGATTGTTTATTTGAGAGAAGAGAGGCTCCAGCCACACATCCTGCTTTTAAAATCCGGAGCTCCAGCCGAGCCCTCTAGGCCTTGAGCCCCCTACCCGCACCCCTACCCTAGGTCCCTCTTTCACAGCACCCCCACCCCAGCTGGCATGCCTTCTGCCTGGCAGCTCCAGAGGCCCCTCCCCTGAGAGAGGACTCTCCTCACCCCACCCGGCTTCCTGGGCCCCACTTTTAAACAGCTCTCAGTGGTCTCCTCCCGCCTGTTCTCTTCTACTCCTTTCCCTAAACGCCCCTTCGCCACAGGCCAAGGGGAAAAGGGCTTCCTACTCCAGGAGGACACTTGTACTTTGGCAGAAACACCCATCTTAGACTTTCCTGGTATTTTGGTGATCTGACTACTCAATCTATTTTGTTGATGAGGACACCAAGTGTTAGAAAAGTGATGCTGCTTGTGCCGGGTACGTGGCCCACCAGTGGCCTGGCAGAAGACTCAGAGTCAGGCTGCAGCCCAAGCTCTGCCTCCGGCTTGCTGTGTGACCTTGGACAAGTCCCTTTCCCTCTCCGGGCCTCAGCTTGCTCACCCACAGAGTGAATGGGTGGGTGGTAGATGCTCTTTGAGTTCTTTCATCTCTATTTCTTTGTCTAGATAAGAACCACATGGTGTCAAGTGTGGAGGCCCCTTGCAGTTCCTCTGTTTTTCCCCAAAGTCCTGTGGTACCCCCACCCCTCCCTCGTCCCCATGTCCCACAGCCAGTTCAGAGCCAGAGACAAAAGCCTGTTGCAGGCAGGTGTGACCAGTGGGGATGTGTCCTAGTGCCTGGCTGGTGGGCCCGGATAAGAGGCCCAGGCTCCCCAAGCATCACAGGGTGCTGGGGGTGGGGGAGATGGAGCAGGCTGGCAGTGGGTTCACCATCCTCTGCCCACCCCTTCTGGAACCTCCCCAAGCCCTCCCATACAGGTGAGGGAAAGTTTCATGATAAATGCTAGACTTGCTGAAAGGGACACGGCAGCTGTGCAACTTTGGTGACTCCTGTCCTGTTAATCCTTTGTGAAGTGGGGGTTTTCTGCCCCAGCAAAGCTGGAACCCTCACAAGGCCGCATGACCCACAGGCTATCCTCCTCCCTCCTGTGGGGCGCGTGGGCTGGTTCGTGTGGGCTGGGGCGCCTGGGGTGGTTTGTGTGGGCTGGGGCATATGGGCTGCTTCACGTGGGCTGGGGCGCGTGGGCTGGGGCGCGTGGGCTGGTTCGCGTGGGCTGGGACGTGTGGGCTGGTTCGCGTGGGCTGGGACGTGTGGTTTAAAGGTCTGGAAGTTAAAGGTCTCCGTCCCTGGTAAGCCAGCTCTTTGTTCCACATCCTCAAGGACCCTGACTTCAGCCTATTGTTCCCCCTGCTGACACAGAGGCTCCAAGTTCCTCTCTGGATTTACACTAGGGTGGGGTGGGGGGTCCTGGTGTTGGCCGTGGGGGCTGGGGATCTGTGCATACCTGCTTATTAAAAGTCAATCACTCATTCAGAGAAAAATGCTATTTTGAGACACCATCTTGCATGTGGGAGGCTGAGACAGTGACTGCCGAAGTTTTTGTACCCTGAGTTTTGTCAAGCTGAGGCCTGGACACTTCTGGCTGTGGCTGATTTTGTGTCCTTGGTGGACACGATAATCAAACTGCTCAGGTGACCAGGCAGGGCGAGGTTTGATTTGACAGCAGCTGGCGGAGGTAGTGCAGAGGGCTTGCTTCTGAACTTGAACTTACAGTACCCATAAGTGAATCCAGCAAGTTCCCCGGCTCCATGTGATTCCCAGACCCTTCAAATCAGAGTTGACGGTGGGGGAAGAATTGAATCCCCCAGAGCTGGGGGCATGATCCAGCGCTCCAAAGGGTTAATCTTGTTTTGAAGTATTAATAAGGGAAGAGTATGTTTGAGTGACTTTCTGGGATATTGTGCTTTTGGACATTTAGTATGTCAGTTCTTGCTATAATAGCACTAATACATAAAGTTCCTCCTGGCTTGATTTTCATTTTACAAAAATAATCCAACTAATCTAATTGATCCAATTGATCTTCCCTGAGAGGATCCAGCCAGGAGGACAGAAATTCTTATCTCCACATGTCAAGTGGGGAAAATAAGGCTTGGCCAGAGGTTGCGTGGTTTGCCGTGTTTGCGTGACCAGGCCAGTGGGACATGGATGGGTCATGGGCCTCTGACTGCCAAGGCCTGGCCTTCCCACCACACCTGCCCTTCCCCAAGAGTGCCTTACCTGCTGGTGCTAAGGAGCCTGGCCTTGATTTGGACTCCCTCCGTCAGCAGGAGGCTCTGGCCAGACTCCCTGCTTCCCCGTGGGGGCACTAAGCCTGCTCCTCCCAGCTGGTCTTTGTGGGCCCTGGCCCCCTTCTTTTCTGGGTGTTCCCTCTGGGGGTTCAGGGGCTTCGTGGTCAGGAGGCTGGGAGATTCTGAGTGCAGAGCCTGCCTGGCATTGGCACTGCCTACTGGCATCTGCCTACTGGCATTGCTGCTTCTCACCTGAAGCTGATTCATAGGTAGTTTTTAGGACTAGGTTAGCCTTCCTCGGACACTGACTCCATGGTTTCCCCTTAGTTACACCTACCTAGGATAATTGGAAAATGAGGAGCTTAAACTTCATAGAGGTTGGACGAAACACCTGCCTTAGAATGCAGGGCCAATGCAAATCACTTGGGGATTACTGGACATCAGGGGTTGTCTGGGGGTGGTCACTTCTGCTCTGGCCACCATTTCCTCAGGACTGACTGCAGCCATCTGTCCCGTGTAGGAACCCTTAATCCTTACCATTCTCACAGGGATGGCCTAAAGTCTTCCCTGAGAGCCCTTTGCACCCCACTTCTCCTTCTCCGGCATGAGGCAGTGGCTGGGGGTGCACACAGCCACCCCACACCCTAACTTGCCCATTGTAGCCAGACCCCTCCTTCCGATCATGAGCCTCCCTGGGCTCCATAAATCATCCTAAGAGCACATTCCTTGGGGGATTTGTAAAATAATCAAAATATTTGGGGAAAAGACCTTAAGATTACTTATGGCTATTAGTGGGATCCATATATTTTGGCACCAAGCATGGCTTAATTGAAAAAATATGTGTGCTTGGTGATTTCTTTCTCCCCCCTCCCTTTTTTTTTTTTTTTTTTTTTAATAAGGAGTAGGCCCAGAGAGAAGAGTGGTTAGGCAAAAAAAATAGGGAGGAATTAAATATCAAAAGAGTTTGTGTGGAGGAGCTGTTTACAGAATTGTGGAAAATATAATGCTAAATGGAAAGTAAGCCTTGCCTATATAGTCCGGGATTATTAATAGAGCCTAGTTGCCACGCACATAATGAACCTTTTAAGAGACCTGGGACAACTTTCCCCTTTGCAAAACAAGTTTCCTTCGAATAGCACCATTCACGCAGCTAAGGGCATTGGGTTACAACAATAAATAAAAATGAACAGTGCCCTGAGAAATTCAAGGAATGCACAAACGTTTCAGTGATTTAGTATGAGAAAACACTATTTAAACATTTAATTGAATTGCATACTTTCATCTTTAAAACGTTAGCGTTTGAACTGCCACCTGAATCTCCCTCTCTTCACTTCATTAGATTGCAAGGCCCTTTCAGGGGAGGGAGTTCCTACTCTCCTGCCCTTCCCCAGGCTTTTCCCCTTCCCTGCTGTTCCCTAACTTGCTTTTGCCCAAGACTGTCAGGAAAAGGAGACTCGACGGGAGTTTCCTTTTAAAGCTATAGGGAGAGACTTGGATGAGATGTGCTTTTCAAAATATTTTATTTGCCAGGACTTGATACGAGCTATGGATTCCTGGGTCAGTCACCACCCCTGGGGACTCAGTTTCTCCTCTGTTAAATCAGGAATTCAGATTAAGAACTTTGTCATAATACACATGCCCGATGCCCACTCTAATTCAGTTGGTTCCCCAGGTGCTTCTGTTGTGCCTTCTTGGTTCAAAATTACCAGAGTGGGCTCGGTGTGGTGGCTCATGCCGGTAATCTCAGCACTTTGGGGAGGCTGAGATGGGCAGATTGCTTGAGCATAGGAGTTCAAAACCAGCCTGGGCAACATGGCAAAACCCTGTCTCTACAAAAAATACAAAACTTGGCCAGGTGCAGTGGCTCAGGCCTGTAATCCTAGCACTTTTGGAGGCCAAGGCAGGCAGATCATGAGGTCAGGAGTTTGAGACCAGCCTGGCCAACATGGTGAAACCCCGTCTCTACTGAAAATACAAAAATTAGCCGGGCATGGTGGTGGGTGCCTGTAATCCTAGCTACTTGGGAGGGTGAGGCAGGATAATCGATTGAACCTTGGTGGCAGAGGTTGCAGTGAGCCGAGATCACGCCATTGCACCCCAGCCTGGACAATAAGAGCAAAACTCCATCTGAAAACAAACAAACAAACAAAAATTAGCTAGGCATGGTGGCATGCACCTACCCAGGAGGCTGAGATGGGAGCAAAGTTGAGTCCAGAAGGTTGGAGGCTGCAGTGAGACATGATAACTCCACTGTATTCCAGCCTGGGTGGCAGAGATCCTATCTCAAAAAAACAAAAAAAATTAATGGAGTGGAAGCTCCAGAGGGCCCTTGCAGGTCTAGGAAACGAGGGGGCAGAGACACAGCGATCATTGGGCACTTCCTGTGTCCAGTGAGCTCAATGCATGATGGAAGGTGCCTGGTTGAATCCTCCTGGGTCCAGGGACTCTGTGATTCTAATCGCAGCTGATACCTACCCAAGGAGGACTGATCCCAGGTGGCACCCCCTTCTGTGTGCCAGAATCGAGTCTTTGTACATGGACAGTTGTTCAAAGTTGCTGGGACAGTGGAGCCTGCTGCAGATTGGATTTGGCTCTGAAGAGAGAAAGGGAAAATCATGTGTCCTCGGCACATTTTCCAGCCCTGGCGAGGTGTTGTCCTTCGAGGTTAATGTGTACACATGGGAAGCACACGTAGCCCTCACGCACGTGTTCTTTCCTCAGAGATTAACCAGTGGCCCTGTACTGATTGCCAGCTTATCCTCTGGGCTGCTGTGAGGGACACAGTGGGGCTTCTTTGCAACCCTACCCTGGAATGGCTTGAAATCTGTTTTTACAGATAAACAGCAGAGCAACGTGACCTTGGGCCAGTCACCGCTGAGTAAGACAGAGGCATCAAATCGAGACAACTAAGAAAACCCCCTTGGTACCAAACCCCTCTTTCTTTGTGGGTATCTTCATAAACTGTTGCATATCTTAGCTCCGAGTTAGACTGGGGGTGCCTTGAGGACAAGGACAAGTGTCCTTCTGTATGCTCAGAAGATTGGGACATTCCATGTGGCCAGTGAATGCTCATTGAATGACTCATCCGAATTTCATTTTGCTCCATTTAAGGGAACATCCCTGTACCTAGTGTGGAGTACAAATCAGATAGGACCCAAACCTTGTTCTCACAGTGCTTCCCATCTTTTGAAGGACTTGGATTTGGCTATGGTCTGATTTATTTGATGCCAAGGGGCAGTTTTCCCAGGAGCAGATCTCGCACCAGAAATTCAAGTGCACAGTGTATCGTGGCAGGGGGGTTGACCCAGGAAACAGCAGTTAGGAGAGTGCTGGGAAGGGAAGAGAAGGGGCCAGTGCAGGTGGCATTATCAAGCCAGCTACTTCTGTGGGCAATCGGAGCTGAATCCTGCTGGGAAGTTAGAGAAGCAATACAGAACTCACCCCAGCTATCCTCCTCAACGGGTGAGGGAGCTGGGGTATTAATCCCCCACTCCTAGTGCATGTGTTCCCGGTACTTCCCAGTCCTCAGGCAGAACAAGCCCCTAGCAGGCAGGGCGAGTCCTAGGACAAAAGCAGGTGTTGGCATTTGCATGGAATTGGTAGGGGCTGAGGGTATGTGAGCAGAGCACCGGCAGAGGTGTTTGCTGGGCCTCCACGTGTCAGGCCATGAGTAACCCAGAGACACCTCCACCCCCCGCACTGGTCTCCTAGAGCAGTAGTTTGTTCTAAGGAAAGGAGAACCCAGCAAGTCCCTGCCTTTTGGAGAACAAATACCGAGAAGGCCCTGTGCCTGAGGTTCTCTGAGTAAAAGCACTTTGCAAAATGTTGAGCCTTGTTCTGCAGGAAGTCAGAGGGTGGTGGTGGTGATCATCTTTGCTCTGCACAGAGGGCTCAGACCTGCAGGCTTTACCTCCTACTCTATAATCCAAAGGTGGGGCCAGTCCCAGCTCGGCCTTTTGGTAGCCCGTGGCCCTGGTGAAGCTGCTGAACCTACTTGCCCACCAACTGTGAGCCTTGAATGGTAGTCCACGAACAGTGCCTGGTACTTCCCCGCATAGTGGATGTTTAGGACTATTCATTCCCACTCCCATCCCTTCCAGGCTGATCGTGCATGCCCTCCCATGGCCCTCCCATCAGGCTGTGAGGTGGCAAGCTGGGTGGGTGTATCGCTGCCTCTTCCACAATGGGAAACTGAGGCCCATAGGAACTAAGACCCAAAGCCCTGGCCTCCTGAGCCCCTAGTCTACACTGCTTTCCTGATGTGGCAGGCCTATGTCAAGGTCAAAGCAAAGTGTGTGAAGCCAGGGGTGGGAAGGAGGTGACTGGCCATGCTCTGGCTGTGGCCCTCACCCCGTCTTCAGTGGGTCATTGTGCCAGATGTTTGACTCACCAGAGCTTGGACGCCTGAGTTGTCCATTCTACCCCCGACATCTGCATGGTGCCAGGCACAGAGCAGGATGTCAGAGCTGGAGGGACTTTGGCGATGGGCCAGACCAAACCTTTGTTTTGTTGAGAAGAGGAAACAGTCTCAGAGACACCAGTGACTTCTCCGAGTCACACGGTGACTTAGTGACAGCCAGAATTGGAGTTGGGCCCTGGAGGGCCAGCGTGCCTTTCCTCCTACTTCTTCCGTAGGAAGCTGCTATGTAAGGTATGTTTTATTATAGTTGCTTATAAACATAATAAAAACCCTGTCATTTAATGGCAGCTCTTTTTTTTTTTTTTCCCCAGGCAGTTAATAATCCAGCTTTTCACTTGCTCCTCAGGGAAACCATTGAGGGAGGTGGAATGAGAATTGCCCACTTTCAAGCTGGAGTCATTGAGGCCTAGGAAGCTTTTCTGGGTCTCAGGACTCCCAGGACTCTGGGACTCTCGTAGGTCAGGATGGCTGGGGCCAGTGCTGGCAGCTTTGCCTCCATGGGGGGCCCTCCCTACTTTCTGACAGACCACAGATCTTGCTGGAGGAGAGCCTCAGGGGAGAGCCCCAGGCTCATGTTCAGAAGATTCAGGTTCAAGGCCAGGTCTGGCATTGACTGTCTGTGTGACTTTGGAGGGTGTTTTGAGTTCTTCCACTAGGATAGATGGTCTTGTGTCACTCCACCAGCTCTTGCCCCTGCTTTCAGAATGCTCACAGTTGAATGGAAGCAGACTCATAATTTAATAATACATACATAGGGCTGGGTGCAGTGGCTTACACCTTTAATCCCAGCACTTTGGGAGGCTGAGGCAGGAGGATTACTGAGGCTGGGAGTTCGAGACCAGACTGGACAACATAGTGAGACCCCGTCTCTAAAATAAATAAATAAATAAAAATTAGCTGGGCGTGGTGGCACATGCTTATAGTCTCAGCTACTTAGGAGGCTGAGGTGGGAGGATTGCTTGAGCCCAGGATTGCTTGAGTTCGAGGCTGCAGTGAGCTATGACTGCATCACTTCGCTCCAGCCTGGGCAGCAGAGTGAGTCCCCATCTCTTTAAAAAAATAAAAAATAAAAAAACCCAGAAAACTTTTATAGAAATCTGAATATTTTGCTGTGGGAACCCAGAAGAATTGCCTAGGTAAGTGTGGGAAGGCTTCACAGAGGAGGTGATGTTTGGCACGGGACAGCAAGGGGCATCCAGGGAGAAGGTGCAGGGGGAGAGGGGTAATGTTTGCCAAAGGCGTACATGTGCTGCATGCTTTCAGTGTGCTGTCTTACTGAATTCTCATGACATACAACCCTTGGAAGGTTGTTTCGTTATTGCCATTTTGCAGGTGAAGTTGAAGGGCCCCAGAGAGGGAAGAATGCTTGTTTGGGGTCTTGCAGCCCAGGTTTTAAAGCCCCTTGTCCTCCCTCCTCTTCCTCCACAGCCTCCCATGCATTTCCCACAAAGGTCCCTGAGGCCTGATCAGACCCTCCCAGCACTTTTAGGATCCGGGATGTGGGAAAGGTGATGGGTCCTGTAAGAGGGTGTGCCCAGGGAGGGGCAGGGACATCCAGTGCCCATCTCAGTGCCAGCAGCCTGTCATACCCCAGCCTGCCCTTCTGTCACTCCAGTCGCAGGGATCTGGGCAGATGTGAGTCCTTGTGCATTGGGCCATCTCCAAGGAGCCCCAGTGGCACCTCCTTGTTCCTGTAGCACTCAGCACTGCTGCTCTAGGCACCATCTCTTCTATTCCCTCCTCCTGCCTCGGCTCCCTTGGGTGGCCTTTTGTAAGGATCTTATTTGTGGGCCTGAGTCCATTCCACAGATGGAGAAACCAAGGCTCTGAGAAGGGAAGTGACTTACTCAAAGTCATACCATACTAGGAACTGGGCAGAACTAGGAGTGAGCCTTGTGGCTCCTCTAGCCCTCTGCCATGGTAGGAGGGCCAACAGGATCTAATACTTGCTCCCCACCTTGCACAACTCAGGCCTTCCTTCCTCAAAGATCCTCATTGAACTTGAAGAGGAAATTTACATTTTTTTTCTTCCTCTTCTTGCAGGACTTCATCACTCTTTCGGAGATTTAGGTCTGAGGGAAACAGCCCCAGACAGGTAGCCAGGACTCCTCGATCCTGGCTCAGGGGTGCCCAGGCTGGATGACTCGGGTTTCATTTCCTTGCCAACTTCCTGGCACTGCCTGCCCTCGGAGGCCCCAAAGGGCAGTGTGCAGGGTGCCTGGAAGCTCAAGTTCAGATGTCACCTCTATATAAGTGACATGTAGGTGGGTGGTCATGGGCTCATCTGCCCTGCTTTGTAAAAGTAAAAATCTCATCTCAGGATTGAGTTAAGAATATACATAGTAATGCTCCATAAATGGGTGCTATGGCTACCTGGTCTTCAAAAACAAGGGCATATTTCTCATTCCTCCAGTCTCTCCGCCTGACAGCAGAGTATTCTCTGGACTCCTTCAACCTCTGCCTCTCTCAATAAATGGGCCAACCTCTTGCTTGTGCTCTCAAATTAAAGGCAGGGGTCAAGCTGAAACTTACCCTTGCACAAAGGTCAGACTTTTGCCTGGCTCTGGGTGTCACTGCCTGGATAATGGGCAGGCTCTTCCTGTGCTGCAGAAAGACTGGACTGAGCTTTGCAGTATTCAGGGGTTCATACTTGCATCTTTTAGACAGCCTCCCCTGACCACCTTCCACTTGCATGTGGACATACACTGTTCACCCAGGTCTCTTGTGTGAAGTACAGCCAGTGGTACCGGGCAGGAGCTCAGTGAATGCATGTGCCCATTTTATTTTCTGTCCCTCAGCATTGATACTACGAGGTGGATAGGATTCATTTATTCTCATTTTCATACCATTTAGTGATTTCTCTGAGTGCCTTCTGTGCTGGGCTTTGTAGGGTTATGCAGAATGAGTGCCTAATAGCTGTTCAGCACAGAGTTGGGCCTTTTATGTAGAGTGTCTCTCTGAATCCTTATAACCATCCTGAGGATGGGATATGATTAATTGTAATTCCCATTTTACAGATGGATTCACTAAGGCTCAGAGGAAAGGTACCCCAACAGGGTGGGAGCTAAAAGTCCATTTAAGACAACAATGAAAAGGACAGAATGAGGCTTTGTGGCTCCTAGCAGAGGTAGCAGAGGGGTGCTAGGTGAGGGGAGGCTGTGTGGGCTGGGGGTGCTATGTGTCTCACCTCACCAAGCAGATAAGATTCCAGTAGGGGCTGAGGGATAGGCTGCTTTATTCTTATCTGTAATCCCCTCTTCTACTGCTTATTTGCTGTGTGACCTTAGGCAAACACCTTACCTTCTCTGGGCCTGTAAATTACTGCACACTCTCAAGGTCCATTTTTGTTTTTTTTCTGGAAACTGGCAGCAGATCAGTTGTGTGCAGAAAAGAAGCTGTTTATTGGTTCCAGTGCTGTCTTTACCCTTCAAAGCCTTCATAAGGGTTTGGAGGGGATGGGGAGGAGTCATGGCCCACTACAAAGGGCCACTGCCATGTTGAAGAATCAACACCAGTTTGAGGATCCAGCAGAAATTTCTGTTTGTTCACGGGATGGTGCCAGGCAGGTTCTCATGGACTCACAGGCCCAGCCAGCGTGACAGGTTGGCTTTACATTGATCTTTTTTAGATATGAGGGTTAACAGTAAGATTCTTTATGGGAAGAGAGAAGTGAGTGTGTGTTCCATTGCCAAATAAGAAAACAGATTTTTTAACAGCCAAGTAGATGATCCCTTCTGCTCAAGTTTCTTTTATGAGAAGCACATTCCAGGTATTGAACCATCCTTGAATGACACCACAGGGACTGATGCAGGGAACCCTGGGTTTTAGCTATGAAGGGAGAGGTTGCGGTGCTCAGTAGAGGATGTAGGGCAGGATCTTGAGTGTTGAAGGCTGTGTCTGCAATTGCTTACAGGTTCGTGAAATCACCACTGCAGCCATCTGCTTACCTGGGCTTCAGGTGGAAGAGCCCCAGCTTGTCTCCGGACTTTCAGGTGCTCTGGGTTTTGCAAAGGGCTTTCCTATCCTCCTCTCCACTGCTCTGCTGGTACTCCAGGGTCTGGGCAGTGGCTGCTGTTGTCACCCCATTCCAGGGCTGAGGACCTGAGGCTCAGGGAGGGAGGAGCCTGCCCGAGGTGAGCAGCAGGGTCATCCCAGCAAGTGAAGGGGCAATCTCCTCCTCTCTGGGCTAAGCTGGGTTTGGCCCCCACCACTGTATGGGGCTTCATGCCAGGGGAACCCACAGTGGGGTTAAACAGAAAGGCCTCCTGGAGGAAGGAAAAGATTCCCGGAGTTCTATGCTTCAAGCCATTTTGGTTAAAAAAAAAAAAGCCTAATTAGAGGTGACAATGGTGACTTTGTCTGTGTGTTCACTTTTTCCTCCTTCTTCCCTACACCTCCCCCTTCTCCCTGTCCCTCGTTTGTTGTATCCATGGGAAAACTAGGTAACATTATAATTACTGAAAATATTGTGGGTACGTGGAAGCTAGGAGTAGGGGGTGCCTGGGAGTGCAGGAGGCCCTTTAAAAAAAAATTTTTTTTTTTAGGTTTTATTTTATTTTTTTCCTTTCATTTGGAAACGGAGCCCTTTGCAGTCATGCTGTCACAGTTAAAATAAGGTTTAAATTACAGGCCAGCCCGTGGCTTTTCCCCTTTCTTTCAGAATTTTTGCCAACTTGCAATTTACTTAATGAAATCCTGCTATTCCGTTTAACAGGGATATTTTTTGCAGATGTTGATTTAACTTAGCTTTGCAAAATATGTGAACTGTACCGTTTCTTTTCCTATTTTTAACGGTTTCAGGATTCTAGTTCAGCAGCTCCACTGGTGCTGCCATGCCAACAGTGGTGTTTACTCCCATCCCTTGAAAATATTTGTTTTCCATCGTTCTGTCTGCCCTCCCCTCCATCCCACATACCCACAAAGGGGAGGGTCCCATACACATGGCAGAATCTGCCAGTGGAGATTGGACTGGTGGGGCCAGAAGGGACACCAGAGTTTCCGATAGTCCATCCTCTTGGGTTTGAGGAAACCAAAGTCCAGGACTTAACTTGCCTAAAATCACAAAGTGGATTCAGGCAGAGTGGTTGCAGCATGAGCTGTGTCCCCTGGACAGAGGTTAGGGTTGGGGGTGGGAGGAAGATGCTACCCTTATGTCTGTTTTGGCTGTTTCTCCTCCCTGGGAAGATTCCTTCCTCCTCCCCTACAGGGAGTTTTGGGCCCGATGCTCATACATTGGGAGGGAAGTTCTGCCTCATGTCTACCTGAGACGGTTGTGGTGTAGTGGAAAAAACCCCGACTGGGAGTCGTTAGACTTGGGGTTAGCGATGGGGAACTTCTGCTGCTGACTAGCTCTGGTGTCCTGAGGACATGGCTTAATCTCCCTGAGCCTCAGTTTCCCCATCTGTAGCATACATGATAGTCCTCGTCTCCTGGCCACGCCATAAGGATCTAATAGACAGGGGTGGTGCGAGACACACAACACACAGCAGACGTCCAGGGAACACTTCTTAAACATCCTCACCAACTGCCAACTCTGATACGCAGGGTATGGAAGGAGGCGTGGTGTGCGGTCCCGGCCTGCCTCTGAAGGAGTGAACCTGGTGTCTAGGGGTGTCAGACATAGCAAGAAATGCTGCTTTCCTTTTGGCTCAGGGACCCCCTGTAGCCACCCTTTCCTTAAGGAGGAGTCCCCCAGAATGACAGAGGTTCATGTGGACTCAGGAGACAGTAGACACAGTATTTAGCCCAGGGGAGTGAGCAGAGGCCCAGAGATGGTGTGGGGCTGGCTGGAGGCAGAGCTGAACCCAGGCTCACTCCTGAGGGGTGTCCAGCAGGACTCTCAGGCTGGGTCTCCCAGGCTGGGGTCTGTCCTGCCTTGATGCCAGCCCCTTCTGGCTCTTGTCCCACAGTCTCTTGGAGGTCCTGCTTGGCTCTGACACTCTGGGGAGGGCTGAAGAGAATTCTGAAGGTGGGGCCCCCTGGCAGAGGCACGAGGGCAGCAGTTCAGTGCCTGGAGGGGGTCTGGCCAGGGCTGCCCTGAGTGCCGCATTCTGGTCACACAGCCTGGATGCCAGAATGTCCACTGAGCCGCAAAGGAAGTGCTGGCAGGACAAGAGTTGCGTGGAATGCGTTGGGCATCCTGGGCACTGGGGTAGGCTCTGCAGACGTGGTGGTGGTGGCCTGACTAGGGGCAGCAGGGACAGCTGTCAGGCATGCGTGCCTACCCCTGACAGCACTTTCCCATGGCCACCAGCAGAGCCCAGTGGGGCCAGCTTCTTGTTAGTCTGATGGAGTGGGTGTGGGATACTCCTTGAAGCGAATTCCACATTTACTCCATGGATAGAAAGTTGTTGTCATTGTGTGTCTGCGGGTGGACGCAGTGGCAGGCAAATGTGACTGGAACTGTTGCTGACTTGAGAATTAATCACAGAGATCCCTGTACATTCACAACTCTTGGTTCTTGAAAACTCTTTTTTATTATTAATATGAAGTAATACATGATTATGCAAGAAATATAGTGACATTCTCTCTCTATAGAATTTAAACATACTGCTAAACAGAAGCTTCTCTTTCTTCCCCATCCCACTCTTCTCCTGAGAGGGAGTTTCAAAGCTTGGCAGGATGGAAACAACAACAAAACATGATAAATTTCAAAAAACAGAACAGCATGGCAGGTCCAAATACTCATAACAATAAATATGAATGTGTTAAAATAATCTATTAAAAGATAAATGCTCTCAGGGCCGGGTATGGTGGCTTACGCCTGTAATCCCAGCACTTTGGGAGGCTGAGGTGGATGGATCACCTGAGGTCAGGAGTTCGAGACCAGCCTGACCAACATGGTGAAACCCCATCTCTACTAAAAATACAAAAATTAGCTGGGCATGGTTGCAGGCGCATATAGTCCCAGGTACTCGGGAGGCTGAGGCAGGAAAATCACTTGAACCCGGGAGGCAGAGGTTGCAGTGAGCCGAGATCGTGCCATTACACTCCAGCCTGGTCAACAGAGTGAGACTTTGTCTCCAGGAAAAAAAAAAAAAAAGATAAACGCTCTCAGATTTTGTCTTTATACATCCAGCTACATGCTAATCTAGAAGAGATATAACTTAACAAAATTATGGAGAAAGGTTCAAACTAAAGGGAATGGGGAAAAGATATAGTAGTCAATGCTAAAGAAAAAGAAAGCTAGAGGAGCAATATTAATATGAAGTAATAAAATTCCAGGCAAAAAAGCAGGAACCAAGAGGTTCAGAGCAAACTTTTTCTGTAAAAAGGATAGTAGACACTTTAGGCTTTGCAGGGCACACAGTCTCTGTTGCAACAATCCAGCTCTGCCACTGTAGCCTGAGAACATTTATAGATAATACATAAAACAATGAGTATGCCTACGTTCCAACAAAACTCGGTAAAAACAGCTGGCAGGCCAAATTTCTCTTTTGCTGATTCCCTTATTTATATCGAAGCCAAAACGATCTGTAAGGTATAATAGTCAAGAATCTTTGTATACCTGATAACATGTCTTTGAAATACCTAAATCAAAAATGGACAGAAATAAGAGAATTTGGTAAAGCCCCAGAAAAAGTGGGGCTTTATAATCATGCTTTCAGAAGTGCTTTACAGATGTATTGGACAGAGAGAGAGAGAAATATTCATGAACAACACAGCAAACATTTTTTGTTTCAATGGCTTTGGGGGTACAAGTAGTTTTTGGTCACATGGATGAATTCTGTAGTGGTGAATTCTGATATTTTAGTACACCTGTCACCTGAGCAATGTACACTGTACCTGATATGTATGGGTACTTGGGTTGGTTCCATATCTTTGTGACTATGGATTGCGGCACAGTAAACTTGATGATCTACATATGTATATGTTTATAGGCGCTCGTCCCACTGTACTTTGCTGGATTTTCGTTTACTCCTTTTATTTTTTAAACTAGAGTGGTCTGTCTTACCTCTAAATAGGCTTCAGAAATAAAGACCAGGAACAAAAGCTCTGAATCTTCACTGCTTTGTACAATCCTAGAGTTTGCACTTGTAGAATCCACCTGTCTTCTAGTATTATTTACATCCACTTGTTGGCACCAGGTGGGATCCTGAGATCCAGAGGTAGTATAAGCAGGGTCCCTGCCCTCTGTTGGGGTGTGCATACCTGAGACTGGGAACTGGGAACTGGTTCTCCTTGCCCAATACAGGTGCTTACTCCTGACCAGATAGTCAGGGCCCTGCGTGGTCTGGTCCCCAGGCAGCCTCTGCAGACTCTTCACTAGCCCTTATGCTGTTCTGCAATCTGGTCAAACGAGACCTTTCTGGCCTTGTCTTCTGCCTGTGTACCTCTGCCTATGCCGTTCCCCACACCTGGAATGCCGCCTTTCCTCCCCATCCCTCGCACCCTCCCCGCCACTGCACTCAGCCTTCAAATCTCTAATTGTTAACCTTCCTTTTCTAGACGGATGTGATGTCTCTCTATTCCTTGCCTCGCTGCCCCTCATTATAATGCTCTTTTGCGGTCACACCCTTTCTTCCTGTTGGACTTGGAGCTTTGCAGGCAGAGATGTGTCTCAGTCTCCTGGTGCCCCATGCAGAGCAGTGCCCGTCATGGCTGCTAGGCGGTGCCTGAAATCCAGAGAAGGGAAGGAAGGCAGCATGAGGGGAAGACTCCCTGCATGCCAGAGCGGAACCGTCAGGATACCGTACCACCGGTGTGACTTTGAAAATTGAGAACATCCACATTGTAGGGTTATTGTGAGAACTAGGTGTGCCTGGCACATGGCGGGCTCGAAGGACTTGTCAGTGATTAGTACTTTAGTCCCCTTCCAGTGATTCATCCTCATGGCTGCTCCTGATCTTATGTCACAGTTGGGAAACCTGAGGCCCAGAGAAACTGAGGCATTCACCCCAGATACACAGCTAGGAAGCGGCAGAGCTAGGATATGAACTGAGGTCGTTGATTCCAAATCCCACAGGGAGGTGCACACTGTCCCAAGGGCCTGTCCTCAAACACACCCAGACACACTAGTCAGGGCCATCCGTGACGGCTCCAGAGTGTCGCCTTCCCGGCCAGTCTCCCAGGCCTGGCGCTGGGACCAACTACGTCTGTCTTATGCTAGGAAGTTGACTTGGTTTGGTCTCCTTCCTGCCCTTGTCATCCCTCCCTGGAGGAAGCTAACTCCCTCCCCACCATGCCAGGCTGTTGAACCTTCCTCTCGAGGGATCATGATATATCAGAGTCAGAAAAGGGGCCTCCTAAATCTCGTTAACAGCATAGGTTCCCGAGCTCCACCCAGGACCCATGAATCAGAATCTCCAGGGGCGGGGCCTGGGAGTCTGGACACCAGGGCAGGAGAAACACTGCCTCTTTTAACCCTTTTAGTTTTCAGTTGAGGAAGCTGGAACTCAGAGGGGCGTCTGCATTGCCACGAGATCCAGTGAGCCTGAGAGCCGGGAAAACCCCTCTCTGGGCTCTTACCTGGTCTGTGGCTTCTGTCACTTCCTAGCACTGTCCCTGTCCCTCCTGCCCCACCCCCAGCCTCAGAATCTCTAGCAGCCCCGTACAATGGAAGGGGTTGCGAACGGGCGTGCAGAGGCTTTCTGGAAACCAAGCTGTGCTCTCAGACTTCCTGTGTCTTACAATGTTATCTTCAGAATAGGAAACTTTGCCCCATTTTTGCAACGCACATCCTTTGCCTGAGAGTTGGTGGTGGTGCTGGCCAGCCAGGGCGGGTCACTTCGCAGGCACAGGCGGGGAGTTGTTCCGACAGCCATGCGAGGAAGGACTCTCTCCCTTCTACCCACAAGAACAAATAAACAGACCATTTTGCAAAAATAATTCATGTTGGCTGGACTCACCAGGATTATTTGTCTCCGTTCCTTGGGTCTGGTGGTATCTGGGATGGGGGGCCTTCCTCCAAGGCAGCAGCCCTAGCTGTAAGGCCCTACCTTCCTGGATGACCTTGGATGAGTGATCTCTGCGCTCTGGGCCTCAGTTCCCTCTTCTGTGAAGGGAGGAGGTCAGGCTGAATGATCTCTGGCCCAGACATTCCCAAGGAATCCTTTAGATTTCCCTGGCTTCCTCCACATTTCTTTGAAATACGCACACCCTTGCTGCTGGACGGTACATTCCACAGCACCCTGTACTTCTCAGAGCTTTCGCCAGCCCAAGGGTGGCATGCCCACCTCACCCCATGACATTTACATGGCCCACTGGGGTGGTGTGCGGATTCCCCAGACAGCAGAGTCCATTTTGAATCGAGAGCAAGGAAGTGGCGCTCAGAACTCCCAGGCTGGGGCGTCTTCAAGCTTATAGTCAGCTCAGCCCTAGGCGACTGCTCACCTCCTGCAGGCCAGCAGCAAAGAATGTTTGTGTTCTTCTTCCAGTCTGAGGGAGGGCTATTTTGATGTGAGAGAAAAAAATAATGCGTGTATAGCCCACTAAAGAACTTGGAACTGACCAGAAGGAAGGAATGATGTTTACAAAAACAAGAGTCTCCCTGATTTCCTTGAACTCCCCCGTTATTTTCTCCTCACTTCCACCTCCAATGCCTCCCTCGCCGCACCATCAGTCCTCCTTCCGGTATGCCTGCGTGGGTGCATCCTTGCACACAGTAGGCGCCTAGCAAGCGTGTGAGAGGGACTCTGTCTCCCAAGGAAATGCCTCTCTGGCATCTCAGTGGCACTTCTGCTGGCTGAAACCCAAACCCACAATGAGTGGTTCTTGAAAACATTCTACCCACTCTTTCCCCTCAGGGAATTTGCTTCCAGGGTTTCTGGGTGGAGCTCCCTGTGTTCAAGGCCAGGGCAGCCCTCTGTGGTGGGGTGGGAGCACTGCCTGGAGGGGGCACTTTGGGGGAGGTAGAGGTGGTCAGACTCCAGCAAGAAGGACCTGCCGGGAAGTGGTTCTTGCTGGGTCTTCACAAATAAGTGAGTTGGTTAGAGTAAACACCATGGGGGGAAAGAGGGCTGAACTCAGTGGATGCTCAGATTCCAGACATAGAGATAAAGAATCCCGCCCATCAAACTGTACCGTTAAGGGTCAGCTTCAGAACCCATGGTGTCTGTGGCAGAATGTCCGTCTGGTGGCAGGATGCTTGCACAGTGCCAAGCCCCAACTGTAGTGTTTTTATTGGTCTTACAATAGCAATTTTTGAAGCCCAAGGGGAAGATGCAGAGGAGTTGGTAGGGGGAGAGAGAAAAAGGAGTTCACTAATACACCTGGCTTCCCTGTCCCACAGGAGGAATCGTCTCCAAAGGACACAGAGGAGAGGTCCCTACCAGTCTTGGGATCCCCTTCTGAGGCTGCTTCCTTCACCCAGTGGGTGCAGTCAGGGTCTTGTTGAGCCAGAAGATGTCCAAAGTGCCCTCAAGGCAAGCAGCAGCAGGGACCCGTTGCACAGTGGGCTCAGTGAGATGTGCTGAGCACCTCCAGAACTAGGAGTCGGAAGGTGGAGGGGAAAAGAGCAATCCTCAGTCTGGTGGCCAGGCCTGAATCCCTGCCCAAGGTCAGCGTGCCACTTGGAGGGGCTCTGCATTCCTCAAGGGTCCTCAGGCTGGTGGGCTGCAGGGTAGCACCAGGACAGGGGCACCCTGGGGAGACTGGCGGCTCTGGGTCTCCCTGGCATGGCTCCAGCCCCCACGTGCCCAGAGACACAGGCAGTTGCTCCTGACTTGGTGCCCTTGGGGACTGGCCCAGCCGGAACCTGCCATTCTCTCGTCAGTGCCGCCTCCCCGACTTGGCAGGGCCATCTCCTTGAGCTGGAGCAGCCTCGGTATTTCCAGCTTGGCCCCCTGCCCACTTCTCTGGGGCCTCGCAGTCTGTCCCTCTCAGGCCAGGACCGACGCACTCTCTCCACGCTTTGGCTTCACAGCCTTGCCCGGGGCCTCTTCCTGCCACTCCACACTCCCCAGCTTATCTGGGGCCCCTCATGTCTGTCTTCCCCAAGGTTGAAAATGCTGCTTCCTCCCACGGAGAGAACCTGGGGCCCAGCTAATGTGTAAATCACCAAGGAAGCCACAAACGGGCTGTCCTTGGTTCACCTACTGCAGTTGACGCCTGAGGGGTTTCCACACAGGGGTGGGGCCCACCCTGCCCGTTTGGAAAAGCCCGAGTTGGCAGAGCCCCCTGGCCAAATGCCCTAGGCAACGCTGCTTCTCGAAGATGGGCATGGAGATAACTGGGTGGCGTGTTGGCATGCCAGAGCCAAGGGCTGCCACTCCTTCCTGGGTGGCCACTGACTACCAGAGCAGGGCTGAGGCACCTCGGCCATCCACTGGACTTCCTTTCCAGATACACAGAGAAAGAACACTGACAGCTCAGGGGCTCCTCACCAGTTCAGGCTGACTGGGTGGTGGGTAATTGGAAAGGATACTGTCTAAGAAATCAGGTTTTGTGATTTCCAAATACTGTAGACTGTGATACTAACTGGATAATGTTTCCCGTCAGAGGTCATGCAGAGATGTGCTTTCGAGAGCAGATAAGAGCGATTTGTAATTGGTATGCCAGTTGTTTATACAGTGCTAATAGGATAAACAGTTCTCCTGAACCTTATTTATATTTTGCATTTGTTTATCAAAACTTTTTTTTTTTTTTTTTTACTTCGACCCAGCTGCTTTCGGAATTATTACAAACTCTGGATTTATGAGTCCTAATTAATGGTACTTTATTGTATGTGCACAGTAATTTATCTTGGTGGGATGCGTGCTTTATCCGAAAGCCTCAGTATTTAGGGAAGGGAAGCCAAGAGACAAAAGCGTCCCTTCCTCCCTAGAGTATATGAAGATATGGGGCCAAGTCATCTGTCTTGTCACATCAAAAGCAGATATAACATGGAATGCAGAAAGCATGAGATTTAAAGATCTTTCCTAGACTATATATCCTAAGGTGCTGAGTCCTTGGAGTTCACAGTTGACAGCTCAGTGGATTCTGTGGGTAAGGTTGACATACTGGAAGCTGTGTACAGACCCAGAGGAGGGAGATGACCAAAAGGATACTAGGATACTTGATGGCATTTACCACGTAAGTGTTTGTCCTTGCTATGATAGGTTGCTTCTATCATTTTTGTCCTTCTCTGATCTCACGGCTTCATTTTGTCTTCCATCCAGCTAGCAGCAAAGGTTCAGCATTGTTGCTGACATCAAGTACCCATTCTAACTTGTAACTTAAAAGGAGGGAAAGACCTTTGTTACTTTTAGGAATTAAAGACACTGCTCAGATTCCACCCCTGGGTTTCACCGCCATAAGGCTCCATTTCACACCAAGGCTGGTCCCCTTGTTTCTCGGGGTGTTTGTTCATGCAGAGACCTCCCGAAAACTTGACCCAGCGAAGAGGGGTCACACTTCCATCCTCTCCCTCAACACCCCTGAAGATGCTTGAATGACTTTAATAAGGCTGAGTTGCAGCCCTCACCCCTGCTATCCCCACTACCCCAGTCGCCTGGAGCTTTCCTTCATCCAGCGAGGAGAAAGCGAGTGGATGAGGTGAGAAGCAGCACCTGCTGTGGCTCAGGCTCAGGACTTTTTTTTTTTTTTGAGATAGAGTCTGGCTCTGTCCCCCAGGCTGGAGTGCGGTGGCGCAATCTTGGCTCACTGCAACGTCCGCCTCCTGGGTTCAAGTGATTCTCCTGCTTCAGCCTCCCAAGTAACTGGGACTACAGGCGCCCGCCACCACACCCGGCTAGTTTTTGTATTTTTAGTAGAGATGGGGTTTCACCATGTTAGCCAGGATGGTCTCTATTTCCTGACCTCGTGATCTGCCTACCTCAGCCTCCCAAAATGTTGGGATTACAGGCGTGAGCCACTGTGCCTGGCCAGGACTGCTTCTTAACTTTTAAGTCTTGGTGTCTCCCTTTCCAGCTAGTAAGAATTGCCAGAGGGGAGGGCTCGTGATTTCACTGATTACTCCCTTCCTACACAAACACACAGACCGCTGCCTTACTTGGTCGGGGAACATCTACCCATTTCACAGACAAGAGAAACTGAGGCACATCATGGCTTTATGATGATGGGGGCATGCAGGTTGGATTGGTGCTATGGGATGAAGTTGGGAAAGGCGACTTCTGGATATTCAGGTTTTCTGCTGTTATTTTTAACTCTGATGTTAGGCATTCTTTCTTGCAGCAGTGGCCACAAGACAGGACTGGGATGTTGTGCGACACTTGATGTAACTCAAAAGGCCCGGCCTGCAAGTTCCCTACTGAGGAGGAAGTGGTTAGGTGGCCAGGAATGCAACCTGCGCCTCCCAGATTAATTAATAATTGAGAGCTGGCCCCCAGCCAGACAGAGCTGAGAGAGATACAGTGAACAAAGAGTGGTTAACTACAGTGGGGGAAGGAAAATTTGACTTTGCCTGTGGCTAAAAGGGAAATTCACAATGGCCATGATTTATGGGCTGAATTACTCAGGATCCTCCTTAGTGGGCATGTGCTCTAGGAATGCAGACGCTGGCGGCCTGCAGGGCCATTTGTGCCCATGGGGAAGGGAGGTGGAAGGGATGGGGGGCAGGGGGCAGGCGCCAGCCTCGTGGAGGAGGCGCAAGTCACACCCGTGGGAGATGTCAAGGAGAGGGACTGTGCTGACTGCCTGTTGGAACTAGGTACAGGCTAGAAGTTGAGCAGCGTCCAGGATGCACTCTGTGAAGAGAAATGGCAGGAAGAATGGCTGCGGGGTCTGGCTGCCCTGGGTTCGGTTGGGGCTTGTCAGCGGTGTGACTTAGGCTGGGGGCTTAACCTCCCTGAGCCTTCATTTCCTCCTCTGTAAAGTGATACCTGCCTCCTAGGATTGTTGTCAGCATTAAATGAGATGGGATATGTGGACACAGATGCTCAGTAGCCACTGGATTCCCATAGGAGACCCAGCGAGAATAGAGGGTGTCTGCAGCAACCTAAATAGGGTCCCTGTTAGTGAATCTCTGCCAATGTTTGCTGGGCCCATGTATGTAAGTTGCCTGCTGGGTAGACCCCAGCAAGGCTTCCCTGTGATTCAGGAAAGGCACCCCCTCCTCCCACCTATCACACAGGTCTCTGTAGCTGCAAACAGCCCGCTGGAGGGGGAAACAGTTCTAGAAGGCACTTGGGCATTGCCATCATTGAGTTCAGCCCAGACGTCTCCATGGGACTCTGGTCTTTTCTAGAAGAAATCCAGAATGATGAACTGGATCATGGAAAACATGGCATGCTGATCTTCACTGAAAAGTTAACCTTGGCAATAGAAGACCAAATAGAAGCCGGTTGACAGTTGTGATCACGGCCCTCATGTTATTGCTGTGTTGGTGTTAGTCATGCAGTGTGTGCTTTTATCCAGACACAGGCTAAAGAATTACTCTGAGAAATATGAAACTCTTACTGAGCTAATGACTCAACTTCTTCAAGATGCTGGGCGGGAGGCAGTGGCATTGGAAGGAGCATCTGATCCTGCTTCATCATGCACCTTGTGGGCCGCGGGGTAGTCACCAAACCTCTGAGCTTTATATTCCGTAAGCGAAAACAAGGTCATTTATGAATGGGCTTGCAGAGTCGGGAAACCTTCCACAGTTCAAAAGAACATCCCACCATCACCATCAATGAGGATAGAACCGCCCTTTTGGCATGGGCTGTGGGAGCCAAGCTTGGCCTCCTCCTACCTTGGAAACCAGTCTTGGACTTGGGGTAGAGGTGTGGGTCCTGGGGTCTCTGTGGGGCTATGTCTGCCTGTTAGTCTGGTGGGATGCATATACTGGTTGACTCCCTCCCTCCTCTGCACCTTTCACCCCTGATCAAACAAGCCAGCTCTTTCCTGGCAGCTTGGGAGCTTGGGCATGGATGCGTCAAGCAGCTTCAACTTGCCTGCATAGTAGCACAGCCACAGAGTATAGACGGGTGGCCATGGCAGAGCTGTGTACTTCTGCCAAGCCAGTAGGGCATTTTGCAACATTTTTGTTGAGAATGCTTAAGTCTCATGTTCCTGCATTCTCTACAGCAAATGTTAGTATTTAATTGTGGATTAATAATCTCTCCAGTCAATATTAGCTTTTTGTTAATTATAAAGCATTCCTGCTTGTTCCAGAAACACGCAAGAATGACCGAGGCAATCCTCACTTTAAGAAAATTCAGTATATATGGGTCTCTGCATTCACCAAAGAGGTGTGGATCCTGTATTTTTGTATAACAAAAGGCTATTTTAAAGGAAAGGATTTAATGCAAGAATTATTATCTAATGTTCCACCTTTGTACTTTTAATTTTGGAGTGATTATCCCAAGCTGCATCTTTTTTTTTTTTTTTTTCCTTTTTTTCTGGAGACAGGGTCTTGCTCTGTTTCCCAAGCTGGAGTGCAGTGGTGCAACCATGGCTCACTGCAGCCTCGGCTTCCAGGGCTCAAGCCATCCTCCCACAGCCTCCAGAGTAACTGGGACTCCAGGTACATGCCACCATGCCTGGATAATTTTTTTATTTTTTTGTAGAGATGGGGACTTGCTATGTTGCCAGGGCACATCTCAAACTCCTGGGCTCAAGTGATCCTCTCACCTTGGCTTCCCACAGTGCTGGGATTACAGGCATGAGCCACCGTATCCAGCCTACATCTTTAGTGTAAATAGAGGCAGGTATATTTGACTTGCAAAGGTCACCTGATTCTGTCTAGTTGGTAAATAACAACAAAATAGTGTTAGATGAAGCTTACATTTGAGAGCTTTGCAAATAAGGAAACCAGCTTCTCCACCCATTCTTTGGCTCTTCCATTCAAAGCCATGTTCCCTGTTCCATTTACCTTCATAGACTTAGCAAGCCAGAGAAATTAAATCCACCCGCATGGCCAGATTAGATGACTTGTAGGCTTTAGGTGATTTTATTTTATTTCATTTTATTTCGAGCCACTGAAACAATCCTCACACATAGTGAACTCATTTGCCATTTTGTTAACCAGGCTGCATCAGGAGGATCAGCAAATGGGGACACTGGTTCTCCACGCCTACCTAACATACTGACCTCTGAGCATCAGTAGTACCATCTGTTAAATGGGAACAGTGTTGCCACAGTGCCTTTTTCAAACCTGGTTTGAAAGGAGGCAGACGACTTTCCAAAAGCCCTTCCAGCCTTTGAGTTTTTATATTCAGCTCCCCATTGCTGAGAGCACCTCTGTTAGGCCACATAGTACCAGGTCCTTGGGGAGGAGAGGGGAGATCAAGCTAGCTGAATCCCAGGCCAGCCTGCTGGTGGATGAATTGGATGGAGACACGTACCCTTCTGTTGACAGCATAAATTTGAGTGTCACAGAAGAGGGGTGTGTGATTAAGACCCAGGGGCTGAGGAAGGCTTTCCAAAGGAAGTGACAGTGGTGTCTGGATGGTTAAGCAAGTTTCTGACAAGTATTAGGGAATGGAGAAAGAAACTCATGGTCACTGAGTGCCGGGTACTGTTGTCAGGCTCTTCTTGAAAACCCCTTAACCCCTGTGAGTTAGGTAATCACCTAGAGGAAACCAGGCCCTGGCAGCACTGGCTCCATGGGTGTTCGATGTGTGGGGTAACTCAGGGCTTCTGCTCAGAAGAGGTCTCTGCTTAACTGAATGCTGTGCTCTCACCATCTTGAAAATCTTCATAATTTTGGAACAAGGGGGCCCTCACAAGTAGACAGCTGGTCCTGGTTCTCAGAGATGTGGTCACCTGCCCACGGTAACATAGCTGTGAAGATTTGCACGAGTTCACCTCTCCATCATCTGTGGTCTCAGGAAGCGTTCCAGATCAAGAGAGTGGATGGATGAAATGCACACTGGGTGGGGTGTTCAAAGTCCAGGGAGCTAAGCGGCCTGGTGGCAGGAGATGGTGAGGCCAAGGATTTGAGGGGGCTGGGCTGTGGGTACCTTACCTGGTTACCCCCTGGGACAGTTCTACACCAGTGTGGGTGCCTGTTCCTGAGAGCTGAGACAGGCTAATTGAGGGCAATTTTTAGGTACTTTGCTTTTATGGCTTTATATTAGTTAGGTCCAAGAAGAAGTCTAAGGCAGGAGGTTTGCCAATAAAACACATTGTATATGGGGAATAAAAGACAATTAAAGGTGCCTCAAGTTCTGTCAGCTCTGGGAACCTGCAAGATGGAGAATGTGCCAAAAGAAGGGCTTTTTTTTTTTTTTTTTTTGAGACGGAGTCTTGCCCTGTTGCCCAGGATGCAATGGTGCAATCTCGGCTCACTACAACCTCCACCTCCTGGGTTAAAGCTATTCTCCTGCCTCAGCCTCCCGAGTAGGTAGGATTACAGGTGCCCGCCACCACGCCCAGCTAAGTTTTGTATTTTTAGTAGAGACAGGGTTTCACCATGTTGGCCAGGCTGGTCTTGAACTCCTGACCTCAGGCAATCCACCCACCTTGGCCTCCCAAAGTGCTGGGATTACAGACCTGAGCCACCGCGCCCAGCTGAGAAGGGCTTTCTTGAAGCCTACCATCATCTGCGACAAACCAGCATCCCTGCACCTCTGATGCACGCCCAGGCTGTCCCTATCTGAACCCCAAAGGGCCAGTTTTGTCTCTGTGATCTCAGATTAACCAGGGACTTCAGGGTTAGGTTCAGTTGGTGAACTTGGGCATTTAATGCCTGAGATGAGAACTCAGGCCCAGCCTGCTGTGAGAACAACAGCCCTGAAGGCCGCTGCAGGCCCTGGTTTATAGGTGAACCCGGCAGTTTGGCCATAAGCAGTGCAGACCCATAGGCTGGGAGGATTTGGGGGCCCCTTCCCATCTCACAACTGCCACCTGGGGACTGAGGTACCAGCTTCATTGTCTTGCACACTGTTATTTTAGAACCTTTCCAGGGGCAATAATGAAAGCAAGGCTTTCCCACCCCAGGTGGTCTCTGAGTAAGAAAACAAACAAACACACTCCAGAGTCTGACTTTATGATAAAACAAAAGAGGACTTGGAATGGGAGCAAAGTTCAGAGGCTTTGTTGCAGAAACTGGTTCCTTCTCAAAACGTGGGCTGATTTTATAATCTGCTTGTCTTGCCCTGGCTCTCCCTTTCCACCCTCGTTCCCTCCAGGACACAGGGAACCAGAGTTCCCCCACCTGGGCTCCTGTCCTCCCCAAGGGCCTGAGGGGTTTCCCTGCCTTGCTTGCCAGGTGGTCTTTTCCTTTGCAGGCTTGAGTAGTTGGGGTTTCTTTTAAGAGGGCAGCACCACTGTTTCTGGCACAGAGTCTGAGGGATGAGTCCTCTGATGGAGGAGATAGCTCTACCACCAGCCTCCGTGTGGCTCTTCAAAGCTATAGCTGCCTGCAGATAGTGTAGTGAAGGGAGCTTGTACCACAGAGCCCCGGGACCTGCAGAGAAAAGCCGTGCTGTCTGGGCCCAGGGAACCCGGAGCAGTCTTAGCGGGTGGGAGACGATCTCTTCGGCAGGGCCAGACGGGTGAGCTGCAGGTGGAGGGCAGGTAGAGGCATGCTGATGGGAGTGGGGCCCCAGGTTTCATCCTCTGGTGGGTCCCCTTGCCCGTTGGAGTGGTAAGGCCTAATAGCTCCTGGGGAAACGGCCTGTGGAGGAGACACTGAGCAGGCCTGTATATTAGGACCTGGGTGAAAAAAAAAGCTTGTTTTGTGTCAGGGTTGCAAGATGAGTTCATCTGTTCAGGATTTGTTTGAATACTGCAAGAGATAAAAGAATGGAAACCTTACCCATCACAGCCCGGGCCACCACTTTGTTCTTCCAGAGAGGTGGGGCCAAGCAGGCTGCAGTCAGGGCGCCGAGGCTGAAAGAAAGGCCTTTCTGCAGAGAAAAGCCTGCAGAAAACCCTTGGCCTCGAGAAGGCTGGGTACAGCCCAGCCAGGTGGCCGCTGACCGTCAGGATACCCCAGATCACTCCTAAACCCCTCCTGCGACTGGGGGACTCTGAGGACCACCCAGGAGAGCTAAGGGAGCATATGAGGCAGCACCAAGGAGGGCCCAGAGGAGAGACAGTGGGCTCAGGGTCAGGCCAGTCGATCGGGATTCCTGCGCTGCACTCTCACTTTGGGTCTGTCCTGAGGATTGGGATGATTCTGCCTCCTGGACTTGCACAGTTCAAAAAGGATCATGAATGAAGCATGTAGAGTGCCTCCCACTCCCCAGGGACGAGCCAGGGGTAGCAGCCCTTGCCCAAGATCAATTATTATGATTGTAGCCCATCTACAAAATACTCATTTTTGTGTTTTAGAGGGGTAGAATGTTTGAGTGTGGGGGACAAACTACACTTACAAGCCAAAAAGTGTGTTTCCAGGGCTGCATAGGGGGCCAGAAATAGCTGTTAGGGTGTGATATTTGAAAAGCCCACCGCCCTCCTAGGAAGGTGGGCAGCATGTCGTGGGGCAGTGTCGTTAGCACTGTCACCTCCGAGGACCCCTCTTCTTGTCCAGTCTTTGCAGAACCCCCACGTGATGGCGTGGAGTGGACATGGCTAGCTTCTTATAGCATGGTCTCTGTGCCATTGCCCTGACGTCCTCTAGGATTTTGCAGCCCACAGGTTGCAACCACAGGAGTGATGCAGAGTCCGCATCTCTAAGGTTAGATAGATGGAAGCTCAAATCCCAATTCTGCAGCTTCGTCGCTGAGAAGTTGGGGTATGTTTCCGGACTTTCAGGCCTCAGCTCTCTCATCTTAAGATGGGAGAATTAACATATGTTGAGGTAGTGCATTTAAAGGGTTTCAGACACTGCCTGGTATTTGGTAAAGGTTTCTTAAATGTGAGCTAGTTTATTATATTATTATCATGACTATTATTATTTCCCCTTGATTCTCAACTCCACTGGCACATACTATGTTTGCAGGTGTTACTACTGAATATGAATGCCCTTATGAACTATACAGGCTGAGTTACTCTGTCATATAATTTATATATATATGTAGATAAGGCTGCATGGTAGTAATAATATTAGTAATCATAATAGCTGTTAACTTATGCAATGCCTATTTTGAGCCAGGCATTATTTGACACACTTGAAATTAATCCCAACACCCTGATGAAGTAACCATTGATTGCATCCCTGTGTTACAGGTTAGGAAACTGAGGCCTAGAAGGGTGAAGTCACTCGCCCAAGATTTCACAGCTCTGAGTGGCAGAGCTGGGATTCACATGCAGGCACCTTTGCTCCCTAGTCCATGCTTTTAACCCTATGCAGGAGACATCCTGGTCCCAGCTGTGTCACTCATTTCCACTGTGACCTTGGCAAGTCACTTTACCTCTCTGAGCCTGTTTTTGCGCCTTGGCCATGTGGATGGCATGTTCCTCAGTCTCCCTCCTCCTGGTTCTGTCATGCTGCCCTCCTGTTCCCATCACACTCCCTGTCTTAGGGGCATCCCTCCACCCGCAGCCGACTAGCTGAGCGGCTGTCTGGAGGGTGGTGGCCAGTGTAGAGACCAGCCGCCAAAAGAGCCCCTGAGGTGGGCCCTGTGCAGTCAGGCTGCAGTGGTGGCCAGACCGCCCGTGATGTAATGACCGATTAGGAACTTCCCCTTGGAAGCCCGGCTTCCTCTAGGAGCCAAAGGTGCTGGAGCTGAGGTGGGGGGTGGGGAGGGGTGGGTGGGAGCGAATAAGAGGAAACTCCTGTCAGCTGGGCCCAGCTTTTGGAAAGAGTTCAGCAGAGAGGCTCGTTCTAAGCTGTTGACCATTAACATGGCCCTGTGCACATTCCTTCTCTGCTTTTACTGCCGGAGCCCGGTGGATAAAGAAAGAACTGGTCTTCCCCTCCCTTCACAAAGAAAAGAAAAATAGCCTCTAATTAATGCTGCATCTCGAGACTTGCTGCAAAACCTGAAGCCATTTCTGCAGCTTAAAACGACAAAGGAGAGTTAAGTGGAAACTCCTTTTTCCCTCTAAGTTTGATAACAAAAACTACTTATCAAATGGGCAAACAAGGCTTTAAAAGGGGTGTTAGGTTAACCAGATGCAGGGCCACGTAATTACTCCCAGGCCTGGGAGCCACAGATGAAAAGCTGCCGGTTGGACTGGAACTTGAAGCCACAGGCATGACATGGGACAGAAGAAAGGAGTTTTCCAGGAGGGCAGGAGGCCTCAGTGCAGCCCTGTGCAAAGGAGATTGAAAAAGCCAGCCCTGGGCCCCTCTTCAGCTCTGCCACCAACTTGCTGGGTGACCCTGGGCAAGTCACGTAACCTCTCTGGGCCTCTGAGACTTTTGAGTATCTCTTCTTTGCTCTCGATAGGGTCTGGGCCTGTCTGCCCTTGTTTCAGGCCTATCAATGAGGTGCTGAGCAGGCCCTTTCCATCTAGCCCTGGGAGAGCCAGGGAGGTTGCTATGGCCCAGGTGTGTGTGAAGTAGCAGCAAAGACTTGGAAGGTGAAGGAGTAGGGACCACCTGCTCCCCTGCTGACCCAGACCCTTGAAGACCCAGAGGACTCGGGCTGAGCCTCCCATGAATGCCCTGAACCTTAGAGTCTAAGCTGGGCACAACGCTGGTTCCTTTAGGGGATGGCTGAGTCTGAGGCAGTCTGGTCAAAAGGAAAGGGGGAAGCAGGAAGAAAGCAGGCTGCAGTTTATGCTCAGGCTCTTGGAGCTTGCAGCCCACGGGGGAGCACACAGGAACGTTCCTGCCCTTTGTTTTGACAGAAAACTGCTGATTTGAAGAAGCTAAAGGCTTTTCTTGGGATTTCAGCACTCCCCGCCTCCCTCAGACTGCAGTCAGCTCCCTTGGTGCCCCTGCACCCCCACAAAATTACATGTTGGGCTCGTAGCACCCTCCCTGGGCAGAGAGGCGTAGAGGAAAGAATGCCAGCCATCGGAGGGGCGGATTTCTGTGCAGGGGAGAAGGCCTATTGTTGGGACCAGTCACCTCCTCCTCCTCGGTGCAGACAGCCACCACCCTCTGGTGGCAGGAATGTGGTTGCCACCAGGAGGATAAAGGGCTTGTCCCCTGGGCCACTGTGGAGCCCTGCTGGGGCCACTCTAGGACAGCTACAGGACATTGCCACTTTCTTCTTTTTAATTTTTTTCAAGGTCTCATACCTAAAATGAAATCCACGGTTCTTTAAGCGTACAGGGTGTGTCTTTTTACAGCACAGATGCCCAAGTTCCCATGGTTCCAATCAAGAAATCAGACATTTCCATCATGCTGGAAAGTTCTCTTGTGCCTCTTCCCAGCTGTCTCCCTTTCCCCAGGGGTAACCACTGTTCTGATCTATTTTATTTTATTTTATTTTTTGAGATGGAGTTTCGCTCTTGTTGCCCAGGCTGGAGTGCAGTGGCACAATCTTGTCTCACTGCAGCGTCCGCCCCCCAGGTTCCAGCTATTCTTCTGCCTCAGCCTCCCAAATAGTTGGGATTAAGGTGCCCGCCACCACACCCGGCTGATTTTTTTGTATTTTTAATAGAGACGGGGTTTTGCCATGTTGGCCAGGCTGGTCTTGAACTCCTGACCTCAGGTGATCCACCCGCCTCAGCCTCCCAAAGTGCTGAGATTACAGGCGTAAGCCACTATGCCTGGCCACTGTTCTGATTTACACTGCCGTAGATTAGTTTGCCTTCTCAAGAGTTTTGTCTTGGTGGAAATATACCACGAACCTTCTGTGTCTGGCCTCCCACGCTCAATGGGATGCCCTTCAGATTCATGCACCTTGTTGCGGGTGTCAGTAGCTTGTTCCTTTTTCCTGGTGAGTAGTGTTTCATTGGCTGGATGTTCCTAGTTTTTGTTTATTGGTTTTCTGTTGATAGATACCTGAGCTGGTTTCTGGGTTTGGGTGGTTAGGACTAGAGCTGCTAGTCCTAGGAACATTAAATCACGGAAATTTAGAGCTGGGGAGAGAGTAATGATCTCATTGTTCGGATGGGAAGACTGAGGCCAGAGGAGGGAGATGACCTGCTGGATCAGGGCCAGGAGGCAGGACTCCTCCCAGGCTAGTGCCATCCATCCCAGACACAGCGCCTCTCCTCCTCCCCCGGAACCCTCCCAGCAGGACCCAGAGTCTGGCTGGGAACTAGGCCAGGCCCTGAGCAGGGGGTAGTGATGGGGCGTTTCGGTCAGAACTCGGTCATCTTTGATGTTGTTCACTCGGGTCTGACTCCCCGGTATTTATTTGCAATTAAAGAGTTGGTTCCTAATTAGGCTGATGGCCGTGGGAGATGGCAGTACCACAGCCTAGGAGCCACGAGGAGAAAAAGATCCTTCTGTAAGAGACTGTCCCCTCACCTGAGTGGCAGCCCAGGCTTGTGACTGAGAGGCACAGGGTGAAGGGGCCGTGCAGCTGTGGGAAGTACAGAGTAGGGACCATGGGTTAGGGGGCACCTACCTTCTCACTCATGGTGTCACAGAGAGCATGTCAGCTTGTGTTGGACACACCACATGAAATCTGAATGCACATATGTGTGTGAGAGGATGGAGCCACAGCAGGGCTCATTCTAGACATTCAGACATGCATTGCTTCATTCTTCCATTCCTTCACTCACTGGGCACCTCTTTCACTGCAGGTACCAGGCTAGGGGCTAACCCCTAACATTTGTAAAGTGCTTCGCAGTTTGCAAAGGGCCTTGTCCACAGTCCTATTGAGACCTTCCATGGCGGCGACCCTGGGCCATGACCCGCAACCCCACTAAAGATCCCTGGCCTCTGAAGGGTAAGGCCAACACTGGAGCCCGTAAACAAGGCAGCTCCTTCCTTCTGCACCCACTTGATTTTGCCGGAGTGTCTAGAAAATTCAGAGATGGACAGTGTGTGAGTGGGGCACTTGATTATTGAATCAGTCCTTTTGCAAATACAGTGAATGAGTCTTGGAGACATTTAGCAGTTTATCGATGGCCACATATCCAGTCACTGGTGGCAGCCTTAGGACAGTCTCACTGTGAAACCTTGTGGACCATGCGGCATGGGTTAGAGTAGAATTCTGGGCTCTCAAGTTCTGGCCCTAGGTCTGCCACCCACTGCTATGTGTCCTTGGGCAAGTCCCTCGACGCCTCCCAGGATGCTGTCTTTGGGGCACCAGATTATTGGACTCCATTAGTGGTCCCAACAGGCCAGTCTCAAAACTAAGTTTTCATTGGTCCATGGTGAAAGAAATAAAAATAAGTTAGAAAATAAGTCTGTACATGGCAAAATAAAGCAGTGGTAGGCCGGGTGCAATGGCTCATGCCTGTAATTCCAACACTCTGGGAGACAGACAGGCAGATTGCTTGAGCCCAGGAATTTGAGACCAGCCTGGGTAACATGGCAAAATCCGGTGGTGTGTGCCTATCATGCCAGCTACTTGGGAAGTTGAGGTGGGAGAATCGCTTCAGCCTGGGAGGTCAAGGCTGCAGTGAGCTGAGACTGCGCCACTGCTGTACCCCAGCCTAAGTGACAGAGTGAGACTGTTTCTCAAACAGAAACAAAAATGAAGCAGTAGTCGCCCTGTGTCATTCCCAGCTCCCCTGTTAAAAAAAAATGTGTTGGTTTGTGGAAGGCTGAAGTGTTGGGTCTCACTGGATAAGATAATGTCAGTGGATACTCAAGCTCTGACGCCCGGGGACTGAGAGCTGAGTGGGGACAGGGAGGCTGAGAGTGGCTGGCTTACCCTCTGGATCAGACAAGAGACCCTGGTTTTTGCCCACCACCCTTCCGTGCCCTAGGGCCTGAACCCACCAGCCCACCAGCTGGGTTCAGGATTCCCTGTGGGGTGGGGGGTGGGGCAATGTCCAGGCACTGGGATGTATTTTATTTTCTGCCCCCTTCCCTTTTATTAGGTTGGTGCAAAAGTAATTGAGGCAGGAGGGTCACTTGAGCCCAGGAGTTTAATCCCAGCCTGGGCAACAAAGCAAGACCTCATCTCTACAAAAGAGCTTTTGAAAATTAGCTGGGCACAAAGGTGTACATCTGTGGTCCCAGCTACTCGGGAAGCTGAGACAGGAGGATTGCTTGAGCCCAAGGAAGATATGCAGCCTTGGGATAGATGGAGACCCACCCCACCCCTTCCCAGTCAGAGTGTAGACCAACTTGGGGGCACTGGCCAGGAGCGCAGACGCCTGTTAAGGACAAAGGAGGGGCTGCAGTTCAGGCGCCCCAGGAAGGAGAGGTCAGAGAGGGCTTCCCAGAGGTGGCGGTCTGTCTCCCTGGATTTGGGAGACATGGCCAGGAGCGCAGGCCTGATGAGGTGTAACCCAGTCTGTTCCATCAAGGAAGCTGCAGGGGATGGGGCCTGGCTCAAGCCCTGGGTGTCCCTTAGCTGGATGGCTGGGGCAGGCAAGGCCTGAGGGCGGCTCTGTGGATTCATCCCCAGTCATAGGGTACCATAACGCGCACTGGGGCTAGGCTGGCGACATGAGTTTTGAGCGGGGAAATGGGGCGAGTTTGGCCTGGCTGGGGTGGGGGGAACTGAGAGGAGGGGGATAGGAAGTCCCACCTGTCCTTGAATTGAAAAACTTCCTTTTCTTTTCTTTTTTGTTTTTCTTTTTGTTTGAGACAAGGTCTCACTCTGTCACCCAGACTGGAATGGTGACACATTGTAGCACAATGACAGTTCCCAGTAGCTTCAAACTCTTGGGCTCAAGCAATACTCCTGTCTCAGCTTCCCGAGTAGCTGGGACTGCAGATGTACACCATCATGCCCAGCTAATTTTTAAACGTTTTTTGTAGAGATGAGGTTTTGCTTTGTCACCCATGCTGGGCTTAAACTCCTGGGCTCAAGTGAGCCTCCTGCCTCAGCCTCCCAGAGTTCCCAGCCAGCAACCTTTTGGAAGCTGGGAAAGAGAAAGTCGCTCCCCCCGCCCCCTGCACCCCTGCCCTTCCCCAGCTAGACTCTGCCTTTTTCCATGGGTCGGGTAGAGTGGCTGGGCAACTGTCTCAGAGCCTTGTCTGTGAAGAGGTGCAGCAGTGACCCCTCCCTCAGTGAGACAGTAAATGGAGTCCTCCAAGAGTGGGGATAGTGACGCCTCAGCTTGTAAACAATCACCTCTAGGACTCATGGACCATGAGAGCAGTCATGCTTACAGATAGGGAAACTGAGGCTTAGGGAGGGAGCGGCGCTTGCTCAGTGTGCAGGTTTTAGGAAGGAGCCAGGGCAGAACTGTCTCTGGAGTGTGGAGAAGAGCTCCCCTCTAGAGTGTGGCCTGGCACCAAGGCGGCCCCAGCATTCACTGGTGTGTACTCTGGGCCTCAGTTTCCTCACCTGTGGAATGGGCTGCTAGCAGAGGTGAAATGAGGCTGTTGTGAAGAAGGGGCCCATCTCACAGAAGGCACTCACGAATGCCGTTGCCCATCCTGTCTCCCAGCATACTCCAGGCATCGCTTTTTTGCATCCCCACCTTGCTGTGCCTGACACAGTCATGGAATTCTTGTTGGTTGGTGGGCAGTGTGGGTGCTGGAGTATCATGGCCAGGCTAGCACGGTGCTGCTTTTCTGGCCCTTGGGGGCTCCCAGACCCATGCCAGATAGATGGCTGGGGAGAGGGGCACTGGAGTGGAGTGACTGGAGCTCAGAGTCGGCTCTCCCAGCTGCCCATCTGCTGGGACTGGCCTAATGCCTGAACCTAGTGACCGCCCAAGGGCTTGAGCTGTCTCTGTCACTATTGCCCACTGGCTAAGGGCAGTTCAGTCGAGGGCAGGATGTAGAACCTCTTCCTCCTCCTCTCCTGACCATCAGCTGGAAGCATCAGAGGCCTCCCTGGAGACTGAGGCAGAATGATCCAAGCTGTGGGCTGGTGTGAGGACTTGGATTACCCCTTGGATTAGCAGACTTGGGGACCTGGGTCTGGGACTCAGTGCCAGGCACAGGGCAAGGGGCACACTCATGAAGCCTGTGCCCAGCCCAAAGCCACAGCAGAGCAGTCAGCCTCCAGGAGGCCCCTGAGGCAGACGGCCTTCTGCCAGGTGGCTGGGCGGGCCTCCCAGTGTGTAAGGGGACGTCAGGGGCCCTGCCACCCTGTTCTTCTGGGGCTTCTAGGCAGGGGAAAGACCAAGGCAAAGGCAGCCAGAGCTGGCCCCACGCAGGCTCCCAGGTGAAGCTGTTAGAAGTGTTGTCCTCTGGGATTTGGTTGGACTTTGATCAGTTTTCCTCAGAAAAACAGCCATGAAGCACCTTGCTTTGCTCTGTCAGGCCTCCAGCAGAACACCTCCCTCTGCACAGGCCCAGGCCAGGGACCTGTGTGGAAGCAGGCATGGCAGGCAAATCATGTCACCTCACTGGGCAGTTATAGGTGCCTGCCTGCTTCTCAGAGCTGTGAGCTCCAAGGAAAGGCCAGATGTCAGAATCTGAGAAGCTGGCCACATGAGAGCAGGGAGCACCCTGGTCTGTGTTGGTCTGAACTTTGGTCTCAGAAAATTGTTAAACTCCTCTAGACACACAGATGGCCCGAGTCAGAGTGTGACAAGGGATTTCAGTAACACCTTAGCTACCCCTTCGCTATACAGTGAGGAAACTGAGGCCCAGAGAGGAGCAGCACACACCTTCGATTGCTGGGCAGCTCCAGAGCTGTTAAGGAGCCATTTTCTTTGTCATTTAGGGACCCTCAGCTCCTCTGCCATGCAGAAGTGGCTGCAGTTCTGGTGAAAACCTGCATTTCCTGCCAAGAAAGCCAACTGAAGTGGGCGGTACCGGGAGGCTAAGGCTGAGGTAGAGAGCAGTCGGGCAGTCATATTTATAACAAGGTCACCACAGGAATCCTGCTGCTTCAGGCCGGATGGGATCCTGGGGGCAGCTCCCCCCACCCCCAGCCCACCTCCCTGTGCTTGAGTCCTCTAATGTGGTGATGTCAGCCCCCGCCCCCATCCACCAATAGCCTAACCCTACTTTGTCAGGTTGAGACTTGGACTAGTGGGTTCAAATCCTGGCAGGGTGCCCTCCTCTGTAGAAGGAGGAGAAGGTGGCGCCCTCGCAGAGTGATCATGAGGACCAAGTGAGTCCTGTGCGCTGTGAAGAGTAAGAAGCACAGTGCACCACTCCTGGTCCGTGATGGGTGCTCCACAGTCAGTCCCTCCTTTGGGGGTGTGCAGGCAGCTGTCTGTCTCTCCTGCTAGCATGAGGAGGCAGGGGCCGGGTATGCAGGGTTCATGTCTGTGCTTCCACAGCACCTAGCACACAACAGGTGTTCTCTGGCTTGCACTCTGTGGCTCATAACCTCTGTTTTCTCCTTTGTGTGAGTGTGTGTGTGTGTGTGTGAAAGAGATGTCCTGTTGTGTGCTATATTTCCTGAGGACAACCTGGCACACAGTCGGTGCCCACATGACTGCTGAATGCTAGAAACCTTACCCAGCTCCCACTGTGCAGACAGCAGAGCCCACCTCCGCTCCCCGGTGCCTCCCACCTCCCCACCCCGAATAACGCGGCGGTCCCTGTGCTTGTCCCGCAGACGCCAGCATGTCTCCGGACGCCACCAAGCCGAGCCACTGGTGCAGCGTGGCGTACTGGGAGCACCGGACGCGCGTGGGCCGCCTCTACGCGGTGTACGACCAGGCCGTCAGCATCTTCTACGACCTACCTCAGGGCAGCGGCTTCTGCCTGGGCCAGCTCAACCTGGAGCAGCGCAGTGAGTCGGTGCGGCGAACGCGCAGCAAGATCGGCTTCGGCATCCTGCTCAGCAAGGAGCCCGACGGCGTGTGGGCCTACAACCGCGGCGAGCACCCCATCTTCGTCAACTCCCCGACGCTGGACGCGCCCGGCGGCCGCGCCCTGGTCGTGCGCAAGGTGCCGCCCGGCTACTCCATCAAGGTGTTCGACTTCGAGCGCTCGGGGCTGCAGCATGCGCCCGAGCCCGACGCCGCCGACGGCCCCTACGATCCCAACAGCGTCCGCATCAGCTTCGCCAAGGGCTGGGGGCCCTGCTACTCCCGGCAGTTCATCACCTCCTGCCCCTGCTGGCTGGAGATCCTCCTCAACAACCCCAGATAGTGGCGGGCCCGGCGGAGGGGTGGGTGGGAGGCCGCGGCCGCCGCCACCTGCCGGCCTCGAGAGGGGCCGATGCCCAGAGACACAGCCCCCACGGACAAAATCCCCCAGATATCATCTACCTAGATTTAATATAAAGTTTTATATATTATATGGAAATATATATTATACTTGTAATTATGGAGTCATTTTTACAATGTAATTATTTATGTATGGTGCAATGTGTGTATATGGACAAAACAAGAAAGACGCACTTTGGCTTATAATTCTTTCAATACAGATATATTTTCTTTCTCTTCCTCCTTCCTCTTCTTTACTTTTATATATATATATATATATATAAAGAAAATGATACAGCAGAGCTAGGTGGAAAAGCCTGGGTTTGGTGTATGGTTTTTGAGCTATTAAAGCCCAGTCAAAAAGCTAATACCAGTCACTCGATAATAAAGTATTCGCATTATAGTTTTTTTTAAACTGTCTTCTTTTTACGAAGAGGGGCAGGTAAGGCTTCAGCGGATTTCTGACCCATCGTGTACGCTGAAACTTGACTTGAGTTTTCATGTTTTATTGGATAAAGATAGAACGGATTGAAAAGGGAGGAAAGTCACATTTACTCTTAAGTAAACCAGAGAAGGTTCTGTTGTTCCTTCCTGCCCATGGCTATGGTGTGTCCATTGGATAGGGATGGTGGTGAGGAAAGGGAAAATATACTGGCCATTTATCCTGAACAAGCTTTTCTAGTCTCATGGAGGAGGTTCATGCCCTAGCCTAGAAGGGCCCAGGTCTATGCCTCCCATCTTTGAGCTATGAGCAAGCTAAAAGACGACACTATTTCTCACCATTTTGTGGAAATGGCCTGGGGAACAAAGACTGAAATGGGCCTTAAGCCCACCTGCTACCTTGCAGAACCATCTGAAGCCCCATGGTGAGTAGATCCTTTTAGGACCTCGACAGGCTATTTCCCACCCCCCAGCCAAAAATAGCTCAGAATCTGCCCATCCAGGGCTGTATTAATGATTTATGTAAAGGCAGATGGTTTATTTCTACTTTGTAAAAGGGAAAAGTTGAGGTTCTGGAAGGATAAATGATTTGCTCATGAGACAAAATCAAGGTTAGAAGTTACATGGAATTGTAGGACCAGAGCCATATCATTAGATCAGCTTTCTGAAGAATATTCTCAAAAAAAGAAAGTTTCCTTGGCCAGATAACTAAGAGGAATGTTGCATTGTATATCTTTTTTCTTGGAGATTTATATTAACATATTAAGTGCTCTGAGAAGTCCTGTGTATTATGTCTTGCTGCATAATAAATTATCCCCAAACTTAGCAGCTTAAAATAACTAACATTTATTATCTCCCACAGTTTCTGTAGGTCAGGAATCTGGGAGCAGCTTAGCCAAGTGGTTCTGGCTCGGGGTCTCTGGTGAGGTTGCCATCAAGCTGTCAGCCAGGGCTGTAGTCATCTGAGTCTTGACTGGGTCTGGGGGACCTGCTCCAAGCTCGCTCACTTAGCTGCTGGCAGGAGCCCTCAGTTCCCTGCCACGTGGGCATCTCCACTGGGCTACTTGCAAGATGGCTTCCCCAGAGCAAGTGATCCAGAACAGCAAGGGTGAAGCTGCTGGGTTTTTTTGTTTTGTTTTGTTTTTTGTTTTTTGTTTTTTTTTTTGAGACAGGGTCTTACTCTGTCACCCAGGCTGGAATGCAGGTGCCCCATCATGACTCGCTGCAACCTCAAACTCCCTGGGCTCAGGTGATCCTCCCACATCAGCCTCCTGAGTAGCTAGGACTACAGGTGCACACCATCATGTCTGGCTAATTTTTGTACTTTTGGTAGAGATGGGATTTCACCATGTTGCCTAGGCTGGTCTTGAAATCCTGAGCTCAAATGATCCTCCCACTTCGGCCCCACAAAGTGTTGCGGTTATGGATGTGAGCCACCATGCCCAACCTGAGCTGCTGTCTTCTGTAACTAGATCTCAGAAGTGACATACCATCGCTTCTGCCGTACTTATTTGTCATACAAACCATCTCTGTTACAATGTGGGAGGGACTACACAAGGACATGAATACCAGGAGACAGGAATCATGGCCACCACATCCTCCAAGAAGAAAAACCGTTTAACTTTGTTTCCCAAAGTTATTTACGAATAGACTGTCCCCACCCCTGTAATAATGTCCCCATACTGAGGCATGCCAGTGCTTCTGGGCTGACCACAGCTGTTCACGCCAGGGTGCTCTGCACTGAGGCCCTGACCTGAAGACACTCAGCAGAGATGGCTGTCACACTGGAGTATTCAGAGGGCTCTTGGTGTGGGGGCAGGACGGGAGGCACCACAGGCTCACAGGCAGTTTGTGGGTGCACGTCCAAAAGGAATAAGCAACCACTTCCATGCGAGTGCCGAGAAGGAGGAATCGGGAGGCCTCCTAAGAGGCTCAGTGCCTTGACCTCTGGTCCTCACAGGACAAATGAGCGGGAAGCTGGCAGGCTAAGGGTGGCAGAGGGTGCAGGAGCAAAGAGTTTGGGGATGGCAGAGACCAGGAAGCAGGAGGGGAGTTTCCAGACACTCGTGCTCTGGAGCCGGGCTGCCCGAGTTCAAATCCCAGTTCTGCCGCTCAGAGTGACTTCAGTGACTTCATAGCTTCTTAACATGCTTTGGTGTTCCCATCTGTAAGATGGGAATAAGACTGCCCCTACCTCAGAAGTAGGTACGAATTGGGAGAGTGAAGCACGCCACAGAGTACCTGGTCTGTCACCAGGACACAGCTGCCATTATTCACACAGAGCCAGGGCTGGAAAGGGCTGGGTGACCCTCACACACCAAGATGAGGAGCTGGGGTGATCTTCAGGGGGCAGGGGGGAAGGTGGGCTGCTTCTCAGTGGGCCAGGGAGATGAGCAGATCTGGGCAGCTTAAGGATCATTGCAAGGTCCTCTGAGCCCTGAACCCATCCTGGCTCCCCTTGAGCCTGGTGCCCACCAATGCCAGTCTCCTGAGAGGGGCTTCTTGCCATTAGAGGAAGCAGCCAGTCACCCTGCAGTGCCTGGATGTGGAAGTGATCATTATAATCTGCCATCATCACGGGTTGACAGCCCCATTTTATTGGTGAAGAAACAGACCTGGAGCAGGGAGGTGCTCATCTCAAGCCTGTAGTCAAGGAATGCTGGAGTGTGACCCAGGTTTCCTGCCCCCTACCCTGGGGACTATTGCATGCATATAGAAAGTTGTCATCCTCTCCATCTCCCAGATTCTCAGAGGGCGACCAGCCAGGCAGATGACTTTTTTTTTTTTTGAGACGGATTCACGCTGTCGCCCAGGCTGGAGTGCACTGCAACCTCCGCCTCCTGGGTTCAAGCAATTCTCCTGCCTCAGCCTGCCGAGTAGCTGGGATTACAGGTGCCCACCACCACGCCTGGCTAATTTTTGTATTTTTAGTAGAGACAGAGTTTCACCATGTTAACCAGGCTGGTCTCAAACTCCCGACCTCAGGTGATCCGCCCGCCTCTGCCTCCCAAAGTGCTGGGATTACGGGCCTGAGCCACCGTGCCTGGCTGACATTTGCTTCTTAGAGCTAAGCCTCACTGGCCCCACCCTGGCCTTCAAGGAAAACTCTCCTGGTTCTGCTGCCAACCCAAACTCCTACACCCCTTCCCATTGCAAACCTGAGGCCCGAACTGAACGTGGAAGTCCCCATGGCTCCCTACCCATTCTGTTTCCCCGCACTGCTCAGGCCTTGGCCCTTCTGTCTGAACTCTGCAGGCTCATAGCAGGCTGCTCTGTGAGGATGTGCTTGGAGCGATGACTAGTGACACTCACTCACTCCCTGGGAGTCTTTGCAGATAAAGAAGCCGATGCTTACATTAATGATCATTTGTCCAAGCTCTCTGGAGGAAGGAACAAGCCCCTGTCTCAGATGACAGTCTGGAGCTCTCCCCATGCCCTGGTTGTGATTGGCTTTGCCGGAGTGGGCTTGTCTCTTGGGGGACAATATGCCCTCCTGAAAGACTGAATTCTGGGGACCCAGGGATCTCAACCTTGAAGCTATCTCCTGTTCCGAAGCTGAGGACTTCCCTGAGGTCCTCGGATGGCCTCAAGTGTCAGGGAGAGGCCCTGTGGCCGCCTTCTCGGGGGTCTGAGAGTCCAGTTCCAACCCCTCAGTTTACAAAAGGGGAAACCGAGTTCTGGGAGTTGGCCTAGCTGCTGAGTTCAGCGGTGGCAGGACCTGCCGTTCTCCCTCCTCTCCTAGTCTTGTTGCTTCGCAGTAACTTTGTGGTTTCCCCTAGACCACCCAGGGATCTGGTGACTCAGGCTCCAATGGAGACACTTTCTAAACAAGCCCTGGGTTCTCTGCAGAGTGCTGGGGGGAGCCCGGTCCCTGCAGGCCCTGGGAGACAAGATTGGTAGGACTTACTGCCCCCCAAATCCAAGGTGATGCCCCAGAGGTATTCCTGCAATTGACTAGGTTTTTGGGGAAGGGTTAGTCCCCACATTCTCCTCTCCCCTCCATTCCATACCCCACTCCGATCTCCAGCACCTCCCCTGCCTTAGTCTCTGGGTGTGTATGTTGAGGGTAGGAATGGAGGGGTTGACCTAAGGAATGAGAGGAACAGATGGGGAGAGAGAAGAGAACCTGGAGATTTTGGGTTCTTGTCTCAGATGAGAAAACTTGAGGCCAAGAGAGGGGTTGCGAGTGGCCTGAGGTCACACAGCATGCACACACATTATTCATCTCTGGGGACTTCCTGGTGCTCCACACTTCCATAGGCCACTTCCTGCCCATGTGTCCCCTCCTGCAAACTCCCATCCCACACATTGCAAGGGGCATAAAAGCCCCAACCACCTAGGCTGCAGCTGCCTTGTTTTAATCCTGACCCTGCCACTTAGCAGCTGTGTGACCTTGGGCAAGTTACTTGAGTTCTCTGTCTCAGTTTCCTCATCTGTAGAAGTGAGGAATACTAATATGAGAGTATCTACCTCCTAGAGTTGTTGGGAGGATTAGATGAACTCATGCCTGTCAGGCACTCAGACCTGGCCTGTATTAAGCACTCATCAGGTGTTCACAGGTATGACTTGGGGGTCTGGAAGGCAGCTCAGGGAGGTGAGTAAAGCTTTGGTGTGGGGACTCCTCAAGTGTGAGCACTCAGATCCAGATCCCTGAGCCTGCTGGTGGCCTTGGGCAGTCACCTGACCTGTGTGAACCCCTGTTTCCTCAGTTGGGGAGTTGAGTCAATGATCCACAGTCACATCCCTCCCCTGACAGCTGCTGCCCCTCTCTTGCTACCACCAATCCATCCTCCACCCGCAGGGATGGTCTGCACCCAAATCTGACCCACTCCTCCTCCAAGTGCCAGGATGACTCCCTGTACCCTCAGAGGATGTAGACCTGCCTCTGAGAGCGGCCTGTGATGCACTGATGGAATGTGGTTCTGCCCCATCTCAACCCCAGACAACCCCCTTCAAACACTGCACTCCAGACTTCTCTCTCTGTCTGTTTGTGTCTTCCAGGCCTTTGCCCAAGTTGTCCCCTCCTCTCAATCATCTCCCAGCCTACCCCATCCAGGCTCTGACCACACCGGTGTCTACTCTTTCTTCCCCTGGAGACTCCTGAGAGCCAGAGATGTCTCATATCCCACTGGCTCCCATGGCCACGGGCCAGCCTAGTGGCGGATACAAAGGATGGACTCCCTGGATGTTTGTGGAATGAAAAGACTATGGAGGTAGTGGATGTGGGCGAGTTATATAAACTCTAAAGGGCCAAGCAGGCATGTAGAGGGGGGTATGTTTATTAGCATCATGTGTCTCCATGACAACCCCCAGCTGGCTTCTCCCTACAGGCCCCTAAGATCACTCACCCCTCCCCCACCCTCAGGCCCAGGCTCTGGGGGTTCATGGCCTGCAGCCTTATTCTACCCTCTTGAGAGTGTGATGGCAAGAATTGCTGTTTGCATCTGTTAAAGCACAGGAGAAAAAAAAAGAATTCTTGGTTTGTGGTGGGAGGTGGACGGGGTGGGGGGGCATCCATTGGATGAATTAGAACCACAGACTTAGGGAACATCTGAACTGGGAAAGGCCTCAGAGTGCGTCTAGTGCATGGCTATCCCTGAACTGAGGCCCAGAGAGAGCAGGGCGCTAACTAGGGTCACACAGCAAGGCAGTAGCAGAGGGAGGCCAATACATGACTTGAAGCTCCTTCCAGAGCCAGCCTCAGCAATGCAGCAAAGGCTTCTGGGAAGCCAGCACTGGCCTGAGCAAAGCAGTTGAGAGGCAAGAAGAGTTGGGGTGTGGATCATATGTTTCATTTTGCTTTAATTGTGGTGAAATATATATATATATATGTATGTATGCATATATATCATAAAATTTCCCATTTTAACCATTTTTAAGTGAACAGTTTGGCAGCATTAAATACATTTATATTGTTGTGTGGTCATCACCTCCATCCATCTTCAGAACTTTTTCTATCTTCCCTGTGTTTTTTACATTTTACTGTGGTAAAATATACATACCATAGAATTTGTCGTTTTAACCATTTTTAAGTGCACAGTCCTGTGGCGTTAAGCACATTCTCATTGTTGCATTCCTTATGCTTTTTAATGAAAGGCAAATGAAGACAAGGTTTTTAAATCCTTCACCGTGGGATTTTGAGCCCTTGCTGACTTCCAGCAGCCCTGAGAACCTAGAGGTGGGTGTGTGTCATCCTGGTCCATTTGGGGGTTTGGAGGAGGCTGTTGCGGAGTTGGGGAGGGGGTGTTCAGGCTAGGCTGATCACCACTAGCGACACAGACTGAAACAGCCTGGTAGCCTCTCTAACCTTTTTATTTAGTTATTTCTTTTGAGACAGAGTTTCGCTCTTGTTGCCCAGGCTGGAGCGCAACAGCGCGATCTTGGCTCACCGCAACCTCTGCCTACCAGGTTCAAGAGATTCTCCCGCCTCAGCCTCCCGACTAGCTGGGATTACAGGCATGTGCCACTACTCCCAGCTAATTTTGTATTTTTAGTAGAGACGGGGTTTCTCCATGTTGGTCAGGCTGGTTTCGAACTCCTGACCTCAGGAGATCCGCCTGTCTTGGCCTCCCAAAGTGCTGGGTTTACGGGCATGAACCATCGTGCCTGGCCCTCTCTAATCATTTTTAAAACGACTATCAATGGGGCTAGTGGAATGTGGATAAAGTGCCCAGGATTTCTGAGCCTGAGACTGGGAGTCTATGGTCTGAGCAGAGGAGAGATGGTTTTCAACTTGACCTCCTTGGGCTCCCTGGGGTACCATGGGAGACCTGGGTAAGTGATGCTGGGAGAGTTCCCCCTCTTCCCAGGCCTCAACTGCCCTTCAAATGAAAAATCTGAGCCAGATGGCTTCTGGGGGAATTCAGGGGCTCAAGAGAACTCCTGCCCCTCACTCAAAAGTCTTATGCTCCCAAGACAGGCAGATACAGCGGACTTTCATGTTGAACCTGCAGAGAGGAGCTGGGACGATTGCTAGTAACAGAACTCTTACTTCGCTTAGTGATAATAATAGCAGTAATCATTTACTGAGGGGCTTGTTATGTACTTGTTATGTTTATATTATGTCATGTAATCCTTATCCCATTTTATAGATGAGTCTCAGAGAAGTTAAACAAGTTTGCCAAGGTCACACAGCTGGTAAGTATCAGAGCTGGGTCTCACACTCAGATCTCTCCTTCCAGAGCTGATGTTCCTACCCCCACACCCCTGCTGGTGGCAGCACTTCTGAACTTGACTTTCCACAGCTGTTGAGCACATAGGCTTTGCAGCCAACTTCTGGGGCTCCAGGCCCAGCTCTTCCTCGAGCTAAGTGACTTTAGGCATGATACTTATAGTCTCTGAGCCTCAGTTTTCTCATCTGGTAAAATGGGCATAATAATATGGTAGTTAGGGAAATTAAATTAAATGAGTTAATATTTGTGAAGTAGTTAAGCAGGGCCTGGCCTATCGTGAGTGACATTTAGTATTTGTTGAATCTTTAAAATAATCATGTTTGGGCCAGGCATGGTGATGTGCGCCTATAGTCCCAGCTACTTAGGAGGCTGAGGTGGGAGGATCACTTGAGCCTAGGAGTTTGAGTCCAGCCTGGGCCACATAGTGAGACTCTGTCTCTATAATTTAAAAAAATTAAATACATAAAATATTATGTCTGTTGCCAGTTTTTTGGGTCAGTTCTGCTTGAACCAGCAAGTTGGAAATGTTTATTTTTAAAATAGTTTTGCTTTCTATTTCTCATCATTGAGCAATGAACAAAATGGAGTTTTTGGGATGCCTAGGAAAACACGCACATAAACACCACTGCATATATGCACACAGTCTGAGATGCATTTTCGTTAACATTTTAACAGAAACACAACTATTCATGAGTCTTTGCAGAGGAGAAAAAAAAATCTCTTCCAAAATAGGCCTTTCAATGTTGGCCAAGTTCCTCAAGTTGCCTAAAATGGGCAGCATTTTGGTGTTTTCCAAGTACAGTGTATGTATTAGAAGCTGATCTTTTGGAATTATTGACTGCTCCCGTCCCTTATTTCCTTTCCTTCTCTACCGATGGGGCAAGGATGTTTGCCATTCCTGGCCCTGATGACAACTATTTTGACCCTTTAAGAATTCTCTGCTTTGTGCTGCTCCAAATATAACATCAATGAATGTCAAAAGGCACATCAGGTCCCCCAAAAAGCTGAATGGCACTGGGTCTGTCCTGGTGGCTCCTGAACCCTCTTCACTCTAGGGCCCAGGGGCTCTGAGGTCTAGCTCCTAGGGCCCCTTGGCACCATGTGGGCCCACACCTAGGATCCCTGCTGCACCCTGGCCATGATGAGAGGTGTCCTTGTCACAGCTTGCAGAAAAGACTTGAGCCACGCAGATTTTTAAATTGAGGAATTGTCAATCCATATGTCTGGGAAACTTTGTTCTGTCTGAGTCTGAGCCTGGGTGCTCTGCTAGGTGAGGGCTGGCCCAGACCCAGAGGAAGCAGGAGATGTCATCACACATCTTCTGTGACAGTTCCTAAGCCTTGGGGGTGGGCTCCCAAGTGACCAGGAGAAACCAAAGGCCTTTGAGGTAAGTTTGTTCTTAAATTTTCCGTCGTTGGGGAAAGAGGAGACACTAGGTACCTGAAGTCCACAAAGCCAATGAAAACCATCCTTGGACAGAGAGATTTCTCTACCTTCTCCATCAAGCCTTATGCCTGAGCTACTGATGATGATGGAGGGGCCAGCTTCAGAGAGAAGTGAAAGTGGACACAGGTTTGAATCCTGGCTCCATCATTTTCCAGTTTGTGTGAATTTAGGCATTTCATGTTTCCCCCGAGCCTTGGTTTTCTCATATGTAAAATGGGGATGATATCATCTACCATGTAGGAATCAAATGAGAAAGCATATCGCATTTAGAGACAATTCTCCATGGGTCTCTCTGCAAATATTGCAAGCAGAAGCACTGACGGCCTTTGTTCTGGACTATCTTTTAAAGGATATATGATAGCCACAAGCATTAGAAGATATAGTGTCTCCCTTTGGTGCAATGGGCAGGCATCTTTACTGCCCATTATAAAAGATTTGGGTTCCCTAGGTCCAGGGTTCCTCTCCTGTAAGGCACCTCCACTGAGTGTGCAGGTATCACCTGTCTCTCTTGGCATCACAAGGGAAACTATGATGATGCTCATTCTGTGTCATGAGGAACAGAAAGAAGTCCTTTTTCTCTGACCCAGGAGTCTTGTGTCTTCTCATGTCTTTCATGAAGCAGTGACAAGCTAACTTCTTATCTTATTTAAAAAATAGATAAAATCTCAGATTCTTCACAGTTCTTGACAGTTTTGATGATCAGGATGGGGTGCTGACAGAGAAATAGCTTTCTTGAAGAGGAAAGATGAGGATCTCACAAACCAATTCATGCAATTTGAGGGAAGTCCATGGAAATCAGCACCAAACATACTAATCAAATTGTATGGTCACATGGGCAATAAATGGCCCACTATTTTATTTTAACTCTTGTTAATGAGAAGGAATTGGAGAGGTGGTTGCAGGCTGAGTACTGGGAAGTAGGTTCAAAGACAGCTGCCAAAACAGTGCCTTGGTGGTTGTTAACTCTTCTCTGGGCTTCCTCACCAATCTAACTGCCAGCCTCAATCCCTGCCCCCCCGCCACTGAAACAAAGAAGCACTAAGCTTTATCCTGGGTGGGCAGAAGGTGGCACTGCCTTTCAGGTAGCAATTACAGAGATGGCCACATGCACAGAGAGTGAAGGGAGGCAAACTCACTCCTGCTGTGGGCAGAAACTAGAAGGGTTGTTACAACTTAGGCAGGTTCACTCGGGAGATGCGGAGGTGAGCACATGACGCTTATGAAGGAAGAAGAACAACACTCAGCCCCTCCTGCCCTCTAACATGCCAACTGGAGATGCCATCCATTTGGAGATGACAGCAATAGGTCTCAGTTTTCTTGTTATTTATTTGTTGTTGTTGTTGTTATTGTTTTTACCATGGGCCCGGGCTGCTCTAAGGGAATATATGAGAGTTTTGGCCTGCTTGGGGAGATTTCTCTGAGACAAACAAACTCCTAGAGGAAACCAGAAATGAGGAATTGGTGGGCATTAGGGTTTTTGTTTGTTTGTTTTGTTTTTTTGTTTTGTTTTTTTTTTGAGACAGTCTCGCTCTGTCACCCAGGCTGGAGTGCAGTGGCGCAATCTCAGCTCACTGCAACCTCTGCCTTGAGGGTTCTAGCTATTCCTCAGCCTCCCAAGTGGCTGGAATTACAGGCATACGCCACCACGCCAAGCTAATTTCTGTATTTTTAGTAAAGATGGGGTTTCACCATGTTGGCCAGGCTGGTCTCAAACTCCTGACCTCAGGTGATCCGCTAGCCTCAGCCTCCCAAAGTGCTAGGATTACAGGTATGAGCCACCATGCCTGGCTGGTATTAGGGCTCTTAATCCTTCATGTTGGGTTTGCAATACCAATGGTGACCCATTAGAGAATGAGAAATTGAGCCAAAGAAATCTAGATAAATTTTTGCTATCAACCCACCACCCTGGAAAACTCTCCTAGTCCTTATGTTGAAACCACATAAGAAGTTGAAAGATCTTACATTTGGGGCAGCACATGCCCTGGATTCAGGTGATCTCCTGTAACAAGTTGCTGCACTGTCTGCAGGTCAGGCCCAACTTAGTCTATGGGCATAAATCCCGTGGCCCCAGCCAGAAAGTAATGTGGCTACAGCCGCTGAGTCAAGGTATCACTAAAACTAAGCTAGAGGTGTCAACAACGATGACTGTAAGAGAGTTTGGATATTTGTCCCTGCCCAAATCTCATGTTGAATTGTAATCTCTAGTCCTGGAGATGCGGCCTGGTGGGAGGTATTTGGATCGTGGTGGTGGATCCCTCATGGCTTGGTGCTGTCTTTGTGAGAGTGGTGAGACCTGGTTGTTTAAAAGTGTGTGGCACCTCTCCCTTACTCTTTCCTCCTGCTTTCACCATACGACAGGTTTGCTCTCACTTTGCCTTCTGCCATGAGTGAAAGCTTCCTGAGGCCTCCCCAGAGGCAGGTGCGGGCCCCATGTTTTCCTGTCCAGCCTGCAGAACCATGAGCCAATTAAACATCTTTTCTCATAAATTACCTGGTCTTAGACGTTCAGGTATTTCTTTAAAGCAATGCAAGAATGTCCTAATATACTAACATTAGAATGTCCCAATATAGGGCTTTAAGTGGACTGCTTAGCTGGGCCATAAGCAACCACCATGCTGGTTGAAGCCAAAAGTGAATGCACCTTGCTTACTGGCACCGAAGCACTCTCTCCCTTCACAGCTCTGATTGCTCTCTCCTCTGCTACCACAACCTCAAGTGATCTAAGGAGTAAGATGATTGGGGTGGGGCTGGGCGTGGTGGCTCACACCTGTAATCCCAGCACTTTGAGAAGCTGAGGTGGGTGGATCACGAGGTCAAGAGATCAAGACCATCCTGGCCAACATGGTGAAACCCTGTCTCTGCTAAAAATACAAAAATTAACTGGGTGTGGTGGCGCGTGCCTGTAGTCCCAGCTACTCAGGAGGCTGAGGCAGGAAAATTGCTTGAACCTGGGAGGCAGAGGTTGCAGTAAGCTGAGATCGAGCCACTGCACTCCAGCCTGGCGACAGAGTGAGACTCCACCTAAAAAAAAAAAAAAAAAAAAAAGATTGGGATGGGGCTAAAGTCTTCTTGTTCCCAAGGGGGCTAAAGTTGCTCTCATTCAAGCACGCTGAGGAGCTTTAGAGAGGAGAAGAACTCAAATCTTTTTGGGTTTGCAGGAGACAGGCAGCCAAATCAACATCCTACCCATGGTGGGAGGGGAGCCTGGATTCAGCTAATGTACTTGAGTAGGTTCACTGAGGGGAAGGGAAACTAACATGATACTTTGGGCCACGTCAATATACTGCTATTGTGGCTTCTACATCTAAATGGCTGGCAGGAATTGGCGATTCGATGCCTGTGCTTCCCTGTCCCATAAGGGTCATTGAGATTCTCTCAATGGGGAGAGTTCATACACAGAGAAATGCTGATACCTTTGGGGCCCCACAATCCTGACGACCCCTTTGAGCTATAAGAGCAAAATGTGACAGGTGATTTTGCTGATCAAAGCTTCTGGCTAAAAGGAGAAGCTTTATATGATTTATACTCCTTTATAAATTGTCTGTTAGCTTGCTACTGGGCTTAGTGAAATTGAACACCTAACCAAACAGGGGCCTTGTGACTGCATGGTCTGATATTCCCATTTGGGGTGGGTCAACTCAGATTCAGTGACTAACAAGGTGGGAAAGGCCAAGTTCTATTCATCCAATGGGAATGGTAGACTCAACAACAGAGTTCACCTGGCCCCAACAGCATCTCAGTTTTACATCCCTGTGGGGAAACTTGATCCCACCCTATACCACCTGAAGCAAAGCTGCTGGCTCAGCGTGGACCTTGATCCACAGAGGTTCCCCCAAATGACTTGACCTGGTTCACTGATGGTTCAACTGAGCCAAAACCCAACGGTGTCCACCAGGCTGCTATGGCTGTCCAACCTCAGTGTCAGCTCTGTGGAACCAGAAATGAGCAGAAATTCATGCTGTTTTCACAGCTCAGGCCAACTCCCTTTGATGAAGCTTGTGATATTTTTACTGACTCTTGGATGTAGCCCATGGCTTGGTTGTTTGATCTGCCACTTGGAAAACTACAGACTGGCAGATTAAAGACATCCCTCTTTGGGGTCACCAACTGGAAACATTTGAGGCTGCTGATCTGGGTCACTCTTGTAAGATGCCCATCATAAGGGCCTGTTCTCTGATGAGACTGACTGGCAAACTGGCTCTGCTCAGACTGCCCCCATTGCTGCCTAGACCTGTCATCCTACCAGACCTGTCAATACCTCTACCTCATAGAGATATACTAAGTAAAGGACTCCATGCTTCTACCGTTGCCTGCCAGACTCGTGACTCCTGCCAAAAGCTGACCTGGATGTCTTTCAGTGGGCATGGCCTCTGTCTGCTTATAGCAGATTGACTACCTTGAACCTTGGACCTCATCTGGTAGCTATTGTTGGCTGCCTCACTTCTCTTGACACGTTTTCAGGTTCTGGCATTGCTGTTGCAGTCTCACCGGCCAATTCCAGCTACAACATTGTGGTCCTTGAAACTTATCTGTCTTGTCTTCAGCTTTCTGGACAATTTATAGCTTGATAAGAGTGCATTTGGGCTGGGCATGGTGGCTCACGCCTGTAATCCCAGCATTTTGGGAGGCTGAGGCAGGCGGACTGCCTAAGGTCAGGAGTTCAAGACCAGCCTGACCAACATGGTGAAACCCCGTCACTACTAAAAATACAAAAATTAGCTGAGTGTGGTGGCAGGTGCCTGTAATCCCAGCTACTCGGGAGCCTGAGGCAGGAGAATCGCTTGAACCCAGAAAGCAGAGGCTGCAGTGAGCCGAGATTGTGCCATTGCACTCTAGCCTTGGGCCACAAGAGTGAAACTCCATCTCAAAAAAAAAAAAAAAAAAGAGAGTACGTTTGATTGCAGAAAGCACCCAATAATGGGCTGACCATCAAGGTATTTGATGACCTTCCATGCTTCCTGCCATCCACCGGCATCCAATACTGCTGAGTGTTGGAACAACCTCCTCAAAACTTGGGTAGAGGTTTCCAACTCTGTCTCACCATCTCCTAGTCTACACACCTGAATAAGGCAGTTTGGTAGTTTGGTCATCGATTCTGGCTGTCCAGAAAGAGATCATTTACTCTTGGCCACTTTCTGGGTAATGACCAGGATGAAAGAGGTGGGGGGTTTATAAAGACCAATTCTGAGACTGGGCATGGTGGCTCATGCCTGCAATACCAGCATTTTGGGAGGCCAAGGCGGGTGGATCACTTGAGCACAGAAGTTCGAGATCAGCCTGGGCAACACAGCAAAACTCCATCTCTACAAAAATACAAAAATTAGCCGGGCATGATGGTACTTGTCTATGTTACCAGCTACTCGGGAGAGCCTGGGAGGTTGAGGCTGCTGTGAGCTAAGATTGCACCACTGCATTCCAGCCTGGCACCAAGGTGAGAACCTTGGCTCAAAAAAAAAAAAAAAAAAATCAATTTTGAAAATTTGAGATTCTGCTCTAACAATTCCTGGGCCTTGTACTTCTTACTTCTCCTGAATGGCCAGCCTAGTCGATACAACCTACAGTTGATAGTTCGGCCAAGAGGTTCACTGCAGCCTTGACTTCCCAGGCTCAAGCGATCCTCCTGCCTCCTCCCTCCCGAGTAGCTGGGGCCACACACACATACCACTACACCCGGCTAATTTTTGTATTTTTGTAGAGATGGGGTTTTGCCATGTTGCCCATGCTGGTCTCTTGGGGATTCAAACTGAATTCTGTTTAAATTTTATAAAAATATCCTGTTGCTCTTGTACCTGACCCTTCTGGAAGAAAAGTCTGGATACATGTAAGGCACAATCGGAAAAAAGGTGAAGTTACAGCTACTGCAATGGAACACACTGCTTTTGGGTTAGTGGAAGAAAAGCAACACCCCAGCACCTGGGAAAGGGTGGACACTTTAGATTTCAGGAGGCTTTCTCACAATGGAAGATGCCCTGGTGCCGCTCTCCCAAACTGTTGCAAGTGCCTTAAATTTAATAACTGCTGGGTTGATCATCCTGCACCAGACGGCTCTAACCATTATCTGGTTGCCATTTCCCTTAACTTTACCGAAAAACTAAGAAGTTAAAGGAAATAGCATGAGATAGCCCAGCTCCTGCACCTCCCATGCAAAACACCTGTCAGCACTTACGGATGTCTGCCCTGCCCCACACGCATTGTTCCACGGACACCTTGGAAGGCGGCGGGGCATGCATCATTTCATGGAATGATGAATGGTACCTGACTGGTGGTGTAGACAAACAGGACAGATTGGACTGACTGCCCTTAGGCAGTCTCTTCAAAGACACATAATTTGTTACACAGGTAACAGATAACTCTTGCACCATCAGGCCTCTTGTTTTACGCTCACAGTAATGCTTCAGTTTCTGTGGGATAGTGCCTGCTTTGCAGGGGAGAAGCAAAAGATCAGAGAAGTCAAGCGATTGCTTAAGGTCACACAGCCAAGTGTTGGCACTGGGTTGTGACCAGGTCTGCCTGACTTCAGTTCCAGTGCTCCCTAAATTCGGCGTCAGTAGTTTTTTCCCTTATCCAAAGTGCTGGCATTCTTTCACGTGCCCTACAGACCCTGGCCTGTAGCATTTCATGTCTCTTGGTTCCGGATACCACCAGATCTAAGACTGGAGAGGCTTAGAAGGCTGGGGGTGGGGCGGGGCACGGAGCAGCCAATGAGCTCCCTAATGCCCCCTACTCTTAGGGGAATCTCCATTGCCTCATCTGTGAAATGGGTCTAAGACATGCTTAGGTCTTGTGGTGAGGAAAAAATGAGCTCAGAAGCAGGAAAGTGCTTTGGAAAACGGGAAGTACTGATGTGGACAGTGATGTGGTCTGAGACATGGCCCAGGAGAGAATGAAAGGCTTGCCAGAGGGCCTGGGATGGACAGAGCAGAGTGGAAAGGGCTAATCAGAGTCTGGGCCAGGGTTTTCTCATGAGCTGCCTTCTTGTGCCTGAAATCCCAGATATGGCTTTGAGTTAAGCAGTGCATCTTTTAGACTCTCCTTTTTCTTTTTTTTTTTTTAGATGAAGTTTCGCTCTTGTTGCCCACGCTGGAGTGCAGTGGTGCGACCTTGGCTCACTGCAACCTCTGCCTCCCGGGTTCAAGCGATTCTCGTGCTTCAGCCTCCCGAGTAGCTGGATTACAGGTGGCGTCACCACGTCCAGCTAATTTTTTTTGTAATTTTAGTAGAGACAGGGTTTCGCCGTGTTGACCAAGCTAGTCTCAAACTCCTGACCTCGGGTGATCCACCCACCTCGGCCTCCCAAAGTACTGGGATCACAGGCGTGAGCCACCGCACCTGGCCTAGACTCTCCTTTTAAAGCACTCCTCCTCTTTAGAGCAGTGGTATTGTATTTTACATATAACATAATGGAAGCCCATGCACATGGAATCTTACATACATTCTCTAATGGGATACTTACCACTGGGTACTCACACTAACCCCTTCGTCCTGTTGTGCAGATATAGAAAAATGAGGATGGCGGGATCTCAGTAATTTAAGTTCTCACGAGAAATAAGAGACAGAGTCAGGGTTTGGACTGAGATCTTTTTTGCTATAGAGACTAGTTGTTTTGGGGCTCCTCACCTTTTCTAGCCCCCTAACTCTCACGCCCAGAGAAGCCAAACGCACTGAGGCTGGGGCCTCGGGAGAGCAGACCCAGAATCCTCCCCCATGGTAGGATCCCAAAGTGACTAAATGCCAGGTGTCCACATGTTCACCTTCTTCCAGGCTGGAAGAGGCAGCCCCAGACCACCATGGCTCTGAGTACATGATCATCTCTCTGTGACATCACCATAGCTGTTTCGTCCTGGGTCCCTCTGCTTACCCCAGGAGTGACTTTTGTTCCTCTTTCTAGGATGCAGCCAATTTTAGAAAGATGGATCTTCCTAAAATTCAGCCTTGGCCGAGTCAATGCTCTTGCAAAGCCTTCCATGGCTGCCCATCGAAGCCTGAGCTCTTCCCAGCGAATGGAAGGTCCTTCCTAGTCTGCAGCTTCTCACCCTCCCTAGGCTGAGCTGTCGTGCCTTCCCGGTTTGTGACCCCAAGCCTTTGCTTCTGTTCTTCCTAGAAGGCCCTTCACCCACTCCACTGCTGAACTGCAGAAAGGAAATTCTTTTCTGTTCATTCAAAATGGTGATTCTTGTGAACATTGAATGTTTTTAGTAGGAGATACATGCACGTGGGCCAAATGGCATATAGTGACAATTGTCTCCTCCCACCCAGGCCCAGCCACTGTGATCCCCTGGAGCTACCTGTTGGTTGTGTGTTTTGGAGTCTTTTGCTATTTTGGCTTCTCAATGCTCCTGCTTACCTGTCCCTTCCTCAGGGATGCATCCCCTAACGGCTCTCCCCTCACCCAGCACAGGTAGACCCTGAGTCCTCTCCGAGGGCTTGCACAGCCCCCAGACACCCGTCCTTGTTCCAGCCTTTGGCACATGCTATTGTGACTGTCTGTTTACAGAACTACTGTCTCGCTAGCCTGGGAGCTGCCTGAGAGTGGCAACTGTGTTGTGTTGGGGTCTGTGTCCCCAGGAGGAGGCGAGGGCCGTGGCACATGGTGGGCAAATGTAGGTGATGCTGGAGGTCTGAGGGGTCTTCAGATGGTGATGGCACAGTGCCTGGAGCGGCTGCATTGCACAGAACTCCCCTGGAAAGGGAGATTTGCTTAAGAAGTGGAGCAGGGGAAACCGAGGAGATGGTGGAGGGAGGTGGGGCGGGGAGCAAATAGCTCCATGTTCACCTCACACTACAGAGCAGAATAAATTCCAGATGGATGAGACTGCAAAATGTGAAAACAATGAAATCATAAAATAACTAACATAAAATGTTCGTGATTTTGATCTCTGGATGGGAAGGGCTTCTCTAAGCACAGCAGTAATGGAAGGAATTATAAAGGAAAAGATGCGTATATTTGAATATTTAAAATTGGAAACTTCTGTACATCAAAACACACCATAAATAGAATTAAAATAAAAAGAAATATGTAAAGAGCACTTACAAATCAAAAAGAAAAAGAGTCTAAAACCCAGAATGAGAAAAAATGGGCAATGGATGTATAAAGGAAATCAAAAGGGAAAATTTCAGTGGCTAAGTATATGGAAAAAATGCTTAATCTTAGTAGAAAACAAAAGATTCCATTACAAGAGGGAGATGTTGTTTTTCACTGATCACTTTGGTCAAAGTATTTTTTTTTTAAGTCATGCTCAGTGGGGCTGAGATAAAATGAGATGGGCGAAAAGCATGTTCTCTTTCCATGCGGATGAGGCTATAATGGCAGCTGCTTTCAGGAAATCAGTTTCTCAATCTGGATCAAAAGCCTTAAAAATGTTTGTACCCTTTGTTCCAGCAATGCTGCCTCTGGGGATCTTTCCTGAGAAATATTCATTTTTCTATAACGGAAAAAATTCTGAAGCAGTCTAAATGTCCCATAATAGGAAATTACAGAAATGATGGCACATCTATGTGTCAAAATATTATACAGCTTTTAAAAATTATGCTTAACTGTTAATGGCACTTGCATTTGGGGAATGGCGGGGGGAGATGGAGATACAACTGGATTTTTTCTTTCTACTTTCTGTTTTTCTGGACTAGTTACCTTACCATACACATGTATTATTGTTATAAAGAAAAGCATCATGTTTTAGAGTACTTTTTATTGTATAGAAAAATTATCATTAAATAATGCTGAATGAGAAAAAAAAGCAGGTGATAAACATACATATGTGTAATGTGATACTTCATTTATACATATATACATAGATAATGTAGTAAGCACTGAATTCAGCCCCTAGCAGAATAAAATGTTGTATATATGCATGCAAATTTATAATAATATTAATGATATAAATGCATGCATATATGAAGTTAGGAATCATTTTTGCAATCTTTTTCTTTTATAGTTTCCCACATTTTAAAAATTTTCTACACAGATCATATATCATTTTCATTCTATTAAACTTCATTATCAATTATAATTATAAAATGTTTCTCCACAATAAATGTTGAACAAAAAGGATTTGCCATTAAATCTCAATTAAACATCTCTGGCTGCCAGTGCTCTGCTTAGTTGAAGTTTGACTCTATTAAAAGACAATAAATAAATCCTCAGGCCAGGCGAGGTGACTCATGCCTGCAATCCCAGCACTTTGGGAGGCCGAGGCAGGCAGATCACGAGGTCAGGAGATCTAGACCATCCTGGTTAACGCGGTGAAGCCCCATCTCTACTAAAAATACAAAAAATTAGTCGGGCATGGTGGCACGTGCCTGTAGTCCCAGCTACTTGGGAGACTGAGGCAGGAGAATCACTTGAACCTAGAAGGCAGAGGTCACAGTGAGCCGAGACCGCATCACTGCACTCCAGCCTGGGCGACAGAGCGAGACTCCGTCTAACAGATAAATAAATAAATAAATCCTCACATTTGTATCATTTAATAGTGGACTACCACACGTGACTGCCTCCCTTGATCTCGGCAGCACCCCTGTGAGGTACTGAGATGAAGGGAGATCACACAACATAGGGAAGTAGCAGACACACTCACACACACACGCACACAAATGTGCTGTGACCTTGGGTGAATCACGGTCTTCAAGGGCTCCAATATCACACAAGCCCAATGGTGCAACTTTTGATGAACAAGCCGTTACACAGCTTTCTAACTGGGCCTCTTGGCCTCCCTGTGGTCCAGTGGGCACTGGTGGGATTTGGCAAGGCAGCAGGGGAGGAGAGGAGCACCCCAGGGTCCTTGTGAGGGGATGGGGGCATCTCATCTCTCGTTTGGCTTTCAGAGAAGGCTTCCTGTTGCTGTCCCTGACTAAGTTCTCCCCCTCTTGTTGCCCCACAAACCCGCCCTTCTCAGCCCAACAGTGGGTTTGGCAGTGCGGTGGCATTTCCTTGGAAGAACAAAAGAGAAGACTGTGTCCTGCAAATGCTTCCAGGGTAACTGCCTTCCGTTCCTTCAGTCATTGAATTCATGTGTGATTTCTTTCTGGGGCAGACAGGACACAGAGCGTTCTCTCAGCCTCAGGGCAGAAACTCCAGCTCACAGACACACTGAAAATTCTCGCGAAAGGAGCCGACAGGACCAAGATTAAGGGGGAAGCATCACACTAGACATGTTGGTCATATACACTGGAGGCCAGCCCACTGAAAAGCATTTAGGAAGCAATAATAATAATGATGAAATAGCAACTATTGTTTATTGAACACCTTTTATGTGCCATCCACTATCTCATTTAATTGTCCCATCATCCCTGTGATGGGCAATGTTATACCCATTTTACAGATGATGAAACTGAGACTTAGAAAGGTAAGATGAGAACCTGTTCCAATACCATGTTAGTAAATGGCAGAGTTGAAATTCAAATCCCAGTTATTCTCCCTCCCTTATTAATGTTCAGAACTTACCTAGCATATGGTATTCTCAATGGGGGTTGTTAGAAATAGATGGATTTCATGAGTACCTGTGAGTACCCACTAAATGCCAGGCCCTGGCTATGGTGCTTTCAAGTGGCATCTCATTTAACCTTTATAATAGCCCTTGTGAGATGCATACAGTTCTCATTTTATGAATCAGAAAACTGAGGCTCAGAAGTTTGTCCAAGGTTACACTGAGCCAAATAAAGGCCTTTTTTAAGAAAAGCACCCAATGGGAAGAATGAATGAGGAATAACCTGGATGTAGGGATCAGAGTCCCAGAACCCAGAAGGACGGGAGGATGGGGTAGATACTGTCTCCGCTCACAAGAGGCAGCAGGGGGTTGAGGGGGAACTGTGATTTTTGGACAAGCCACCGCCCTGGCCTCCATTTCCTCAGCTGAAAAATGGGGCCACCAATACCTACCATACTGGGTTGTCATGAGGATTAAATGAGATGATGTACACGACGTGCTTAGAGCAATAGCTGCTTTCCCTTCCCCTGCTGCTCTCTGTCAGTTGCTCAGCACTCTTGGGGGTGGGTCCTGTAAAACCAGCCTGGCATCCCACCCTACCCCCATCCTGATCTAGCACCAGTGTGTACTAAGAATTTATGGAATGAGGACCAGCTGAGCTTGTACAACTCACTTATCCTCTCTGGGCCTCAGTCTGGACCACCAGGGTGGTGGGGGGCAGGGGGATGCTGGATGAGACCATCTCTGGGAGCCTCACTAGACCCAGCTAAGCCCCATTCCTGTCTTTTTCCCACCCCCGGCTTCTATTACCTTCGCTCTGAGTCTGAGCACAGGCAGCACACACAGGCTCTGGGGGCTGGAGCAGCTGCCTATTGTCCCAGGAACTGTCCCTGAAGCCTTCTTCAAAGGGATCCCCTCAACATACTCCAAGTGACAGATTCAGCCTTCTTTCTCCCACAGCCCCTAGCAGAGGCCCTCCTGTTCCAGCAGTGGACAGGAAAGTGACTCAGCCCCCACGGCCCCCTCCTCAGACTCACGCACCCACAGCCTTTGCTTTGGAAAAAGGGTGGTTTTCATTTCTTTCCTTTTTTTTCCTCTTCAAGCACTCTTACTTGTTCTGTCCCTGAGCTGTCTCTCCCATGAGCCTCCGTGGTCTGGGCCAGAGGTCTATGGCCAGCCCTTCTCCGTCCTCTCCTGGTGGAGGGTCCCAACAATGGAGCGGGCTGTGTGGCCCTACTGTGAGTAGGGGAAGAGGTGGGCCTCTGGAGGCCCCCACTGGCCCCCTATTATATTGGCTTCTATTAAATTGAAACACATAGCACATCTATTACACAATAAACCACAGCTATTTCATGGATCAAATTAAGTTTTATTTGGGCAAATTACAACCTTTCCTACAGTTGTGCCTTTGTGAGGCCATTCCTTTTTAATAAAAGCAAGCATTTCTGGGGCTGGCCCTCCTGGACCAAAGCACCATGGTGGGTTGGGGACTCAGGCCGGGGCTGGCAATAGGGTGGGAGCATGTGTGCGTGTGTGAGAGAGATGGGAATTCTCGGGGCCCCTCTTGGGAATAGATTTGGCCTCCTCCTCCCCCTGCCTCCCCATCCTGAGGTTGCCATGGGAATCTGCAGAGAACTTCTCATTAAACAAGAAAAAAGCAGCAGCAGCAGCAGGAAGGCATTTCCCGGAATCTGGGAGGAAGTATGAGTCACCGGCCTGCTAAGTGAGCCCTGCGTGGCCACTGCGGCCCCAGCCCAGGAGGCCTGGAGTGCAGGGCCAGCCATCAGAGCTGCACCAGGCCAGCCCGCATAGACACGCCCGCTGCCCAGGCTGACGCAGGCTCCAGGAATGCAAACAAAGCTGGGTGGAGGGGCCTTCCGAGGGCCAGGGCACTGGGCCAGGAAGGAGGCAGCAGGCCTGCAGGAGAGGCCTGCGGAGGGGCCTCGGGCCTCAGGCAAGCCCCTCTCTGGTGTCCTTGGAGCCCAGGATACCTGGCTGGTAAGGCTTCTAACTCTGGGTGTGACCTGGCCTAGCACTGCCAGCTCTGGCCTTCAGGCTCCTTGTAGGGCAGGGACAGGGGTTGCTCCTAGATCAGAGGTTCTCAAAGTTGGTCCCTGGACCAGCAGCATCAGCAGCACCTGGGAACTTGAGAGAAGTGCAGATCCTCGGCTCCCCGCTACAGACCTACTACATCGGAAACCTTGGGGTGCAGCCCAGCGATCTGTAATTAACAAGCCCTCCAGGCAATTCTGATGCATGCTCAAGTTTGAGGACCACTGCATGCAATAATCTGGGGGCCAATATCAAACCCACATCTGCTAAAAAGTCATTCAACAAAGTGAGATCTAAGGTTTAAGTAGCGCTCACTGTGTGCCAGGTACTGAGCTCACTGCTTTGTGTATACTAACTCATTTAATCCTCAAGCCAACCCATTGAGGTCAGGTTCTGTGATAACTTCTCCATTTTACAGGTGATATAAATGCTGCTTTTTCACCAGAAGCCACAGTTCTGGGATCTCAGAAGTGATGGATGATGCTAGGCCCAACTCATAGATTGGCCCATGCCGGCTAACTAGTACGGTAGCTGGCTGGCCATTCCCTGGGTAACTTGTCTTAAAATGCCCTTCAGAAGCTGTCCTGCCACCTAAGAGGTGGAGCAGTGGGGAGAACCCTCACTCCAGAACTGGAGAATCAGGCAAGTGGAGTGAAAGAAGCAAGAAGAGGCCTGAAGGAAGTGAGGCCTGAGAGAGATTCAGGGTCCCATGGAGAACCGCTTCTCCAAATGTGGTCCCTGGCGCAGCAGCATCAACAATGCCTGGGAGCCTATTAGAAATGCAGAATCGTGGACCCTACTCAAGACTTGCTGAATCTGAATCTACATGTTAATAAGATCCCCAGGGATTTGTGAGCACATTCAAGTTCAAGAAGTCCTGGGTGAGGCACACGGGCAGATCCCCGACCCCTTCCCACTACAGGATCACGGGGATCTGGGATCTGCGCCATGCTCAGCCCAGCTCCATGGGGGCTCTGGCTCCCTCATTGGCACAAGCATCCCCTCGGTTAACCCTGGAACTTGAGGTCACTGGAGGAAGCCTCCAGTTCTCAAAACCCCACAGCCAAACTAGTACAGTGAGTGGGAGGCTCTCACCCTTCTGAGTCGCCACTTCCAAAGGTAGAGGATCTTCACTTCCTTTATTTCTTTTCCTAGAATGTGGGCTCTGGGTTCTAACCCAGGCTCTGCCACTTACTGACTGTGATCCTGGAAGTTGCTAAACTTCTCTGCACCTTGGTTTTCCTTTTCTGTAATATGGAGGTAACACGTTTTCTTTTCTTTTCCTTTTTTTTTTTCAGATTTGTATTTCCCTTTTATTGTATATATTACCAACAAAATCCTGACCTGGGAATCAAAAATTTAATATAACCTCAGTTGAACACCATTAAATAAGCTAAATCACAGAGTAATACTGGAATGTTATCCAAATTAATAAAGTAGGCAAATGGCCAATTATTACATTCCCTATTTCAAAAAAGAGGCATTAAGCATTCATGTCATAAGTTTATTAACAAACATATCTAATATGCCATATGAGTTAGAGTTTGATCCATTTCCAGAGGCTGTATCTCTTAAAATGCTCTTCATATCTGTTAAATGGATGAACTGAAACATCCTTATGATTTAAGCAGTTGGTGTCTTACTATAAGGAAGGGTGAAGCAAATGCAGATGCAAAGTACGAACACATCTTAACTAGTAACGCCCACTTGTTTTCCACTGAAAATGGCGAATTCTTCCCAGGGCCCTCCTCATAATGGCTCCTACGGACCACAGAGGTTGTGAACCTCCAGATGCTCTGACCCAACATAGTGCTGCTGGAAGCTCTGCAAAAGGCGCAGAGACCGAGGACGGATGAAATGGTGGCATCTCACCAAGACCTTGTTTTCATGACCTTGTTCCCGTGCTCCGAGGTAACACATTTTCTAGATCATACCTTTTCTTGGTGCATATATCTAAGCAAATATATACATCATGCTTAGAAGAGTGGTTGGCACATAACGCCATTAACATTCATCACTTGCTGTCAGTCTTCTGTCTTTCCCTCCTCTGGGTGACCCTTGGGCTGGGGTGGGATGAAAGGAAGGTGGTGCTGACCTGTGAGGAGTCAGAGAAAGCAGTGCAAAGGCAGGGATACTGGACTGGAGGTGACTCCTGTAGCGGGAAGAAGGAAATGTGTTTGTATGACACTGGGGTATGCCAGGCTCAGTGCCAGGCACTTTCTTCCCTTCCACGGTTATACCAGGATAGTGCTGTTATTTTATAATCTTACAGATGGGGACTGAGGCCCCAGAAGGGCAGTGACCAGGCCAAGGTATTGCAGTTAGTGAGGGGTGGAGCTAGTGCTTGGTGGGTCTGCCTGGCCAGCTTAACCTCAGCCACCCTCATGTGCCCCATGCTTCCTCCTCCCCTGCAACCCTCAAGCCCTAGAGGGGGATCCAGGAGGCCAGGGCTGGCAGAGGAACAGGGAGTCTGAGAGGTCTTGGGCATGAAGCTTGTGGCTCCTTCCCTACGGCCTTGGTTTCCCCTGGTTGGGCCTCCTTTTCGCAGGGCAGCGGGACAGGTCTACTGAATGGACCTATCATGGGTTTGGCTCCTCCTGGCTTTGCTTCCCCTGCACTTTCTGTCCCTCTGTCCCATGACTGGGAGGCATGACTGGGAGGCAGGCCTTTGGCAGATATGTTAAAACACCAGCAGGGGGTACTTCTGGTTTCAGCTCTGATGTATCAAGAGCTTGGAAGTTGTCACACCCATCCTCACACCATGAAATAAGTTGAACAAACTGAAAGTCAACAATGTTTCTTAATTCTCATCAGATAATTAAAGTCACACGGCAAACTGCCACTCTGAAATCTGGGGAGATGAGTGAATACAGCCAAGATTAGCTTACTTGAAGCAGAAACCACTGGAGCCAGGAACTGTTGGGAACACTTGAATAGTAATTTTGATGAATTTCTGGAAATTAAGAATGAACTTGTTTGAAAATTAAAAACTTCTGGGGGCCTAGTTGTAGGTCTCCCTTCAATACTTAAGTGGGTTTTACCTCCAGGAACCCGACCAGACTGACACTGGGAAGATCAGAGGAAAAAAAAAAACAAACCCTGTTCCAGACAGAAAGAGTGGAAAAATCACCATTTGAAATACCCCTAGAGCTTTCTCAGTGACAAAGGCCAACCCTCCCGAGAAACTACTTTATCAGAGCCTTGTCTGACTGGGGCAATTAGACAACTCAACCCCTTCCATCCTTCCTGTCTGTCTTACTTAAGGAGAAGGGAAAAAATAATGGGGCCAAAAAATGCTTCTGAAGGTCACAGCCCAGGGGCTCAGGCCAACTAAAAAACTAAGATTTAACAATAAGAGTATAGAATGCCTCCTCTCCCCAACATTTTATTTCCACCACCACAACAGGTCTTCAGTATAATAACAATGAATTACAACTGAAACAGCTATAAGACACAGACTCTTTAAGAAGAAGTTCTTAGGGAAACCCAAAGTTAACCATGGAGAAAAAAACAAACCAAGGAAATTAAAGGAAAGCAAAGCCTTTGGCACCTATAGCTATAGCAAAGCCTTTGGCACCTTTAGCTATAGCAAATCTTAAACACGGCTCAGCTCTAGTAAGATTAAAATAAAAACTCAGGCTAAACATGGTGGCTCATGCCTATAATCCCAGCACTTTGGGAGGCCAAGGTAGGTGAATCACTTGAGGTCAGGGGTTCCAGACCAGCCTGGCCAACACAGCAAAACCTCATCTCTACTAAAAATACAAAAATTAGCCAGCCATAGTGGTGGGTGCCTGTAATCCCAGCTATTCAGGAGGCTGAGGCAGGAGGATCACTGGAACCCGGGAGGCAGAGGTTGCAGTGAGATGAGATCACACCCCTGCACTCCAGCCTGGGTGACAAAAGTGAGACTCTGTCAAAAAAAAAAACAAAAAAAAAAAACCACCACACACACACACATATTAAAAAACCAACCAAACAAACAACAACAACAAAAAATCCAAAAAACAATAATCAGAATTAGCTGGGCATGGTGGTACACGCCTGTAATCCCAGCTACTTGGGAGGCTGAGGCAGAAGAATTGCTTGAACCTGGGAGATGGAGGTTGCAGTGAGCCAAGATTGTACCATGGCACTCCAGCCTGGGCAACAAGGGTGAAACTCCACCTCAAAATAAAGAAATAAATAAATAAGAAACAAGTGCAGTGAATAGAAAATAATTACAAACATGGTAGATATTAATCCAACTATATCAATAATCACTTTAAATACAAATGCTATAAATGTACCAATTAAAAATAGGCTGTCAGAGGAATAAACAAAAGCTATCTGTTGTCTACAAGAAGCCACTTTAACTATAAAGGTTAAAAGTAAAGAGACAAAATCTAACACTTGTTCATGACAAAACTCTCAAGAAAGTAGGAACAAAGGAGAATTTCCTCAACTTGTAAAGAATATTTGTACAACTTTAGCGCTAACATCATGCTTAATAGTGAGAAATTAGATACCTTCCAGTGAAGGTCAGAAACAAGCCAAAGATGTCCCCTCTCACCACTCCTATTCAACATCATACTGGAATTTCTAGCTAATGTAATAAGATAAGAAAAAGAAAGAAAAGGTCTATAGATTAGGTAGGAAGAAATAAAGCTCTCTTTATTCACAGATGGCGTGATAGTCTATGGAGAAAATCTCAAAGAACTTCAAAAGAACGACTAGAACAAATAGCAAAGTTGCAAGATACAAAGTTAATATACAGCACTGGGCGTGGTGGCTCATGCCAGTAATCCCAGCACTTTGGGAGGCTGAGGTGGTGGATCACCTGAGGCCAGGAGTTCGAGACCAGTCTAACCAATATGGTGAATCCCCATCTCTACTAAAAATACAAAAATTAGCCAGGTATGATGGCCGGTGCCTGTAGAACCAGCTACTCAGGAGGCTGCGACAGGATAATTGCTTGAATCCTTTTAGCAGAGGTTGCAGTGAGCCGAGATTGAGCCACTGCACTCCAGCCTGGGCGACAGAGCAAGACTCCCTCTCAAAAAAAAAAAAAAAAGAAAGTTAATAACAGAAGTCCATTGCTTTCATAGATACCAGCAATGAACAACAACAATTTGACATTAAAAATGCAATAACACTTACCCAAAAAAAAGGAAAAAAGAAAAGAATTTTTTTATGTATAAATATAACAAAATGTGTACACGACCTACACAAGGAAATGATAAAACTAATGAAAGAGATCAACCATCTAAAGAAATGGAGTGCGCAGGAGCGGAAGTGCCCAATGGTGAAGGCAACCCGGCCTCCCCTCCCGTCCCTGCTCTGCCCACCTGGTCCCCGGAAGTCTGTGAGTGACTTGGCCGCCTTTGATGCTGGGTCCTGGAGCTCTTCGTTGGTCCGCAGCCTTTGTCAGTCGTCCTTGCGGGCCAGCTTGAGGCGCAACATAGGCCCAGGAGCCTCAGAGGAGGAAGAGGAGGAGGAGGAAGCTGCTACAGGAGGCCCATGTCATCCATCTTACTGAGGAGCTGTCAGGGCCGGGCGGCCTCCCGCCTCCCACCATCCCACGTCGCTGCCCTGAGGGGTAACCTGGGGGATCGTGTTGGTCTCCGTCGCAGGGCTGACGAGCCCCGTGAATGTTCCATTTAGCTGCCGCACACCCGCCTATCCGGTGTACCTTCCTTCAGAGGCCATCACCTCAGCCGTTGGCCTGTGAGGCGGGAGCGCTGGCACACAGTGGCTACGGTGGCGCCATGTTTGGTGGTCACGGGACCTCAGGACCTTCCTGCGCGCTCCTGGCACTCATCTCCCCACCTTGGCAACGACTCCGTAGTCCAGTCCTCCAAGGACAAGAATAAGAAGTTGCAGGAAGGCAGCCCCGTATACAGCCCCCCTGAAGAGGCGCCAATGAAGTCTGTGGGGCAGAGGGTCCTGGACAGGCTGAAGCACTATTACCACGGCTTCTGCCTTCTCTGGACCGCCACCAAGATAGCCACACACACGCTCTGGAGGATTCTCAGTGGCCACATGCTGACCAGCTGGGAGCACAGGCAGTTTGTCCGTGTCTGTGCTGACCTCTTTTGCCTGGCCCAGCTCCTGATCTTTGCGGTGGTGCTTTTCATGGAGTTGCTGTTGCTCATGGTAGTGAAAATCTTTTCCAACATGTTGCTGTCCACATTTGAGACCCAGTCCATCAAGGAGGAGAGACCGAAGAAGCAGCTGTGGGGGAGCTGGAACTGGCTCAATTTCTCCAGGACACCATCGAGGAGATGGCTGTGAAGAACAAAGAGGTGAAGGGGAGGACTGCCAAAGACTTCTCCATGTTGTTCCAGAAGATCTGAGAGACAGGAAAAACTTAACAGCAAAGAAATCATGCGCTTTCCCAAATTATTTGAGGATGAGCTGACCCTGGGTAACCTCACCTGCCAGCAGCTGGTGGCATTGTGTGAGCTGCTGGATCTCCAGGCCATAGGCACCAACAACTTCCTATGCTTTCAGCTCACCATGAGGTTGAGGTCCATAAAGGCCAACAATGAGCTGATTGCTGAGGAAGGGGTGGACAGCCTGAATATCAAGGAACTGCTGTCGACATGTAGAACTCGAGGGATGTGGGCCCTCTGGGTTTCAGAAAACCATCTGAGGAGCCTGCTGAAGCAGTGGCTGGATATGCATTTGCATCAAGAGATCCCCATATCACTGCTCTCATTGTCCCGAGCTATATACCTCCCAGACACCCTCTCTCCTACTGACCAGCTCAAATCCACCTTGCAGACTCTTCCAGAGATAGCGGCGGAGGGAGCCCAGGTGAAAGTGGCCAAGGTTGAGGGCGAGCAGGTGGACAACAAAGTGAAATTGGAGGCTACATTACAGGAGGAGGTGGCCATCCAGCAGGAGCACAGGGAGAATGAGCTGCAGAAGCTATCCCAAGAAATGAAATGGAAGAAGCCACCCCTGAGAGGCCAGTGGCGGACCAGCAGCCAGAAGTGCCTGATGTGATCCTGCCCTCAGAGGCCCTGAAGGACACTGTCCCTGTGCTGGAGATCTTGAAGGAAGAGAAAATAACCAAAGAACAAATGGGTGTACTTAGTGACTCGTGTTCTAAACTGAAGGAGCAAAATAAGTCCTTAACCAAGGAGAAGGAGGAGCTGGAGCTACCTGAAGGAGGACGTCCAGGACTATAGTGATGACTTGCAAGAGATCAAGAAGGAAGTTTCAAAGATCAGCAAAGAAAAATATGTGGAAAAATCTAAAGCCAGCAAGACACTGACAAAGAGAGTTCAGCAGATGATCTGGTGGATAGACAGCTTGATCACACAGCTGGAGATGGATCAGAGGCCTGGCAAGCTGGGCCAGGCAGAGGGCTCAGGGGGAGCGGGAGAGAAAGTCATCAGTATCACCGAGCTCATCAGCACCATGAAGCAAATCAAGAACATTCCAGAAAACAAGCTGATCAGCTTGGCCTCAACACTGGATAAAAATTAAAATGGCAAGGTCAATATTGACAACCTCATTAAGGTGATTGAGCTGGTGGACAAAGAAGATGTTCACATCTCTATCAGTCAGGTAGCTGAGATAGTGGCAATGCTGGAGAAGGAGGAGAGGTGGAGAGGAAGAAGAAGGCTAAGGGAAAGACTGAGGAGGAGGCTGCAGAAGTGAAGAATTAGGGCTGGTCTTGGCTCTCAGGCATGTTGGTGGCCCTGCAGGTGTCTGCCTCCATCCTGCTTCACTAGCTGTTGTGGTAATGACCATAATAGTGATCACTTTGAGGTGATTTTTTTTTTTTTTTTTTTTTAATACTAGAAGAAATAAATTTTATTTATTTATTTATTTATTTATTTATATTATACTTTAAGTTCTAGGGTACATGTGCACAATGTGCAGGTTTTTTACATATGCATACATGTGCCATATTGGTTTGCTGCACCCATTAACTTGTCATTTACATTAGGTATTTCTCCTAATGCTATGCCTCTCCCATCCCTCCACCCCATGACAGGCCCCAGTGTGTGATGTTTTCTGCCCTGTGTCCAAGTGTTCTCATTGTTCAATTCCCACCTACATGTGAGAACATGCAATGTTTGGTTTTCTGTCCTTGTGATAGTTTGCTCAGAATGATGGTTTCCAGCTTCATCTATGTCGCTACAAAGGACATGAACTCATCCTTTTTTATGGCTGTATAGTATTCCATGGTGTATATGTGCCACATTTTCTTAATCCAGTCTATCATTGATGAACATTTGGGTTGGTTCCAAGTCTTAGCTATTGTGAATAGTGCCGCAATAAACATACATGGGCATATGTCTTTATAGTAGCATGATTTATAATCCTTTGAATATATATCCAGTAATGGGATTGCTGGGTCAAATGGTATTTCTAGCTCTAGATCCTTGAGGAATTGCCACACTGTCTTCCACAATGGTTGAACTGGTTTATACTTCCACCAACAGTGTAAAAGCACTCTTATTTCTCCACATCCTCTCCAGCACCTGTTTTTAATGCTTTACTTCCAACTACATGGTCAATTTGGAATAAATGTGATGTGGTGCTGAGAAGAATGTATATTCTGTTGATTTGGAGTGGAGAATTCTGTAGATGTCTATTAAGTCTGCTTGGTGCTGAGTTCAAGTCCTGAATATCCTTGTTAACCTTCTGTCTCGTTGATCTGTCTAATATTGACAATGGGGTGTTAAAGTCTCCTATTATTATTGTGTGGGAGTCTTAGTCTCTTTTTAGGTCTCTTGGGACTGGCTTTATGAATCTGGGTGCTCCTGTATTGGGTGCATATATAGTTAGGATAGTTAGCTCTTCTTGTTAAATTGATCCCTTTACCATTATGTAATGGCCTTCTTTGTCTCTTTTGATCTTTGTTGGTTTAAAGTCTGTTTTATCAGAGACTAGGATTGCAACCCCTACTTTTTTTTTTGCTTTCCATTTGCTTGGTAGATCTTCCTCCATCCCTTTATTTTGAGCCTATGTGTATCTCTGCACATGAGATTGGTCTCCTGAATATAGCACACTGATGGGTCTTGACTCTTTATCCAATTTGCCAGTCTGTGTATTTTAATTGGGGCATTTAGCCCTTTTACATTTAAGGTTAATGTTGTTATGTCATTATGATGTTAGCTGGTTGTTTTGCCTGTTAGTTGATGCAGTTTCTTCCTAGCATAGATGGACTTTACAATTTGGCATGGTTTTGCAGTGACTGGTACTGGTTGTTCCTTTCCATGTTTAGTGCTTCCTTCAGGAGCTCTTGTAAGCAGGCCTGGTGGTGACAAAATATCCAGCATTTGCCTGTCTGTAAAGGATTTTGTTTCTCCTTCACTTATGAAGCTTAGTTTGGCTGGATATGAAATTCTGGGTTGAAAATTGTTTTCTTTAAGAATGTTGAATATTGGCCCCCACTCTCTTCTGGCTTGTAGAGTTTTTGCCGAGAGATCTGCTGTTAGTCTGATGGGCTTCCCTTTGTGGGTAACCTGACCTTTCTCTCTGGCTGCTCTTAGCCTTTTTTCCTTCATTTCAACCTTGGTGAATCTGACAATTATGTGTCTTGGGGTTGCTCTTCTCGAGGAGTATCTTTGTGGTGGTCTCTGTATTTCCTGAATTTGAATGTTGGCCTGCCTTGCTAGGTTGGGGAAGTTCTCCTGGATAATAACCCGAGAAGTGTTTTCCAGCTTGATTCCATTCTCCCTGTCACTTTCAGGTACACCAATCAAATGTTTGGTCTTTTCACATAGTCCCATATTTCTTGGAGGCTTTGTTCATTTCTTTTTACTCAGAACTTCTCTTCTCGCTTCATTTCATTAATTTGATCTTCAATCACTGATACCCTTTCTTCCACTTGATTGAATTGTCTAGTGAAGCTTGTGCATGCATCACGTAGTTCTCGTGCTGTGGTTTTCAGCTCCATCAGGTAATTTAAGGTCTTCTTTACACTGCTTATTCTAGTTAGCCATTCGTCTAATCTTTTTTCAAGGTTTTTAGCTTCCTTGTGGTGGGTTCGAACATCCTCCTTTAGCTCGGAGAAGTTTGTTATTACTGACTTTCTGAAGCCTACTTCTGTCAGCTCGCCAAAGTCATTCTCTGTCCTGCTTTGTTCCATTGCTGGTGAGGAACTGCGATCCTTTGGAGGAGAAGGGGTGCTCTGGTTTTTTTTTTTTTTTTGAGATGGAGTCTCACTCTGTCACCCAGGCTGGAGTGCAGTGGTGCAATCTCAGCTCACTGAAAGCTCTGCCTCCTGGGTTAACACCATTCTCCTGCCTCAGCCTCCTCAGTAGCTGGGACTACAGGCACCTACCACCACGCCCAGCTAACTTTTTGTATTTTTTTAATAGAGATGGGGTTTCACCGTGTTAGCCAGGATGGTCTCAATCTCCTGACCTTGTGATCTGCCTGCCTTGGTCTCCCAAAGTGCTGGGATTACAGGCGTGAGCCACCGTGCCTGGCCGATGCTCTGGTTTTTATAATTTTCAGCTTTTCTGCTCTGGCTTCTCCTCAACTTTGTGGTTTTATCTACCTTTGGTCCTTGATGATGGTGACCTACAGATGGGGTTTTGGTGTGGATGTCCTTTTTGTTGATGTTGATGCTATTCCTTCCTGTTTGTTAGTTTTTCTTCTAACAGGTCCCTCAGCTGCAGGTCTGTTGGAGTTTGCTGGAGGTCCACTCCAGACCCTGCTTGCCTGGGTATCACCAGTGGAGGCTGTAGAACAGCAAATATTGCAGAACAGCAAATATTGCCACCTGATCCTTCCTCTGGAAGCTTCATCTTAGAGGGGCACCCGGCTGTATGAGGTGTCAGTTGGCCCTACTGGGAGATGTCTCCAAGTTAGGCTACACAGGGGTCAGGGACCCACTTGGGGAGGCAGTCTGTCCATTCTCAGAGCTCAAACACTGTGCTGGCATCCCATTACTGGGTATATACTCAAAGGATTATAAATCATGCTGCTATAAAGACACATGCACACATATGTTCATTGCGGCACTATTCACAATAGCAAAGACTTGGAATCAACCCAAATGTTCATCAGTGACAGACTGGATTAAGAAAATGTGGCACATATTCACCATGGAATACTATGCAGCCATAAAAAAGGATGAGTTTGTGTCCTTTGTAGGGACATGGATGCAGCTGGAAACCATCATTCTCAGCAAACTATCGCAAGAATAGAAAACCAAACACTGCATGTTCTCACTCATAGGTAGGAAGTGAACAATGAGATCACTTGGACTTGGGAAGGGGAACATCACACACTGGGGCCTATTATGGGGAGGGGGAAGGGAGGAGGGATTGCATTAGGAGTTATACCTGATGTAAATGATGAGTTGATGGGTGCTGACGAGTTGATGGGTGTAGCACACCAACATGGCACAAATATACATGTGTAACAAACCTGCATGTTATGCACATGCAGAACTTAAAGTATAATAATAATAATAATAATGAAAGATTGAGGCTCAGCTAGGAGAGGAATGAACATCACTCAAAGATAGATAAAGTGACATATGAGACTTTGTACTATATTAGGGTAAGAGCTAGCTGTTTTCAGTTACAAGAGGAAGTATTACATAGATGGAAGCATAACTATGTATTTGCAAATTAAATGTGTTCTAAAAAAAAAAAGAAAATGTGGCACATACATACCATGGAATACTATGCAGCCATAAAAAAAGAATGAGTTCATGTCCTTTACAGGGACATGGATGATGCTGGAAACCATCATTCTCAGCAAACTATCTCAAGAACAGAAAACCAAACACCGTATGTTCTCACTCATAAGTGGGAGCTGAACAATTAGAATGCATGGCCACAGGAAGGGGAACATCACTCAGGGGCTGGGGTGCTAGGGGAAGGATAGCATTAGGAGAAATACCTAATGTCGATGACGAGTTGATGGGTGCAGCAAACCACTATGGCACATGTATACCTATGTAACAAACCTGCACGTTCTGCACATGTATTCCAGAACTTAAAGTATACGTGTGTGTGTGTGTGTGTGTGTGTGTGTGTGTGTGTGTGTGTATATATATATATATATATATATATATATATATAAACACTGTACTGCGAGAACCACTGCTCTCTTCAGAGTTGTCAGACAGGGACGTTTAAGTCTGCAGAAGTTTCTGCTGCCTTTTGTTAAGCTATGCCCTGCCCCCAGAGGTGGAGTCTACACAGACAGGTGGGCCTTGTTGAGCTGTGGTGGGCTCCATCCAGTTTGAGCTTCCAGGCCGCTTTGTTTACCTACTCAAGCCTCAGCAATGGCGGACACCCCTCCCCCATCCAGGGTTGCTGCCTCACAGTTTGATCTTGTACTAGCAGTGAGCAAAGCTCTGTGGGCGTGGGACCCGCTGAGCCACACACGGGATATAATCTCCTGGTGTGCTGTTTGCTAAGAGCATTGGAAAAGCGCAGTGTTTGGGTGGCAGTGTCCCGATTTCCCCGGTACAGTCTGTCATGGCTTCCCTTGGGTAGGAAAGGGAAATCTCTGACTCCTTGCATTTCCCCGGGTGAGGCGGTGCCCCGCCCTGCTTCGGCTCGCCCTCTGTGGGCTGCACCCACTTTCTGACCAGTCCCAACGAGATGAACCAGGTACCTCAGTTGGAAATGCAGAAATCACCCGTCTTCTGCATCGATCATGCTGGGAGCTGCAGACCAGAGCTGTTACTATTCGACCATCTTGGAATGCCCCTCAAGGTGATTCTTAATGGCAAGTCTAATACTTTGTCTGAAATAAATCAGAAGCTTCCATTAAAAAAAAAAAGAAGGCCGGGTGCGGTGGTTCATGCCTGTAATCCCAGCACTTTGGGAGGCCAAGGCAGGTGGATCATGAGGTCAGAAGATTGAGACCATCCTGGCTAACACAGTGAAACACCATCTCTACTAAAAAAAATACAAAAACAACTAGCTGGGCATGGTGGCGGGCACCTGTAGTCCCAGCTACTCGGGAGGCTGAGGCAGGAGAATGGCATGAACCCGGGAGGCGGAGCTTGCAGTGAGCCAAGATCGCGCCACTGCACTCCAGCCTGGGTGACAGAGCCAGATTCCACCTCAAAAAAAAAAAAAAGAAAAAAGAAAAAGAAAATGGAGAGATATTCCATATTCATGGATAGCAAAATTCAATATCATTAAGATGACTCTTCCCAACTTGTTCTATAGATTCAATGCAAACCCAATTAAAATCTCAGTGAATTATTTTTTGATATTAACAGAACAGTCAACATAATTACTGAAAAGGAAGTCAGAGGACTGACATTACTTGACTTCAAAGCTTACTATAAATCTACAGTAATGAAGACAGTGTGATATTCATGAAAGAATAGACAAACAGGTCAATGGAACAGAATAGAAGGTCCAGAAATAGACCCATGTAAATATAGTGAACTGATCTTTGACAAGGGACCAAAGGTAATTCAATGGAGAAAAGGTAGTCTTTTCAACAAATGGTGCTAGAACAACTGGGCATCCATGTGCAAAAAAAAAAAAAAAAAAGTCTAGACATAGACCTTTATACTTTTCGTAAAAGTTAACTCAAAATAAATCATAGACCTAAATGTAAAACATAAAACTATAAAGTTTCCATAAAATAAGAGAAAATCTAGGTAACTCTGGGTTGACAATGAGTTTTCAGAAAAAAACACCAAAACTATGAACCATGGAAGAAAAAATATCTAAGTCGGACTTCATTAAAACTAAAAACTTTTGTTATGCAAAAAACACTGTTAAGAGAATGAAAAGACAAGCCACAGACTGGGAGAAAATATTTGCAAGACACATAGCTGATAAAAGACTTGTATTCAAAATACATGAAGCCAACCTGGGCAGTATGGTGAAACCCTATCTCTACAAAAAATACAAAAATTAGCTGGGCATGGTGGTGCATGCCTGTAGTCTCAGCTACCCTAGGAGGCTAAGGCAGGAGGATTGCTTGAGCCCAGGAGGTGGAGGCTGCAAAGAGCTGTGATCATTGCCACTGCACTCCAGCCTGGGTGACAGAGTGAGTCCCTGTCTCAAAAAATATATATGAAGAACTCTTTTTTTTTTTTTTTTTTTTTGAGACGGAGTCATGCTCTGTCGCCCAGGCTGGAGTGCAGTGGCCAGATCTCAGCTCACTGCAAGCTCCGCCTCCCGGGTTTACACCATTCTCCTGCCTCAGCCTCCCAAGTAGCTGGGACTACAGGCGCCCGCCACTTCGCCCGGCTAGTTTTTTGTATTTTTTAGTAGAGACGGGGTTTCACCGTGTTAGCCAGGATGGTCTCGATCTCCTGACCTCGTGATCCGCCCGTCTCGGCCTCCCAAAGTGCTGGGATTACAGGCTTGAGCCACCGCGCCCGGCCTGAAGAACTCTTAAAATGTAACAATAAGCAGACCGTCCAATTTTTAAATGGCAGAAGATCTGAATAGACACCTCACCAAAGAAGATATACAGATGACAAACATACATATAAAAAGATGATCAACCTAAGTTATCAGTAAGGAATTGCTCATTGAAATAACAATGAGATACCACTGCAGATTTATTAGAATGGCCAAAATCCAAACTGACAATACCACATGCTAGCCAGGATGTGGAGCAACAGGAACTCTCTTCATTGCTGGTGGTAATGCAAAATGGTACAGCCACTCTGGAAGACAATTTGGCAGTGTCTCACAAAGCTAAACGTGTTCTTACTACACAATCCAGCAGTCACACTCCTAGGGACTTATCTGGTTGAGTTGAAAACGTATGTCCACATAAAAACCTTCACACATGAGTGTTTATAGAGCAGCTTTGTCCGTGATTACCCAAAAGTGGAAGCAATCAAGATGTCCTTCAATAAGGGAGTGGATAAACTGTGGTACACCTCAACAATGGAACATTATTCAGCGGTAAACAGAAATGAAGTATTAAGCCATGAACAGACATGGAGGAAGCTCAAATGCATGTTATTGCACTTCTTCTTAGCCAAAGGCCAAGAAGCCATTCACATGCCTATTACTAAGTGAAAGAAGTCAGTCTGAAAAGGCTACGTACTGTATGATTCCACCTGTTCCAGAAAAGATAAAACTAAAGGCTAAAAAATTTAATGATGTCCAAAGGTTTAGGGGTAGGGATGAATAGGTGAGGCAAAAGGATTTTGGGAGCAGTGAAGCCATTCTGTTATAATACTGTAATGTTGGATACATGACATGCATCTGTCAAAACCCACAGAACTGAACCACACACAGAGGGAACCCTAATGTAAACTGTGTACTTCAGTTAATATGCATCAATATTGGTTCATTAGTTGCAAAAAATGTACCACACTCATGCAAGATGTTAATATTGGAACTTTGTATTCTTTGCTTAATTATTCTCTAAAATTGCTACTAAAGAATAATGCCTATTAATTAAAAAAAAAAAAAAAAAAGCAAGGCAGCTCTTCAGAGTTCCATGTCCTTGGACAGTGACCACCGGCTAGCTGTATGTGGCATCCAGGCAACATCTGGAGGCTTTAGTATCTGACAGAGATCAAGTCATTGTTTAAGGAACAGGGCCTCTGGAGCCTGACAGACATGTGATATAATCCTGACTCTGTCACTCATCTGCTGTGTGACCTTGGTTCACTCACTAAACCTCTCTGAGCCTCAGGTCTAGGTCTCTCATCTGTAAAGTAGGGGCAATAATAGTAACTATCTTGTGGGTAGGGTGTTACAAAGATGAAATAAGACATTCCATGGAAAGTGCTTCAAATACTCCCTGGCTAGAGGTAAGACCTCAATAAATATTACCTGCTCACATTATTAGTAAGAAAAAATGAACACAATTCTGAGCTCTTGCTGTATATCACTTCCTGCTGGTCACTGGAGACTCAGAAGTTCAAACACTGGTCTCCCTCCAGGGCTCACTGTCTGTGAGACTTACACTTACCAACCTCCTGGGGCAGAAACCACTGACTCACTGCAGGAGGAGTGCAATGTGAAGCAGGCTTCACTGAGGGGTAAGGCTGGGAAGAGACTCTGAGATGGGACGTTTGAGATAAGCCCCAAAAGATGACGTTTATTCCAAGGTGAGAACTGAGCAACTTGCTCAGATGGCCTGAGCAAGGCTTGGAGGATCGCTAAAGCATGGTATGTTCCACGACTGGCAAGCAGTTTGGTGCACATCATGGACCCTAGAGAAAATCAGGACTGGAAAGGGCAGGATGCAGAGGTCACCTGGCCCAACCATCTCACTTTAGAGATGAGGAAACTGACAGCCAGTGGGAGAGGAAGAGACCTCCTAATTGTCACATTTCTAGATTTGTTTTCATCTTTTTTTTTTTCTTTTTTTTTTGGAGATGGAGTCTCGCTCTGTCGCCCAGGCTGGAGTGCAGTGGCTCAATCTCCGCTCAATACAAGCTCTGCCTCCCGGATTCAGCCACTCTCCTGCCTCAGCCTCTGGAGTAGCTGGGACTACATGCACCCGCCATCACGCCCGGCTAATTTTTTGTATTTTTAGTAGAGACGGGGTTTCACTGTGTTAGCCAGGATGGTCTCAATCTCCTGACCTTGTGATCCACCCACCTCAGCCTCCCAAAGTGCTGAGATTACAGGCATGAGCCACTGCGCCCGGCCTTCATCTTGGGACTTAATGAACTTAGAGAATGAGAGTTTTGATAAGGCAGAAGGGTAGTGTAATGATGGTGATAATGATGATAACATATTTAATAATGGATTAATATGTGCTAAGCACTATGCTCAGGGCTTTACAAAGGTTATTTTATCCACAACATAACCCTGTGAGGTGGGTACTATTTATTCCCATTTTGTAGTTGGGGAAATGGAAGCACAGAGAAGTTAAGTAATGACTCCCCATTGCTTTCAGGATATTAGCAGACACTGCTCACTGCCCCTTCCTCATGCACTACTTCATTTCTACCTTACTGGCAGAGCAGTAGCATTGTTCCTTTATCCTCCTTATCCCACCACTGGAGCTTTAGGAGGGGCCAGCTTCAGGTTAGATGCTTTGTTGGTTTCAGTCAATCATGACAGTTCACTCTTCTTGCCAGAGATTGGTTCAAGTACAGGCCTTCCTGGCCTCTTAGAAGTGGAGGGAAGTTGGGAGAATTCTGGAAGTAGGTTTTTTGTTTGTTTGTTTGTTTTTGAGGTAGGGTCTCACTCTGTTGCCCAGGCTGGAGTGCAGTGGCCTATCTTGGCTCATTCCAACCCCTACCTCCTAGGCTCAAGTGAGCCTCCTGAGTAACTGGGACTACAAGTGCATGCCACCACACCTGGTTAATTTTTGTATTTTTAGTAGAGATGGGGTTTTGTCATGTTGCCCAGGCTGGACTTGAACTCCTAAGCTCAAGTGATCCGCCTACTGGGGCCTCCCAAAGTGCTGAGATGACAGGTGTGTGCCACTACACCTGGCTGGAAGTAGTTCTTTTAATTGTAAAAGAGAGCTGGGGGAGGAAGGAAAATCCTCCAGGAACAGGCTAGCCCTTCCTCCACCTCTGGACATTGCATGTGTCTGCATGTGATGTCAGAGCTATGACAGCCACCTTAGGTCTACGAGGGGACAAGTCTGAGAATAGTCTGACACACTGAAAATGGTGGCGGTGGAGGCAGGGAATTAACTGAGTTCTTGAAAATGTGGTTGAATTTTGAATTAACCTGCTGAATTAACCAATTCTGGATGCCTCCTCTCATCTCCTTGACATATGAGATCTTGTATCACTTACTTGCTATGCCAGTTGTATCAGGGTTTTCTGTTCCTTGCAGCTGAAAGCATTCTTGTTGGTGTGAAGATGAACCCCAAAACCATATATCATTCAAGCCTAAGCGCTGCAGCCCTGTTTCTTGTCAACATCATCTGCTGTAGCCAGAGTCGAGGACTTGCTCTTCCCAGGAAGGGCCTCTGGGCCTCTGGGCATTGCCATTCGCTCTTCCGTCTATTCAAAGTGTCCTTCTACGTATTTGTTTTACACATCTCCTCCTACTCCTCTTTTCTGAGCTGGCTGCCCCATCACCTTCTTTGCAGAGTCTGAGTGGATTCCTAACTCAGGAGTCCCACAACACCCACCTATGTGACCACCATCACTCTTGTCACCCAAGATTGTCAGATTGTCATTTATTTATGTATTTGCCTTATTTCCTGCACTGAGGACAAGACCTGGTCATGTTCATCTCTGCCCTTGCACCCAGTGCAGGGCTTGGCCCAGAGCACATACCCTCTGAGTGGCTATGGAATGCATAAGAGTGTAGAGGTCATCTTAGTCCCCTGGGGCTCACAAGGGGTACTAGAAAGGCAGCGTCTAGGATGACAGCATTAATAACTGCAATCATTAACGAACCACTTCCTCACTACAGGCCAGGCACTTCCCACACATTATCTCATATACTCTTTATGGCATGATTGTTATCCCCATTTTATAGATGAGGAAACAGGCACAGAGGCACAAAGCAACTTGCCTGAAGTCGGGGTTTAAACAGAAGTCTGTCGGTCTGTCGCTAAGTGAAAAAAGAAATATACTAAATGTATATGTGTGTGTGTATGTGTGTTTGATTGCAATAGGTGGTAGGAATATTGACAATTTACATTTCCCATGTTCTCAGTATTTCCAATTTTGTTTCAGAAGCATAATGGGGAAAAATAAAAAAACATATAGCCAAAGGTTTAGAGAATTAATGTCGGGCTGGGCCCTGTGCCCTGAGGATGTCACTTTTTTTTTTTTTTTTTTTAAGAGATGAGTCTCGCTCTGTCCCCAGGCTGTAGTGCAGCGGCACGATCTTGGCTCACTGCAAGCTCCGCCTCCCGGGTTCACGCCATCTCCTGCCTCAGCCTCCTGAGTAGCTGGGACTACAGGCACCTGCCACCATGCCCGGCTAATTTTTTGTATCTTTAGTAAAGACGGGGTTTCACCGTGTTAGCCAGGATGGTCTCAATCTCCTGACTTCGTGACCTGCCCACCTCCGCCTCCGAAAGTGCTGGGATTACAGGCGTGAGCCACTGTGCCCGACCAGGATGTCACGTTTTTAAAGGATCCTATAGCAGAGCAGGGGACCCAAGTAATTCTGCACTCCCAAGGCACAATCTGAACAGGACAGTATCATCGTTGCCTGATGTTCTTATTCTCTAGTCTGTGCTCCCATGAGTTTTGGGAAGTTTTCATTTGTTTTTTTATTTCCTTTCTTCCTTTTTCTTCCTCTCTCTTTTTTCTTTCTTCCTTTCTCTCTCTCTCTCTCTTTTTTTTTTTTTGCCAGAAATTGAGGATAATGAATGAGCACTGCTTAAATTTTTCCAGCACCACTTAAAGTTTTTGTACTTAAAAAGGTTAAATCATTAGGTTGTTGGGTGTGGATAGGGAGGTAGAAAACTCATCTCCAAAAATACACCCTCTTTCTTTCTTGTTTATATAAAATGTTGTCCTGAAGGCTTCGCAGGACTGGAGAGCAAGCACAAAAACAAAACCAGGTCATAACCATTCTGCTATCTGCTCCTCTCCCTGCTGGGCCCTGGGTGGAGCCCCAGGACAAAGGTCTGGGGGGCACCAGGAAGCAAGGCCAGCAAACCCCAGGAGGGGAGTTTCGCATGCCTTGGCTCAGGCCCAGAAGTGCAGGGAAGCAACTGAAATAAGTGACTAGATCCCCACAACCCAGGCCTGTGATGCTGGCTCCCCAGCCCAGCACAGGGTCCCTGGTCAGACAGAGGAGGCCTCAGTTCTCTCATCTGTGAAATGGAGCTGTTGTGAAAACCCACCAGGATGACCCATGGGACTGCTGGGAGGGAGGACTAGGCTTGGGGCAGGAGCTCAGGACATGTGGGTTGAGCCCCGTCTGTGAAGATGGGCTTGGGGTAGGGAGGAGCTTCTGCAGGTCAAAAAGCATGAGTTTTTAAGGAACTCTCTCTGTTCCTAGCTTGAGAAGCACGTGTCTTCTGTGAATCATTTCTTCTTCTTGCAGCATTGGGGTGTTCTTTTTCCCCACTTCATCTTGAAGTCATGTAAACCTCTAATGCCAATTTCTGCTTCCGCACAGACTGGTCTCCAGCAGCTACCTCCCTGTGCCATCTTGAGGCAGCGTGACTGGTGAAGAGGCTGCAGGGCAGTGTCCCCCTCCAGAGAGAAGGCCCTGCCCCGTACTTGCCAGGTTTTAAGCATCTGGCATGGGGCAGTGGAAAGAACTCTTGATTAGTATCAGAAGCCCCAAGTGCCTCATGGTCCTGCCACAAAGCTGGCTGTGCCACCTCAGACTTCAGCTTCCACCCTGGGAAATGGAGCATCTGGTCAAAATATCCACAGAGGGCCTCCTCAGCTTTGTGGTCCCATGGAAAGGGCTGGAGGACAGCTGGAGGAAGGCTAGCAGGGAGCTGAGACCTCTCCTTCCCGGTCCTCCCTCCAGGTCCCCCCTTGATCTGGGCCTCCATTCCCTGACAGGGTTCAAGGCAGCAGCAGCTACTGGATAACGCAGACCAGATGCATCCCTTTCCCCGTACGTGCTCAGGGGCCTTCCTCCTCGGAGGCCTTGGGGATATCTGAAACTCCTCGGAGTTTGGCTTCAGACGCTGGAGTGGAAACCACAGCTCCATTACGCGAGCACGTATGATCTCCCTGGGAGGAAAGGAACGGGCTGGCCTCAGAAAATGAGAGACAAGTTCGAGGCCACTGGGTCTACGGAGAACATGTTTTCATCTCTGAGTAGGACAGTGTCTGGGAACCTCAAGGAGGGCAGGTCCCACATGCTCGGCCAGAACAGAGGACCTGACCCCCGAAGTGGTGGGCTCTCTATGACCAGAGAATAGCAGCAAAGGCCAGGGCCCTTTACAGGGGAGACTTGAGCATGATCTAAAGGCTGGACACCCACCAAGGAACCATTTCACTTCACCCTCAATGCCATCTCATATTTTGAAAGCGTTACATTTGCCAGACAAGTCCTTGAAGTAGAAAAATTCCATTAAAGAGGAATGACCGCCTCCCCTCCACTATGGCAACCCAAGCAACTAAACTTGCACAAAGTGGAAAATGGTTCCAAAGCCACTGACAGTTAAGACACCCCAACTTCCATCACTGCCTAGTTGGGTAACTTTGGGCCAATAATTTAATATCTCCAGCCTCAGATTTCCCATTTGCCTAATGGAAATACTGAGCCTCACCTGACGGTGCTCTAAGGTATGCAGAAAGGAGCCTAGCGGAGCCTCAGTATAGACAAGTCCGTGCACTCCCAAATAACAGGGACGAAATCCTCATTCCCATTCCTAGGGATCCAAGACGGTCATAACTTCCCATCAGCACTTGTGGTTGGCAAAAATAACTGAGACATCCCCAGAGGTGGCTGTGGTCCAGGCAGAGGCAGTCAGCCTGCTTGGTGAGCGTATAGGCCTGAGTGATGGTTGGGGTGGAGGACTTTGAACGCTGCAGAAAATGGGTCCCCATCACGGAGACCCTTAAGGGCAGGAGTCAGAGTTGACTCCATCTCTGCTGACTCTTCCAGCCTGAGGTTCTTTCTCCCAAACACTCTCAGGGGCGAAGGCTCAGGCAGGCCGTGGATCCCCAAGCTTGGTTCTGCTCAACATCCATTCACCTGGGGTGCTCTGGGCTAGTTTCTTGGATATCTCTGTGGGGCGTGGGACAGACTTATTCGGTAACTTAGCAACCTCAGTTTCCTCCTGTATGAAATGGAAGCAGTAGCCATTTTAGTCCTCTGGCAGGTTGTTGTGAGGGGTAGGGAGAGTGGACAGTGAGCCTGATTGTGTGATCCTCCCCATGTGGTGGGGAGAGACCTCAGGCTTTAGGGCACCAAGGACTGGGGTTGCAGCCAGGGTGATCAACTCCTAGGAGAAGGGTGCATCCCCTGCACAGGGTCTGGGAGTGGGTGGAGCAGGTTCTTGTGAAATTTAAGATTTGTGGATAGAAAGAGATTACACTTAGTGATGAACCTTGTAATAGTCAGGCCATGCTGGCCAAAGATAATGAAGCCTTTTCTACTCCTGCCAGACCCCTGACTGGGCCTCTGTGCCCTCCCTGGCCACAGTTCATCCTTTCTCTCATCTACCATTCATTCATGCCATCACTTGTTCCACAAACACTTTTCAAGCCCCTTCTCTGTTCCCAGCACTGGGGATACAGCTGCAGATGAGGGTGACTCTTGCCCTTCTAGGGCTTACAGTCCACATGGGGGAGAAAGGCCTTAAACAAATAGCCACACACATCAATACAAATAAATACAAAATTCCAATTTTTTTAAAAGACAGGGTCTTGTTCTGTCTCCCAGGCTGGAAGGCAGTGGTGCGGTCATAGTTCACTATAATCTCGAAATCCTGGGCTCAAGCAATTCTCCGGCCCAACTTGGGAGGCTCCTACTTGGGCAGCCTCCCAGGTAGCTAGGAGGACTAAGTCATGCACCACCACACCCAGCTACATTTTTTATTTTCATTTTTGTAGAGACAGGGGTCTCACTATGTTGCCCTGGCTGGTCTTGAACTCCTGGCTTCAAACAGTCCTCCCAGCTCAGCTTCCCAAAGTGTTGGGATTACAGGCATGAGCCACCACGCCTGACCAAAATTACAAAATTTAGCAAGTGCATGGAAGGAAAAGAACAAGGTGTTACAAGAGTGGATAATGAGAACTGACTCTTCCTAAAGGCCAGGACTTACTATGTGGCTGCAGCATCCGAAGCACTCGATATTTGATAACTGGATCCTCACCATGTTCCTGCGGGGTGGGTGCCACTGCTCTCGCCATTTTCCAGGTAAGAAAACTGAGTCTCAATAGGTGGAAAGTCTTGTTCAAGATCCATGGCTAGGAGAGTGGAGCTGTGGTGTGGCCCGGCTCTGGCCCAGAAGTTGCACTACCCCAGGAAGTGGGAGACCAAGAGCGGCTGCTCCAGGACCGGCCTTCTGCTGAGATGGGACAGGTGAGCCGAGCTGGCCTGAGGAAGCATAGGAAAGAGGATTTCTAGGAACAGCTTAGGCCTGTGTCCTATGGGCAGGAAAGAAAGGTAAGCAAGGGGGAATGAGTGAAGAGACAGAAGGAGAATGGAGGAATGGGGCATTCGGGGCCTTGAGGACTATGGGGTATCTGCCACATCCTAAGCGAATGGAAGGCTGATTTGGGGCGGGAGCCTGGAACCATGATGAATGGCTAACCTGATGCAGCAACACACTTCCCAGGGCCAGGGCAGATCCCAGATCTCCATCATTCCCTGTCATTCTGTGACATTGGAGGACAGGCTTCCATCTTCCTTTTTTTTTTTTTTTCACAATTGAGGAAACCAGGACTTGGAGCAGAAGTCAGATGTTTTGCTCAAGGTCACAGAGATTGACATGGCAAGTCCCCTGTCTTTTGTCCCCACAGCCAAATCCAACCCACCTGAGCACAAGTTTTAGTCCACTGAAGATCAATCAGCCCTTCAGGAACAACTGCCTGCTCTACCGGAGAAGACGGACATTGTGGCAGATCAGTTGCGTGCAGGGCCCCGCAATTCTTCCCCACTGCCTGTAACCATGTCCTTTGCCAACTAACTCTGCAATACCCTCCTGCCCTGGGTAAAATGTTCTGCCAAGCCTGGGCTCAGGGCTCAGCTCTGCGCTTTGCTTGGGCTGATAGGATGGTAGCTGACTTGGCACAGCAGAGCCTTGACAAAGCACCCACACATTTCCCCTTTTGCTTGTTCTCTTCTGCCATTGTCATGAGACCATGCTGGGCTAGCTTGCTGAAGGACCAGATGTGGCCTCAAGCCAGGTCCCCTCTGTCATCCCAGCTGAGCCATCATAGATCAACAAGCTGACCTACATGTGAGAGACCCCAACCCAGATCAGCCAAACCCCACAAACTGGCATCCCAGCCAGATGAGACAGACACAGGCTCTGATCCCTGGTTCCCATGGGTCCCCGTCAATTTGCAAGAGCTTGCCTTCTGTTTTGTTCTTTCCAGCAAAGGCCTGGAGAGCTGTGTGCTTCTGGCACATCCCATTTGGTGGAACTCCTATGACATGTTAATGGAGTTCCTATGATAAGAATGACAAGCTTGGACTCTGGGCTCACACTCCTGGGATTTCAGTCCCAGCTCTGCCCATTTCTGGCTGTGTGACCTTGGGCTGGTTACTTAAGCTCTCTGTTCTTCAGTTTCTTCATCAGTAAAATGAGGTTAATGCTCAGGTCTCAAGGGATCTTAGAGCGGGTAATGGAAAGCACAGCCCCCTCTCTCAGATCCCGCTCTGGGCTTGGAGGCAGAAGAGTGGGAGAAGCACCTGGTGCAAGGCCTTGGCACAGAACTCCAGCTCTGCTTCCAACGTGCTGGGTGACTTGAAGCCCCAGTTTTCCCATCTGTAAAGTGGCAATCTGCTTCTCCAGGACATAGTGAGGGTTCAAGATCTCAATAGGAAAGGCCTTTGTAAGAGCCCAAGTGCTGCGCACATGCCTGTTACTGAAGAGGCTTCTCTGAAAGAGAGCAGTGGAACAGGCCAGCACCTCTTCAGCTCCTCACAGGCCCGGGCTCTCAACAAAGGTGCTCTTGCCTAGCCTACGAGGCCCAGCTGGGGCCTCAGCTCCCAGAGGGAGCCATCCTCGACACCTGTGCTTTCCCTCCTACACCTCCCAGCCTTTGATATCCCCTGCTCTGGAAGGTGCCCCCAGTAGGCCCAGCCCCGCCAGAGCCAACTCTGGCCAGCAAGAGGGCTGGGCCTGACGGGGCCCACCTTGCCGGCAGATCTGACACTGTCCATGCTACCGGGCTAGCACGCCACGAGCCTGGAAACGGGCTGAGGGGACCTGGATGGTTGGCAAGCCCAAGTGCCACAGTGAATACTCACTCAGGCAGGGTCCGCCACTTATATGCCCACAGGGACCACGCAGGGAATCAATGCACAATGTGGCCCAGGGAACGGCACCTCCCAGGGCGGGCAGCCTGTGCCAGACTAGAAAGTGTGCATACCCCATTCCAACGAAGTGTTTTAATACAGTGCACTCAAAGCACCGGACCAAAGAGCAGAACTACAAGGCACAGGCATCTTCGTTTCCCAGTCACAAACGTCTGCTCTGTCTATTTTTAGGGTGGCGTGGGGTTGGGGAAAAGACATGTTTTTCTTTTCTTTTCTTTTTTTTTCACAAACAGATAAAATCAGCCAACCTGGAAGGGAAGAGAAGTACCTGTCTGCTTTGCTTCTGTGAAGGAGGGTGGGGTGGGGGTTCAGGGTCTAATTGGGTGGAGAACCTACTGTGTGCAAGAGCACAGGCCTTCACTGGAGGGAACACAACAGAAGGCAAGCTTTTGCCCATTGACTGGGAACCGTGGGAACTAGGGGTCAGGGCCTGTGTCTGTCTCATGTGGCTGGGATGCTTTCTTCCTTCTCGTTCAAGATTCAGCCCTTGTGTTCACTGCTCTTGTTTTGTCTGCCCAGCCTTGCCTTTTGCAAGAACTGCTCCGCACCGTCATCAGCCACAGGTTTCCAGCAGGATTTGCCACGTTTGTTCAGAGTGACCCTCCTCCCCAGGTGGCCAGCACCTGACTCAGGCTGAGCCAATCGGTGCCTTCTGCAGAGAATTCGGAATTAAAAGCAGAGGACCTCAGCTGCCTCATGTTTGGAGACTACATCAACCCCAGTGCTGTTGCCAGCCATGCTTACTACTGCTGACCGGAGGAGAGGGCAGAGCCAGGGGCTGGGAGAGGAGAGGGTAGAGCTAGCAGGGAGAAGCCAAGTGAAAGAAGGAGACGGATTCCAGCTAGGCCTTTGGTCAGAGATTCCAGGAGTTACCCCAGGCTTCTTTCTGTAATTTCCATATCCCTCCCCCTAACATTTTTCTTTTTCTTGCTATAGCAAGTTTAGGTGAGTTTTTGTTGCATGCAAATAAAATAATTTAATATTTTAATTATATATTAAATAATATAATCCCAAAATAAAATAATCTCATGTGATATAAAGAAAAGCATGGTGAGATCTCGCCTCAAATGGCTACCTTTCTTTGAGCCAGCTGCTTTGTTCACATTATTTCGTTAGATTCTTTTGATGACTTCATAAGGTAGGGATTATTACTGTCTCCATTTGACAGATGAGAAAATTTAGGCCCAGAGAGGTTAAGCAGCTTTAGAAGAGTCACACAGCTGAAAGGAACTTGAGTCTGGGCTGGTTGCTTCTAGTCATAGGCAGTGTGTTGCACTCCTCCTATGCACTTACCTGCCGTTTTGGGGAGGTTTGCATCTGAAAGGCTGAGGGATCTGTTGGGCCTCCTGTGGAGCCTGTGATTCTCTGGGGTATTTGACTGTGTTCTACTAAATAAATCTGTACATGTCGAAAAGGAGCCAAGCTGACTGGCCTTTAAGTTTTCAGTGCTGGGCTGGAGGTGGCCCCCTTGGGGAACCCAGCCAAGGTCTGGCCAAGACCCCAGACCAGGCTAGTTGGCCCACGAGGCTGACATCATGTCCTGCCACAGCAATGAGGCCTGCTTGTGAGTCATGGGCTCAGATGGGCCTGGGACAGATATGGCCCTCTCCCTGACCCTGAGCCTAAGCCACCCACTCAAGGAAGCATTTCAGGGCCCAGGTGACCTTCTTTCCTCTGTTCTCCCTGACACCCATTTTCCCATAGTCACCTCTCAGGGCTCTGGAACCCTTGGCTGAGTTCTGCTGAAGAGCCATGCAGGACAAGACTGAGACTAAATGAGGCTTCGCCCTCGTCCCCTTCAGGCACGGACGATTGTCCTCGGAAGGGCAGATGGAGAGAAGATGCAACACTGGCTGGGCCATGGGAAGCCATGTGATCCTAGAGGAAATAGCAGGAGACCTAGTAGCTCAGGGAAGACGCTCAGAGCCATAGCCGTGTACAGCCAGGTGGCTTCTCCAGAGACAGAGGCCAGCCCACTCCTGTCCTTTAAAATATTTAACATTCGCTCATTTGAATTCTACGAACATATAGTTTCAAAAGAAATGGAATGAGAAAAGAAAAGAGCTTTTATCTGAAGAATGTGAACCCTTTATCAGGCCCAGAGAGGCTTTAAAATGAGACAACAATCACATCCTCATTTCCCCTTGAGCCAGGTCTTCATCTCTTGAAACTGCTGCAATTGCCATAAGTGGTTATAAATTAACCTAATAACATGGCATGGGACACTATCACCCATACCCTACAGGTTAACAATGTATACCAATCACTAATCAATGTTATTTCTGTAAACCAACAAGAATTCCCGACAAACAACTTTGTATCAACCAACTCCCTGTCCCCGCTTTTTTGCCTTTAAAAATCCACTTGTAACTGCTGCTGCTAATTGGAGTATATATTCTGGACAACTTAAATCTATGCTCCCAAGGTTGCAATCTCAAGCTTGTTCCAGATAAACTATATCTATTGTGCTTACCTTCTTCCTTTTAGGTCCTCAGGGACCATGCTATATTATATATTATATATATATTATATACACATAATTTATGTACACTTATACATAAGTATAAATTATAGGCTGGGCGTGGTGGCTCACACCTGTAATCCCAGCATTTTGGGAGGCCGAGGTGGGTGGATCACAAAATCAAGAGAGCGAGACCATCCTAGCCAACATGGTGAAACCTTGTCTCTACTAAAAATACAAAAATTTGCTGGGTGTGGTGACACGTGCCTGTAGTTCCAGCTACTCGTGAGGCTGAGGCAGGAGAATTGTTTGAACCTGGGAGTTGGAGGTTGCAGTGACCTGAGATTGTGCCACTGCACTCCAGCCTGGCAACAGAGCAAGACTCCGTCTCAAAACAAAAACAAAAACAAAAACAAAAAACGAATTATATGTATGTTATATATATGTATGCACATACAGTGCATACATTATTTTTTCCATGAATTAGGTTATGGACCTCCTTCCAAACTGTCAGATGTGTTCGAACCAGAGCAACTCCATCTTGAATAGGGACTGGGTAAAGTAAGACTGAGACCTACTGGGCTGCATTCCCAGGAGGTTAGGTATTCTAAGTCACAGGATGAGACAGGAGGCTGGCACAAGGGACAGGTCACAAAGACCTTGCTGATAAAAGGTTGTGGTAAAGAAGCCAGCCAAAACCCACTCAAATCAAGATGGCGATGAAAGTGACCTCTGGTCATCCTCGCTGTTCATTATACACTAATTATAATGCATTGGCATGCTAAAAGACACCCACCAGCGCCATGATAGTTTACAAATGCTATGGCAATGTCAGGAATTTACCCTATATGGTCTAAAAGGGGGAGGAACCCTCAGTTCCAAGAATTACCCACCCCTTTCCTGGAAAACTCATGAATAATCCACCCCTTGTTTAGCATATAATCAAGAAATAACTATTAAGTATTCTTAGCCTGGCAGTCCAAGCCGCTGCTCTGCCTATGGAGTAGCCATTCTTTTATTCCTTCACTTTCCTAATAAACTTGCTTTCACTTTATGGATTTGTCTCAAATTCTTTCTTGTGCAAAATCCAAGAACCCTCTCTTGCAGTCTGGATTGGGACCACTTTCTGGCAACAAAATGAACACACAGAGATCTATGTCATTCTTGTTCATAGTTGCCTAATAGTCCATAAAATAGCCCAAAGAAAACTCAGGACAGGTTTCATTTTTGAATCCAGATGCAAGAATACTAAGAAAAATATTAACAAAAGAGATCTACTGCTGCACTAAATTAAAAGAATATTACCTCACAACCCAATAGGAGTTTATTTTAGGAATGTGAGGATGGTCAATATCAGGAACTCTGCCAACACAACTCATTAAATTGACAGATGGTGGAGGGAAACCATGCCATTCTCTCAATAGATGGTAAGAAGATTGATGTGCAGACTGGCAACCCTTCCTGATACAGCAGTAGAAAGGAATCCCAAACATGGTCAGAAATATTTACTAATACCCAACAGCAAACAGGGGGGAGATATATTAACCATATTCTCATGAAAGTCTGGAGGCAGGCAAGGCTCCGGGGTCCAGCACCACCATTATTATTTCGTATTGTCCCAACTCAACGCCCAGGTAGAGTGAAGGTGAGTGGGGCCCAAGGGCACAGTGGCATCATGGGAGGAGCTTGCACCCAGTGGTCTGTGGGGAAAATCCCTCCTCTCTATGGGGATCCCTCCTGCCAAAGGTAAATTTATCCTGAAGCTAAAGACATTTAAGCCTCAGGGTCTCTCATTTGCACCCACCCCTTTCCAAGACCCTGTAACCAATTCTGCATTCACAATTTGGTATCCTTTTCTGTACAAATAGCCTTCCAATTGCATAGACTTCAGACCCACACACCCTGCACCCTCCCCTGTCTCCAGCTCTGCACTTTCCCCTGGATTTTAATCACTGGGCCTGACTGTGGAGGGAATGAATGAGGAAGACAGAGGAACCTGACCTGTTCAACGTCTCTTCCCTGCCTTGGCAGAGCCTTACCCACCTTGCCAGGCAACAGCTTAGCCTGGTTTTTGCTCTCATGACACCCAGGAGGTGCTGGAAGCCTGAGGGGAGTTAATCGAGTTGTGGCCTTGGATAACAGGACAGAGTCCCAAATGAGAGGGAACCACCAGGCCAAAGTGCCTGGGGCTGTGTGGCTGCAGAGAGATAGAGGCTGCAGGGAGCTGGCACTGGTGTTTGTGACTCTCTACCCCCCTGCAGCCATGATGTCTGCAACCAACTCTCCAATGGTTCAGAGAAAAACTAAAAGTAGCAAAAAATAAATTAGATAGAACGCCCAGCAATGGATGGGTCTCAGTAACCACGACTTACTCCTCCATCTGCCTGGAGCCTCCTCTGCCCCGCCTCCTTCCTAGAGGGCCCCTTTTCCTTGCAACTCCTTTTGCTGAGCCCCTTTCCTCATCTTGGAAGGGAAGACCTCTGGGTGAAGAGGAGGAATCAGGCCACACCCATCTCCTTGGAGTTCAAAGCCTCCCTAGACTCGGCTCCACACATTCTCCTCCCCATCCCTCCCTGACCTGGATCCTCACATAGTACCTGAACTTGCCATTGGCTTTCCACCACTGCAGTTTGCTCACATGGCTCCCTTGGGTTAGAATGCCATCCTTCCCTTTTCCTTACCTTTCTCCCAAACCAGGGAACCTACTCTGGTATGACCCTTGTTCTGTTATCCCACTCTGCCATCTACTAGTCACTCTGTTGCCTCCATGAACCTGGGAGCTCCAATTCCCACAGACCAGGTTGCAGTCCCTTCTGTATCTTGGGGATCTCCCGAGTGCCTGAGCCACAGTAGACACTCTACCTGTGTTTACTGCCAATGTTTTAGCTGCCAGTATGAATCTGCTGCCATTCTGGGGACTAGTTAAGCACATGTTGGGACACTCATCCAATAGAATACTATGCAGCTGTCAAGAATGGCATGGATTGGTATGGAGTAATCCAAGATCTAATAATATGTGAAAGAAGTAAGGTATATGCCTGTAAAAAGCAGCAAGCTATTATTTGTGTAAAGAAAAAACAATACATATTTGCACTAGCAAAGGTTATCTTGGGAGAGGGGAACTGGGGATCTGGGGGAATGGGGAAGAAAGGAGGGGTTTTGAGTATGTACCATGTGTATGTGAACTTAGCAAATTACCTCAAGAGTTGGGTGCTGAGGAACATGAGGAGAAGCAAGCAGGTATCAGGCCTGAGTGGAGAAGAAGCCTGGATTGCCCGTGTGGCTCTTTCTGGAGGACCCCGACACAGCCACTGGCTGCGGAGGGGTGCAGCATCCCCCCAGAATCCTCAGCACCTTGGGCATCTCCCACCCAGGCAGTGTCCCAGCCTCTGGGCCCTGCCACACCTCATGTCACCCACTGCTACACCTTTGCCGGGCTTGTGCCTTTACTGGAAGTGCCCTGCCTTTTTATTTCCACCAGCTCTGATTTAGTTTTCAAGTCCTGACACAATTCCTGCCTCTTCCCTGGAGTACCCCTGGCCCTCATCACAGGCCTCTGCCACATTTTTTTCTGCACAAGAGTCCAGTTAAGTTGAAGATGGCATGACCCTTTATCCCTACATGTTTCAGTGGGCATTTCCTAAGAACTAGGATTTTTTTTTTTGGTTGTTTGTTTTACATAACAACAGTACAGTTATCAAAATCAGGATATTTCACAATGATACACTGCTATTATCTCATCCAGGAGTCAGCAAACATTTTCTATAAAGAGCCGGATATTTTCAGTTTTGCAGGCTATATGGTCTCCATTGCAACTACTCAACTCCGCCCCACTGTGCAAAAGCAGCCATAGATAAGGTGAAATTGAACGAGCATGGATGTGTTCCAATAAAACTTTATTTACAAAAACAGGCAGCAGGTCAGGCCAGATTTGTCCTGAGGGCTGTAGCTTGCCAACTCCTGATGGTTCATATTCAAATTTGGCCAACTGTTCCAATAATATCCTTTTAGAGTGATATTGTTTCCTGATCTTTGTATAGATTTTAAATGTTTATCTTGAACAAATTAATGGTCTTAATCCTCCAAAATAGAACTGAAAATAACTGTGCTATTCACATGGCGATCACAGGGTTTAAAAATGTCTGAATTCATGCTGCAGCCCTGACAGGCAGTGCAGTCCTGTGACGGGTGTGGGTTTCATCTGTGTCTTCTCCTTTGTCCAGTCCTAAATGCAGCTCTGTGAAGTTCTGAATAACTTCATTTAAGGTTGCTATACAAGTCTATGTTAGGGTTCTTTGTGGTGATGACCCCTATACCAAATGACTCTGCTGGCCTCCCAGTGACCTTAGATCCTCCTTAAGGACAGGAACCAGGTTCTGTTCCTCACAGAGCCTGGCCCAGCAAGACCCGTAGACCTGGGTCAGGGTGAGGTGTGGCCTAGTGCAACGCTCCTCTGGGAGTTGCCATTTCCTATTGCTCGTGAGGCTCACTCAAGCTCAGAATGAGAAGCACCTGGCTTGCCCTCGGGCACAGTAGTGAAGGTTTAAATAAAAATGTCTCCAGCCGGGTGCGGTGGCTCACGTCTGTAATCCCAGCACTGTGGGAGGTTGAGGCAGGTGGATCACCTGAGATTGGAAGTTCGAGACCAGCCTGACCAACATGGAGAAACTCTGTCTCTACTAAAAATGCAAAAGTAGCTGGGCGTGGTGGCAGGTGCCTGTAATCCCAGCTACTTGGGAGGCTGAGACAGGAGATTCGCTTGAACCCAGGAGGTGGAGGTTGCAGTGAGCCAAGATTGCGCCTCTGCACTCCAGCCTAGGCAACAAGAGAGAAACACCATCCCCCCCCCACCAAAAAAAAAAGTCTCCAAAGAACCAGTTGTGTAGCCAGATGAATCAAGGGCCACTAAGTGTTTGCTCCAAAGGCCGCAGAGGCTGAGTAGTAGGCCCAGCTATGACAGCCAGAGAAGACAAGAAGGGCATCCACAGACTTCTGGCTCCACTGGCCTTTCTTTCTTTCTCTCTCTGTCTTTCTCTCTCTCTCTTTTTTTTTTTTTTAAAGAAAGAGACAGGGTCTTGTTCTGTTGCCTGGGCTGGAGTGCAGTGGTAAGATTGCAGCTTACTCCAGCCTTGAAATCCTGGGCTTAAGTGATCCTCCTACCTCAGCCTCCTAAGTAGCTAGGACTACAGGCACACACCACCATGCCTGGCTAATTAAAAAAATTTTTTTTTCTTAGAGAAATGAGGGTGTTGCTATGTTGCCTCAGCTGTTCTTGAACTCCTGGCCTCAAGTGGTCTTCCCACATTGGCCTCCTAAAATGCTAGTATTCCACGTGTGAGCCAGTACATCCCCCCCAGGACCCTCACTGGCTTTTCCCTTGAGGAAGACTTTGTTTAGGACTATTGTGGTAGGTGTCAAGACTATCACAACAGTGGGGAGACTATATTCAACTCCAAATACAGCACAGACAGCTGAGGGTTTACAGCCAACCAGCAGAATGAAAGGTGGGAGCACGCTGTCAGTGGATGGAAGTTACTAAGAGGAGACATCAAGGGTAGGGGGATTCTTGCTAAATCAATGCAACAGGATTCTTGCTAAAACTGGGCTAGGCAGGCTGAAGACAGGATCCCAGGATGAAGCCTACTCAAAAAGAGGGCTCAGAGGAGCTGGTTTAAGTTCGCTCAAGGAGAGTCTTTGTCACATGCTGTGCGATCGTAGAACCGCCCCCCCCCCTCCACTTTTACAGGTGAGGAAATAGAAGCTCAGAGAAACAGTCATTTGCCTGAGGTCTGCTTTAGTCCATCTCACCCCCAGGGGGCCCGGCCCTAAGGTTCTGACCACAGCTGCCCCCTGCCCACAAGCTATAGGTAAAAGGACATGAGCCCCAGCCCTTCCTTTGCTACTGGACTCATTGCTGTGTGACCCTGCTTAAGACCAGTCCATCTCTGGGCCTCTCAACGTGACCCAAAGCCACAAGGGAGTCCTCTGGCCGAGCCATGGGAACACAGGGGAGCTGGGTAGTCCAGGCCTGGGATGGGCAGGGTACTAATTAGTGAGAGCTCCTCTGGAATGTTAAGTACCCAGCCCTGGAATGCAGCTCCTGCTGGCTGCAAATCCCCCTGCCATCAAACAGGCCCTGCCATGGCGATAAAGATCAGGGTGGGCAGGCCCCGGGGGCCCTGTCTTGGGAAGGCCACCAGGCAACACACTTCTCTAGCCTCTCCCCACGATCTCCCTCCATTAAGAGCTCACTCTATCTTAGAGCTTGAGCTTGGCTCAGAGCAAGGCTTGGTGAGTGTGCTAGGGGCCTTCTAAGGTGGCCCCCAGTGATTCCTACCTCCTGTTGTTAATGCCTTTGTGGAATGCCCTCTCCTTCAGTGTGGGCTGGGCCTAGTGAGTGGCTCCTGACAAATAGAATACAGCAAAAGTGATGGCACATCACCTCTGATATTAGGTTACAAAAAGACCATGGCTTTTGTCTTGGGCACTCTGTTGCTGTCTCTGAGTGAAGCCAGCTGTCATGAGCTGCCCAGTGGAGAGGGCCACGTGGCAAGCATATGAGAACAGTCTCCAGCCAACAGCCAGCAAGGCCAGCCAGGCCAGATAGGAACTGAGGCTTACAGACCTACAACCCACAAAAACAGAATCTTGCCAACAACCACATGAGTAGACTTAGAAGAGGATCCATCCCCAGATGAGCCATCAGATGACTGTTGACTTCATTACAGCTTGATTGCAGCTTGAGAGAGACCATGAAGCAGAGGACCCAGCTAGGAACCTATGCCCAGATTCTTGACCCAGGAAACTGTGACATCATAAATATCTGTTGTTTTAAGTTGCTAACTTTTGGGGCAAATGTTATGTAGCAATGATTAACTATTACAGCCCATATCAATCAAGTGCTTACAATGTGCCTGGCCCTCTTCCCATCACTCTTTCCCCTGGCACCCTTAGGAGGTCAGCCCATTTGATAGCCATGGAAAGTGAAGCGGGTGTGGAAGCCCAAGGCCAGGCTCTTTAATTTCAGCGCCCGTGGAACACTCAGGACATCCTGAATTTTGTTTTGTATTGTTTCGAGACAGAGTCTCCCTCTGTCACCCAGGCTGAAGTGCAGTGGCATGATCTCAGCTCTCTGAAATCTCTGCCTCCTGGATTCAAGCAATTCTCCTGCCTTAGCCTCCCAAGTAGCTGGGATCATAGGCATGTGCCACCACGCCTGGCTAACTGTCATATTTTTAGTAGAGATGGGATTTCGCCGTGTTGGCCAGGCTGGTCTCAAACTCCTGACCTCAAGTGATTTGCCCACCTCGGCCTCCCGAAGTGCTAGGATTATAGGCATGAGCCTGGCCCTACCTCAGTTTTAACAAGGCATTTTCACCTGTCTGATTTCCTTGAGCTTCATAGTCAGGAATATATTATGAATCCATTGACCAGTTGAGGAAACTGAAGCCCAGAGGGGAGATGGATTGTTCAAAGTCACACAGAGTGTTAGCTGCAAAGTCATAAGCCCTGACCCCAGGGTCATGAGTTCTGAGCTCAGGATCTTTACTGCACACCAGGCTGCCTCCCCTGCCCAGCCTGGCTCACACAGAATCCTATGGAATGGGGCTCAGAAGAAGGCAGACATTGGTGATTCTGAGGTCTACCGCCTGGTTTCCTTGGGGCTCAGAACTATGCATGTGCCCTTAAGGAGTGTCCCTTTGCCATCTAAGGCCTGTTTTTTGGGGTCTAAGACCTTAAGCCTGGACCCAGCCCCTACAGGAGCCTAATGGTCTTGGGCTCAAGGGAGCGAGCTCAAGGCTCCTGCTGTTCAGGGTCAGCTCCAAGGTCCTCCATCCTCAGGACACAGCCTCACTGTTCTCAGACATCCCACATGGAGGAGCCGTAAGTCCCTGCCTGGACAAGATGGGCCGAAGGTTTCCCCTGTATGGGGGCCAGGGCAGATTTGGTACCCCGTGGTCTCTGTTTCCACTTGGGACCTGGGACTGACAGATTTTGGGGGCTTGGACCCTAGCAAAAAGTGGACAACATAAACAACCTCCCGGGGCACTCACCAGACACAAACACAAACAGATCCGGATCTGTGCCGAGACTGCCTCGTCCTTCTCAGACGACAGAGAGCCCAGGGAAAGGCAAGATGGCATGGCGCCTGCTGGGGCCTCTGCCTAGACCAGGACGCTCAAGGGAGTCTGACAGGATCCGAATTTCTACAATCCTGCCAACAGAATGCTGCAGAATGAAAGAATCTCCCTCTAAAGAAGGAGGGCACATTCCTTGCTTCAAGGCCAAGGCCCTACTCCCAACAGTCAGGTGGAGAGACCATGGGCTCTCTGAGCTGAGAAAGATCTTAGGGACCATGGGCCACCCTCAGTCTCAGTCAGGACCAAACCTACCAGTTTACACCTAAGGACTGTGGCCGGGGGAGAGAGCCGGATTTGCCCAACATCACAGAGCCTGGAGCGCCAAGTCCAGTATGAGAATGAGGGTTTCTGACTCTCAGCCCAGTGCCCGGGGCTCTAGGCCAGTGGTCCTCAAACTTTGGCTTGCATTGGAATCATCTGAAGGGCTTGCTCCAACCCAGAGGGCTAGGCCCTATGCCTGGAGTTTCTGATTCTGTAGGTCCGAGTGGGACCTGAGAAGCTGCATTTCTGACAAGGTCCAGGTGGTGCCGATGCTGCTCGTCTAGGAACACACTTGAAGAACCAGTGCCCTGGGCATGCTGTCTTCCAGATCACTCTCCTGATGGCTCCCTAAAGCAGTGCTCCACATCCTTTTTGGCACCAGGGACTGGTTTTGTGGAAGGCAATTTTTCCACATACCAGGGTGGGGAGACGGGGTATGGTTTTGAGATGAAACTGTTCCACCTCAGATCATCAGGTATTAGTTAGTTAGATTCTCATAAAAAGCACGAAACCTAAATCCCTCACACACGCAGTTCACAAGAGGGTTCACGCTCCCGTGAGAAGCTAATGTGTTGGCTGGGCGTGGTAGCTCATGCCTGTAATCCCAGCACTTTCAGAGGCTGAGGCCGGCGTTTCACCTGAGATCGGGAGTTTGCAACCAGCCTAGATAACGTGGTGAAACCTCGTCTGTACTAAAAATACAAAAATTAGCCAGATGTGGTGGCACGTGCCTGTAATCCCAGCTACTAGGGAGGCTTGAGGCAAGAGAATCGCTTGAACCCAGGAGGCAGAGGTTGCAGTGAGCCAAGATTGCACCACTGCACTCCAACCTGGGTGACAGACTTCATCTCCCCACCTAAAAAAGAGGCGAATGTGGCAGCTGATCTGACAGCAGGGAGTGCTCAAGTGGTAATGTTTGCTGGCCCGCTGCTCACCTCCTGCTGTGGAACCCAGTTCCTAACAGGCTACGGACCAGGATCAGTTCACAGCCTGGAGGTTGGTTACCCCTGCCCTAACGCACAGAGCGAGAACAATTTGCAGAGTACCTGAGTGCCTGCCTAGGTACAAACTCCTTTGAGGGAGTGGGGTGTGTTGAAGAATCATGAAGGGCAGCACCCTGTCTTGTTCATCTTTGCGTTTATTGGCCAAGCAGCTCCCCTATTAGCTGACCTATAAAACCCACAGATGTACATGAAACACCCCGATTGTATAAGAAAACATATTTAGGAAAATTAATTTTTTTGTCATAACCTTACTGAAAGTATTCTGTTGTTGTTGTTCAGGTAAATCAAGTATTATACGGGGGAATATTTTTATTAAGGAAACTTTCAGTAGGATGTCGATGGGAAGTGAAAGAATGGTCTCTGCTGTGAAGTTTTCTGTTTCCATGCTTTGCCACTAGGGGCTGGTTTCAGCCTTCACTTTACCGTCAGTTCTCCCTATCCATGGGTTGAAAATATTTGGAAAACAAAAAAGGATGATTATGTCTGTACTACACATGTAAAAATCTATTTTCTTGTAATTGTTCCATGAATAACACAGTATAACAACTGTATAAAATAACTTTACGTTGCATTAGGTATTGTAAGTAATATAGAGATAATTTAAAGTATATGAGAGGATGTGTGTAGGTTATATGCAAATAGTATACCATTTTATATAAGGACCTGAGCAGCTGTGGATTTTGGTATGCATGGGGGTCCAGGAACCAATCCCCCATGGATACTGAAGGACAACTCTATTTTACCTTTTTGGCACTGAAGCTTCTATTCTTCTTCTTTTTTGTTTTCCGAAGGCCCAGAGAGCAAGTTTATTTGGTGAATGCTGACGGCAAACATCATCCAAGAGAGACAAGATGGGAAAGGTGTTGAGACAAGACACCCTAGGGAAACTTCAGGCTAGATACAAAATTCACACAGGGAAAGGCATGGAGTCAGGAGACTGGGAGGGTCCTCAGCCATTCAGCACCACGCAGACGAGCTCTTCATAGTTGATACAACCATTGCTGTCCTCGTGCCCTGCCACCAGCATCTCTACTTCTACCTCTGTCATCTTCTCACCCACTGTGACAAGAACATGCCGGATTTCAGCACCCATGACGGTGCCATTTCCTTCCTCGTCAAACACCCGAAGTCCTTCGACATAATCCTCATAGGTGCCCTGGTCCTTGTTCTTGGCCACTGTCTGCAGCATGGGCAGAAAGTGCTCAAAGTCCAGCACCTTCACATTCATCTCATCACTCTTGGGGTTCCCCAGGACCTTGAGCACCTTGGTGTTGTTGGATTCTGGCCCAGCGCCCTCATTACGTCCCCACACTGGTGTACAGGATCTTGCCATCACCTGTTCGGTCAAACAGCTGGAACGCCTCCTTGAACTCTGCGGTCTGGTCTTCGGTGAAGTCCCACATCTTGACTGCTCAGCTCTGCGGGACCTTTTCCTGCAGTAATGGCCAGCTTCTATTCTTAAAGTGATGCTTTGGATACTGCGTAAGTGGTGGCTCTGTTGACGTGGATATAGATTCTGGATATATATGGATGTGGCCTTGGATACAAATACAGCTGCAGATGCAGAGACAAATGAGGATCTAGATAGAGATACATATACAGATACGGATAGAGATATAGTGTGTGTGTGTTTTGAAAAAAAGTACAAGCATGTCTAACATGCTGGCCTGTATGGTATATTCCTCCTCTAGGACTTCATGTTGCTTATTGTGAGGGACACAGCTTTGTCCGTCTTCCCACCAAGAACTTACATCCTCCTATGCAGATAGTAAGGAGAGGCTACGTGATCCAAGGCCCATGGGGATTGCCACTAAAGGGCCCAGGATAGAAAGAGATGGGTTTTAAGGAGATCAGAGCCAGCTTCTTGGAGGAACAGAGCCATATGAAATGACTCAAAACTAAGTTCATGGAGTACAGCTGTGATCACATGACTCCCCACCTCCCCACTGCCCATAGGAAACAAAAAGCCTGCAGCCTGGCAGATGTGGATAAGGCTCCTCATCATTCAGCTGGGCCCTCCCTCTCTATCCCTCAAACTGCGGGGTAGCCCAGCCATGCCTGACTTCTGTGCACCCAGCCTTTTCTCATCACTGTGCCCTTGGCCCAGATCACCTTTCTCTAACTTCTCTGTTATCAAAGTCCTACACATCCTCCACCCAGCCTCACTCTTTCTTTAAGTTTTCAGAACCCAGGACTTTTATTTCCGGGGTGCTGGGAGCCCATATGGCCTTGTCTCATGCCTTATTACTGCGGCACAAGCTGCTGGTTATCTGCTAATCTCCATCCTTCCCTTCTGTGGCAGGGGTCAGCAAGTTATAACTCATAGGCCAAATCTGGCCTGCTGCCTATTTTTGTGCTGCCTGCAAGCACCAAAGTATTTCTTTTTTGCGTTTTCTTTTTTTTAGGACAGAGTCTCCCTTTGTCACTCAGACTGAGTGGAGTTGCACAGTCTCGGTTCACTGCAGCCTCGACCTCCTTGGCTCAAGAAATCCTCCCTCCTCAGCCTCCTCCAGAGTAGCTGGGACCACAGGAGCAAGTCACCATGCTGGGCTTTTTTTTTTTTTTAGTTTTTTGTAGAGACAGGGTCTTCCTATGTTGCCCAGGCTGGTCTCAAACTCCTAGGCTTAAGCAATCTGCCCACCTCAGCCTCCCACAGTGCTGGAATTACGGGTCTGAGCCACTGGGCCTGGCCTTTTTTTACATTTTTAAGTGACTGAAAATATAAATATTTTGTGAATCATAGAAACTATATAATATTTAGATTCCATTGTCCGTAAATAAAATGTTATTGCAAGTACAGACAGGCTTATTCATTTCTATGTCTATGACTGCTTTCACTCTTTTGTAGTAGGGTAGGCAATGCCACAGATAATGTATAGCTTGCAAAGCCTGAAATATTTACTGCCTGGCCCTTTAAGAAAATGTTCACCGACCCCTGTTCTACAGTGTGAAAAGTCTGTTTGTTTCTGTTGGGCACTTGGGCTGCCTTATTAAAGACTGCATTGCCCAACTTCCCTCGCACCACCTAAGTGTGACATGGGACTAAGTTGTGACAGTGGGTTGTAAGTAGAAGTGATGTTACCTAAGGAAAGAGGACATGTCCCTCCATCTCTTTCCTCTACCCAGAATGTAGACAGGAGCCCATAATGGATATTCCAAGAGGGCAGAGTGGCAAGATGGAAGGAGCCTGGGTTCCCGGGTGACCCTGGAGTAGGATCGCCATCCCAGTCTTGGAGAATGTACCCCTGGAGAGCCACACCAGAGAGCAGTCAACTCCACTCTGACATGACCCTGACTAAGGCACCTCACATTCACCTCCCCCAGCAGAAAACAGTCTCCCTGAGGGTAAGGGCAGAGCCTGCTTCTTTCACCAGAGCTCCCAGAACACGGCCCAGCACATTGGAGACCTGGGTGTGCCCCTTACTGGCAAGTGACCTGTGGCAAATGACCTGCCTGGCCCATTTTCTCTTCTATGAAATCAGACTTAGTACCATACTCACAGGATTATTGCCAAGTTTACTAAAATGTGTGTAAAACCCCAGCCCTGTGCTGGTATGTAATAGGAGCCAAATACATCTTGGCTATTGTCAGCTATTAAGTTTTCCGAAATCCGATCCTGTCCCCCACCTCCCTGCTGTAAACCATGGCTCCCTGGTTCCCCTAAGTTTGAACTCAGTACAATGACCCGCAAGATCCTTTATACCCCGATGCTGTCCACCTCCCCAGTCTCACAGCTCATCCTCCAAATGACTCAGGCATGTGCCCCTGCCCTGGCATCCCGTCCTTCACAGCGGGGGTTGTCTTAAGGTGGGAGTGAATGAGAGAAATGTGCTAAGTCCAGATGACCCCTTGAAAATGTCTTCAGTCACTCATAGGTACAGTACCCGGACTCAGTACCTCTCAGTACGTCCAAAACAGTCTTCCTCCAATGTGGGAAAATGTGGTTACATCTTCAGTTGAGCACCAGATAAAGTAGCTGGCTTGCGTTTAGGGGCCTCATGGGATAAAAAATATGCGTCTTTAATCGGTGGAGCCACCCTGAGGATTGAAAGTTCATGCGATGCTTCTCTACTGTACTTTCAGTCCTTGTCGTGTGCCCTGTCTTCTCATGCCCAAGCCTTTGCACCTGCCACTCCTTCCACCTGGAATACCCAGCCTGCCTCTCCCCACAACAAGGCCCATTCCTCTTTCAGGCCTCTGAGCAGGTGCCACTTCCTCCAGGAAGCCTTCCCTGGCTCCCATCCATATACCCTGAAACGCCTCTGCCTGTGCAGTGGCCTCCCACTGTATGGTCACCACCTGACTGTCTCTCCGTCTTTTTATCTTTTTCACCAGGTCCTTCCTTCTCTTTTGCTCACTGCTGAATTCCCAGCGCCTAGCATCGAATTTGGTGCGCAAGAGGTGCCCAGCAAACGCCTGTGGAATGAGTGAACGGTGGGGACGGTCAGGGCTGCCTCTGCTTGCACCCGCGGGCAGGCCGGGGAGGGCAGGAAGGAGAGCGCTGTGGGGCCTTCCCTCCCCGCCGTCCTCCCAAACCCTTTCCCTGCCCAACAGGGCGCCACTGGCCTGTCCCACACCCTCTCTGCCGCCTGCCCAGTGACCTAATTATTGTTTTTTCTTCCAGCCCCGCGGAGGGGAAAACAGAAATTCCTGGTGGATGACACAGGCCCGGCGGCCGCCTGCGAGCAGAGCACGGGACCGGCTGGGCCGGCTTCGCCCGCCCTGAACCCGCCGCCCGCCCCGCCGAGGGCCGCGGAACCCGTCATCAGCTAAGTACAGAGCGGGCGGCGGGCGGGGCGGCGGCCGGGGAAATTGCCGGTTCCCGTGCCCCGCGGGGCCTGCGGGCGCCCCGAGTCTGGGGGGCCCGGGGCGGGCGGGCCGGGGTCCGGGGGATCCCGGGGGGTCGCGGGCGGCCCGGGTTCGGGTGCGCGGGTCCTGAGCTCGAGGATGGCCCCCGCTGGGGAAGGAGCCGCTGGCAGCGCAGGGGCCGCGCGCGGGGCAGGGGGCGGCGGCGGCGCCGGCGCGGGCGGGGAGGGAGGGCGCGGCCCCGGGCGCGGGGCCAGGTCCGGCGGCCCCGGGCTCCGCGGGGGACACGCGGCGAGGGCGCGGGGCTCTCGGCACCCCTCTCCCGTGGCGGGGCCCTGCCCCGGCTCTTAGAAAGAGCACTGGGCTCGGAGCCAGAGCGCCGTGGGGCCAGCGCCCCAGCCCTTAGTGGATTGCTTCATCTGCCACTCATGTCCTGCGCCCTGGAAGCTGCAGAGACAGCCTCGGCTCCCCGTGCAAGCGCTGGGCTGACAACTGACAGCGGCGACGCTTGGAATGAGACGTCTAACAGTCCAAGGGTCAACCCTTTCCACCAGACCTGGCAGATCACAGATACTCCTTTTTCTTAACCTTATTAAGAAAAAAGGCAGTCACTCATGCCTTCTGCCAACAAATATTCATTGAGCACCTACTATGCGCTAGACACTATGTTAGGCCTTGAGGATGGAGGGGTGAATGAGACAGACAAAGCCTCACGGTTTTTTGGTGGAGACAAGCAATAAACACTTGAATACGCATCTGAGACAAGATAGCGCTGCAGATGGTGATGGGTGTCAGGGAGACCCATCACCTGAGGCCAGGAGGAAAGGCGTTGTGGGAGACAGAGGAGTTGTTCTATATAAGACTCAGTGGTCCCAGAGGAAGGCCTTCCTGGGACAGTGCCCCTTAAGCTGAGACCCGAGTAAAGTGTGGGATTCAGCAAGGCAATTTTCTAAGGGAAGGGTTTTTAGCTAAAGCAGACAGCAGGTGCAAAGGTCCCAGTCTTCTCCCCAGCCCTTGCTGGTAGAATGATCTCTCAGGTTCCTGGACCCCCAAAGGACAAGATTGCACCCCTTCTTCTGACAAGGGAGGAAGCGTGAAGCCCAGATCTGGAGTCAGACAGACCTGGCTTTACATTCTGGCCCTGCTGCCCACTAGCTGTGTGACCTTGCACACGTCACTTAGCCTCTCTGAGTGGTAGTTCCTGCATCTGTCACATGGGGGGAATGATGCTCTGTTCTTTACAGGTTTGTGTGAGGATTCAATGAAGTAACACCAAAATGTTGCAAGCCCAGACTTGGGCATCCTTATGCGCTCAAACGAATGATCTCTGGGATTCCTAAGAACTCAGCTTCTGCTTCTGAAAACTAGGTCTCTCTCTAACTCGGACTGAAAAGCGAATTTACCTTTACCCACCCTGGTGGCAATGAGGGGTCCCATGGTAGAACTGTGCGAAACTTGGACAAACTCTGGGAGAGGGGTCCCAGCTGGGGTCTCCTGTTGGATGCCCTTTGGAACTCAGAGCCTCGTTAATAGGAGGAGAGAGGAGCAGTTGATTGGACAGCTCCCCACCCAGTCAGCCACACTATTCGAGTCTCAGCCAGGCATTTGGTGGAGTTCAGAGAGGAGGCCTCCAGCAAGCCCAGGTCAGGGCCAAGCTGTCGCACTGGTGAGGTTCATACTTCACATTCTCACCCTCTTCCCTAGGCTTCCCCTCCCTGCCTCCTTTGCTAAACTTGTCCTTCCTTGAGAAAGGACAGGAGGTCAGTCGCTTTACAGTGACTAAGAGAAGACATCAGTCTTTGGAGATACTCCCTCATTTGACATGTGGGGAATCTGAAGCCCAGAAATGGCAGGGCTTTGCCAGAGGCTACACAGCAGTCCCGAGGATGAGAATTTATGCCAGAAACCCTTGATCTAGGGCTGTTGTCTATGGTACTTCATGGCCTAGTTCTACCCATTTTACACATGGAACAAACCGGGGCCCAAAACTGTAACATAAGCCAGCAAAGGCTTCCCAGGCCAACACTAGCAATGAGGAATGAGGAATGTACTTTAGGCGGGGCTTGGGGGAAATGGGATCCCTCCGGGACCCCTCCAATTATTCCTAGACCCACCTGCTTTGACGATGATCTCTGCCTTCATCCCCCCGCTGGCCCCGCACCAGGGAAAAGACACCTGGAGGGATCTGTAGCTATCAGCTCTCCTTCATCACCCAGGAATCCTAAATCTCCCCATCCTGACAGATCAGCCCAGTTGGGGCCCAGATCCACATTGGTGCCCTTGTCTGTCTGACTCCCGTGAGAGCTGGCTGTGATGGTTGAGCACCTGGAGGCCACTAAGGTCAGGCTGGGCACCACCTCACACTACCCCAGGGCTCTAGACCAATGCCCAGGTGGGAGCTTTTTCTCAAGACTTGGACATCAACAGCCAGGCCTGGCACCAAAAGCCTCTCCTCATCTGCAATGTTTGCTGCCAGCTGCTCTGAGGGGTTGCGTTTTATTTGTTCATTAGCTCATTCATTCATTCTTTCTTGCATTCAATATCTCTAGAGAACCTGCAAGGTGCCAGGCACTGCCCCACACATTGAGGGTGGAGCAGCAAACAAGATGGTGAGGCCCTGCCTTCTGGAGCTCACTTTCTGGGGTGGGGAGACAGGCAGTAAATCAATATACAAAAGACAGAAGATCAGACAGAGATAACAAGGTGAGGGGGTGGTGCATGATGGGGGTGTTCTTTTAGACCAGGTAGTTGAGCAGCCACCATGAAAAAGTGGGGGTGGCGGGTCGGGGGTACCTTGCCAATGTCTGGGGGAGAAATATAGAAAGAGGTGCCTGCAGATGTCAAGATTGTGAGGCAGAAACATGCCTGGTGTTTTGGGGGATAGCAAGAAAGGTAGTGTGGCTGGAGTGAGGGGGACAGATGAGTGCGTGGGCAGGGATGAGACTGGAGAAGGGAGGGGCCGCACAGTGTGGGGGTGGGCGGACAGGGGACCCTCAAGGCACCGAGCTGCCCCACTTATTCCATGTCAGCCTCTGTCCAGCCCCTGCCTTGGGTGCACTGTGCCGTCCCGGGCAGCGTGGACATACCCCAGGAGCTCGTTATACAGCAAGCTGTCTGAGGGGCTTCTCTGCTTCCCCCGAATCCTCACACCCCTTTCACTTGTCCTAAAAGGCAGGATTAAAAGGATGGGAGGGGAAGCTGGCCTCCCCTGGGAAGATGCTGGACTCAGAAATCTCTGAATTCTAGGCTTCACCTCTGAGTAACTGCATGAACTTGGATGAGCTACTTAAACGCTCTGAACTTCCGTTTCCATATCTGGCTAAATATACCGACTACACAAACAGCTACGAAAGCTAAGCGTCCACCAGCTCCTAACCCAGCAGGTACACTCCTAGCTACAGACCCAAGAGAAATGAGCACATGTGTCCAAAAGGCACGGACAGGGTGTTCTTGGGGGTTGTTCACAATGACCCCAAATGAGTCAACCCTGAGGTTCATCATCAGAAGAATGGCTGAAGCCGTGTGGGATAGTTGTACAGTGGAATATTGCACAGCAACAACATAAAGAAACTACTGATAGATGAAGCAACATGGAAGAATCTGACATTTTGTTGAGTGAAAGAGGCCAGACACACAAGAACACGAGCTGTGTGATTCCATTAAGCTGAATTCAATAATAGGTGAGGCTAGTCTGTGGTGAGAAAGGTCAGGATAGTGGTTACCCTCGGGGGTGCTGACTTGGAGGGGGACTGAGGGAAACTTCTGGCATGTTGGAAGTGGTTTATAGCTTTTTTTTTTTTTTTTGAGACGGAGTCTCACTCTGTTGCCCAGGCTGGAGGGCAGTGACACCATCTCGGCTCACTGCAAGCTCCACCTCCCAGGTTCAAGCAATTCTCCTGACTCAGCCTCCCGAGTAGCTGGGACTACAGGTGCCCAGCACCGTGCCCGGATAATATTTGTATTTTTAGTAGAGACGGGGTTTCACCATATTGGTCAAGCTGGTCTCAAACTCCTGATCTCAGGTAATCCACCTGCCTCAGCCACCTAAAGTTCTGGGATTACAGGCGTGAGCCACCACGGCTGGCCGGAAGTGGTTTATATCTTGATCTGGTTGGTATCACATGCGTTTATACCTATGTGAAAATTCATTAAGCTTGAGCTCATCAAACAATTTGAGATTCATGCAAGTTGTACCATACATACGTTAGATTTCAATAAAAAGGCGTTTCAAAATGCCTAGTGAGCTGGTGAAGGTTAAATGGGATTGAGAATGTAGCTATGCCTGCCTCAAAATAGGGCCTTGTGAATGTTCCTGGCTCCCTAGAGCCACTCTGAGGGACAAGGGGTGCCCTCCAGCAGCCAGGCTTTGTCTAGACTGTTTTGACATCAGCTGCTGTCGACTGCTGTGACTGCCGTGACAGAGCATCAGCCAGGGTCAGGTGATATTGTGCTGTGCTGTTGGGTTTTGTTTCGTTTTGTATATATATATATATATATTTTTTTTTTTTGCTTTATTTTTCGTTGCTTTGCTTTGTGATGAGAAAATTATTGTGCTTATCATCATTTATTTTATTTATTTATTTTTGAGACTACAGTCTCACTCCGTCACCCAGGCTGGAGTGCTGTGGTGCAATCTCGGCTCACTGCAACCTCTGCCTACCAGATTCAAGCAATTCTCCTGTCTCAGCCTCCCAAGTAGCTGGGATTACAGATGTGCATCGCCATGCCCAGCTAATGTGTGTGTGTGTATTTTTTTTTTTTTTTTTTTGAGACAGAGTCTCGCTCAGTCGCCCAGGCAGGAGTGCAGTGGCCGGATCTCGGCTCACTGCAAGCTCCGCCTCCCAGGTTTACGCCATTCTCCTGCCTCAGCCTCCCGAGTAGCTGGGACTACAGGCGCCTGCCACCTCACCCAGCTAGTTTTTTTGTATTTTTTAGTAGAGACGGGGTTTCACCGTGTTAGCCAGGATGGTCTCGATCTCCCGACATTGTGATCTGCCCGTCTTGGCCTCCCAAAGTGGTGTGTGTATTTTTAATAGAGACAGGGTTTCGCCATGTTGGTCAGTCTGGTCTCGAACTCCTGACCTCAAGTGATCCACCTGCTTTGGCCTCCCAAAATGCTGAGATTGCAGGTGTGAGCCACCACGCCCAGCTGCTACTTATCATCATTCAATGAGGCAACTTGCTGGCGTTCAGGTCCACAGGCCTGGTGTGTGCAGCAGAGACCCTGGAGTGGGGAGCCATCCCCTCCCTTTGCAGAGGAGCAGGGCTCCCCAGAGATGAGCTTGGGAGCCTTGGGTTCACCCAGCAATGGAGTGGCAATCCCCACCCCCAGCATTCCTTGGCCCACATCCCCAGTGCCCCCAAGATCAACTGGCTGGAGACAGCTGCACCACTTGTGCCTTTCCACCCTGCCCCAAAGTCACTGTCCCAGGCCCAGAGTGGGGAGTGATGTCCCCAAGGCAATACAGGAAGTCTGCAACAGAGCCAGACTAGGCCAGGGGAGGCAGGGAGAGTAAGAGGCTGAAGGCCTGGGCCACCTAGGGCACCAGCCAAGCTTCCTCCTTGAGCCCAGGTGGGGAGGCCCTTCCTGAGCAAAGGCTAGGGGTCTGTGTCCTCTCCCTGCTCTGAAGAAGGGGAACAGTTATAAGATTAACGAGGGAAGTACTTTTATCATCAGCTCAGTATCGGGGTGAGCATCGTTCCTTCTTCGCCGCCTTGATCACTCCCTGTGGTCTTCTAGTCATTGGCCTGATTCTTGGGCTACAGTCCACTCCCCTGCATGAGACTGGAAGCTCCTTGAAGGCAGGAGATGTGTCTATTTTATTCCCCACTGGATTTCCAATGGCTGTGTGAGAGATGAAGGCGTGGATGCTGAAGAACCACTCTGAAAGGGATACCAACACTGAGGGAAGCCAGTGCCAGAGAAGGAAAGGAAGGGTTACTTCTGGAGTGCGTGGTATTTGGGGCTGAGCCTTTATGGTTGTGGAGGTTTCAGGGAAAGCTGGCTGAGATGGGGTTTACAGGAGAGGGGGGGAGGCCCTGCAAGAGTGAAACCTGGACACCTGGAGATGCCAGGCCCTTCCTCTATGAGCTGAAGGTCCCTGATACTGGTGAGAGGCCAAGCTGAAACCTTTGGCCAGGGGTCAGGTGTAGGGGAAGGCAGTTCCTGGGTCCACAGGTACTGGAAGCCTGGGTGCCTACTCTCTGCTGTCCATAGGACTCCCATTCCAGCTGGGAGAGGTGCTCCTTCTCCCTGGGGAGGGTAGGCGGCCCAGGCCTTTTCCACCAGTCACACTGGCCCTTCCATTATGGCTCTCCCTTGGAGCTTCTATTTCTAGGAGTTCCCTGTGAGCCTCCAGCCCTCTCCCTTGCTATGTGACCCAGAGAAACCCTCCAGCCCTCAGAGAGGGTCACATAGAGAGGGAGAGACAGAGCTGGGACTAACTCCAGGCCAGGACCTCTAGCTCCACCTCCACCAGGTACAAGGTCCTTATTCAGGCTGGTTGCCACGGGGTGGCCCCAGCATCAGGTCCCACATTCTCACTGTGGTTCAGCCAGGAGCCCAGCATTCCCACACTGCCCGGGGGGACTTCTGTTGTCAGGGGCATCTTCCCTGGCAGTGCCCACGGCCCTACACCTGAACCTGAGTTCAGGGCGCTGAGAGTGCTGGCTTCAGGAAAGCCTATTCTCTGGGTCTCTACGAGGGTCTCTTCTGACACCCCCATGAGACTAGGTCGTCCCCAGGGCAGGGCCTGTGCCTCCTCCATCAGACTGGAGACTCCCTGTTCACAGTCCCCTCAAGCTTCAACTCTCCAGTCCTGTGGCACCGAATCTCACTCCAGGATCCCCCAACACCCTCAAGGCTGGTAAGATACACCCTCATGCACCTCCTACTCCAGGCCAGACCTCTCCGCAGGCTGGGGGTGGAGGCCTGGCCTGGGTCAGGTAGGGGTGTGGGGGGCAGATCTTCCAGCCCCCTCTCCCTGGAAGGCCCTTGTGGTCACGGACCACATCTTGTTTGTTCCCACGTCCCCCGTGCCAATTGCAGAGACTGGCCTAGAGTGGGCTCTGGTGACACGAACAAGGAGGATGTAGAGAAGGTGACTTGGGATGTTCCCTGAGGGGATTCAGAAAGAAGTTCCAGGCCTCCAGATCCCCATCCCCGCCAGCTCCCCAAGAGCCACAGTCTGGAATTCCACTGAGGGAGACACGTCTTTGACATTCTCTTCCTGGGAATAATTCAGAGGGTTCATTTACGATGCTCAGACCCGGAGGCTTTAGGGACTTTTGAGTCAAGAAACCGGGGTAGAAACCTGGGTGCTGGGAGATCTGGGCAGGGGTGGGTCTGCCAGCCTGCTCCTCAGCCTCCAGCGGGGAAGGGGTGAGCCCCCAGAGCGGGACTGACCTCCAGACAGGCTTGTGCTGCGGGAGCCCTTGGGGCCTATGGGAATAGCGGGGCCTCTGACAGACGCTTTATCAGGCCCTGTCGCCAGCGTTATCTGCGGCTTCTCAGCAAAGAAGGAGCTACAGTCACTCAGACCACTCCAGGCTGGGAACAAAGCAGCCGAGTCAGCTGGCGTCCCATGGCTCTACTGCCAGACCCGTAGGCTCGGCAGCCTGCGCCCCAAGCTGGGTGTTCAAGGAGGTGGCTGGCCCAGCCAGGCGACGGCTGGTCTGCTGGGACTCCCCCGATCAGAGCCTGCCATCACTGGGACCACCTCCCTTGAGCCTGTCTTCAGAAGGGGGATGGGGCATGGGGTCACTCCAGTCCTTCCAGGGCCCTGCTGAAATGTCAGCCACAAAGGATGGGACACAGAGGGGCCTGTCCAGGAACAATGGCCAAGTGTCGGCGTGGGATGAGGGCTGGGGCAGGGCTGGTCAAATGTTTACTTGGAATGATTTGAGTGGGCACCCTCAGGCCACGGGGGCAGCTGGCGCCTGGCACGGAGCCCCTCTACCCACTCTCATGGGGCACTGCAAGGATTCAGGCCCACCCCAGATGGGGCCTGAATGAGAAAGCACCCAGAGAGGGCAGCCAGCCAAGGCCTGGGCATGGTCCTTCTCTGTCAGTCTCTGCCCTCTGTTGGGGAGAAGCGGGAGCTGGGAGGGCCAGCTCCTCTCATTCAGGAAGCACCTGCTTCTCTGGTCTCCTGCAGAGCTGCCAGGAATGGTTGGGCAGATCACGCACTGCAAAAGGGCACCTTGTCGCTGAAATAAGTGGATCTGAAATTCGTGCAATGCGGTAAGGGGCTGATTTAGTCCAGAGGCTGCTTTTTGGCAATTTTCTGCTAGGAGAGGGCGCCATTGTATACGGGGCACTGGGGATGACAACATGGTTCTTCTGGTAGGAGCTCACAGGGTATTCGGGGGAGGGTTGCCAGATGTAATACAGGATGCCTAGTTGGATTTGGGTTTCAGATAATCATCAAATATACATATATAAAATATGGGATATTATAAACATTATACATGTAATGCTTTTAGTATAAGTCCCATGCATTATTGCAATGTCTGAAGTGTCATAAGGGACACCTCCCCCCGGCACGTAGGGTTAGGGCCCTGGGGCCATGCGGGAGGCTTAGCAGCCGGGCAGTGTCAGTGTCGCTGCAGAGGAGCCCAACAGGCAACAGGGACAAGATGGAGTGTGGCCTTGAAGTGCCGGGAGTGAGCGGGGCCAGGTGGGGTTGTGAGTGGGGCGCGTACTGTGGCAGGCTCCCTCTGGCGGCCGTGTGGGGAACAGGCTGCAGGGCGCCGCGGAAGAGGCCACTCCGTGAGGAGCCCCGGGCAGGGAGCGTGGAGCTGGAGAGAAACGGCTGACTCTGGACATCTGAACTTTTTATGATGGAGAACGGTAAACGTATACAAAAGTAGTGAGACGAGGCACGCCCATGTCCTCATGACCCGCGTCAACCATCATCAGATCATGGCCAATTATGTTTCATGTAAACCTCTCACCCCTCCCAGCAACGGGATTATTTTGAAGCAAATCCCAGACTTCATATTATTTCATCCATAAAAATGTCAGTATATATCACTAAAAGATAAAGCCTGGATGTATTTTGAAGCTGGAGCCACCAGGAATTTGCCCGGAGCCTTCAAGCCGCTATTAAGAGGGAGGGGCCCCTACCCCAGGAAGCTTCACACTGTGCAATTAGTTCCCCGCTCTTCTGACCACCTCTCCTAGAACTTTCTAGTTTTTTCTCCCCTAGGATAAGTCTTCCTAGGCCTGAGCCTGTTCTCTCCCCGCTCCTGACTGTGCACCCTCCTTGAGGATGCCCCCTGGGCTGTGGTCTTGGGCTCTCCAGAGCCTCCTCCCCAGAGTTCAGAGCGCCCACAGCCCTTTCCTCTCCGTAGTCCCTAGATAACGGGATTGCCTAAGTGTAGGCCTTCAAAGATGACCCCTCCTGGGAATTCAGAACAGGCAGGCACCCTGGTGAATGAGAGGAGAGCTCACAGGAAGTCACAGAACGAGGGTCAGGGACACAGATTCGAACATGAAGATACTACTAAGCGAAGAGGAGGCTCTTTGCTCTCCAGAAGGCCACCTCCTCCAGGAAGCCGTCTGGCTCTGCCTCCCTGGGAGATTTTGGGTAGGTCAATTCCCCTCTCCGGGCCTGAGACAGGAACCAGTTCCTTACACAGAGCTTCTCCTTTCTCTCCCTCCTCTCAGATTCTGCACCTGCAAAGTCCCTTGGCAGGTAGGAGCTGAGGGGCAAACTGGACTCGGAGGGAGACTGCCAGGACTTTAACTTTCGACAGGCATAGTAACCGCACTTTACAGGAGAGGAAGGTGACGTGGGAGAGGTAAAGCGACTTGATGGGTCCGCCAGTGTGCAGGGCGCACAACCAGGATTTGAGAGCAAGGCCAAACCCTCAGCCCTGGGCCCCAGGTACCAGCCGGCTTTCAAGGGCCCACACCTCTGGGCAGAATCCGGCTCAGCGGTCCAAATCCCGCAACCCTGCTACCTCCCAGCCTCCCCCAGCAGCTCTGGGAGGCCAGTGCCTCCCTCCCCACTTCATTTCACTCTGGCCCCCTTCTGTGGGCTGGGCGCAGTGGGCACCAGGCACGCCATGCTTTTCTCTCATTCGGTCCTCGTGGCAGCTCAGTGAGGGACTGTCACCATTTCACAGAAGGGGAAACGGAGACTCCGAGAGGCGCCAGGAGCTGCCCAGGGCCACACAGCTCTGCAGTGGGGGAGAGAGGATGGAGACCTGGTGCTTTGACTGCAGGTGCTCCTTCCACTGCATGGCAAGAACCGGCTTAGAACAGTTACCTATCTGAGGACCCAAGACCGCATGCTCGTCCTGGCTTTAGGAATCCTTTCTTGTTTTTTCTTTTCTTTTCTTTTTTTGAGATGGAGTCTCACTCTGTTGCCCAGACTGGAGTGTAGAGACACGATCTCCGCGCACTGCAACCTCCGCCTCTCCGGTTCAAGCGATTCTCCTGCCTCAGCCTGCCGAGTAGCTGGGATTAGAGGCACCCGCCACCCCACCCAGCTAATTTTTGTATTTTTAGTAAAGACGGGGTTTCTCTGTGTTGGCCAGGATGGTCTCGATCTCCTGACCTTGTGATCCGCCCGCCTCGGCCTCCCAAAGTGCTGGGATTGCAGGCGTGAGCCACCGCGCCCGGCCTTCTTGTTTTTTTTCTTACCAATAACTCCTTTATCATGTTTCAACCACATGCTCTCACTTGATCTTCCTGAAACCCCAGCGAGACAGATCTGATGATAGTTCGACTTTTATGGGCGAAGTGCCGCAAGAGACCAGCCAGGGTCGGGGACCTTGTTCTGAAACTTTCCAGATTGTCCCCAGGCTCGCGTCGCTCCCGGGAACGGCCAATGGACGCTTGTGTTCTTCCAGCGCCCCCTACAGCCTTGCAATGGCATTAAATCACCCTGCCGGGCCAGTTAGTTCTGCTTGAAAAGTTTTCTGTCTTCTCCATACTTTGCTGCTGAATCTGGGATTTTCCCTTAGGAGTTTGGTTTATTATTTATTTATTTATTTTGAGATGGAGTCTCGCTCTGTCGCCTAGGCTGGAGTGCAGTGGCACGATCATAGCTCGCTGCAGCTCAACCTCCCGGGCTCAGGCGATCCTCCTGTCCCAGCCTCCCAAGCAGCTGGGACTGCAGCCCGTGCCACCATGCCAGGCTTCCCCTCACAAATTTGGATCCACCTCGTCCCTCCCTGCTCAACATATTTAGCAATAGTTAAAGCATGTTTATTTTCTGAAACTTTGTCTTCAGGAAAGTAAGATATAATAAAGGCTCAACCAATTGGGGAGGTTGTCACGCTTGAGAATCACAAGGAGTGTGGATCGCCACCAGCCTGGGAAATTTTAAGGGTGAGATCTGTGTTCCCCCATCGTGCTAGTCCAAGGCTCTCCCAGGAAAGGGATTGTGTCTCCCTCAGGCTCCCTTGCCCGCCACATCTTGATGAGGCTCTTCAAAGCAATGACAGGGGCAGTGAGTGGGGAAGAGGTGGCCTCTGGCCTCTGCTTACATCTTGCGGTGGGTGACACCCTGTGCCTCCAACAGAGAAGGGGAGTTCTGTGTTCCCTGAGGCTCCTGCGGAGATTAGAAAGAGCCAGAAAGACCTGGCAGGTGCAGCCTGGGGCTCAGAGTCTGCACATACAGGCCTTTCTCAGAGCCCAGAGGAACTTGAACATGGGCAGCAGTGTGAGCGAATCTTTCTGACGGGGGCATATTTGAGTGGAAGACTGCTGTTCCAGGAGGCAGGAGCCTGGGATGACATTCACTGGAGAAGGGGGAGGGGCCAGAAGAGGAGAGAGGGAAAGGCCAGCCTGTGTCAAAGGCCCCATGGTACCCAGGTCTCCACTCTGAATGTCCTGCCACCAACTAGTCACCCCAACTCTGAGGTCCTGCAGGTTCCTCAACTCCCATCTCGAACATTCCCGCCCACACCTACCCCTCCTTCTGGGTTACTCCTCTTGGTTCATTCATTCATCAGGCATTCCACCTACACGTAGTTGATCATTTATCAAGTGCCAGGTGTATTTTGCTTGTTTGTTTGGTGGGAGTTTATTGAGGTACAATTTACATATTGTAAAATTCACCCTTTTTTAACATACAGTTATATGGGATCTGACAAATGTATAACAGATGTGTAAACACTGCCACAATCAAGATATAGAATATTTCCATCAACCCAGAAAATTCCTTCCTGCTCCTTGTAGTGAACCCCTCCTCCCACCTCCAGCCTCAGACAACCTCTGATCTGTTTCCTGTCCCTATAGTTTTGCCTTTTCCAGAATGCCATGTACATGAAATCATACAGTACATAACCTTTTGAATCTGACTTCTTTTGCTGGGCATCAATGCTTTTAAGAGTCATCTATGAATACGTTGCATGTATTCATAGGTGTTCCTTTTCATTGGCGAGATGGATTGCAGTGTATAGGTATACTACAATATATTTTTCTATTCACCAGATGATAAGCATTGAGTTGTTTCCAGTTTTTGGCAATTATTAATAATGCCACAGTAAATGTTCGTGTGTAGGTTTTTGTGCAAACATAAATGTTCATTTTTCTGGGATAGATGCCTAGAAGTGGAATTGTGGGTTCTCTTGTAAATGTATGTTTCACTTGATAGAAATCTGCCAAATTCTGGCTAGGCTTGGTGGCTCACGCCTGTAATCCCAGCACTTTGGGAGGCTGAGGTGGGTGGGTCACTTGAGATCAGGAGTTCGAGACCAGTGTTGCCAACATGGTGAAACCTTGTGTCTACTAAAAATACAAACATTAGCTGGGTGGTAGTGGCTCATGCCTGTAATCCCAGCTACTTGGGTGGCTGAGGCAGGAGAATCACTTGAACCCGGCAGGGCGGGTGCGGGTGCGGAGGTTGCAGTAAGCTGAGACTGTGCCGCTGCACTCCAGCCTGGGTGACAGAGTAAGACTCTGCAGAAGAAAAAAAGAAAGAAAAAAGAAAAGAAAGAGAGAGAGAGAGAAGAAAGAAAGAAAGAAAGAAAGAAAGAAAGAAAGAAAGAAAGAAAGAAAGAAAGAAAGAAAGGAAGGAAGGAAGGAAGGAAGGAAGGAAGGAAGGAAGGAAGGAAGGAAGGAAGGAAGGAATCTGCCAAATTCTTATTCAGAATGACTGTACCATCTCCAAAGCCATAATAACCTTTGAAGTTTAAACTTTAACTTGAGTGTCTTGAAAAATACCAGGAAGAATCTTATTCCTAACTGGAAGGATCACTTTTTTTTGGCAAATGAAAGTTTTCATTTCTCCAGGGTAGATGGGTGTGGAATTGGTGGCTTGTATATTAAGCATATTCTATAAAAACTGCCAAACTGTTTTCCAAAGTGACTGTAGCGTTTTGCATTCCTCTAGCAATGTTTGCATTTTTATTTTTCCACATCTTTATCAGGTGCTAGTCTTTAAAAATGTTTTATTATGAAAATTGGTAACATCTACAAAAGTAGAAAGAATAGTATTAATATAACGGGTCTCCGTGTGCTCATCACCAGTTTCATCAATTACACTTTCATGGTTTATCATTTTTTTTTTTAAATGAAGTTTTGCTCTTGTTGCCCAAGCTGGAGTACAGTTGTGCAGTCTCGGCTCACCGCAACCTCCACTTCCCAGGTTCAAGGAATTCTCCTGCCTCAATCTCCTGAGTAGCTGGGATTACAAGCATGCGCCACCATGCCTAGCTAATTTTGTATTTTTAATAGAGATGGGGTTTCTCCATGTTGGTCAGGCTAGTCTTAAACTCCCGACCTCAGATGATCCTCCGCCCGCCTCAGCCACCCAAACTGCTGAGTGCTGAGATTACAAGCATGAGCTACTGCACCTGCCATTTTATTTTTTATTTTATTTTATTATTATTTTTTAGACAGGGTCTCACTCTCTCACCCAGGCTGGAGTGCAGTGGCATGATATCAGCTCACTGTGGCTTCAACCTCCCAGGCTGAAAGGATCCTTCTGCCTCAGCCTCCCAAGTAGCTGGGACTACAGGTGCACCACCACACCTGGCTTTTCATGGCTTATCGTGTTTCATCCCCTGCTCTCCCACAATGACCAAGTTACTTCTGAAGCAAATCCTAGATGTCGTATCATTTCATTCCTATTCAGTATTATATCTAAAAGACATGGATTCCGTTTGTTTGTTTGTTTGTTTGTTTTTGAGATGCAGTTTCACTCTTATTGCCCAGGCTGGAATGCAATGGTGAGATCTCGGTTCACTGCAACCTCCACCTCCCGGGTTCAAGCCATTCTCCTGCCTCAGTCTCCCGAGTAGCTGGGATTACAGGCATGCGCCTCCATGCCCTGGTAATTTTGTATTTTTAGTAGAGATGGGGTTTCTCTATGTTGGTCAGGCTGGTCTCAAATTCCCGACCTCAGGTGATCTACCTGCCTCAGCCTCCCAAAGTGCTGGGATTACAAGCGTGATCCACCATGCCCGGCCATGGATTCTTTTTTTAAAAAGTCACAATACCCTTATCACATATAAAATGTGTGCCATTATCACTCTTCCTATCATGATATCTCCAGTCGGTGCTCACATTTTCCTTTGTCTCATGAATGTCATCATTTCTTTTTTTTCAACTTGTTTGTTTGAATCAGGATACGAATAAGGTCACTGCGTTCCCATTGGTTTATGTGTCTTTAAGTTACTTTGTTTGAAAGTCATTTGCAATAGTTTTTCTCTTTGTGGTATTAAAGTAAATTAAAATAAAGACCAGGCCTAAAGAATCCCTGAGCAAACAAAACCAGTTAGGCCTCATAAGTGACCTCAACCTTGCATGATGTGCAAACATAAGCAAACTTAACTTTAGCTATTTATTGTAAATGCTTATATTTAAAAAAATTACCAGAACCTAAGCTTAACCAGTCAGAAGTAGCTAACAAACTTACATAGTGAGGGACTTTCCCATGGGATAGATTAAATAAGGCAACTGTATAACTGTAACCAATCAAATATTTTCTTTGCTTTACTTCTGTGTTCCTTGTATAAAAACCCACCCCTTGTGTTCCCTCATTTCTGGTTTGAAACTGCCCAATTCATGAATTGTCATTTGCTCCTATAAATTCTTTAAAATTTTATTGTGCCTGAGTTTACTTTTTTCTTATTTTTAGGGACAGGGTCCAGCTTTGTCGCCCAGGCTGAAGTGCAGTAGCATGATCGTAGCTCACTGCAGCCTCAAATTCCTCGATTCTCCTGCATCAGCCTCCTGAGAAGCTAGGACTACAGGTGCATACCAGCACACCTGGCTAATATATATATTAGAAACGGGGACTTGCTATGTTCCCCAGGTTGGGCTAGAACTGCCAGCTTCAAGTGATCCTCCTGCCTCAGCCTCCTAAAGTGCTGGCAGAGGTGAGCCACTGCACCTGGCCTCAGTTTAATTTGAATGGTGGTTAAATCACTAATTCAATGTGTAGATTTATTTGCTTTATTTTGCTTTAGGTTTTTAGGATTTTTAAATCTTTTTTTTTTAGAAATTTATTTAAAGATTTTAAATTTTATTTCTGGTTCCAAAATCTATCATACAAAATATATTCAGAAAGGTGTAGCTTTTATGCCCCCTTCAATCTGTTCCCTTCCCCACAACTATTAATTTTTAAACATTATTCTTTATTATTACATTAATTTAACATGTATCACATACATAATGCATATATATTCATATCCTTCCCTCCTTTTTTTTTTTTTTTTTTTTTTTTTTGATATGAGGATCTCACCACGTTGCTCAGGCTGGACTTGAAATCCTAAATTCAAACAATCCTCCTGCTTCAACCTTGAGTAGCTGGGACTACAGGTATATGCCTCCATATTTGACTCTTCCTTTTAGGTAAGGATTAGCATGCAACGACACTTCCCTGCCTCTTGCTGTATTCGCTGTCCATCCCACTCCAGCTATCTCTCCCCAGTAGCTGGTCAAGATTGTCCTCAGTCCGCTTTACAGCCACAGAGTCCTCCATTGTGCTGGTAACCACAGGCCTCTGCTGATGGACATTTTCCTTGCTGCCATTCTTTAGCGATTACAAATTGAATTGCAATAAAACGCCCATGCTTACATCTTTTGGTATTTTTGCTAGTGTCTCTCTAGGGTAGATTCCCAGCAATGGGATTCTTGAGTCAAAGGTTGAACATACACGCAATTTTGCTACAGCTACTGCCAATTCCCCCCACAGAGGGGCTGCATCATTTTGCATTCCCGTCAGCTCTGGCTAGGAGTGCCAGTAGAACGCATTGCCAAACTTTTGGATTTTTGCCAATCTGATAGGTAGGAAGTGGTATCTCTGAGTAGTTTTAATTTGCATTTCTTTTGTTTGAGCAACGTTGATCACATTTTCACAGGGTTATGAGCCATCTGCATTTCTTTGTGCATTGTCTGTTAATATTTTCAGCCCATTTTTCTAGGAAGTTGTTCGTTTTTTCCTTCTCTACTTTCAGAAGCCGTTCACTAGAGGCGTTCATGCTTTGCCTGGGATACAGGTTGCAGGTGCTTTCTGCCATTTGTCATTTGTCTTCTTTCTTTCTGTTTGTTTGTTCGCTTATTTATTCATTTATTCTGGGGATGTAGCCATGAACAGGGTGACCCCGAGGAGCTCCACTGACGTGCGCGGCCCAAGTCAGAACCTTGGATGGTCCTGGATGCGCCTCCTCCCAACCCTTCCCTGTGCTGTCCTTTCTGCCTCTGTCCCCTCTCCTGCTGCCCAGTGACCACCCTGCCCCTGTCCTTCCCTGCCCGGGCCCTCAGCATCACCCAGTCTGAGCTCAGAGAGGACTGGAAACAAGCCTGGTTGTCTCTGTATCCCCTGCGACGTGCCAGACAGATCAGTGAGTGAGTGAATGAATTAATGAACGAATGAAAGAATGAATGAATTCTGTGTAGCTAAAACAGCCTCTCAGCCCAGAAAGCCAAGTCAGAGAGGAGCTTGGAAGAGCACCTTCGAGATCAAGGTTTCTTCACCCCTAGCACTCTCTTCAGACCTAACTCGGGTCTGAGTTTCTACTCCCAAATGCCTCACAGGCAATATATGACGCCTGCTTCTTTTCATAATTTAAAAGAACATTTGCTTATTGTAGAAAATGCGGAAAATACAGAGCAGTACAAAAAAAGAATTAGAAATTCTCCATTAACTCATTGCCCAGAGGAAATGGCCGTGGACATTTTGGTGTATTTTTATTCAACTTTTAAAAACATATTTTATTTTTACATATTTTATTTTATATAGTGTGGACATACATATGCATACATGCCTCCTAAACATTATAACACACATATTTCCTCATGACATTAAACTTTTGCACAACATCATAATTGTAAATGATCACAGAAAAATGCCTCAAAACGAATGTATCATATCCTAGCCCCACCACTTAACCTCTCTGTGCCTCAGTTTTCTCCTCTGAAAAACAGGGATAGTAATAGTACCTCCCTGATAAGTTGCTTGTAAGGGTTCAATGTGATTATGGTGTGAGTGTGGGAAGCGTTCGGAAAGTGTCATTGTCATCATTATTAGAACTATTATTCCCTAATTGCAAACATCTAAATTCTAAGTTTATTCTATCGCAAATGACACTGTCATGAATCTCCCTGCTCGGGAGGGTTGTGTGGGAACCTCAGAGAGCTTGTTTCACCCCCTGCCCCCCAAACTAAGCACAACAGGGACAGAGAGAGCGAGGTGCGCTGGGAGGCCCCGTGGCTGAAAGTTAGGAGAACAGATCTTAGCACTGGCAGCCTGGAGAAGGAGGGCAGAGGGGTGGGGGTGTGGGGAACGGCATCTGTGAAAGCTCAGAAGCTTCTGGAAGAGCATGAGAAGTTCTGATGTGGTTGCTGGGGTGGCAGTTCCTGTCCCTATTTGACCAATGGGTAATTGAGGGCCAGGAAAGGGGTGACTTGTCTGATGACGTGGGTGGGCACCAAGTCGGAGCTTCCTGGCTCCCCGCATGCTGAAAAACATCTGTGTTTTATGGAAGAAGGAGATGAAGAAGAGGAGGAGGAGGAGGAGGAAGAATTTGGGGCTTTGGAAGCGTGCATGCCTGTGAGCCCCTGCCCAGTCAAGGTTCAGCTGTCCTGCAAAGCAACCCAGCGGGTCCTGTGAGCTGGAGGCCAGTTTGCTACGTTTGTCTCCATGGGTCTTTTCCCTGATGTCTCCCAAACACAGACACCTGGGCTGGCAGCTGGCAGGTCTCCTGAGCTCCACCCTCACCTCCCATCCCTTCAACCCAGTGGCCTTGCAGACAAAGGCTGGAAAGCCAGGTCCCATTTCCAGTCATCATCCACAGTGCATAATTAGGCGGTGCCTGCCTCGTGTTTATCTAAAGAAGGAGTGTGACCTCGGCATCAGTGCTTCTGCCAAGAGGGAAGAGCCCAGGAAGGCCCAGAGAGAGCTGAGGGCTTGGGCAGCAGGGGTTTGAGGCTTGAGAGGCCAGGCCAGCCTGTGGTATAGGCATCAACAAGCAAAGTTTGAGGACTCCTGAAAGTTCTCCAAAGTCTTACCTGCTGCCTGTCACCATTCTCAGTCCATTATTAGAACGGTAGAGTCTCAACAGTTTTCTAAATACCAAAGAAAATGCAAATTAATACTTCTTGGAGCACCTCTACCCTTTATGGTCTGAATTTGAGAACATTGCAACAGCAGCCTCGTTGCTGCACTAGTCCAAACACTTCTGTGTAACCCTCTTCCACATGCAGTGCTGAGGAGTTCTTGCTGCCTACTATTTACAGAGGGTAGTCCGAGGAATAAGAGATGTCAGTCCCACGTGGTGAAAACTCTGCGCTCTAGAACTTGGGAATTATCTGCTAATAAGACCTGACATTTCTGAAGGCCATTAGGAGTTAAACCTCAGGCTCAGAATGTATAATGGGGAGAGATTCTAGATGCTTTTAGACCACTCTTCTCATGGAGTAGAAAAAAATGTAGAGAAACCTCAGAGAGGGGAAGGGACTTACCTACACCAGTTAATGGTAGAGCTGGGACTAGAACACAGGTCTCCTGATTTCAGTCTCAACTCTCCGGCACCATGTTGCTTCCCTCCATTCAAAGAGCAGTGAGGGGGCAGTCAGCACCAGCTGGAGTGTGGCAATGAAGAGCTCACAGTCCCTGCCCAAGAGGAGCTTCCAGAGTCTGACAAGGGTACGGGAACAGGCATTCATCTGAATCAGAGTGGGTGGAGTTGAGGCAGGGGTGGGTCTGAAGGACTGTGGGGAACAGGGTGGTGAGACAGATGTCAGCACATTTCCCAAGGAAGTTAACATAGGAGGTTGAAGGATGAATGGGGCTTCTTCACCAGCAGAGATAGGGAAGGGTGTTCCAGGAAACGGGAAGGGCGAACTCATGGGAAAAGGAGGCTGATTTCTCCTGTTCCCAGGTGACAGTGGATTCCCTGCGGGCTTAACCAGGATTCCCAGCGCTCAGTGCGGACCCTCCCACCGCAGGGCCCGAGGCTGTAATCTGTAACCTTATGGGGGCATATATAGTTACAAAGAGATTGGTTGGACAGGATGGATTTTTAATCTGGTGGAAATGTGGGCATTGTGGCAGGTGATGAGAAAAATCGTTTTTTGGGTAGCAGTGGTGAAAATGCTTGCACCGGTGCGCTGGCATGCGTGCAGGGGTGCCTCCTCCTTGGTCTCAATTCTGTTGACTTTCTTTTTTTTTTTTTTTTTTTTTTTCTGAGACGGAGTCTCGCTCTGTAGCCCGGGCTGGAGTGCAGTGGCCGGATCTCAGCTCACTGCAAGCTCCGCCTCCCGGGTTTACGCCATTCTCCTGTCTCAGCCTCCTGAGTAGCTGGGACTACAGGCGCCCGCCACCTCGCCCGGCTAGTTTTTTGTATTTTTTAGTAGAGACGGGGTTTCACCGTGTTAGCCAGGATGGTCTCGATCTCCTGACCTAGTGATCCGCCCGTCTCGGCCTCCCAAAGTGCTGGGATTACAGGCTTGAGCCACCGCGCCCGGCCAATTCTGTTGACTTTCAAACGCAGTTTAAGAGCCATCTTCCCATGTCCAACTGTTAAGGTGGCCACTACCCCCTCCCTCTCCTGGATCATGCCATCCCCCGCTCTGAGCCTCAGTTTCTCCAAATGTAAAATGAGGCAGGTGGACTGGCTTGTCTTAAAGACCCCTTCTGCGTGGGGCTGGTTCTTTAGCCCAGTCTCTGCTTCTCTCTCTGCGGGGATGTCAGAGGCGCCCTCTCGTGGTCAATATTGGCCATGCATCCTTGGACTGGGCGCAGGTTTTTGCTTGGCCTCTGAGGGTGTGTGCTTGTGTGTGCATGTGCGTGTGAGCGGGCCTGTGTACTGGGAGTGGTTACACAGCGGTTGCGTGACAGGCTCATGACACACAGAATGCAGAACTTCGCTAACTCTCAGACCCTGATGAAAACACAGATAAAGAGGTGGGGGTCGTTTAAAATAAGGGTAAAAGCTGCTAAAAGCTTCCTGGGGTCTTTGTCTGGGACACCTAGGGTTCCAAAATGCCCTGGGCCACCCATCTTGCTAATACACTTTGAGAGCATCACTCCTCTGCTCAGAATCTCATCCTGCCACCCATCTGCTGAACAGAGTAAACATCAAACTCCCGGCCCTCCAGAAAACCTGTGTCCTCACTTCTCACTCTTCTTTCCTATACCACTCCAGGTGAACTACTCCATCCTTCCCATCCCCTGCCCTCTGCTTATGCTGGGATTTTTTTCCCCAGAGCCTCCTACCCTATCCTTTAGTCCCCCATAGCACCTTTCAAGATGTGGCTAAAATGCCACCTCCTCCAGGAAGACTCCCTGAATTTTCCCACTTGGATCTGTGCTCTCCTTCCTCTGAACCTTCAGGCAACTTTGTCTCAAACTGCCTGCTGGGATGTAGACAGTTTTAGAGTTTACCCAGGTCATTTAAGTCGAACATGTCCTGTTTTGTTCCCCCTCCTCAAGCACTGGCTCCATGTCTGCTTTATATCTGGGTCCTTCTAATTACTGAGCCTTCCCCATGGCATCTAGGCATCCCTCTGCAAGGCCCTGATCCCCACTCCTTCCCTCTGCCTCCTCCTTCAGTAGGGGCTGCTGTCATGGAAGGAGGCCTGGCAGTGGAGGAAGAAGACATGAGCCTTGGGCCAGACTCTTACTGGATTCCCAACCTGCCTGCCCCGTCTTCAGCAGACAAGTGGCTACCCGGCACAATGGCTCCAGTTGCTGAACTGTGTGTGGGAGCCTGGTCTCTGGGTGCCCAGAATGAAGAGTCAGACCCAGGTCACTGCCTGAGTCTGTCTTTCAAGGACAGAAGTAAGAACTACAGGCCTAACAATAACATCCCTGGCTATTTGTAGAAGGCCGCTTGGTCAGCCCATGCTGACCAACATGAATTTCTCATACAACCCATTTTTAGATGGGGAAACAAGAGCTCAGAGAGGCTAGGTAACTTGTTCAAGATCACACAGCTCTGAGCGCAAGTGTTCAAACATAGTCCACACTTTCCATCTGTCTCCAAATCCTGTGCAGTTTCTGGAATATTTTGCTGTCACTGTGCCTTGCACAAATCCAGGATTTGACAAATTCCTGGATAATAAAAGGCAGGCATGAATGAATATATAACCAGCGCTTTCTATTTGACTTCCACACTGCCCCAGGCCCACACGCGCACGTCTGCAAGGGAACAGCGACAGAATTGGGTTTGTCTAAGAGGGTGATGGCTAGGGGGGGCCAAAGGGAGAGGTGAACCCTGCATCCCAGAGGGGTGAATTCTCTGATGTGAATCCTCTGGGTAGTAGGGAGTAATGCGTCCTGGGCATGACGGGGACTGGCACCCCCTGATGCACTGTCCCAGTTAGGGGACGTCCCACAGCCAGGGCTGGCCTACAGGCTCAGGACTTGCAATTAATCCAAATTCTCTGAGAAGCAGGTGCCAAGTCAGGATTAGATGTACAAGAGATGTATTAGGGAACACGGCTGTGAGGGAAGATGGGGAGGCTGGGAGGACCATCCGACCACAATGCAGGTCTGTTGTGGACCTCAAGGAGCCTGCAGGGAGTGCAGCCACCTCAGGCACACACCTTGGTGATAGATTTTACAGCTCAGCTGCTGAAGCCATTGGTCAATGATGCTCCTCACAGTCAGAGATCTGAGAGGGGCATTTTCACAGCCACCACAGACCTTCTGCCTCCCAGGGCCTCCTCACCGGCCTGGCCTGGAGGACTGCCACTGGCACCCACAGTTAGAGGGAAGGAAGTTTCAGGCCTCTATAAGCCAGGAGAGAAGTTCACTACTCCAGTCCGGGCCAGGTGTCCGGCTCTGGTGGGTGGAACCATTTGCCCAGCTGTCCTTCAGCTGAGGGTTGGGGCCTGACCTCTGAAGTGAAGGCACCCACAGAGCTGGCCATTGAGGGAAACGACCAGCATCCTGGGGCATGGGCACTGGCAGGGGAGACAAGGTCTTGTGAGATGTAGGTGTCACTCTCTTGCAGAACCCACCCTTGCACCACGGCACACAGCAGCTCCATGAGGCCGGGAGCTGGTCTCTTGTGTATCTGGGTGCAGGGTGTGCACACCACCTGGCACTGACAGTGTCAGGGACTTCTGCTGGCCAGGACAGACCCCATGCCTACTCAATGGCCACCACTCGCAGGGCAGCAACATCAGGACCTGTCTTCCCCGTTGGTCAGGGGTTTTGAAGCATGCGGGGAAGCAGTCCAGGCTCTAGTGCTGGTTTTGGGTCTGACTCTCGCACTAACTGGAGCAAGTCCCTTACATCCCCAGGCCTCAGTTTCCTTATCTGTCGAGTGGAGATCATCACACTGATGGCAAAGAGGCCTTGTGGTATGGAGGGTTTGGGTTCAACTTTTTTTTTTGAGCTGATTTGAATCCCATTTCCCCAGTTATTTGCTATATGGTTTTAGGCAAGTTACTCAATCTCTTGAAGACTCAATTTCCCATCTACAAAATGGGAGTGAAGAAGAATCTCTTTTTCTTTCCAAGAAATGTAAATGTGAGAATTCAGTAAGGGAACGCTCAGACAGCTCTGAGCACAGCATCTGGAGCGTCGCTGTGATGTGGCAGCACTCTCTGCAGCATGCAGGCAGACACACCCCTTCCTCTCTCCTCCTTCACCTCTTCCCCAGCCCCTCTCCTCACATCTCCTTCGCTAATGGGTCAAGCAGTGGTCAGTGTCTGGCCAACAGTGGAGACTCAACCATGCGCAGAGAGTGAAAATGCACTGCGGACCTCCTGCCCAGGTAGCCCCAACCTCATTCATTCACTTCCAGAATGACAGGTGCTGTGCTGAATGCCTGGGAAGATGGCCCCAGTGTTCCTCCCCAAGGGGTTCCCAGTCACATCAGCACAGCACAGGATGGGTCCTGCTGTGCCAAAGCTCTCTGCAGGCTTGTAGGGACCCTGGCTGAGACGTCTGGACACCTGGATTTCAATCCAGTCTTTGCCATACACTCCCTGTGTGGCCCTCCCCCACAAACTAAATAAAAATTTCATGAGTTGGGGAAGGAGACTCAAGGGGAAGTAAGATGAGAGGATGGAAGTGAGTTGAAGAGCAGGGAGGAAGGAGCCTGGAGCCTGGGCCTCCCTGTGTTGTGGTGTGCGCCAGAGTGGAAGCGGAAGTGGAAGCAGAAGCGGAAGTGGTCCTGCCAGTGGGTGTGACTGGCCTCACAGAGCGGCCAGGGCAGCAGGATGTGCCTGCGTGCCCAAGAGGGTTTCCCACAGCCCCAGGTGGATTGGACTCAGAAGCATGTTTCTGAGTGCCTGAGAGTGTGGCCCAGACAAGGCACAGAGGACAGGAGTGTCAGAGGCATTCAAACCACAGCGACTCCATCCTCAACGGGGGCTGGGGAAAATGATGCTGAGGCCTGCCCGGTTGCATTCCTAGGAGGTTAGACATTCTTAAGTCACTGGATGAGATAGGAGGGGGCCACAAGATACTGGTTACAAAGACCCCGCTGATAAAACAGGATGCAGTAAAGAAGCTCGCCCAAACCAAAATGGATGAAAGTAACCTCTGGTCATCCTCACTGCTCATTATATGCTAATTATAATGCATTAGGATGCTGAAAGACGCTCCCACCAGTCCCATGACAGTTTACAATTGTCATGGCAACATCTGAAAGTTACCCTATATGATTTAAAAGGAAGAGGAACCCTCAGTTCTATGAAATTCCCACCCTTTTCCTGGAAAATTCATGAATAAACCATTCCTTGTTCAGCATATGATCAAGAAATAAACAAAAATAGCCAAACCAGCAGCCCTCGATGCTGCTCTGCCTGTAGAGTAGCCATTGTTTTATTCCTTTACTTTCTTCATAAACTTGCTTCCGCTTTACTCTGTTGACTCGCTGATTTTTCTTTCTTGAGACAGTGTGTTGCTCTATCTCCCGGGCTGGAGTGCAGTGGTGCAATCTCTGCTTATTGCAACCTTCACCTCCCAGGTTCAAGTGATTCTCCTGCCTCAGCCTCCCAAGTAGCTGGGATTACAGGCATGCACCACCATACCTGGCTAATTTTTGTATTTTTAGTAGAGACAGGGTTCCACCATGTTGGCCAGGCTGGTCTTGAACTCCTGACCTCAGGTGATCTGCCTGCCTCAGCCTCCCAAAGTGCTGGGATTACAGGCGTGAGCCACCGTGCCCGGCTGGAAGGTACTCATTTTATGGAAGATAACTCCTGGGTCCAAGCAAAGTGGGAGGTAGGTTAGAAGACACCTGCATAAAGCTGGAATCCCAAAGGGCTACCTCCTCAATAAAGTAGGGAAAACATGTCCACAGAGGTTTGTCTGCTTCTGTCTCAATGCAGTTGGAGCAAAGGAAAGATGGATTTTCCCTGGAATCTCTGGGACAAGCCCAGTTTCTTTTCTTTCTCTCTTTCTCTCTTTCTTTCTTTCTCTTTCTTCTTTCTTTCTTTTCTTTCTTTCTTTCTCTTTTTCTTCCTTTCTCTCTCTTTCTTCTCTCTTTCTTTCTCTTTCTTCCTTTCTCTTTCTTTATTTCTTTCTTTCCTTCTTTCTTTCTCTTTCTTTCCCTTTCTTTCTTTCTTTCTTTCTTTCTTTCTTTCTTTCTTTCTTTCTTTCTTTCTTTCTTTCTTTCTTTCTTTCTTCTTTCTCTCTTTCTCTCTCTCTCTCTTTCTTTCTTCTTCTTCTTTTTTTTAATGGAGTCTCACACTGTCACCCAGGCTAGAGTGCAATGGCGCGATCTTGGCTCACTGCAACCTCTGCCTCCCAGGTTCAAGCAATTCTCCTGCCTCAGCCTCCGAAGTAGCTGGGATTACAGGCATCCACTACCACACCTGGCTAACTTTTTGCATTTTTAGCAGAGACGGGGTTTCACTATGTTGGCCAGGTTGGTCTTGAACTCCTGACCTCGTGATCCGCCCTCCTTGGCCTCCCAAAGTGTTGGGATTACAGGCATGAGCCACCACACCTGGCCTCGACAAACTCAGTTTTAAGTGGATGTAGCATCAGAATTCACACTGCCTGTATTGCTTCCCTCTCCAACTCCAGAAAAAAACTAACTGAAAATATAGTTTCAAGTGTTCCCCAGATGCCTGATGAAGCAATTGTGAAGACTCCCTAGAGGAACGCATTTTAAATCTAGGCTTCAAAGTATTCTCACAAATAAACTTCCAGAAACAGGAGGTTACACAAATATATATATATATATTTTTAATGCACATACATGTATATTAAACAGAAGAGAAAATAAGCTACATGAAATGAGATTCAGCAGACATAACATTGCTGAATCAGACCAACAACAACCAAAGACATTGGATGATCTGTTGTATTATAACATAAAATAATTATGTGTGGTTTGCTTAAAGAAATTAAAGATGCGATCAAATGTATGACAAAAGAATGAGAGATTATCAAAAGTGATCAGGTGAAGCTGAAAAAGACCAAATAGAATTTCTAGAAATGACAAATAAGTTAAAATTTAAAAATCGAATTGAAATTAAAGCCCAACGCATGAAGGGTCAATTCTGGAAAAGATGGAGTAAACACACTCTACCTTATACCTACTGGCTGTGATTCTAAACTACGGACAGGATGCATGGGCCAGCTATCTGAGAACTTGGAAACCACACAGTAGCTGATAGATTGGAGAAGGAAATAAGAATTTGAAGTATGACTGAACTGGGGTTGAGTTTCTCATTTATTTTCCCCTTGTTTTGCCTGGCCTTGACTCATAGGTAGCCCAAAACCTGGAAGAGTACACCAGGTAGGGGCAGATAGAGCTCCAGGAGAACAGAAAGAACTCCTTTTCTGGTTTGAGGAGCAGGAAGGGGGCTCCTAAAAATCAGATGTGGGAAGTTTTCCTGTTTACGTTTTTTTTCCTCCATCATCTCCCACTCCAGCCACCAGGCAGCATTGCAATGGAGGCAGTGGCAATGGTGACAGCAGCATCAGCCAAGTAGGTGCCTAAAATTCTTAGAGAGAAAAAACCTCTCCTCCCAGAAGAGCTGTGAGCCCAAGAGCCTGGGGAAATTCCTGTTACTTCTGTCTCCACCCCCACACCCTAATCCCTCTGCCTTCTGTTCTTCTGCTGCTTGGCCCCAGACACAGAGGCAGTTATAAGTACATAGCAGAGCTGGGAAATTAAAGTCCTAGATTTCTGGCTGAGGGACTGGAAAAGGAGGCCCCAAAGAGCCAGAAACTGATGAGGGAGATTGTAGAGAGGAGAGAGCACAAGAGAGTGATCCCAAACCTTTGTGTATAAACTTCCAGAATCACCTCCAAACTGTGCAGCATGGATCTGATCCCAAACAAAACATCAAAGTCTTTGAGAACTAGTCTACAAATGAAACCCATACAGCAAATGGCTTTGAGAACTGAACCGATATTGGTACCAGAGGCCACAGAAGGTAGGTTGGTTTTGGCAGCCTGGACCTAGCTTGGTCAATTGTCTGCTAAAAAAAAAAAAAAAAAAAAAAAAAAAAAAAAAAAAAAAAAAATCAGCTTTCTCTTTAGGATTTAAACAAGACCACTCACTGGTTCTGTGAGTTAAAAAAAATCAAGATCCAGAGTCTCATAACATACTATTCAAAATGTTCAGGATACAATCTAAAATTACTCTGGATATGAAAAACCAGAAAAAACTCAACTCACAATAAAAAGACAATCAACTAGATGCCAATCCTGAGATAACACAGATGTTGAAATTATCAAAGATTTTAAAGCAGCTATTATAACCTTACTCCAAGAAGTAAGGGTGAACACTCTGGAATGAATGAAAAGATAGCAAGTCTCAACAAAGAAATAGAAGATATAAAGAAGAACCAAACAGAAATTATAAAACTGAAAAATACAATTTTAAAATTAAAAAAACAGTAACTGGAAAAACTAGCAGAATGGAGATGAGAGAACAAAGAGTCAGGGAACTTGAATATAGATCAATAGAAATGATCCAATCTGAACAACAAAGAGAAAAAAGATTGAAAAAATTGAACAGGGTCTCAGGGACCTGGGGAACAATACCAAAATGTCAGATGGTCATGTCATCAGAGTCTTGGAAGGAATGGAGCAACAGTACAGTTCAGGAAATAATAATTGAAAAAAATAACAGCTGGAAATTTCCCAAAATTACAGTTTTAAGAAATTCAGCCAACTTCAAACAGGGTAAACTCAAAGAAATGCACTGTCAGGGATATGATGGTTGAACTTCTTTAAACTAAAGAGAAAAAAATCTTGAAAGTAGTTAGAGAAAAATATAGACTTACTATCAGTATCTCATGAGAAACCATGGAGGCTAAAAGGAAATGAAACATTTTCAAAGTGCTAAAAGAAAAGAACCATCAACTCGGAGTTCTTTATCCAGTGAAAATATCCTTTAGGAATGATGGTGAAATAAAGATATCCTCATATAAAGGAAAACTAAGAGACTTTGTTGCTAGCATACTTGTTCTAAAGTAAATGCTAAAGGAAGTTTTTCAGATGGAAGGGAGATAATACCATAGGGAAACTTGGAAACACAAGAATGAATGATAAACAACAGAAGCGGTAGATTTCTGGGTAGTCTATTCCCCTTCTCTTGAGTTATCTAAAATATGATTAATAGTTGAAAGCAAAAATTATAACATTGTATGATGAGGTTTTCAATGTAGACCTAATATATAATATATAAGATAGCCATAATAGAAAGGAAGGAAAGTGAAGGAACCTATATGATGGGAAGGTTTCTATATTCCATTTAAAGTAGTAAGTATTTCTTCAAAGCAGACATTTCTATTTAACTCTGAAAAGTTGAATATGCATATAGTAATACCTAGAAAATCCATCAAAATTTTTACAAAGAAATGCAGTAATGAATGCAGTTTATAAATTAGAATAGAATACTAAAAAATGTTTAAATAACCTAAATAAAAAAAGGAAAGGGGAAACAGAGGAACAAAAACCAGAGGGAGCAAACAGAAACAATAAAATGACAGACCTAAATGCAAACATAGCAATAATTATGTTAAATATAAATAGTCTAAACACACCAATTAAAAGACAGAAATGATCAGAATGGATTAAAAAAAGATATAACTATATGCTGCCTATAATTATATTGATATAAAGATATAGATACATTAAAAGACTAGGATACATACACTAAAAACCACTGAACAGCACTCTTCCAATAGGTGAATTTATGCTATGTGAATTCTACCTCAGTAAAGTCATTTAAAAAAAGACTAAGATAAACCATTCAAACACCAATCAAAAGAAAGCTGGAGTGGCTATATTAATATAAGATAAAGTAAAATTTAAACTAAAGAAAATTACTAGGGATAAAAGGAGACATTACATAATGATAACAGGACCAGTTCACCAAGACAACATAACAATCCTAACTGTGTATACACTTAATAACAGGACTTCAAAATGCATGAAGCAAAAATTGAACTGAAAGGAGAAATGGAAAAATTCAATTACAGTTGTAAACTTTAATATTCTTCTTTCAATAATTAATAGAAGAAGTAGATAGAAAATAGCAGTGATACAGAAGGTATGAACAATCACTGACCTGGATCTAACTGGCATTTTATAGAACACTCCATCCAACAACGGCAGAAAATAAAATCTGCACGGTATAAAAGAAGCTTTGACTAGGTGCAGTGGCTCATGCCTATAATCCCAGACTTTGAGAGGTTGAAGCAGGTGGGTCACCTGAGGTCAGGAGTTCAAGGCCAGCCTGACCAACATGGTGAAATCCCGTTGCTACTAAAAATACAAAATTAGCCAGGGATGTTGGCATGTGCCTGTAGTCCTAGCTACTCCAGAGGCTGAGGCAGGAGAATTGCTAGAACCCGGGAGGCAGAGGTTGCAGTGAGCCGAGATCGCGCCATTGCACTCCAGCCTGGGCAACAACAAAAAAAAGAATCTTCACCAAGAAAGACCCTATCTTGGGTTATAGAAGTAGTCTTAACAAATTTAAAATAACTGAAATCACATAAAGTATGTTATTTGATCACAATGAAATCAAACTAGAAACTGATAACAGAGCAGTAACTGGAAAGTCTCTAAATACTTTTAACACAATTTAAAACAATGAGTCAAAAAGAAAGTTTATGGGAAATTAGAAAATATTTTGAACTGAATGAAAATGAAAAAACGTCGAAATTTGTGGGATGCACCTCAAGCAATGCTTACAGGAAACTGATAGCATTAAATGCTTATATTAGAAAAGAAGAAAGACTTGAAATCAACAATCTAAGCTCTCACTTTTAGAAACTAAAAAAAAAAGAGAGAGAGAGAAATATAAACCCAAAGCAAGCAGAAATAACAAAGTCAAGAGCAAAAATCAATGAAATCGGAAACAAGAAAACAATAAAAAAATCAATGAAACAAAAGCTGGTTCTTTGAAAAGATAAATTAAATTGATAAACCTCTAGAAAGACTAAGGAAAGACAAAGACACAAATGACCAAAATCAGGAATAAGAGATAACTTACTACATCACACCTCACACACATTAAAAGGCTAATAAGGAACTACTACAAACAACTCCACAAAAAGTTGACAACTTAGATAAATGGATTAATTCCTTTAAAGCCACAAACTACCAAAAACTCACCCAAGATAGATAACCTTAATAGTTCTGTATTTGTTAAAGAAATTGAATTTATGGTTAAATACCTTCTGAAAAAGAAATCTCTAGGCTAGATAATTTCACTGGCAATTTCTACCAAATGTTTAAATAATAGATTAGAACAATTTTTTTCATGCATAATTTCTTCTAGAAAATATAAGAGAAGGAAACACTTCCCCATTTATTTTATGAAGTCAATTTTATGCTAATACCAAAACCAGGCAAGACACCACAAGGAAAAAAAACCCTGCAAACCAATATTTTTCATGAATATAGATACAAAAATATTCAACAAAATGTAACAAATCCAGTAATATATATTAAAAATAATAAGTGAGGCTTATCTCAAGAATTCAAGGCATTGAAAAACCAATCAATGTAGTCCATTCTATTAACAGACTAAAGAAGAAAAACCACATAATCATACTATTTCATGCAGAAAAAGTATTTGACTAAATTCAATATGCATTCATAAATATCAGTAAAACACTCCCAGAACATCTATGAAAACTCTGCTAAACCAAAAATAGGAGACTTCCTTAATCTGATAAAGGGATATAAAAAATATCTACATCATACCTAATTGTAAAGACTGAACGCTTTCTCTCTAATATCAGGAACAAGATAAAGATGTTCATTCCCACCAGTCCCATTGGACCTTATGCTGAAAGTTCTAGTCAGTGAATTAGACAAGACAGTAAAAGGCATAGACGTTGTAAAGGAAGAAACACAACTATCACTATTTGCAGATGACTTGATCCTATATAGGAAATCTGCCATGGTGTGAATGTTTGTTCCCTCCAAAACTCATGTCGAAACTTAATTCCCAATGTGACAATATTGGGAGATAGGGTCTTTAAGAGGTGACTGGGTCAGCTGGGCACAATGGTGACTAATGCCTGTTAATTCCAGCACTTTGGGAGGCCAAGGCAGGTGGATCACCTCAGGTCAAGAGTTCAAGACCAGCCTGACCAACACAGTGAAACCCTGTCTCTATTAAAAAATTACAAAATTAGCCTGGTGGGGTGGCACATGCCTGTAATCCCAGCTACTCGGGAGGCTGAGGCAGGAGAATCGCTTGAACCCAGGAGGTAGAGGTTGCAGTTAGCCGAGATCATGCCACTACACTCCAGCCGGGGCAACAAGAGCAAAATTCCATCTCAAAAAAAAAAAAAAAAGTGGTGACTGGGTCATGATGGCTCCATCTTTATGAATGGATTAATCCATTTATAGATGAATGGATTAATGGGTTATCACAGGAATGGGGCGGTGGCTTTAGAGGAAGAGGAAGAGAGACTTGAGCATGCTTAGCCCCTTCACCATGTGATGCCCCACAGTGCCTTGGGACTCTGAGAATACCCACCAGCAAGAGGAACCTCAACGAGTGCAGCCCTTTGACCTTGGACTTCTCAGCACTGTAAGAAATAAATTCCTTTTTAAAACAAATCACCCAGTTTCAGATATTCTGTTATAAACAGCAAAAAATAGACTAAGATCCCAAGGAATCTACCAAAATAATCTAGAGCTTGTAAGAGAGTTTAACAAAGCTGCAGAATACAGAGTCAACACAAAAATCAATTAAATTTCTATACGCTAGCAATGTACAATTGGAAACTAAAGTTTAAAGATATTTGTAATAGCTCCAAAAATCGAAATAATTAGGTACAAACTGACAAACTTGCAGGATCTGTGCTGAAAATTACAAAACACTGCTGAAAGATATCAAAGAGGACCTAAATAAATGGAGGAACACACTGTGTTGTGGGACTAGAGGACTCAATATTGTTAAGATGTCAGTTCTCCCCAGATAGAACTATAAATTTAACACAACTCAAATAAAAGTGCTGGTAAGATTTTTCTGTTTTTTAGACAGAGACAAGTTGCATTTAATATTTATATGGAACTAGACCAACCAAAACAATTTTGGAAAATAATAAAGTTGGAGGACTCAGCTACCCAATTTGAAGACTTACTATAGAGCTAAAATCAACCACGTTGTAGGACATAAATCAAGTACCAATATATTCCAGATAATTTGTATCAATCAGAAAACATTTACTGAGTGTAATGTAATTAATTAATTAATATTATTATTATTTTTGAGACAGAGTTTCACTCTATAACCCAAGCTGGAGTGCACTGACATGATCACTGCTCACTGCAACCTCAAACTCTTGGGCTCAAGCAATCTTCCTGCCTCATCCTCCCTAGTAGCTGGTACCACAGGTGTGCACCACAATGCCTGGCTAATTTTTAAAATATTTTTGTAGAGATGGGGTTTTGCTGTATTGCTCAGGCTGGTCTCGAACTCCTGCGCTCAAATGATCCTCCTGCCCCAGCCTCCCATGTAGCTGGGAATACAGCTGTGAGCCAGTGTTGCTTATTATAATGACTAATAAAATGGACAAACTTCGTTCCAGTTTCCTGGAGGATAATGGCAACCATCTGAGTCCAAATATCTACATATAGCCTTCAAAAATCACATAGACCCACAAGAAGAACAAATGCAATAATTTTACAGCATGACAAGCTTCAATATACATTGGAGTAGGGAATCAATTCATGTGTGCACAAGAGTAGGAAAATAAACATTGAAACCAACAGAACAAGCTCCAGGGCCCATGCTACAGTGGAGTCAAGTAGAGGCTACAGGGAAAAAGGAAGCCTGCAGCAGGGGTGTAATGGTGGTAGGGTTTAAGGAAAATCACTCCCAAAAGGTCAGAGTCTTACCCTGAGTGGGGAAACGCTGATGGATCAGAACACTGTCAGTTGGGGAACTGAGGGGAGTGACTTGAGAATGTGTAGGAGAGGGGTATCCAATCTTCTGGCTTCCCTGGGCCACATGGGAAGAAGAAAAATTGTCTTGGACCACACATAAAATACACCAACACTAACAACAGTTGACAAGCTAAAGAAAAAAATGCAAAACAATCTTATAATGTTTTAAGAAAGTTTATGAATTTGTGTTGCACCACATTCAAAGCTGTCCTGGGCCGTGTGCAGCCCATGGGCTGAAGGCTGGACAAGCTTGGTACGGGACAAGAGGTGCAATCTTTTAAGGAACCATTTTTGTGTGAGAGGGAGATGACTTGAAGGAGGATGAATCTGTTAGATCCCTGAAGATGGAGGGAAATAAGGAAGCAAGCGGTGGAAATTAAGGGTTCTACAGAAACAAAATAAACTTTCCGTTAAAGCAACTTCATTTTGCTATAACGCAGAAGAGGACACTCTTGAGCTAAGACACTTATGGTCCCAAATCCTTACCCTTGCCTGCAAAGAATCACCTATAATTGCTGCTCTAGAAAAATAGAAGATATTTAAAATAAACATAAAATAGTATGCAGTGTCTACACAAACCTAGTATAAAACAGAAACTGAGGATTAACATATTTCAGGGGCCAAACTTCTGTCTCCAAAATCAACGATGAAGCAGAGCAAAACTATTGCAGAATACCCCAACCTAATTAAATATTATTCAACAAGCATTTGCAGGTATGAAAAAATAAAAACCCACCTCAAATCAGAAATGGGAATGCCCAGAAAATAGATGACAAGATAAAGATTAGAAAGATACAAAAGGAGAGTTTATCAAACCCTCAGGAAAGAAATGGAAGAAAAACACAAGGTCATCGCAGAAATGAAGTCTAAATGACAAGGTGCCCATGGGAAAATAGACAGACTGAAAATATTACAGGAGAGAAATGAAATAGCTAAGAGAACAAAAATGAAATAAAGGGATCAAGAAAGATCAGAGAGAAATTGATGTATAGAGAAGGCAATCAAAGAAGAGTCAACCTTTTTTTTAATCATTGGAATCCTTAAAAAGGGAGAAAAAAACCCAACAACTAAACAGAACTAAAATTTAAAACTATCATACAATAAAACTCTCTGGAAATAAAATAAGACCTGAATCTATGTATTTAAAGGGCTTACTCTGTTCATGGGAAAATAGATATGGAACAGTCCATTCCAAGACTTTAGACTTCAAGGATAAAGACACATATTCTCTAGGCTTCAAATTTAAAAAGACCAATTCCCTTATATTGGAAAGAAGATCAGGTTGGCATCAGATTTCTCAATGGCAACATATGAAGAAAGGCTACAATGAAACAACAATTTTTTTTTCTTTTTTCTTTGTTTTTTGAGACAGAGCCTCGCTCTTGTCGCCTAGGCCGGAGTGCAGTGGCATGACCTCAGCTCACTGCAACCTCCGCCTCCTGGTTCAAGCGATTCTCCTGCCTCAGCTCCCAAGTAGCTGGGATTATGGGCCCCTGCCACAATGCTTGGCAATTTTTGTATTTTTAGTAGATGCGGGGTTTCACCATGTTGGCCAGGCTGGTCTCAAACTCCTGACCTCAGGTGATCCACCCGCCTCAGCCTCCCAAAGTGTTGAGATTACAGGCGTGAGCCACCGTGCCCGGCCTTGAAACAACATTTTCAAGAAACTCAACGAAAGAAAGTATAAGCAAAGGATTTTAGGTCCAGACACACATAAACATAAAGGCTACCCGACAGTTGTGAACATGCAAAGAACCAGAACGCTGTTCTTACAAATTGTTCCTGAGGAATCCACTGGAAGACCATTATTATTCTAACAATGACACCTGGGTTCTTTCCTGTCTTTCCTGGGCCACTGTTGTGTGATTTTGGTAAGTAAGTCACTTTCTGTATTTGGGCTGTGACTTTGAGATCTTTGAAGCCCTTTGGCCTCATCTGTGTTGGTTTTACTTGACCTTTTTTTTTTTTTTGTAAGACAGAGTCTCGCTCTGTCACCAGGCTGGAGTGCAGTGGTGCGATCTTGGCTCACTGCAACCTCTGCCTCCCGGGTTCAAGTGATTCTCCTGTCTCAGCCTCCTGAGTAGCTGGGACTACAGGTGCACACCACCACATCCAGCTAATTTTTAAATTTTTTTAGTAGAGATGAGGTTTCACCATGTTGGCCAGTATGGTCTCAGTCTCTTGATCTCGTGATCCACCTGCCTTGGCCTCCCAAAGTGCTGGGATTACAGGCATGAGCCACCGCGCCCGGTCTTTACTTGGTCTTCATAAAGATCCTGGGACTGAAGACTTGGTGAAATGAAGTAGAGAGAGCAGAATCCTGTGGTCAGATGATCTTGTGTTGGAAAACTTTCTCTACCCCCACCAAACCATCCATCCGTCCACCCGTCCACTCATTCATCCACCCATCCACCCATCCATCCATCCACCCACCCCCCCACCCACCCATCCACTCATGAAATATTTGAGAACCTCCAATGTGCTAGGCACACTGCTAGGCTCTGTGGATACAGAGGTGAGCCAAGCACATCCCAGGAACTTATATTCTAGTGGGGGAGGTAGACATTTAACTAATAATCACACAGATGTATTATTACAAATTGTGGTAAGGACTCTGAAGAAAGTATGGAGGATTCTTTGAACATGAGCAGAGGTTGGTAATGGGAGACGCCAGGAAAGGCTTCCCTGAGAAGATGATATTTGGGGCTGAGCTGTGTAAGATCGGGGAGGCTTCCAGGTGAAGGGGGTGGGGCAGGGCATTCTGGGCAGAGGTGAAAGCATGGACGAAACTTCCTGTGGTAAGTGGAAGCACAAATCCTCGTGCAATATGGCAGGAACTAGAGACCCAGTGAGGTTAGAGAGATGGGGCCAGGCCCCTGGCTGAGGATGGGGTCTTTCTGTAATAGCAATGACAACATTTAAAACGGTCTGAAACGGAAAGGCATGATTGAAATCATGCATTAAAAGGATAATTCTGACCGCACTGGGGAGAATGACCCAATGGAGGTGAGGGTGGGCAAGAAGGGACATGGGAACATCAGGTATTTGCTGTGCAGCCTTGGGTGTGTCATTCAACTTCTCTGTGCCTCAATCTTCTCACCTGTAAAGTGGGGATAACAACAGCCAACAAGTCGCTATGAAAATAAAATGACATCAAGAGTGTGAAATGGGCCCGGCGCGGTGGCTCAAGCCTGTAATCCCAGCACTTTGGGAGGCCGAGATGGGCGGATCACGAGGTCAGGAGATCAAGACCATCCTGGCTAACACAATGAAACCCCATCTCTACTAAAAAATACAAAAAACTAGCTGGGCGAGGTGGCGGGCCCCTGTAGTTCCAGCTACTCGGGAGGCTGAGGCAGGAGAATGGAGTGAACCCGGGAGGCAGAGCTTGCAGTGAGCTGAGATCCGGCACTGCGCTCCAGCCTGGGTGACAGAGTGAGACTCCATCTCAAAAAAAAAAAAAAAAAAAAAAGAGTGTGAAATGGGCCGGGTGCCGTGGCTCACTCCTATAATCCCAACGCTTTGGGAGGCCAAGGTGGGCAGATCACTTGAGGTCAGGAGTTTGAGACCAGCCTGGCCAACATGGTGAAACCCCGTCTCTACTAAAAATATAAAAATTAGTCAGGTGTGGTGGCGTGTGCCTGTAATCCCAGCTACTTGGGAGGCTGAGGCAGGAGAACTGCTTGAACCCAGGAGCCAGAGGTTGCAGTGAGCCAAGATCATGCCACCACACACCAGCCTGGGTGACAGAGTGAGACTCCATTTCGAAACACAACAACAACAACAACAACAACAACAACAGAATGTAAAATGCCCTGGCACAGAAGAGGAAGTTCAGCAACTAAGGCTCTATTTTGCTATTACCTTAGAAAAGGTGAAATCTCTGAAAAAAGTTTACTGTGTCTTCTTTTCCCCTCTTCTCTCTCCCTCTTTGGGCTCTCCACTCCCCTCCCAACTTTAGCAATGTCTATGATGAGAATTGAATGGAACTTGAGTTTTAGTACAGCAAAGTCATGCTTTGGAAGATAGTGTAAGGCCCATGTATTATTGAATAGGAGAGGGTCCCTGGGATCAATTTCCCCCTCTCCTTTCTTACCCCTGGCAACATTTGTGAGGCTGTAGCTCAGAGCTCTCCAGATCTCTAAGAAGATGAATAAGAGTAAAAACTTTCCTTGCAGGACCATCATTTCCAAGGGAAGCATGAAAAGTTCCTATTGCTCTTGCTTTCTTTCCACCTCTCCTCCCCTCTCTCTTCCCCTCTCTTCCCCTCCCCTTCTCTTCCTACTTTTTTTTTTTTTTGTTTAACTTTAAGTTCTGGGATACATGTGCAGAATATGCAGGTTTGTTACATAGGTATACATGTGCCATGGTGGTTTGCTGCACCTATCAACCTAATATCTAGGTTTTAAGTCCCGCATGCTTTAGGTATTTGTCCTAATGCTCTCCCTCCCCTTGCCCCCCACTCCCCAACAGGCCCCAGTGTGTGATGTTCTACTCCCTGTGTCCACGTGTTCTCATTGTCTAACTCCTACTTATGAGTGAGAACATGTGGTGGTTGATTTTCTGTTCCTGTGTTAGTTTGCTGAGAATGATGACTTCCAGCTTCATCCATGTCCCTGCAAAGGACATGAACTCATTCTTTTTTATGGCTGCATAGTATTCCATGGTATATATATGTGCCACATTTTCTTTATCCAGTCTATCATTGATGGGCATTTGGGTTGGTTCCAAGTCTTTGCTATTGTAAATAGTGCTGCAATAAACATAAGCGTGTATATATCTTTATAGTAAAATGATTTATAATCCTTTGGGTATATACCCAATAATGGGATTGCTTTGTCAAATTGTATTTCTGGTTCTAGATCCTTGAGGAGTCGCCACAGTGTCTTCCAGAATGGCTGAACTAATTTACACTCCCATCAACAGTGTAAAAGCATTCCTATTTCTCCACAACCTCAACAGCATCTGTTGTTTCCTGACTTTTTAATGATCACCACTCTAACTGGCGTGAGATGGTATCTCATTGTGGTTTTGATTTGCATTTCTCTAGTGACCTGTGATGATGAGCTTTTTTTCATAGGTTTGTTGGCTGCATACATGTCTTCTTTTGAGAAGTGTCTATTCATATCCTTCGCCCACTTTTTGATGGGATTGTTAGTTTTTTTCTTGTAAATTTATTTAAGTTCCTTGTAGATTCTGGATATGAGCCCTTTGTCAGATGGGTAGATTGCAAAAATTTTCTCCCATTCTGTAGGTTGCCTGTTCACTCTGATGATAGTTTATTTTGCTGTGCAGAAGCTCTTTACTTTGATTAGATCCCATTTGTCAATTTTGGCTTTTGTTGCAATTGCTTTTAGTGTTTCAGTCATGGAGCCTTGCCCATGCCTATGTTCTGAATGGTATTGCCTAGGTTTTCTTCTAGTTTTTTTATGGTCTTGGGTTTTACATTTAAGTCTTTAATCCATCTTGAGTTAATTTTTGTATAAGGTGTAAGGAAGGGGTCCAGTTTCTGTTTTTTGCACATGGCTAGCCAGTTTTCCCAGCACCATTTATTAAATAGGGAGTCCTTTCCCCATTGCTTGTTTTTGTCAGGTTTGTTGAAGATCAGACGGTTGTAGACCCTTCCCACTTTTCATGTTGCTTCAGGGAACATGAACTGTAGGTTGAGAATTGCTAATCTGAAATCCAAAATCTGAAATGTGCCAAAATCCGAAATTTTTGAGCACCTACATGATGCCACAAGTGGAAAATTCCACACCTGACTTTGTGTAGGGTGTCACAGGCACACAACACACACTTTGCTCAGCATCCCCAGTTGCTTATTGGCAGCAAATGAATTCAAAGTCTGGAATGATGGTGGTGCCAAACAACCACGGACTGTACACATGGGTGGCTGAGATCATGACACCTTTGCTTTCTGAGGACTCAATCTACGTGAACTCTGTTTTATTTACAAAATTATTTAAAATGTTATATAAAATTGCCTTCAGGCTATGTGTATAAGGTGTGTATGAGACATAAATGAATTTTGTGTTTAGGTTTGGGTTCTGTCCCCAAGATAGCTCATTTTATATATGCAAATATTCCAAAATCAAAAAAAAATCCAAAATTTGAAACACTTCTGTTCCCAAGCATTTCAGATAAAAAAAATACTCAACCTGTAGTTTGAAGCTGCAACTCACTGAGCCCTGAGACAGTTAGAACCCAGCTTTGTGAAATCTCCATTCTGTTACACAGTGGGAGAATGACAATTGGAACAACCATTCATTGTATGCATATGGGCTGCAAAGGCTGGGCTCAGAGTCTTGCATGGTGATACTTTTATTGATTAATTATTTTTATGGGTATGATGATGTTTTTTATTTTTTATTTATTTTTTATTTTATTTATTTATTTATTTATTTTTGAGACGGAGTCTAGCTCTGTCGCCCAGGCTGGAGTGCAGTGGCCGGATGTTAGCTCACTGCAAGCTCCGCCTCCCAGGTTCAGGGCATTCTCCTGCCTCAGCCTCCCGAGTAGCTGGGACTACAGGTGCCCACCACCACGCCCGGCTAGATTTTTTTTTAATATTTTTTAGTAGAGACGGGGTTTCAACATGTTAGCCAGGATAGTCTCGATCTCCTGACCTCGTGATCCGCCCGTCTCGGCCTCCCAAAGTGCTGGGATTACAGGCTTGAGCCACCGCGCCCGGCTGATGATGCTTTTTAAATTGAGGTTTAGGTTTAATGTACATATGGTAAAGTGCACCACACGCTCTAATCTTGCGTGCACAGCTCAATGACATTCTGCCTATGTAACCACCACCCAAATAAAAATCTAGAACATTTCCAGCACTCTAGGAGGTTTCCTTGTGTCTTCCTCCCAGTAAGTACCACCCCTACCCTCAGAGGTCACAATTATTTTGACTTCTGTCACCATTGATTAGTGGTGCCTGATTTTGAATTTCACAGACAGGGAATCTACAGTATGTACTCTTTTACTAAATCTGATGTCTGTGAGATTCAGTCATACTGTTGCATGTAGCTGTACATTGCTTATTTTCATTGCTGTATAGTGTTTCGTTATATGAATATACCACACTTTACTTATCCATTATTCTATTGATGGACATTTGAGTTGTTTCCAGTTTGGGGCTGTTAGGAGCACTGTTGTTATGAACACTCTCTAGCACGAGTCCTTAGGTAAACACGTGCACTAATTTCTGTTGGGCATGGGCCTAGGAGTGGAATTGCCAGGTCATAGCTTATGTATATGTCCAGCTTTCATAGATAATGTCAAACAGTTTCCAAAGTGGTTGAACTATATTGCATTCCCACTGGCAGCTGAGTGACAGAAATAAAATTCAAACCTGCTCAATCAAAAAGTGTATAGGCTCACACAACCAAACCATGGGACAAAGGAGGGTGCAGCTGCCTTGAGGTGGAGGAGACCCACCAGGTTCTCTTTGCTTCTCTCTGTATGTCAACATCATTCTCTCTGGCTAAAGACTTCTTTCCTCTACAGGCCAGCCTGTCTTCACATGTCCCAGCTTCGCTATCACAGACAGAAATCCCCTCTTTCCTTAATTTCAATTCAAAAAGTTCTAGGGAAGGCCACTGACTGGCCCAACCTGGATTTTGCACCAACCCTTGAGGGCCTGTGATTGGCAGCCTCCATTAGGGTTGGAGGAGGGGATGAACAATTCTCTTCAAAGATAGGAGGTGCTCTCCCCAGACTGCTGGGGAGTTGTCTACAGCTCTGCTTCGGGGTCAGCACAGTTTGGTGGAGAGAACAGGGCAGTGGAGTCAGCTGTCTGAGCTTCGTTCTCAGTTCTGCCGCATCCTCCTCCTAGCTGTGTGACCCTGAGCAAGTCACCTCACCCTTTAGTTTTCTAATGGATAAGATGGAACAAATGCCTACCTCACAAGATTCTTGTGAGTATTAAATAAATCCTAATAGTTGAAGACTCTTGCCCATAATAGATGCTTAGTAAATGTCCTTTCTGTCCCTGCCCCATCAGAGCAGGAGTTCCTGCAGCATTGGGATGTGAGTCCTCTGGGACAGTGATCTGTGTCTAAGAATTGCTTCCTCTTGTGGCTGGTTGAGGAAATAATGACTGAGGGAGAAGGTCACCACTGGGGATGGAATATATGCCTCCTGGTGGCTCCATCAAATTGTGGGAAAGGAGAGATTTGGAGGCTGAGTCAGTTAGGAATTATGTTCCCAGTGATTCCCCAAACAGCAACTTAAACAAATGAAGGGTCTTTTCCTTTATTTGAGTAAAAGGAATATGGTGGTAGGCAACTCAGTGGGTCCTCGGTGCAGTCGAGGTCCCAGAATCCTTCCTGCCACTCCTGGTCCCAAGTTGGCTGCTCTGCCACTCATAGAGCACCCACAGCCCTGGAGCAGGGAGGGTCCAAAGGCATGTGTCGGCTGAGCTTGTACCCTTTTAAGGGACTTTCCTAGAAGTTTCACCCAACAGTCTCCCCACCTCATTGACTGTGCCTCCTCTGTGAGGGCTGCAAGGGAGATGAAAAAATGTCCTGCAAGGGCACCACAAATATAGCTGTTACGGTCCTGAGACAATACCAAGACCTCATTAGCAGAGGCTGGCAGTTTCCCCTGAGAAATTCTGGGAGTGTCATCTCAGGGTGGGGAATAACTAATCACTACGGAAGACACATTTTCCCTTCCAGGATGTCCACTTAAATGAACATGGAGAGCTGGTTCCAGGAACCCACCTTAGGGCATCAATGTCAGACAAACAAGTAGCAGAGAGAAGAGTTGCCTGGAGGAGGAGGAGTCACTGAGTCCAGGCAGCAGCTGTGTGCAGACTAGACCTGGGCCACCAGTCAGTGCCCACTGAGGCCATCACCATAGCCTCTCCTAAGGAAAACTCCTGTGTGCTCCAGGCTGCCATGTTCTGTCCCAAGTAAGCCTGCTCCACCCACTGCCCCTTGGTCTCAGCTGATTGGACAAAAGGCTGACATTCAACCCACAGACAGCCAATACACCGGCCGGCCAGCCACTTGGCTCAAAAACTTCTCTAGGCTGTTCAGATTGCTGGGCTCAGGAACTTGATCTAACTGGAAAGAACTAGCAGGTGGGAGCAGAAGAAAAAGGATGCTGACAACAGGGAAATGTTCTGTGGCTGGGCATGTGGACTTATCCTAGATCCCTCGTGGTCCTTCAGCAACCTGTCCAATGAGGGATCCAGCTCAGATCTCTCTAGCTTCCCTCCCAGCTCCAGGTGATCTTCCCCACAGCAAACTTCCCCAACTTGAGCTAGGTCAGGAGGGCTTCTGCTCCATGCCTCACGCCAGCCTTTGGCAGTTTTACGCCAAGGTCATCAGGTGCTTCAAATAGAAATATTAGTTGGTTCCAATGATGAAATTACAGTCAAGCTTTGGGAAATTCATTCCAGTGAGGGTGAAACATCTGACATTATTGAGAATATTCTTGTAAATTCAGTTTAAAAGTTCAGCGTTAAAGACGGAAGAATTTGTGTTTGTGAATATGGATATACATTTCAGTAGAACATAGCAGCAAAACAATATTTACATCCAATTAGGAAATCCATAGTAGAAATGAACTTGAAATTGATGGTGGTGCACATGTAATTGAAAACTGGAATAAAACAAGCTGTTATGGTGTATCAACTGAAGTAGAAACTGTAGTTATCTATAAATTTATAGACATAAATGCATACACAAAAGAGTAATTATACTACAATATTTTTGAGGCAAAAGTGATGTTGAATATAAAACATATTTCAGCACAATGGCAGGGCCATGTCTGGGCACCTGCCTCAGATACAGATTTTAAGAGGGCACAAAAAACACAGTAATCAAGACAACCAATATTTTTAAACAATATTTTAAAAATCAAAATTAATGCAAAAATGCATGATGAACAAAATATCAAAATTTTAAGTAAAGGCAAGATCAGTATTATTGATTTTTCTTTTGCCTCAGGCTCCAATGTGGCTTGGCACAACCCAGCACAGCAATATGTTTTCTGTTTTTGATGTCTATCGTCAGTCGAATTTTTTAAATGTTTGAGTCTTTGAAGAATTGCCTTGTAAATCATTTTAAGTGTGTACAATGAAATTGAACATTTTGTAAACGAGTCCTCTAAATTTTGTTCAAAAGTTATTGAAAACTTTTAATCAGAGTGTTCAACAAGTGTGGCAAAATAAGTTTAAATTTTGAAACTTGTATCAAATTTCAGGTATTGAAAACAGGGTTTTTAGCAAGTGTCATTTATTGCACCCTGAAAACCATTACTGTTATGTCCCAAAAGCAAGGGAGGAGCTGAATAAATTAAGTAATGACAGTTCAAATGGTAAGCAAGATTTAATTTAGAGATTTTGTCATTTTTGTTTGGAATGTCTTGACTTGCAGGGAGAATATTTTGAAGGTGTTCCTACTTTTAATTGGGAAAATTTATATTTTGTAGTTGAATTGAATGGAAGACAGATGGCTTATGGTTTTGTATCATCTACAGTAGGCAAAATGTTAAACAAAATGACAAAGTCAATTTATGTGATGAATTTTAACTTCTCATAATATTCGTTAAAGAAAGGTATTATAGCCGGGCATGGTGGCTTATGCTAGTAATCCCATTTTCTGGGGATGCTGATGGGAGAGGGTCACCTGAGCCCAGGATTTCAAGGTGCAGTGAGCTATGATCTCACCACTGCACTCCAGCCTGGAAGACAGTGAGATCCCATCTCTAAAAAATTCTTTTAAATTTTTTAAGGTATTATAAATGGTGGCAAAAAGACACTCCCTGTGAAAATATTTGGGCTGAAATAGTTAAGTTGTTTCTGTCTAAAGAAATTAGAATTGAGAATATCCTCCATTTAGTAGATTTTTCTCTGAATTTACCAGGTACCTTTGTAGAGAAACTATATTCTCATTAAAAATATTACAATTTACAGAGAAGAGTCCATGATGGATGTCAACAGTTTACATTTTACTAATCATAAAAAGTGACTTAGAGATGGTTACAGGTAATTCTCTGAGGGGGCTTTTTAAAAAAGATCATGTTTTAAAAAACGCACCTTCCTTAGAAAAATACCAGTGACACAGTATTAGACACATATGGCTAAGAAATTGATTAAAGTACATGAATATGTGCCAAAATTTTTCTCTTATACTGTTTCTAATGCTTGGATAATAAATATAAAATTTTAAAAATATATAATTTACACAGATATGTTATTTTTAAATAAGCTCTTAATTTTAGAATAGTTTTATATTTCCAGAGAAATGGTGAAGATTACAGAAAGCTTCCATATACTCCACACCTAGCTTCCCCTATAATTAACATCTTACATGTTAGGTACACTTGTTATAATTAATGAACCAATATGGATACATTTTAAATAATTAGAGCCCATACCTTATTCAGAGTTCCTTAGTTTCAACCTAATGTTGTTTTTCTCTTGTGGGCTCCCATCCAGAATGTCAGGTTGCATTTAGTTATCATGTTTCCATAGGCTTGATCACCTGGCCAAGATAGTGTCTGTCAGTTTCTCCGTTGCAAAGTTACTCTTCCCCTTCCCATACTGTAGTCTTTGGAAGGAAGTCACTATGCACATTCCACACTGAAGGAATAGAGAGTTATGCACCCCTTCTGAGGGTGGAGTATCTACAGAAATTATTTGAAATTCTCCTGCACTGGAGATGTATCTCTTCTCCCTATTTATTCATTTATTCAATCACTAATTTGGAGCACTATGGACTCGTGGGTATTTATTTTATCCTTTAGGTTATAATTAAACACTTCTTTATTTTGTTGCTTAAGTTGTTCCAGTTTTGGCCATTGGGAACTCTTTCAGTTGGCTCCTGTGTCCCTTTGACTCATCCCCTCATTGTGTTTTTTTGTTTGTTTGTTCATTTGTTATGTAGCATTTCCTTATTTTCTGGAATTACAAGATGCTCCAGGCTTCTCTAGTATATTTTCTGCCCCAGTCCTAAAATCAACCATTTCTCCAAGGAGCCCTGGTTCCTTTAATTGGAGGATGAAGTAGAAACCTAGATTTGGGAGCTATGTGTGCTGGTGAGGAGTCATTGCTTCTAGGCCCTCTCTAAAGTTTTGTTGCTTCTAGGCTCTCTAAGCTGGCAGAGCAAGGAAACTTAAGTGTGTATATATTTATGTACATGCAGTTATAAATATTTCATATGTAACCATCTATATCTATATTAAGCTAACATGGTTTCATACTGATGTGCTCAGCTCTAATTCATTACCACGTAGGTCATTCTAGCCCCCATCCTTGCTAATCTGTAACTCCCCACTCCAACAGTGAAAAACCTGGCTCCCACCATCCACCATCCATTTACTTAATTGTTCAATTCCAGTGTTACATTAGAAGTTTTGGAATTGCTCATCTGTACCCCCATGAGAAACCACTTTATCAACTAAAGTACTGTTCTTATGTGCAGGTCCATTTGCCTTTCGTCTTATAGACGCCATTCATTCCCAAAGTAACTTAGGTCAGAACCTCTTTCCCCATCTCCTTCAGTGAGGCTGTTTCATACATACAGTTAGGTTCTTTTATCACAATCTGCACTCCATCTTCAGATTTCTCCAACCTTCTAAAGTGTTATTTTCAAATTTTTTATACAGTGAGAATCACACTTTGTGCTGTAAAGTTCTATGGGTTTTGACAAATGCATAGTGTCATGTATCCATCGTTATAATATTATAGGATAGTTTTACTGTCCTAAACAATCCATCCTCTGTTCCTCACTTATTCAACACCTCCTCCCACAAACCTCTGGTGACCTTTCTCTTTAGGTTTGCCTTTTCTAGAGTGTTATATAAATGAAATCATACAATATCTAGCTTTTTAGGTTGGCTTCTTTCACTTAGCAATATACATTTAGTATTACATTACATGGATGTATGGATGTACCACAGTATGCTTATCCATGAATCCACTGAAGGACATCTTGGTTGCTTCCAGTTTTTGGTGATTATGAGTAAAGTTGCTATAAACATTTAGGTTTTTGTGTAGACATAAATTTTTTAAATCAGTTGGATAAATGCCCAGGAGCAAGATTTCTGGATCATATGGTAAAACTATGCTTAGCTTTGTAAGAAATTTCAAAATATCTTCTAAAGTGGCTATACTATTTTGCATTCCCACTAGTAATCAGTGAGAGTTCCCTTTGCTATGTATCCTCTCCAGCGATTGATGTTGTTGGTGGTTTAGATTTTAGCCATTCTAGCAGGTGTGTGGTAGCATCTAATTGTTGTTTTAATTTGCATTTCCCTAAAGCTAAATTATGTGAAGCGTCTTTTTATATGCTTATTTGCCATCCTTATAGCTTCACTGGTGAGGCGTCCAGATCTTTTGCCCATTTTTTTATTGAGTTGTTTGCTTTCTTATTGTTCAGTTTTAAGAGTTCTTTGTGTATTTTAGATACAAGTTCTTTATCAGATCTGTGTTTTGCAAACATTTTCTCTCTGTCTGTAGTTTTTCATTTTATTCCCTTAACAGTGTGTTCCTCAGAGATATGTTATTTGCTAGAATTAGTTTTACTTTTAAAAATAGCTCTTGAATAGAAATATTTTATAGATCTATGAATACAAAAACAATGTCAGTCAATAGTAAATATTTCAGGTCAGGCGTGGTGGTTCATGTCTGTAATCCCAGCACTTTGGGAGGCCAAGGGAGGAGGATTGCTTGAGGTCAGGAGTTCAAGACCAGCCTGGCAACATAGTGAGACCCCCATATCTATTTAAAAATAGTAAATATTTCAAAATATTACATAATTTAAGTTATTTTTAGCATAATCTTTCACTATTAAAATACCTGGTTTGAACAATAAATAATCACCAAACTTCAGAGGCAGTGGCCAGGAGTATGGTCTAGCATGGGCACTTCCTATCTAGCCTGTGGAGATGGCAGGCAGCAGAGGAGTTCTGAGGTGCCAGATGTCTGTCCTGCTGCAGGTTCTTACTAGCCAGTTTAGCAGCCACTGCCCTTCCTGAATAACGTGAAGCCTAGGTTTGCTCTGCTCCCTCCATTGGTTCCCAGGGGGACAGGTGACAGGCCACCATCACCAGCCTAACCTCTTGGGCAGGACTCCCTCTTCAGCTTATTGGCTCTTCCTGGTAAAGCTCAGACCTTTGAGGATGTAGGGCTTTGGTTCTAGTTAAACAGATAACTCATTCATAGACTTCTTCATTCCCATAGGACTTTTCCCTGCCAAATATTTCACAGGTTCTCAACCTCACATGTTAAGATCAATTGCTGGCCGGGCGTGGTGGCTCACGCCTGTAATCCCAGCACTTTGGGAGGCTGAGGCAGGTGGACTGCCTGAGGTCAGGAGACCAGCCTGGCCAACATGGTGAAACCCTGACCCTACTAAAAATACAAAAATTAGTCAGGCATGGTGGCGTGCACCTGTAATCCCAGCTACTTGGGAGGCTGAGGCAGGAGAATCACTTGAACTTGAGAGGCAGAGGTTGCAGTGAGCCGAGATTGCATCATTGCACTCCAGCCTGGGAAACAACAGTGAAACTCCATCTCAAAAAAAAAAGGATCAATTGCTAAATGCCCTTGACACTTCTCATTTGAATACCTGCCATCCTACTGCAAACAACAATGAATCTGCTTGAGGATTTTTTTTTTTTTTTTTAGCCTGTCCTGAGGGTAGAGGAAAAGGCTGGGAAGGTCATGATCCTGAGAGCAGCTGTCAATCAATAATGGTGAGATAAAGGATAAAGTGTTGCTTCCTCCTCTCTTTTCAGGTGGGACAACTTTGAAGTGTGTTTTATACAGGCTGTCCTACAGTTGCCAAGTGGGATGAGCTTGGCTGCCTACAGCAGTGACCAGCTTATCAATGCATGGGTATTGCTTTCCTTTCCTTCCCTCTCACTCATCGTCAATTTCCTTCCAGTGCTTCCTGGGATCACCTCCCAAGTCAATTGCTTGCACTCAGATTCTTTCCTCAGTATCTGCTTATCTCAAAGAGCCAAAGTCACACTGCAACAAGTGCTAGAACTAGACTTCATGTCTTTTGCTCCTGAACTGATGTGGTTTTATATCATAAAGTGAGCAAGCTGCTCCTGCTCCATCCCAGCTCCTAAGAGACCTGAAGCTCATTCCGCCGATGCCTCAGGGGTCAAGAATAAGCCAAATGAGACTGGCCACAGAGGACGTTGTACTCAAATGGGGGATTGGACTTCACCTGAAGCAGAGATCTTGATGCTTCCCTCCAGCAGCCTCTGGGAAGAGAGCACGCAGGCACTGAAAGGGGGGTGCAGCTGACGCAGCCACGATGAGCATAAAAGTTATGTGAAGTCTCATGTCTTACCTTAAATGTGGTACAAAGTTTGCGTTCTGCTCTCCAATATGTCTGAGTTTAAAAACAGGAAAATAATAACTTACTAGCAAATCAATGTGGGCTCCAGGAGGAGGGCCCTGTCCTTCCCACTGTCCTGAGTTCTGCAGCAGGAGAGGGCAGTGAAGGGCATGCAGGTGGCTGAGGCCATGCTATTTTTATCACGCCTCCTTGTTCTGCACTAGACTTTCATGAATGATTTTTCTATGTCATTAAAATACCTTCAAAAAGCATTATTGTTGTGGCGGTGTAATTGTCACCCAGCATCTGTTTCACAATTTGCTGACCCACTTTCTTATTATTGAATATGTGGTTAAATCCCAGTGGCAAACATGCTGTGATGAACATCTTGGCACATAGGACTTGACCTAAGTTCCCATGACTTTCCTTGGGTGGTTTTTAGGAGAGTTCAGTGCTCTGAAGTGTGGGCCCTGGACCCAGGCTCCCAGGCTCTGCCAGGCACTGCCCCTTCCAGCTATTGGACTGATGTGATGTCAGGTAAGTGACAAGGGGCCATGCCTCAATTTCTCATGGTATGGGAAAAGCCCAGCTGGGAACCCTGGGCACCTGGGAGAGGGGCTCCAATGAAGGGAACTTGGGTGGAAACGGGAGAAGGGTGGGGAGGGCAACGTGGGGAGGGCCTGCTTCTCTTGATTCCTCCTAACTTTTGTTCCACTTCTACACACATTGACACTCTGTCAGGGGCAGAGGTGTTACTGGAAAGGGGTCCAGATCCAGACCCCGAGAGAGTTCTTGGATCTCATGCAAGAAAGAATTCAGGGTGAGTCTGTAGAGTAAAGTGAAAGCAAGTTTATTAGAGAAGTAAGGAAACAAAAGGATGGCTACTCCAAAGGCAGAGCAGTGGCATGGGCTGCTTGACTGAGTAAACTTACAGTTATTTCTTGATTATATTTTATGCTAAACAAGGGGTGGATTATTCATGAGTTTTCCAGGAAAGGGGTGGGGATTTCCCAGAACTGAGGATTCCTCCCCCATTAGACCATATAGGGTAACTTCTCCACGTTGCCATGACATTTGTAAACTGTCATGGCGCTGATGGGAGTGACTTTCAGCATGCTCATGAATTAGAATGAACATATAATGAGGAATGAGGATGACCAGAGGTCACTTTCATTGCCTCTTGGTTTTGGTGGGTTTTGGCTGGTTTCTTTACCACATCCTGTTTTATCAGCAGGGTCTTTGTGATCTGTATCTTGTGGTGACCTCCTACCCCATCCTGTGACTAAGTATGCCTAATCTACCAGGAATGCAGCCCAGCAGCTCTCAGCCTCATTTTACCCAACAGTTATTCAAGATGGAGTCAGTCTGGTTCAAACGCCTCTGACAGAGGGGTCAGAAATATCACTTGCTCCAACTTTCTGCCTTTATAGATGAGGAAACTGAAGCGCACAGTGACCCAACCAAGGTCTCATGGAGCCAGTAGAAAACCCCTCATTCTGACGTTGAGCTGAGTCCCCTGCCACACTGCAGCCCAGGGCCCAGAGCCCAGTCTCATGCTTGTCCCCTGCCTAGACATCTCATTGTCTCCCCAGAATAGAGGTTCAAACGAAAGCCCCTCCTGGTCTGGCTAGAAAACGTGCAGCCGCCGTCAGAACGGCACCCTTGGCACGGGAGTCTGGGGAGTAGTTCTCCAAAGACAGAGTGTGCTGTTTATGGAAGGGAGGCCGTTTAGCTGAGGACTGTCTGCAAAGGGGTATTTGAGTGGGGCAGATATACTGCTGCCCACTTTGGGAAGCCTAGGGAATGTCTCCAGTCCCAGCAGGTGCAGCCTGTGCCTCATGCTGTAGGCACCATCACAGAGATGCTGAGGCCAGCCCCCTTTCTCACTGATAGTGTACTTGAGAAACTCACACCCACCCAACCTGCTTCCAGCTCTTAAGCCTTTTCCTGTCCCTGATCCTGCGTGCCCCTCACCACAGCCCCAGAAGGAAGGTGATCTTCTCTGCGTTTTACAGATGAGGAAGCTGAGCCTGGAAGACATCACACAGGCTGTCCAAGTGTGGGAGACACTGTTGATGGCCACCCACTTTCTGGAGGCCGTGTCTTCCCAAGCGCACCAGCGGCTTCCCCCTGTGAGGAGCTGCGGCTCAGCCCGTGGGCTCTCTCTGGCTACAGGAATGTGCTCAGCCCATGGTGACATCCCTGGAAGCACCCCCGCCCCACAATTAATGAAGGTCGGAAGTTGGGGAATAAATACTCAAGCTTCTCACTCTTAGGTGGTGGGAGGGGTCGGGGGACAATGCTGAGGTGTGTTCCACACCATCTCCCAGCAGTCCCCTGTGGGACTGGGCTCCAGGACTTCCAGGTTTCCAACTCAGAGATGATTCCAATGCAGATGCTCTCAGAACGTGGGAAAGAGTTTATGAACTATTCAGTGAAAAAAAGAACCTTCAATTGTTTGCATTTTATAACCACAGCTACGTGAAAATGTGTGTCTAGCTTGTGGGTAAAGGTGAGAAGAGAAAGCACACGTCTGGGTGTTATGTTGCGTTTGGGTGGTGGGATTTGGGGTGAGCATCTTCCCTCTCCCTGATAGAATTCTAGAATCAGACTGGCCTGGGCTGGAATCATGCCTCCACCATTCATTCTAGTCTACTGGTCATATTGAGAGACAAACCATGCCAGAGCATGCAGAGGAAGGACCAACATTTTCGGCAGCAGGTATGACTGACTCCTCAAGCCCTCTTTGAGCTCCAGCTTGCTCAGGTCTGCTCACCCCTCTATTCTGGCTGCTCCCCGAATCAGCACCTGGTTCCTGGAGTAGAGGCCTTGGTCAGAGAGGGCCTCGAAGCTGGTGAGCTGGGCAATGGGGCCTGACTGATTCAGGGTCATCCCCTCAATGGAGGGCTGACACTTGGAACTTACTACTAAACTGCCTCACTGATGCCTGGGTATCAGGAGCAGTGCCTTGCCCCTTAAATTGCCCTCCTGGGGGGAATTATCCACAGCCCAATGTTGTGCTTGTCTGATGCTGGATGACGGCACAAATAACAATGGTGCTTGTCCTTAGATGGCCCCCACCCAGTGAACAAATCCATCAGTGGGACAGATGGGCTATGGGAGGGGACGTACCATGGAATGCTCTCTTTTGGTTTAGGCTCAGGGACGTCAGATTCCAAAGGCCTGTGGTGTTGGGAATGTAGGGATGTCATAGCCCAGAGCTGCCAAGCTAGACGGGGCCTCAAGGAGATGGGAGGAAAGGAGAGGGAGGCCAAAGGAAATCTGGCTGTGAGGCTGAAAAGAGGCCAGAAAGTGATAGAATGGATCAACAGGAATTTGCTTGTGAGTATAAGAGAAATAAGGCAAGTCCTTGATTGATCACAGGGTGTTGGTTATAGGAAGCCTAGAGTTGATGCATAGTAGGTCCTCAAAAAGTATTTGTGGTGCTAGACAGTTGTTCTATCAGCTTGGAACATCCTTCCTTCCCCACTGCTATGTGTGTAGCTCTACCTTTCTGTCCAGAGTCTGCTGAACGGCCCCTCCTTGATGAGGCCTTCCCTGATAACACTCCCTTCCCCGCTGTGGTCCATGTCATTTCCTTTTCAAGTTCACACTTACCTATATTCATTGCTCACCTTTTCTTTTCTTTTCTTTTTTCATTTTTTTTTTTTTGTTTGTTTTTTGAGACTGAGTTTCGCTCTGTCGCCCAGACTGGAGTGCAATAGCATGATCTTAGCTCACTGCAACCTCTGCCTCCTGGGTTCGCATGATTCTCTCACCTCAGCCTCCAGAGTAGCTGGGATTACAGACGTGTGCCACCACGCCCAGCTAATTGTTTGTGTTTTTAGTAGAGAGGGGGTTTCACCATGTTGGCCAGGCTGGTCTCAAACTCCTGACCTCAGGTGATACACCCACCACGGCCTCCCAAAGTGCTGGGATTATAGGCGTGAGCCCATGCTCAGCCCATTGCTCACCTTTTCTACCAGGCGACAGGCTTCTTATCTATGATAGATTCATTTGGGCCTGAATACTGTAACTGCTCATAGAAGGTCCTTAATGGATATTTGTTAAATGAATAGAAAATGTGTCAATGTTCGCCAGGCCAGACTCCCTTGGTTGGGCAGGGTCCTGGCCCCATCCACCCTGGCTGTGGTCAAAGCCTGAGAGTCGGCCTGCAGAGCTTCATTGGACTTCTCCAGTCTACTCTAAATGCTGGTGAATGGGGTAGACTTTGGCACTGTGATGTCTCTTCTTGGTGTTTCTGAGATTACCAACCAGATCACAGAGGAGCAGGGTGACAACAAATGTTTGGGGTCATGAATGTGAGGGACAGGATATTTAAAAGCATCTTGGATGGGAAAGACACTTGAGCAAGCTGAGGGGCTGTGCCAGCAGCCATTCACACCCATCTACAGCCCCTCACCTTCACCCCTTGTTTAGTTCCCATCCTCATCTCCCAATCTTCAGAGTGGCTATGACTGTGTCCCCACATGGCTCCCAGTTGCACGTCATGGCTTCTGATATCTTATGGATCATCCCTCCAATTGAGCCTCTGGCCTCATGCTCTGAACTCTTCAATCCATTCACTGTCCACGTACAAAGAGTCTGAAACAAGGTGCCAACAATGCAGTAATAATCTAGTTGGAGAAACAGGCACACATAGGCAAAAAAGGAATGAATGACCCCAGGCTGGTTGAACACAGAGTAGTGGGCACCTTTAGAAGACTTACGAACCCACGGGATCACACCTCTGGAAACTGCCTCCTGGTGCCACTGAGGTGGGTGGTCAGGGATCCCAGTGTTAGAGGATCCCATTCCCTGGCCACAGGGAATTGGGTCAGTGATGAACATGTCACCGAAGATGAACCTGGCAGATTCTTGCCCAGGGATGGAGGCCTCAGGTGCTACTGGGCAGGCCCCTCAAGTGGCTGGGTTGATTCCATGTACACTTGGAACTGTAGGATATTTCTAGACCTTGTTTCTATTTCTCCTACTACTTTCTTCCCTTCTCAATGCACACTGGCCTTCCTCACCTGGAAGGAAACACAGCTGCTGAACAGTTCTGAGTTTTGCCTCTTGAGCCTTCAACTACTGGAGAAGCGCTCATTCCCTCGGTCTTACGAGAAACATTCCAGAAGGACTCTGACTGCCCCACCTTGGGGCAGGTATCCATTCCCGGTCTAGTCACCTCTGGTCAGAGGTGGTGTGGCAGAGTTGGGTCATGCCAGCCTGTCCCTGTCTGGGAGAAGAAGTTATCTCATCCCCCAAGGTTGCTTGCTTCAGACACAATCTTGAACAAAGGTTGGGGCACAGAGCAGTAGGTCAGGGACTTGCACTCCTGTTATACCCAGCAAGAACATGTGGGGACAGACACTCAGGGACACTTGGGGCCTGTGGAAGACTGTGTCTCCCAACAATGCTGTGACGTGAAAACTCATGACCTCCATTACACAGGTCAGGGAATCAAGGCTCAGAGAGCTTCAGTGACTTGCTTGAGTGCTCTCACAGTGGACAAATGGCTTACTCTTTGTTGGGGACATGGAGGTGGGAGGTCAGGACTAGCCTGTGGACTCTGTGATGAGGTACTGGATTGAATATTCTGGGGGTTCAGAGAAAGACCACAGACACCGTATCAGTCTCCTCAAGCTACCATAACAAAATACCAGAGACTGGGGGGTTTAAACAACAGATGTTTATTTCTCACAGTTCTGGAGGCTGGGAAGTCCAAGACCAGGGTGTTGGCTGAGTCACTTCCTGGTGGGGGTTTGTGTACTTGAGTTGAGGGGGGGAGAGAGAGAGAGAGCTCTCTCTAATGTCTTTTCTCATAAGGACAATGTTATAGACTGAATGTTTATGTCCCCCAAAAATTTATATGTAAAAATCCTAACTTCCAATATGATGCTGTTAGTAGGTGGGGCCATTGGGGGGTGATTAAGTCAAAAATTGGAGCCCTCATGAGTGTGATTAGTACCCTAATTAAAGGGACCTCAGAGAGCGCTCTCATCCTCTTTCTGCCATGTTAAAATACAAGGGGAAATTGGCAGTCTGCAACCCAGAAGACAGACCTGACTAGAACCCAACCATTCTGACACCCTGATCTTGGACTTCCAGCCTCCAGAAACATGAGAAATAAATTTGTGTTGTTTATAAGCCACCCAGTCTATGATATTTTGTTACACAGCTGGAACTGAGACAGACACTAATCCTACTGTGAGGGCCCCACCCTCAAGACCCCACCTAACTCTAGTTACCTCCCAAAGGCCCCATCTCCTAGCACCATTGCACTGGGGGTTAAGATGTCAACAAACATATTTTCTTTTAAGAAAATTGCACATATAATTTTTTTGAGACAAGGTCTCTCTCTGTTGCTCAGTCTGGAGTACAGTGGCACGATCTTGGCTCACTGCAGCCTTGGCTTCCTGGGCTCAAGCAATCCTCCCACCTCAGCCTCCCAAAGTAGCTGGGACTACAGGGGCCCACCACCATGCCTGGCCATTTTTTTTTTTTTTTTAACATAGAGATGGAGTCTCACTATGTTGCCCAGGCTGGTCTTGAACTCCTGGCCTCAAGTGATCCACCCACCTTGGCCTCCCAAAGTGCTAGGATTACAGGAGTGAGCCACTGCACCTGCTCAAAAATATATTTTCTTTTTCTTTTACTTTTGGCAAGCTGTGATCAACATATAGATTTTGAGGATACACATTCAGTCTATAACAGATACTTTAGCCCAAAGCAATCTGATCTTCATTAATGAACTACTGAAAGCATCATCTCTCCTATTATAAAAGTAACACATGCTTGTGTTAAAAAGAAAAAAAAATGTAATAGAAGCAAAGAGTAGAACGTGTCAGGCCACCTCCAGTCTCCCTCCCCAAAGATAACCACTATCTTGTGTACAAGGAGGCCTCTTACAAAACTTAAAGAGACTGGAAGCAAGTGGAAATCACGGTCTTTTCATGTTTCAGACAAAACATCAGTAAGGCTGTGGGAACCTTTGGATTGTAGCATTTTAAACAGCTCGACCATTATATCTTATATATTGATATTTTTAAAGTAAAGAAAGTGGATGTAAAAATCTCTAGCCTAAGATTTTATCCTTATCCTTGAAAGACGGCTGGAGGCCAATCCCTCAGGGTGATCCCCTCTCCAGTCCTTGGGCTCATGACCTAAGGAGGATGACATATGTGACCCAGGGCTCTGGGACCACCCCAAGGATTCAGTAAGTTCTCAGCAGGCCTCTGCCTCGAGCCCTGCAGGCTGAGCCCTAGCAGACCCTGAGAGGCCGCTGAGTCCAGCTCCTCCACTGCAGTGATGAGAAGTTAAGGCCCAGAGGGGGCGAGCTGCTTTCTCAGGGTCACACAGCCCAGGGGCTCATGCTCCCAGCCAGGGCTTCCCAAAGCCCTCCATGACACTGTAAAACTTACACTGGGCCAGGCATGGTGGCTCATGCCTGTAATTCCAGCACTTTGGGAGGCTGAGGTGGGCGGATCACCTGAGGTCAGGAGTTCAAGACCAGCCTCACCAACATGGTGAAACCCGTCTCTACTAAAAATACAGAAATGAGCCAGACGTGGTGGCAGGCGCCTGTAATCCCAGCTACTCAGGAGGCCGAGGCAGGGGAATGGCTTGAACCCGGGAGGTGGAGGTTGCAGTGAGCCGGGATCGCACCACTGCAGTCCTGCCTGGGCGACAGAGCAAGACTCTGTCTCAAAAATAAATAAATAAATAAATAAACAACAACAACAGAAAACTTATACTGAACCTGAAAGATGCACAGCCGCAAACCTAGACCACTTTTTCTCTCTGCTTTTCCTCCCTTCCCAGGGCAAGGAGAACTTTAGAGGCGAACTCCCCATGAGCACAGGCCTAAGCAAAGGAATGGATCACCCAGGCATTCTCTTCCCAGGCACATACCCGGGAAGCAGTGTGGGTTTCCTGTAGGAGGCTTCTGGAGCCAGACGGGCTTGCACGCAAATGCTGGCTTCCTATCCACTTGCTGCAGGACGGTGGGCGAGTCACTTCACCTCTCTCTCTGAGCTTCAGATTCCTCATTCTGAAATTTAGGTCCAATAATACCTCCCTTGGGGGCCAGTGTGAGGACTGAAGGTATATCCTACCTACAGTAGGATATACCTACCTGTGTGTAGGTATATAGGATACCTGTGTGTAGGTATATCCTACAATATAGGATCATTTGAGGTGAGGAGTTCAAAACCAGCTTGGCCAACATGGTGAAACCCCGTCTCTACTAAAAACACAAAAAGTAGCTGGGTGGTAGTGGCACACGCCTGTAATCTCAGCTACTTGGGAGGCTGAGGCAGGAGAATCACTTGAGCCTGGGAGGCAGAGGTTGCGGTGAGCCGAGATCACACCACTGCACTCCAGGCTGGGTGACAGAGCGAGACCCTGTCTCAAAAAAAAAAGAAAAAAAAAACTACAATGAAAACTAAACTGTTACTAGGTCCCAGCTAGACATGCCAACTTGCTGGAGGCTCTGAGTCTGAGGGCTGGGCTTTCTTTACTAAAAAGTGGAATTAGCAGAGGGAGTTTGAGAGGCATTAAAGACCTGTAAGCACCAAGCCCAGGGTTTCACTTACATTCACTCACCAGGATTGTCAGAGAAATGAAAAAGAAAGAACTTCAGATAATGCTATTCAATGCCAAGTCTGTGTACCTCAACCCCTACACTTGTGTCCCAGGCCACCAGCATTTATCTCATTTCTCATGAAGGTGTGTGTCTGTGTGTCAGGGAGTGTGGGGGGGTTGGTTCCTTTTCTAAGAGAACCTGCAACTCACCAGCTGTGCAAGTCCAGGTGGGTGATTTAACCTCTCTGTGCCATAGTTTCTTCAGTGGCAAAGGAGGAAAATACAATCAATTCTGTTTCTCCCTCTCTCTTTTTTTTTTTTTTTTTTTTTTTTTTTTTGAGACAAGTTTCACTCTGTCACTCAGGTTGGGGTGCAGTGGTGCAATCTTGGCTTACTGCAACCTCTGCCTCCTGGGTTCAAGCGATTTTCCTGCCTCAGCCTCCTGAGTAGCTGGGATTATAGGCGCACGCCACCATGTGTGGCTAGTTTTTGTATTTTTAGTAGAGACGGGGTTTCACTATGTTGGTCAGTCTGGTCTACAATCAATTCTTATTTGCAGTAATTATGTTCTATAAAGTTACCAAGAATGCTGAATTAGCAATACTGAACCTTTGCTCCTAGGGGAAAAACAGAGTTAGGTTTCTGTGAACCCCTGGTCACATTTTCATCAACTGATCAGTACATCGCCTTGTTTCAGGTGTGTTTCTGTTTAAAGACACCTTATTTAATATTGTTGATTCATTAACGCTGAACCTGCGGCCACAGCGCCGTAACTCATGGCTGAACAAAGCTCATCTAACACACCATTTTCTCTGAAAGGCATTAATTACAGCCTTCTTATATTTAAGCACACCAGACGGCACCTTGCGCTCTGCATGGGGGCAGTTTGAAATAGTGAAATCACCAACAAAGTGTGCAAACATGTGAAGAGCAGGACACTAAATAGATCACACAAAGGACACTTGTTTGCCAAATGAGAGCTGGAACAAGAAGGCAGAGTGTCATCTTGTTCTACTTCAGCAGGTATCAGGTTATATCAGGTGACTCAAAATTTTTGCCACTTTGTGCGTGTCCACGAATCACCCTGAAAGCAGTGTGAATACTGACTGGGGGATGAAAGTGAATTTTTGTGAGTAGGCAAACTCACAAATAGGGAGTCCATGAATCACGAGGGTCTAGTGTAGGCTCATCCCTCGGGTTGTCACACAGGTGATGGTGACAGCCAGAGCCCTTTAGCACAGTGGTCATAGCAGATCCTCAGTCCATGGGGATCGTTACTGCGGTCGTTTTGCTCCTTGCAGGTTCTCTGACTTCAGGCGATTAGACTTGGGGCATTGAGGCACCTGCTTTCAAAACTGTGCTGTGAGACCGGGCAGCGGGATGTGCAAGGAATGGCCCAGCATCAAGCTGGCACTCAGAGCCTTTGTTGATTCTGAGTTAAACTTCCTCAGCACCTTCAAGTTCAATTTTAAGGAGGATATGCCCACTCCTCTGCCAGTGGAGGCGGGGATGCCAAGGTGGGGAGACCGAAGCTGGACCCTGAGAGTGACGGCCTTCAGAAACTTTGCAGTCTAGGCTTCTCTCCCCACGACCTGGTCTCTGCCCTGGCACCTACCTTGAAGGGTGTCTGGGAGGCAGATTGGGGCCAGGTGGTGGAGGATAGCTGGGCACAGAAGTTGGGTTGTGTGTTTAGGGCAGAAGGGAACCATGGAAGTTTGTGGTGCAGGAGTGTGATCAGGATGGCGTGGGCTTTCAGAAGGCAACTCGGGTGGGAGCAAGGAGGAGTGGGGCTAGAAACAGGGCTGGGAAGAGCCGGTGGTGCTGCCCCTGGGATGGGGAAGGCCGAGAGAAGCCAGCCAAGGAGGCCTTCCGAGGTCTCCCGGGTCTTGAGAAGTCTCGTATTTCTCCCTGTGTGGTGGCTGCGGTTCACCCCGAGAGAGTGCTGGGGGGCTGCTCCTCTTCCCGGGGCTTTGTCTGCCAAAGCTACTCAACACAGAGGACTCCCCAGTGCTCAGCCACCATTCCTCTGCTCATTAAATTTTTCAGTAAGAAAAATGGTCACCAAAGAGCGGCGAGGTAAAGCTTCACCAGCGCTCTTGTGGCAGATGAATGAGCCAGACACAAGCGTGCCAGCGCCTCCCTCCTCAGTCTTCCACAGCAAGCAGTGCGCTACCCTGCCTACATGCATGCGAGCATAACACCCCTGGGGGCACACACGTGTGTCCACAGACATGCATGTATGTGCACACCTACATCAGCACCATCAGGTGGACACATAGTGCCTAACAGTACACTGTGCGCCACACACACATGACGCGGCACAACCCAGGGCTAGGAGCAGGGGCGTGGGAGTCAGGCGACCTGGGTTTGCATCCCAGCTCTGCAACTTGCTGGGTAAGTTACTTAACCTTCCCAGCCCTGGTTTCTCATCTGCAAAATGGGGGCTGATAAGAGATCCTCCCCCAATGGTACTGGGGGGTTGAGGGAGTTTACAATGCATAAGGCCTGGCACGAGGGCTGGCACACATAGCCTCCTTCGGTGTTGGGTATCGCTGTTTCTCATCATTGTTAGAAAGGACACACATCACACAGCACAGCTCCAGAGGCTCCTCCTCCACCAACTCTTCCATCTCTAACTCCCAACACCTTCATAAACACCTGAGAGGTGGGGGCCTTAAGGCTATCTGAGAGGTGCTGACAGCTTATTTCTACATTGTGCACTGTGGGCTGTTCACTTGTCACTTTGCTAATGGCATATCTATCATTTTAGGGGCTGAGCAAAAACTTCCACTTTAAAATCCTGCAGAGATGGGAGAAAGAAGGAGGGATGAGAGGAAGGGGAAGTGTGGAGTGCATCCCCTTTCTGGCTCCAGCCCTTCCTGAGGCCAGCTGCATCTTCTTGGCTCCTCTTAAACCACATTCATGGCCTTCCAGCAAACTCCTCTTTTTGATTAAGGAGTATTAGTTGGTTTCTGTTCCTTGCAGCCAAAACCAATCCAGAGCCAGGTGAATGAGGCACAGCTCCTCCCTTCCTGGAGCCCAGTCCAGCACAGGACAGGCAGATGGGCAGCCCAGGGCAGTCCCCTGCAAGCTGTGCTGGGACAGGGAGGGTGGGCAGCTGGGAGCACACAGCAGGAGCTGACTCAAGCCCAGGTGGACAGAAAGGGGCTTTTTCCAAGGTCAAACAGGAAGGGAAGGAAAATGGCAGCCAGGGCAGGGAAGCAGCATGCCAGACCCCACCAAGCCAAGAGCCTGGCATATTTTACACATCAGCACTGATTACGTTACACCCATCAGAAGCATTAACGATCCCTGCTGCTGGGCCAGCTCACAGCCCCCAGGCCTTTCCCCTCACATGGTCTTGGTGCGCACAGTATTATTCCTCCACTCCCAGGGGAGGAAGCTGAGGCTCAGACGGCCCTACCTTTTCCTTCCAGCAGATTCCAGGAAGTAACCCCAGGCTGAGGTCGCACTGGAACATCCATCTGAGGCCACAGAGAGATGAGGAGAAGGAGGGGCCTGACGCCTCCATAGAGCCAATGAGGGCCAAAGGGACCACCATTCTGGAGGCAGCGAAGGCTTCCCAGGGGAGGGTGCTGAGGGGAGGACTAGGGGCTGACAGAGGGGAGCAAGCAGTGGGCACCCAAGCACAGGACAGCAGGGACTGCCCACAGGCCAGGCAAAGTCTAGGCGGTCTGGGTGGAGCCCTTCTGGGCACTCTGGGTCTCAGGGAGGATATATTAAACTGGGGGTGCAAGGAAGGCGCTAGGGGCTAGGGGAACTTTGATGGTTGACTGCATTTATCCCACATCTGTGCACCTGACCCTAATTGAAAAATATTTATATTTAGATCTATTTACATATAGAGAAAGGCAGAGACAAAGCGGGAGAAGGTGGGTGATTACTTTGTGCGAGGCAGGTATGTAGTACTGTCTGATTTCATTGTTTCAGCCATCCTGTGAGAGAAGCATCCTTACTCTCCTTTTTCAGATGAGGAGATGAAGGCCAGGCAAGGTGGCTTACGCCTGTGATTCCAGAACTTTGGGAGGCTGAGGCAGGTGGATTGCTTGAGCCCAGAGTTTGAGGCTTGTCTGGGTGACAGAGTGGGACCTTGTCTCACACATACACACAAGAATAAGAGATCGAGGCTCTGAGAGCAGTGCTGCTGCCCAAGGTCACACAGCTGGTAAGTGGCTACAGAGCTGCCAGGCTACAGTAAACCACTCTAGGCCAGTGCCCGTCTTACCAGCTGACCCACTGTCTGCAGCTACAGCTGTGAGCAGCCAGGAGAGGCGTCATGGGGCCCCCTCAGCACAGCTCAAGGGCTTCACTCACGTGCATGCCATCCTTGCAACAATTCTGTATGTCATGAACCTCATGAGCCTCACTCTTCCCCACCTCCCTTCTGCGTCCTGCTCTCCTCTCTCTCAGAACTTATTCACTCTTGGTTTACACACACTTCTAACAAGTGATAGGGCGTAAAGAGCACTGATCCGTGAGAGTCCCAGGGCAAGTCTGTTAGTATTTGTTTCTCTTCCCCTATCTGGAAAATGGAGATAAAAATAAGTGCTTAGGGCTGAGGGTCTCTCCCAGGTTAGAGAATCTCAAAGTCACAGTGTCCTTCATAGAACACCATGACATTTTACATAATTAATTCCATAGTTTAAAAAAGAACAAATTTGTGGAAGAAAATATGACTGTATATCATATCTGTGGGGTATCTTATTTAAACATTACACACAGAAATCAAGAAAATGCTTCCCTTTCACTTTAAGTTTTTCTCTATAAACTGGGCGAAATCTCACCATATGATGCTCCAGGCAGGACACCCAGGGGCAATGTGTTCCATGGGTGCCCAGTTTGAGAACTCCTGGGCTGGAGATAGGAAACTAGGGTTCCAGCCCCTGCTTGGCCATTACCCTGCTGTGTGACTTTGGACAAGTCACTCACCTGCTCTGGGCTTCTGTTTCTCCCTGCACACAGTGAGGGGTGGGAGTGGCTAGAGATCATCTGAGGTCCTTTTCAGTTCCAGCCTTTGATGATGGACTTAACGCCTGCACCTCGGTGTCACATCCACGATCCCCACGGGCTAGGGTCAGGCTGGAGATCATCTTTCCCTCAGGTTGCCACTGTGCCTCCACCCCCACCCATGGGGAACCATAAAAGGGAGCTGTTGGGCCAGGGAAATGCTGCGCCCCTCCCTCAGAGGAGATCCCCATCTCCCTCTGGCTCCCCAGTCTCAGGCCTCAAGCCCTTAAATAATTGTCTGAGGGGGATCCAGGCTATTAAAGTAATTTACATAGTAATTAACAAGGTTCCATTAGCTGATTCCTGGAGCCAGAGCACTCTGCCTCCATTTCCCTTTAGGGGTCCGCCATCCCAGGGTGGGACCGGGGTTTGGCTGGGGTTTGACTGCAGAGCAGGGAAAGAAGGAATTTTCCATGCTGGCGTGTGGCAGCTCCACACCCAGGGAAGAGGAATAATGACTGTATGAGGGACCAGCTGGCTGGGTAATGAGGTCTGGGGCAAGGAGGTGCCTTGTGAGCACTCAGGGCCTGAAACCCTGAGAAGAAAGACAAACGCGAGGCTGCCACGTGTGTTCCGCAGCCCAGGCCCTGGTGCCTCCAAAAAGTCCTGGTTCAAGATGACATAAAATGTCTCGTGTCCTTCTGTGCCTCCTGATGATAAAAATCTGTATTTGACCATAAAAAGGCACAACCTTGGTTGTACCTTTGAGCCTGGGAGGGAGAGCCTGTTTCCTCCACTGTGGGGATGAGGAAACTGAGGCCTAGACAGGTGAGCTCCCAGGGTTACACAGCCTGGAAGTAGCAGAGGGCAAGTAGAACCTGGATCCCCAGACAGAACCCAGCTTCTCCCCCACTTGGCCAGGGGTTTCTAAGCAGCTCCATGGAACCCCAGGGGACTCTCAGTGTGGTTTGAATAAGGGGTTGTTGAGAAGACCCGAAAGCCTTCCCCCATAGTTCCTCACATCAACTAGGACAATATTTCCATATTGGACTTTTAAGAAGGATTTCATTTGCATCCCATTGGCTAGGAAAGCTTTTAAAAGCACTGTTCTACAAGCCTGTCCCAAGAAGGTCTCTGTCATGGGGCCGCTTCATCACACGCCTCTACTTGTGAATGGAGGTCCCTGAGACTACACAACCCAGCGGAACTGAGACCCAGTCTGCACTGGGGTCCCATATTTCTGGCCTTGGTCTCCCTACAGACTCCCCGCCAGTTATGTCTGCGCTCTCCTGTCTGCTGGGCACCTGCCCTGGTGGTGGGACCCCTGCTTTTCCCACTGGGCCTGGCTGGGTGGGCCGTTCTCTTGTTCACTCTATTGTCTCTGTGGAGACTGGCCAAGGAAAAAGAGACAATAAGGGTGGGGAACGACAGTGACGCTGGGGTCTCAACAAGAGTTGAGTCATTTTCCTGCACGTGTTCATTGAACAAACATTTCCAGGCCTATCTAAGCTAGGATCTGAGGATAAAAAGGTAAATGAGGCTGAGTACGGCCCTCGGAGAGCTTTGGGTCACCTGTGGGAGACAGACTGCCCGACAATGGTCCCCCATAGACTGTGTTCTGGGGGCTGTGCTGGGGGTCTTCTGGAGCTCAGGAAGGGACGGGAGGAGGTGGGTTGGCCCTGATGGGGATGGCAGGGGAGATGTCAGGGCAGGCCACGCAGAACTGAAGAAGCCAGAGCTCCTTTTTGAGGGAGTTTGTGAGGGGAGGGGCGGGAGCACACCCCAGCTAGAGGGAATGGCATGAGCAGGAGAGCAGAGGGCAGTCGATGGCTTAGTCCTAGTATGTGATGTGCGTGGCAGAAGTGGGGCACGGGGAGGCGGGTGGCAGCCGGGCCAAGTGAGGGTTCTTTGGCCCTCAGGCCCCACTGGCTTCCTGCTCTCCTCTGCGGTTCCCCTCCAAAGCCCCTCTCTTTGAGGCACCTGAGGGGCCAGTTAGGCTTTGGGTAGGGGTCAACAGGGACTCACAGCCCAGAGCACCCCACATTGGTGCTCCACAATCTGTGCTTTCCTGTCCTCTGAGCACCTGGCCTGAGCCTTGCCCCTGGCTGGAGGCAGGGCAATGGGGCTCAGCGCTGCTCTCCTGGAGGCCTGGGGGCAGGGTGGAGAGAGTCACAACAAGGGAGTTAGCAATTTCTCCTTTCTGGGCCTCTTGTCGCACTTTCTAGACAATAATGGGGTGGTAGCTGGAGATGGCTGAAGCCCCTTCCAGACTGGACTCCCCATTACAAAGAAATAACTTGGCTCCCCAAATGAGTTTGGCTCCCCAAGAAGCAGAGCCTGAAACAAGGATCTGAGCACAAGGAGTTCATCTGGGAGGGGTCCCAGGAAGCCCCAGTGGGGATGTGAGCGAGGGGTGGCAAGGAGAGAACGCAGGGTGCCCCAGGAGCAGGTGCCACCGTGGGCAGCTGAGGCTCGTGCCTCCAGTGAGCCCCGGGACGCGTGGAACACACATCTTCAGAGTCATCCTGTCAGAGGGAGAGGAGATCGGGGTCTTTAGCCCCCAACTCCTATCTGTCTTTTGTTGAGGGTTGCTCTCGGGAGCATGAACTTCCCAGCATTTCCGGCCAGCCCCACCTTGGGGGCAGCCTCCTTCTGCAGCCAGGAAAGGTGGTCAGGCAGAGAGTGGCAGGGGCTTGGCATTGCCATGAGGGCAGCTGTGCGCAGGGAACAGTGCTTCCAAAGGGAGGCCGGCCTGGCAAGGAGAGTGTATTCCCCACACACTGAGACCCGAAGGGGCACCAGTGGCATTTCCTGAGTCACACTACCAGTTAGCAATAGGCCACACTGAGAAGCCAAGTCCCCTGACTCATCAGCCAGCGCTCCTCCTGCCACTGTGTTTCTCTTCTTGTCTTCTCTCCCCTGGGAGAGTCCGGGCTCTGCATCCTCCTTGCCCATCCTCCCTCACATGGCTTAATAATAGCACTTTGGCAGCAGATATGAATGTCTTGAAAAAAAAAAAAAAAAAAACACCAAATGGTTCAAATCTGTGAAACTTTGAGCCCTTCACAGAAAAAGGCCTTACCATCTCCGTGTTTCCACCTCAGTCCTTGACCCAGTGCCCAGCACAAGGTAGGCCCTCAACATGCAGATGAACTGACATCTTGGCCAGTTGCTGTGTGGTATGGGCAATTCCTACACCTTCTTACCTGTTCCCTCATTTGAAAAATGGGTGCAGGGTCAGGCTCGGTGGGTCACACCTGTAATTCCAGCACTTTGAGAGGCCAAGGCAGTCGGGTCTCTTGAAGTCAGGAGTTCGAGACCAGCCTGGCCAACATGGTGAAACCCCATCTCTACTAAAAATACAAAAATTAGCTGGGCATGGTGGCATTTGCCTGTAATCCCAGCTACTTGGGAGGCTGAGGCAGGAGAATCGCTTGAACCCAGGAGGTGGAGGTTGCAGTGAGCCGAGATCGTACCACTGCACTCCAACCTGGCAACTGAGCCAGACTCTGTCTCAAAAAAAACAAAAAAAAGAAAAGAAAAAGAAAAAGAAAAATGGGTACAAATGCCCGTTCTGCCAACTTCCTTGGGTTGTTGTATCAGCTATTCAGCAGGATGCATGGAAGGCACTTAGTAGGTGCTCAGCAAGTGTTTGCACCTATGGAAAACATTTGGGAAACTGCACAGGGCTTTCACTCCAGAGGGAGTGGGGCAGTCGCCGAGGTGAGCCGGCAAGAATGCATTCTGAGTCAAAAGATCCACCTCTTTCCTGGCTGGTTGCCTCTCGCCCTCCTCCCATCTCCCCCGCCAACCCACATTCCCAAGTCCCCAAAGATCATGAGTCAGGTTTTCCACCTCCTGCGATTTCAAAGCTCCCTGCCAGCCAAGCTGTTTTGCAGACCCAAGTCGATAATGACAAATTCTTCCCTCCTCGCCCTCCACTGGCGAAACCACGGAAAGTATTTGAAACACGCAGCCTGGGAATGTGCAAACTTCCATTCGCCCGGCTTGGCAGGGGCCAGCAGTTTCTCAGCCAGCATTTTTGACTAAGACTCCTGCAGCTCAGGTTTCCAGTGAGCTCATCAGCCCAGTCCTCCAACAGTGTTTATACCTTTTTTTTTTTTTTTTCCTTCAGAAAGTTAACCCTACAACAGATTCTGAATCATACAATCCTTAGGAGTACGGCTTCCTTGTTGGTGGAGGCATGGTTTCAGACCCACCTCAGAAAGGCTGGCCTTGGCTTGCCCCACAGGGCTCCTCTGAGCACCCATCAGGGGCCTACGTGGCCTGAATCAGAGGATTCTCTGCTGAAAGGGACACCCAGAGGTCTTCCCATCCATCTTTTGCTTCCATAAAGATCCGGTTAACCCATTTCAGGTCTCTGCAACTCTGTGTTAAAAATATCCTCCCGGGGAGATGAAGGAAGGGAGAAAGGACGAAAAGACCGGAGACTCTGAACCTAGATACACCTGGACGTCAATTGCACTTCTGTCTCCACTCAGTTTCTTCATCTGCAAATGGCAATAGTAATCCCCACCTCCAGGTTATTTGGCGGTTTAAGTGACCCCCTATGAATGCATCTAATACGATTTCTGCCTACAGTAGATGCACACTAGTTTTCTCTCTTCCTTATTTCTTAGTCACAAATTCTACTTTCTCATCACAACGTTATTTGGTGAATGAATGAATGAAGGTCTTCTTGACATAGCCAAATCTTCCCTGCTCTTGATGATCCCCTACTTCTCTCAAGTTGACAGTTCAAGGGTCTGCATCAAATAGCCACTGAGCATCATTCCAGGCAGAGAGCAGAGCTAGGCCTCACAGACTCCCTGACAACCATAGTCTCTGCTGCAAAAGATTTTCTGGTCTAATGAGGGAACAGGCACCGTGAGGGAAACAAAAGAATGGACAACATGTTGTCAGCTGGAGAGATGTTCAGAATTATTTTACTCACCCACTTATACATTTTCCTTCATTTCCAAAATAAGCATTTACTACAGGAGGAGGAGGGCCTGGCCATCCCTCACCCCTGGTGGTGGGTCTGAGGGCTTCTAAAGGAAGCCCTTTTTGTTTGACATCCTTAGTTCTACTTGCTGTGAAGTGATCTATAATAGTGCTTTGGAAATTAAAAGACATGATTTTCCCTCCTCCTCGAACACTCTTCCCATCTCATCCACCTTGAGCACGCAGGGCCCAGCCAAGAGAAGATGGGCTAAGGGGGGTTCCGAAGAAGGTGGTTTACTGCAGATGGGTTCTCAGGGTAACGGAGTGTGGGGAGCTGGATGGGCAGTGAGGATGTGGTCTCAGCTGGAGTCCAGCTCAGCCTGACCCCACGGAATGTTGGGGCAGGAACTACCCCTCCGAGCTCAAACCCCAGGACCTCTCAGTCAAGGGAGCTGGCCTCTGTATCCCTCTGTCACTGAGTCTGATATCAGAGCGGGCAGGGAGGGGTACCTTTCCAGTTGAGGTGGCTTCTCTTCGACCAAAGGCAGTTTTCTGCAGAAAAGGGTGGCTGTGAACTTTAGCAACCAACACTCGCAGCAGTGGAGAGATGGGTGTCCTGGCCATGTCCTGTGTAGGGAGCCTGGGCGGGGCACCCACAGCATCCACTATGGGGAGGGGGGCAAGGAAAGATTAGGAAGGAGCATCAAGAACTCCACCAATTTTTTCCCAAGCTGTATACAAGGTTCTATAAATTTGTCCCCATCTTTCCGTCTTTTGCTGAGCATACTGAGAAGGACCAAGGAACACAGCAGAAGCCACACACCTGTGGGTGGGGCAGGGTCACTGTCCAGGGAAGGTGGACTGAGGGGGCTTTAGGGAGACAGGTGCAGGTCTGAGGGGGCAGCATGGAGGGGGCCTGGCCCTTCCCCACTCAGCACCTAGAGTGTCCTGCCGTCATTTACCGCCCGGGGAAAACTGACCTCCCTGCCCCTCCCAGGCCCAGCACATCGTTCCCTCTGTCTTAGTTGACTCAGGCTGTGGTAACAAAATACCACAGATGGGGCAGCTAATAAACGGCAGAAGTTCATTTCTCACAGTTCTGAAGGCTGGGAAGTCCAAATCTGCACTGGCACATTTGGCGTTTGGTGAGGACCCACATCCTTGTAGATAGCTGTCTTCTCACTGTTACCTCAAATGAAAGAAGGGAGAAGGGGTCTCCCTTGGGCCTGTTTTATGAGGCACTAAATCCCATTAATGAGGGCTCCATCTTCATGACCTGATCACCTCCTGATGCCTTCACCTTGAAGCTTCGGATTTCAATATATAAATTTGGGGGAACACACGTGCACACCACACCACCCTCCTCTGAGCGCCTTCTGCATTTGGAAGGCACAGACCCACCTGGCTGCAAGCACGTGCTCTGCCGCCCTGAGCTGACTGGGAACTATTAAAACAAAAACTTCATTTTCTTTTTTTTTTTTTGGCAGGGGGGTTTCCAAGTATGTAGCTCAGTGCCTTGGCTTACAATAGGTGTCCGATATATATTATTGAGTAAGTAAAATACTAGATTCTTTAGTTTTTCTAAGGAATGGGGAAAGACCCTCTCTGATGTCACCCATTCATCAAGGGCTGCACTCATATTCTTGTAGGGCCTGGGCTGTCCTTGCCCTCTGTGCCACCACCACCAGCCTCAGCCCAGCCAGGGCTGAAGCCTCCCTTGGCCCCACAGAATCCTGCATGGAAGCCTCAGGCTAGGGTGGCCAGTGGGACGTAGCAGGACAAAGGGCTCCTGCTGGTGTACTGACTCCACAGCCTTCATTTATATGACATGTGACTACATCACTCAAAACCTAGTGCCTGGCCTTGGTTGGTGCAGGTAATGATGATAGAGGCTCATTTATGCAAGATTATCCTTTTATCACATTTCCAGACTCATTTATGAGGCTCATGTTTCTCCCCGAGGGCGTCATCAAGCAAGTTAAGTTGTACTATTTCCCTCCCGCAGCGAACTGGCGGGAGCCTCCCTCATTGACGGATGAGGCCCGCTGCCTTTGCCAAATAGGGTCGGCGTGATGGATCTTTTACTTGTGAATATTATAGCTGGAAATTAGCATGTTTATTGAGGTAGAATGTGTCTGTTTACATTCCACTACCCATGGCATTACCTCTTATGACCTGACTTATTTAGTTGAGGATAAGCACAAATGATCCGCATTTTGGCACCCACAAAAAATTAATGAACTTGCAGATAGAGAATTCAGCCTTAAGTAAACACACCAGCGAGGTGAGTGGGAGCAGAAGGGCCGGGACAGGGGCTGGAGAGCTGGGTGCTAAGCAAGGTAGCCCTCCTGGTGATCTGCCCTGACCTGGAAGGTGCAGGAGGTCGGGGGTGGAGGAAGGTGGGACTGTGTGATCCAGCATCCTCAAGCAGAGCCCAGGGCCAATGCCCCACAAGTCAGCTGAGTCAAGGTGGCTTCTGGGTGATGGAGGAGGGAGGTGAGAGAAGACCTGGGCTGTGAACTCCTCTCTTGGGGATTCTCCTGGGCTACCTGTGTCTTTGATCAGGAGTGAGAAGCCTGGTCCAGGCTACAGACCTAGGGTGGGGAGGGAGGATGTGTGGACAAGGACAATGAAAATTCAGGTGAGTGATGACAGCACTCAAGAGTCTAAGCTGCCACCTGAGACTACTCCTCTCCTAAGCATTCCATCTTCTGTGTCTGTGAAACCCAGCTTTTCTCTCCACCCCGTTTGTTTATAGGCACCATGATCTGGGGTGAAAACACTCACTAACTCAACATTTTCTTGTTTTATTTTTTTTTTATTTTATCTAAAAAAAATTTTTTTGAGATGGAGTCTCACTGTGTTGCCCAGGTTGGGGTGCAGTGGTGCAATCTCAGTTCACTGCAACCTCTGCCTCCCGGATTCCAGTGATTCTCCTGCCTCAGCCTCCTGAGTAGCTGGGACTACAGGCGTGTGCCACCATGCCCAGCTAATATTTTTGTATTTTTAGTAGAGACAGGGTTACACCATGTTAGCAGGAAGGTCTCAATCTCCTGACCTCATGATCTGCCTGCCTCGACCTCCCAAAGTGCTGGATTACAGGTGTGAGCCACCATGCCTGGCCAACATTTTCTTATTTTAGAAGAGGAAACTGAGGTTCAGAGAAGTGGAATGATTTTTTTTTTTTTTTTTGACAGAGTCTTGCTCTGTCACCCAGGCTGGAGTGCAGTGGCATGATCTCAGCTCACTGCAAGCTCTGCCTCCCAGGTTCACACCGTTCTCCTGCCTCAGCCTCCCAAATAGCTGGGACTACAAGTGCCCACCACCATGCCCAGCTAATTTTTTTTTTTTTATATATTTTTAGTAGAGACTGGGTTTCACCGTGTTAGCCAGGATGGGCTTGATCTCCTGACCTCGTGATCTGCCCGCCTTGGCCTCCCAAAGTGCTCGGATTACAGGCGTGAGCTACCACGCCTGGCCAGAAGTGGAAGGATTAGACCAAGATCTTAGAAGTGGAGGCAAACCAGAAGCCTGGCTCCCGAGTCCCCTGCTGCCCCCCTGATGTAACCGCCCAAGGGGTTCACCTTGCCACTGCCTAGACAGAGCTGATTCATCAAGACAGGGGAATTGCAATAGAGAAAGAGGAATTCATGCAGAGTCGGCTGTGTGGGAGACCGGAGTTTTATTATTACTCAAATCAGTCTTCCCGAGCGTTCAGGGAAGAGAGTTTTTAAGGATAACTTGGTGGGTGGGATGAGCCAGTGAGCCAGGAGTGCTGACTGGTCAGGGATGAAATAATAGGGAGTCGAAGCTGTCTTCTTGTGCTGAGTCAGTTCCTGGATGGGGGACACAAGATCAGATGAGCCAGTTAATTGATCTGGGTGATGCCAGCTGATCCATTGAGTACAGGGTCTGCAAATTATCTCAAGCACTGATCTTAGGAGGAGTTTAGGGAGGGTCAGAATCTTGAGGCCTCCTGCTGCATGACTCCTAGACCATAATTTCTAATCCTGTGGCTGTTAGGCCTACAAAGGCAATCTAGTCCCCAGGCAAGAAGGAGGTCTGCTTTGGGAAAGGGTTGTTACCGCCTTTGTTTAAACTATAAACTAAGTTTCTCCCAAAGTTAGTTCAGCCTATGCCCAGGAATGAACAAGGACAGCTTGGAGGTTAGAAGCAAGATGGAGTCAGTTAAGTTAGATCTCTTTCACTGTCTCAGTCATAATTTTGCAAAGGTGGTTTCAGTCCCTCCCTTTGGGATTTATAACACCTTAATCTTAAGGTGTAGGCTATGAGGATAGGAAAAGGCTGTCGATCGCTCTGGCTTCTTCCTGCTGACGAGGGACATTGTGGGAATGGGAGTGAACCCCAAGGTGAGAAGAGTGGAAATGCTTTGTAACTGTCTGAGTGTACTCATGCAGGCCTGGCTGGGCTTCCAAGGCTTGTGTGGGAAAAACATTAGTGTTCTCATCTATAGTTTTACTACAGTGTTTAAGTAAACAGCCTCCTATAAGGTAATAATGAGTCCTAGGATTAGAAGTACAATTCCCAATTTTAAAAGCAAAGATTTGAAAGCATTAGTTTGGGGACTTCTAACCCACAAAGAATTTAGAATTTAGTCTAAACTGCAGGAAAAAAACTCAAGAACAGTTAACAACGGTGTACTATAGTTTTCTTTTGAAGCATAACTTTTCTCTCTCCAGTCCCCATTTGTCTTAAAAACAAATCATGATAGGACTGATTTGTTTACAAAATAATACCGTACTTGGCTTGACTATTTGCATAACGTGCAGCAAGAATAATTATTTTTCACTTAGGCTTTTTAAGTTGGCTTTGATAGAACTCTGTTCCATGAAGAATCTCAAATAAGACTTTTTAAAAGCTGAGCTCGGCCATGGGTTTATACCCTCAAATACCTATGAGTTTGGCAAATTCCTCTCCTTTTGAGGTTCCAGGATAACTTGGGATTTCTGGGCCTGTTAGAAAGTGATGTTCTTTACTTACCACAGGTCAGAAACCTTGTACAGAGACTCTTTGTGGACAAAGTATGAGGCCAGATGCACCAACGGGCTTTAATTGGCTCTATAAGTCAACTTTGATTCTTTAAAGGAAGCAGGCCATTCCAGTCAAAGCCTTGGTAAAATAACCAATTTTCCAAATTGTGTCCTGTTACAAAAGAAAACAGATTCTTATTGCACTTATGCAATTAGCTATACTGCCATAAATTGAGAATACTCACAAATAGTTTCCAAATTCTGGAGAAATCAGGTAGAGAGGAACAAATATGCTCCAAATTTTGTTCACAGGAGTGTATTTTACTCATTTGTTAAAAGTTGCAAATAGCTCTAAAGAAATAAGTTCTCTTCACTCTGAAAATAAAAGGTTTAGCAGTGATTAACACAATAGCTCTCCATGAGAGTCCTAGAAGTTTGGTTTTTTTCCCTCTAATCCAATAGCACAATTTTTAAAGTTAAATCTGAGAGCTGCACTGCAGAGTCCTATATCTGACTATAAATTGCCTTTTGAAAAGGACCAAAGCAAGGCAAAATGTCTGTGGGTGACAAAAGTCTATAGCCACTATTAAAGCTACAATTGACTAGGAATTTTGGTTACTTCTGTGGAATACAACAATTTTACATAACAATTATAATTATTGATAATGTACACTAAATTATATTAACATTATAGAAGTTTCCCATAATTTTGGAATATATACCAATAACATATTTATACAAATACAGTCCAAAGAAAACCAAACACCATTCACTCTTCTATTTGAAAGGTTTTTTTCTAGCCTAATGTCGCAATCTCCCAGAGTTATTAATCAGAAACCCACATTTAAGAGCACCTGGGCCAGGTGCAGTGGCTCATGTCTGTAATCCAGGCACTTTGGGAGGCCAAGGCAGGCAGATCACCTGAGGTTAGGAGTTTGAAACCAGCCTGGCCAACATGGTGAAACCCTGTCTCTACTAAAAATACAATATTAACCAGATGTGGTGGTGCATGCCTGTAATCCCAGTTACTTGGGAGGCTGAGGAAGGAGAATCACTTGAATCTGGGAGGTGGAGGTTACAGTGAGTTGAGATCATGCCATTGCACTCCAGCCTGAGCAACAAGAGCAAAACTCCATCTCAAAAAAAAAAAAAAAGTCCAGGCACGGTAGCTCATGCCTGTAATCCCAGCACTTTGAGAGGCCGAGGTGGACGGATCATGAGGTCAGGAGATGGAGACCATCTCGGCTAACACGGTGAAACCCCATCTCTACTAAAAATACAAAAAATTAGCTGAGCATGGTGGCAGGCGCCTATAGTCCCAGCTACTCGGGAGGCTGAGGCAGGAGAATGGCGTGAACCCAGGAGGCAGAGCTTGCAGTGAGCCAAGATCATGCCGCTGCACTCCAGCCTGGGTGACAGAGCGAGACTCCATCTCAAAAAAAAAAAAAAAAAGCACCTGTTAAATTTTATAGCTGATTATAAATCATCTTTTAAAGAGAACCAAAGTGAGACAACAATTGTCTGTGGATGACAAAAACATTTTAGGGCAGCCACAGTTAAAGGCACAATTGACAAGGAAATTTACCTCTGTGGCATGCAGTCATTTAACATAATAATTATAATTATTACTGATAACATATACTAAGTCATATTAGAATTATAGCAGTTTTACATAATTTTGGAACATATACCAATAACACATTTACACAAATGTAGACCAAAGAAAGCCAAACATCATTTTATACTTGACAATGCTTCTTGTATGATTTTTGTACCAAATAAGCCAAATGTCATTTTTGGATTTTAGAGGACCTAATATTTAAAATATTAAGTTAGAAAGAGACATAATTTATAATTTGATTTGGCAAAGTTTGTCAAATATCAAAGGTTTAAAACACTGGATATCACAAAATAGAATCCCAGGTCACCATAAGTCATTCATTTGGCCAAAAAACTCCAAAAACATAAAAAAAAAAAAACCAAAAAAAACTTTACTCTGATAGAGAAGACTTAAGCTTTCCAAACAAGACCCAATAATGATAGCATGAGGCTAACTGCATTTGTCTCTTCTCTTCTCTCTCCTCCCTTTTTTCCCTGCTGTTTACCCAAAGGAGAAAACAAAACCCTTTCATTATCTTTTAACATTACATAAAAATCATCTTCAAAAGAGAAAACCAAATTTCATGTTTGCATTAGTACATCTTTAATGTTAAAGGCAGTTTCTTAAATAAAATTTTATATCTCTATCCAGTTTTTTTTTTTTTTGAGACGGAATCTCGCTCCATTGCCCAGGCTGGAGTGCAGTGGCATGATCTCGGCTCACTGCAACCTCCACCTCCCAGGTTCAAACCATTCTCTTGCCTCAGCCTCCCGAGTGGCTGGGACTACAGGCGCCCACCACCACGCCTGGCTAATTTTTTGTATTTTTAGTAGAGATGGGGTTTCACCTTGTTAGCCAGGGTGGTCTCAATCTCCTGACCTCGTGATCCGCCTGCCTCAGCCTCCCGAAGTGCTGGGATTACAGGCGTGAGCCACCGTGCCCTGCCATGAATTTCATAAACTTTTTAGAACCCTTTACAACTTTCCATCAAATAGCAGATCAGTTTTCTAAGAACACCCTGTTATTCGGACAGATGGGCCCAGATTATGGCCCCACAGCAGTATCATTTTAATGTTTTAACCTACAGAAAAAAGCTAAATAATTTCTCTTAAATCTTAGCTAACTTGTGTATACTCACGGAACTTCTTGTAAGATTAACTCTTTACAAACCCTTTTCCCTTTGCTTAAACCTTCAGTTTTGCTCCATTACTCTTTTAGGTTAAGACAATCTTTAAAACCCTCTGAACTACACAAAATTACATTCCCTTTAACAAAAGTCGTATTCCCATGCCTTCATACCGTCTTTTACCAAAAAATCACTCCCCACACATCTTGTATGTAAAACTTTCTCCAACTGTCTCAACTACATGTTACAATGTTAAATCTTAGCAACTTTTATTTTTAGTGAAAAACCTGATAAGTAAACGATTTTAATTATGTACTGGGGTGGAGCCTAGGATATCAGATGGAAATGAAGATAAGGTCTGGCTCTTAGCATAGCTGGTGGGCCTGGCTCTCCATATGTCCCCAGGCCTTATCTATCATCTAATGCTCCAAAGTAGGTAAATCAAACAATTTTCAAAAGTCAAAGAAACAGTTTGACCTTAAAGCGTTTAGCAAATCTGACATCTGACCTGAAGTTAGACCAAATGTCTACATTTTCAAGACATTTTATTTTACTGATAATCTTTAAAACTGTATTTATTTCTGAAAGATTAGTGAAGTCACATGAACCAAAAGGCATTAAAGTTTCTATTTTTCTGACAAAATAAGCACTTATTTTTCTAAGCCAATTAATCAGAACTTTTTTATATATAAACATCACACACACACACACAACACATATAAATACAGACAGAAGATTCAGCACTTGTAAAATTTTTCATTTGCCAGTTTCTTAACTGGATGACTGGCTTCAGGGTGGAGCCCTTGGAGGAACAGGGCTGGGAAAGCATGCGTTTCTAGGGCCAAATAAGCAGCAAGTAAGCAGCTGAAGGCAAAGACAGATCCCCAAAATTAATGGTGCCATTTTATACTGGATCCTGGATCCCCAAGAGGAGGGAAATACTGTGGGAGAAGACCGTGCGGTGCTTCTACCCTGCATTCCATTCAAGGCAGCCAAAGCCAATCAGCCCATTTTGTAATCGGCCCATCTCTCAGGGGAGTCTCATCTCCCAGTCGGGGGCAGGGATGTCTCCTTATCTTCCAGGTGCCAAGAGCAGGCGTCTCTGATCCAAGTGTGCAGAGTCAAGTATCCCTCCATAACTACTGTTAGCCATCCCCTAAAGTGTATTTCCTACCTAGTTACTACACACCAAAACTCTCTTATAATGAGAAGTAATTTCTGAAACCCCCAAAACTCAAAACCATCAGATAACACAATGCAAAACAGAACAGAGCCTTTGATTTTGAGAGGGATCGATCTGCTTTTAATTCCTGGGGTTTCATGAGGAAAACAGAGGGTGTTTTTTCCTCCAAAGTGGGGTCTGTGGCGCCTCCTCTGTTTTTCCCAAGGAGTCCCAGGCTACCAGAAGTTATCTTAGGGCCTCTCCTGTGTGCATTAAGAGAGGCAAGACCAAAAAAAAAAAAAAAAAAAAAAATAGAGAAAAATAATTCAGTCAACTGAGAAGAAAAAAAAATCTTTTTCCAGAAAAACAAATTCCAAGAAGAGAAATACATAAGGGCCTTTTAAAGATACCTATAGCTTGTTTATCCGCTTTAAAGTAAGCTGACTTTTAACCATAGCACTCTTAAAACACATCCTTTAAAATTTTTTTATTACCAGACTTTAGCCACACCAAGCAACCAATTTTTGGCTTTTGAATTCTATCATAGGTAACTTCCCACATGTTTATCAGTTTTAACTAAGGTTATAAATTAACCGTGGACACATAGATGTCTCAAAGAGATGGTAAGCAGTTTCTTTTTTTACAAGATTTAGAATCTCCCCCAAGGTAGTTTAGAGAAAGGAAAATTCAAGACAGGAAATCAGAAGCTATCCATGGTGGGGCGGCGTAGGCAGGGAAACCTCAATAAATGGCAAAGTTACATAAACAAAAAACCAGAAAGGAATTATTCTGGAAGCCAAGAATAGAACTCAGGCTGCCATTGTCAAAAAGCAAAACCTTAGCTGCTGAGTTACAGCATTGAGCAGTTTCTATTGCTCTTCTCAGAAGGAGACTTGAGAAGCCAACTTCAAGCTTGCAAAGGCCTTTAACTGCTCAAGATAATTTTTAGGGCTAACATGAATCTCAAAATTCCTGTCCTCTGGATGGCGGAAACCAAGAGAAATATCCACACATGGTCATAAGGTTAAACTCTTAAGGACGCAAAACAAGACAAAGAAGTTTCATCCGGTATTGGTTTCAGAGACCTGCAGCAAAGTTTGTAACTGATCAGCCTGCCGGGCTGGCTTGAAAAGTGGGCTTATAGGGGCCAGAAACCCACATTCTATCCTGTGATACCCCTCTCTCCATTACAGTACCAGAAAGACAAATTCTTAGCACAAAGTACAGCAGATTGGCTACTGCCTAAGACTAGTCTTACAAATCCTTTTTCTATTAATCAAACCCTTGCAGAGAGACAAATAGTGACGTTTACTGTTTACCCAGACAGAGAAAGAGAGAGAGAGACTAGAAACTTGGCTGGTAAGAATTTCTTACCCTTTTTGGTGGCATATCAGATTTCTGGGTTCCCTTTCTCTGCAGCTTCCAGAAGAACGGAGTGGCTTCTGATGACCCTGCTCGCTTGTGCTATAGCTGTGGGGTTCAAGCCACTTTACAAGAGAAAATCACCATTTATCGTTTTATGGACCATAGGCAAGATTCTTAATTTGCAAGATGCTGCCCAACAGGCTGCATGGGGAACTGAATTAACATTTTCCATCCCAGCAAAACACACATAATAAAACAGACATTAGTCACCTCATTCAGTACCCAATATCAGTCTGAGAAAGCTCAAACTTTTTCCCGTTGGTCCCTGTGGTCTTTGATCTACTCCAGGTGGAGAGGGATGACCTCTGAAAGGTAATTCACAACGGGGTCTCTGGGCCAGGTGAAAAGCAGATAGTCACCCCAAGAGACAGGCCTTTAGGGCTTATCGAATGTGACCAGACAAATAAGGAGCGTTCTCTGAGTTAGACCTGCTGGACTTCCATCAGCAACCCCTCTGAGATCCCTTCCACATATACAAACACACTCAAAGATGAGACAGACAGAAGGCCTTCCAAATTAGATCCCTAACCAAGAACTCCACGAGTATCCCTTCCAAACTATCCTCCTATTCTCTGTCTGAGAAACTGCCTCAAAATATTCCTGATTGAGAAGTCTCCCAAGCCAAGACTCTATCAGTTAGAACCAACTGAGACACCCCCAGAAGCCTAACAGATACCCCACAATGGGGCTACAGACACAGACACCCCATGGTGGAGCTACAAACAGACAACCCTCAGTGGGGCTACAGACACCACACCATAGGGCTACAGAACCAGTTGGGGAAGAAAGGAGGCACTGGCAGCACCTAGGATACTCACCAATCCAGACATCCTACAATGGGGCTACAGACAGACACCCCACCATGGGGCTACAGACAGACATCCTGTGATAGGGCTACAGTCAAGGGACAACTCCCCAGGACTATTTCTCCATTGCAATTAAATCCATGAACATTGGGTCAGCAGTGCACCACCAGTAGAGAGAGTACCAGAGTCAGCCTCCAGTCCAAGAGAACTAGGTGGCCTCTTGGGCTGGCTTCTGGATCCATTGCTGAAGGGGGGCCACTGAACCAGGGGCAGGTAGCCACAAGGACAATCCTGGATGAGCCCCCAAATTTGCAACTGCCCAAGGGGTTCACCTTGCCTGCTGCCTAGACAGAGCTGATTCATCAAGACAGGGGAATTGTGATAGAGAAAGAGTAATTCACACAGAGCTGGTTGTGCAGGAGACCAGAGTTTTATTATTACTCAAATCAGTCTTCCCGAGCATTTGGGGAGCAGAGTTTTTAAGGATAACTTGGTGGGTGGGGGGAAGCCAGTGAGCCAGGAGTGTTGATTGGTCAGAGATGAAATCATAGGGAGTCAAAGCTGTGTTCTTGTGCTGAGTCAGTTCCTGGGTGGGGCCCACAAGATTAGAGAAGCCAGTTTATTGATCTAGGTGGTGCCTGCTGATCCCTCAAGTGCAGGGTCTGCAAAATATCTCAAGCACTGATCTTAGGAGGAGTTTAGGGAGGGTCAGAATCTTGTCACCACCAGTTACATGACTCCTAAACCATAATTTTGAATCTTGTGGCTAATGTTAGTCCTATAAAGGCAATCTAGTCCCCAGGCAAGAAGGAGGTCTGCTTTGGGAAAGGGTTGTTACCGTCTCTGTTTAAACTATAAACTAAGTTTCTCCCAAAGTTAGTTCTGTGTATGCCCAGGAATGAACAAGGACAGCTTGGAGATTAGAAGCAAGATGGAGTCAGTTAAGTTAGATCTCTTTCACTGTCTCAGTCATAATTTTGAAAAGGTGGTTTCACCCACAGCTTTAAGCCTAAGGCCTACCTTATAAGAAGGTGCGGGGGAGGGGGTGGACATTCTGGGATGCTGCTTCAGGGACTCAAAAAAGCCTTGTCACCTGTGTCTGGCAGGCAGATGCCTTTAGAGGCAATTAACTACAAATGTGTCTCACTACCGGTGAGGAAACCAAGGCCCAGAGAGATTTGGAGATTTTCCACAATGTTCCAAGGTCACACAATGAAACAAAGGGACAGATATTTCAGAAGCGCATTCTTGCATTTCTGACACACCAGAATTGTCATATACAAATCTCCTCCCCAGTCTGTCTGCACTGCCATGGGCATCAGCAAATGGACTGGCTGTGCAGGCACTGGAGAAGCAGGCAGATCTAGGGCCAAATATCTGTGAGAAGGGGCTAGGAACATGGGGTCTTGGATCTTAGTGAAGACCCTGAGCCGGGGAGTAGATCGGGGCTGGAGACAGATAGGAGTGGGAGAACATTGCTGCAGGCTGAGGGATCTCTTCTGGTGCAGAAAGGAGATGAGCAGATAGCTCTGACCAGCTCAGAGATCAAGTTTTTATTACTCTGATGGAGCAGGCAAGCCAGTACTATCAGTTATGGATAGCATTCAGCAGCAGGTAACCAAGACTCAAAAAGCTAAGGCTTAACAAAAGCAAAACACAAAAGATGAGGCGTATCTTTCTCTCTTGCACTGTGAAATCCAGGGGTGATCAGAACTGGGGCCGCAACTCCAAGGTACTGCCAAAGACTGTAGCATCTCCTAGCTTTCTTCTCTGCCAAGTGCCTCTGCTAGTGGTTTTCACCCTCAAGGTCACCTTGTAATCACAAGGTGGCCATTGGCTCTCCAACCATCAGGGTCACATTCTAGGTGGGAGAAAGGAGGAGGGGGAAGGGTGCGTGGCAGCGGAGTCAGCTTCCTTTTAAAGGAGACTTCTTGGAACCCCACCCAAGAAGGGAACAACTTTGGCTTTTGCCTCATTGATCAAAATTGGTCATGCAGCCAGCCATAGCTATAAGAGAGGTTGGGAAATGCAGATTTTGTAGCTAGTTCATGGCTGCCCCAATCAGGGCTGTGTGAATAAGGAAGAAGGGAATCATAGATATGGGGTGAACAGACCACAGTCTCTGCCTCCTTCGCATAATTTGCAGGTGAATAAACAGGCTCAGGGAAGGAAGCAAGTTGTCCAAGATAGTCAAGGGCACACCTGAGATCAGACTCCAAAATTGCTGCCTCTGAGACTGATGCTTCGTCCACTGTCTATACCTCTTCACTCTGTAGCTACACACCTGGCCCCAAACAATAAAGTTATTCTTTATGAAGCATTAACTATGCACCAGGTACTATGATAAAGGCTTTCGAAGTTTGTTTTCATTGAATCTCATAACACCTTTTGAGGTGAGCATTACACAATTCCCATTTAAAGAGGAAGCAACTGAGGTTCAGCTAATGTCTGCTGCAGGTCACAGAACTGGTAAGTGCAGAAGGAAGCCTCAAACCCAGGTTCCCGATCCAGGCTGTGAGCAGTGAGTGCTTGTGATTAAAATGATCCAGGGACATCCCCAGTAAGCTGCTGAGTGGAGGTGGGTCTTTCTCAGTGACTCTGTAGTGTCAGGAATGCCTTTAGTTGGCCCAGAATAGTTGGGCGACAAGCCTGGTATCAACTGAGGGAGCTCCCAGCCCCCCGCCCACCTGGCCAGCCTCCCTCTCCACAGTTTCCCATTCCAGCCAATTACTCCTAATGGAGTGATATGAAATGTAACTAACTCGGGGAAATATCTGTATACTTTAATTAAATCAGTTTGCAATTAGCCATCTGAGTAATGAGGCTAAGGTGTTTTATCTCCCTGTGAGCCAGCGGGCTAGGGGAACCATAGGCAGAGGTACTTTGCGTGAATAGCGTGGTCCTGGGGGCTGAACTCCTCAGGGATATGGAGGCAGGTGCTGGAAGCCCCAGGAGAGGGTTTGGCCCGAATTTACTATGATTAAATAAATATGACACTTTAGAGAGGAGTTACTAATTTGTAGGACTAAATTTTTAATGGCTACAGCATGTTGTCTTATTAAAGAAATAGCGGGGACTTTCATCCAGACACTTCATGGCAAAGGACTAAAAATTACATATATCCACTGAGTGTCCCTGATGTCCCCAGACATGGCAAGTGCCTGGCTGGGCAGGTTGACCAGTGTGCAGCAAGGGGCTTTCCCGGGAGCCCTGCAGCTGGTACAGAGGCCAGGGCTAGGGCAAGGTGGGTGAGGCGACTGCATTGAGAGCAAAATTTAAAGGGGCACCCAAATACTCAGTAATAATCAAACAATACTTTCATTTGATACGTTTTTTAGAAAGATGATACACAAAATTTTAGAATTTTAAATAAAGACAAGGTCAGCAACGGTGCCACGCATCATAGCCATAGTGGAGCCTCAGGCCAACGTAAACGTTGGTAAGTAACACTGATCTTGTCTTTACTTAAAGTTTTAATATTTTGTTCATCATGGATTTTGCGTGTTAATTTTGATTTTTAAAAAGACTGCATTAAAATAGGATGTATCTTGATTACGAGCCTTAGCTGTGTTTCTGGGGGGTGAGGCCTCACTCACTCCGCCCCCGCCCCACACCTGCCACTGGGCTGCCCCTCAGTATTCGTGTCTTTTTCGGGAAGTTGCTCATTCTGTGTGCCCCTCCAAGACCCAGCTGGGTTCTTAGGGCTCTAAATGTTAGACTTCACGGTGGCTGAAAGGGGGGTGGCACTTGGAACTCGAGACCCTTCAAGCAGACAGCAGTCTCATGATGGCTCCAGCATGGCCCCGAGACCAGAGGCATCTGGCCTGAGGTCACACAGCCGGTTTGCAGCACAGCTCAAGCTGGAGCTGGATTTTCCTGTTTCCCTACAGGGTTATTTCTCATAGGCAGGCCTCTCAGGTGACCCAGGGTGAACGTCCCCACAGAGCCACCCTGCATACTGGGAGGCTCTAATAAGATGACCCAGGGCACAGAGTGTTGACTGGCTGTCCTGCCTACCCCCAGTGAAATCCTCTTTTCCCTTCCAGTGACTGAACAGAGGCAGCCAAGTGACCCAGCTGTGGCCATTAAGACATAAGCAGAAGTCACTGAGTGTGGCAAACGGAGACAGACTCAGCTAATGGAGCTGTCTCTCTGGCCCTTTGCTTACTCTCTGCTTCATTCAGGTCTTTGCTCTCTGTCACCTCCTCAGAGAAGCCTTCCCTGACCATCTTATCTGAAATAGCAACCCCATCACTCTCCACCACTTTTTCTTTTTTCTTTCTTTCTTTCTTTTTTTTTTTTTGAGATGGAGTCTTACTGTTTCACCCAAGCTGGAGTGAAGTGGTGTGATCTCAGCTCACTGCAACCTCCACTCCCCCAGGTTCAAGCGATTCTCCTGCCTCAGCCTCCTGAGTAGCTGGGATTACAGGCACCCACCACCACACCTGGCTAACTTTTGTATTTTTTAGTAGAGATGGGGTTTCATCATCTTGCCCAGGCTGGTCTCGAACTCCTGACCTCAGGTCATCCACTGGCCTTGGCCTCCCAAAGTGCTGGAATTACAGACATGAGCCATCATGCCCAGCCTCCATTTCTTTTTCTTGCCTTATATTTTATGGCCCTTATCAATCCCTCTCTGCCATTATGTTACATAATTAATTGTACTTTCCTCCTCCACAAGAATGAGCTCCACGTGGGTAGGGCTCTTCTGTCTGGTTTCAGGCTATATCCTCATGGTCTAGAATGGTGCTTGGCACATAGCACGTCCTTAATAAATATTTATTAAATGAATGGACGTACTCTGAGCCACTGGATGCCTGAGCCTTTACTCCTGCCTCGAGCTCTCGATGGTGGCCAGTTAGCTTTGTCCCTGGAATTAGAATTTCTGCCTCCTCTGGCACAAGCTCTCAGTACCTAAATGTGAATTCCCATTATTGGCCCCTGTGCTCCCCTGCAAGGGACATGCCTGGACACAGCAGATCCCAGTCAGCTTGCCCTCGGGCTCTGCTGCCCCCCGCTCTGTCTCACCAGACACCCAGCCATCTCCATCCCCAGTTATGACTGGGGACCCTCTGCTAGGGACATCCTTCCCCATCCTTCTTCATTCTTATCCTCAGTGTCATCGTCCTTGTGGGATCCCAGGCAGTGATGACACTGTATGAGGACTTCCCTCCTCCCCCGTTGGCAATCCTTCAAAAGCCATTACCTCCTGGTTCTGATTTCCAAAATGGAGCCTGCCTCTAAGAAAACAAAATGAATGGGTTTGGTGTGCCAGCCTCCATTAACTGGCTACCCAAACTAATCAACAGCAGAAATTCAAGGAAATTGCTGGAGCAAATTGAGAAGCCAGATTATTTGGGTTTCTTGATTGAGACTGGAAGAATAATTATTTGAGGGTTCCATTTAATAAGCTTTGTTTACTAACCCCAGATCCTGTTTTGATATTTCTGCCTCGATTATTGGGGGTGGGGCCCCCCTTGGATAAATAATTTCGACATTGCTGATAGGGGCCTCGGAACTCATTTAACTCAGTCCTTTCATTGTATACATGGAGAAAATGAGGCTCAGAGAGGAAAAGGAGCTGCTCAAGGTCCCCAGGGATTAGAGAATCCAGCCAGGGTGCTTCTATTTGTAAGAAAACCAGCAAGAGGGTCAAGGAGCCCGAGGGCATCCTTCTGAGATGAGACATCAGTGCATCCTGAAGAAGGCTACAGACCCCAGTGTCCTCACCAGGTGAGGAAACACTGAGACAATTACCCTGGCAGGGAGAGCATGTCACTGTCTCCAGGGACCCGAGTCTTCCTAGGAAGGTAAAAATGGCTACCACATAGGTGCCTCCTTCTGCTTGGGATCCCCGTCTTTACCTTGTAATTACTGACAATGCCGTGAGTCCCAGTACTTGAGAGAATTACTGAGTGTGAGGGGTAATCTGGGGAAGCTTCCAGGAGGCCCGGGGAGGGCAGAGGAATTGCCCAGTTCCGGAGCAGCCAGGGCTAGAGTCCAGGTCTCCAGAGTCCCCAGAGAGGGTGCCGCTCCCCACTCCACACTGCCCCAGTTCACAGCACTGAGATGTTGACCTGGGAGGCAGTGAGGCCAGACCTGGATGGCCAGCCCTGGCAGATGTCCTCTGGTCCTTCATATGAGCTGGGGAACAAGGTAAGAACAAGGTAAGTGATCTGGGGAACCAGAAGAGGCAGGGTGTGGCCAGGGAGGCTTCCTGATGGGAGAGTGGAGGCTCTGCGCCTGAAGGAGGAAAATAATTTGGTGGCCCAAGGGATGTTTATCAACAGTAATGCTGAGTGGAGAATCAGGGTGCATAAGAGGGGTCAGAGGAAACTCATTCCTTCTACACATTTTCTGATCCTTTATTAGGTGCTGGGTTCCTGTATGTGTCATTTATTTTAATCCTCACAGCAACCCTCTAAGGAGGCAGTCATCGTATTTTCATTTGGCAGTTAAGAGAAGTGGCCCAGAGAAGTGACGTCATGCCTGTTCACACAGGAAATGGTAGAGAAGGAATTTGAACCGGGAGTAGATGTCTCTTTGCACTCTAAGATATGCAAACTGCTCATAGTGGATTCCTAGGAATAGGTTTTCAGGGAAGGCTCATAGGTGGGCACATAGGAAAGGGGGTTCGGAGGGTCAATTATATTCTGCGCCACTGCCACTGTTAGGCCTCTCTCCCTCTTTGAAATATTCACAGAAAGTCTCCTGACACCTCTAATTATTCATATGTTTGTTCTTTCCACAAATGCAGCCAGCACCTTCTCTGCGTCAACAGTAACTATTGGAGGTGTAGAGGTGCCTGCTTCCTTCTGCGGCTCAAGCGTCACTCATATGGAATGACTGCAGGATCCCTGACCAGCTCAGCGCAGCAACCCAGCTTCCAAGGGGGGCAGGGCTGCTTCCCCAGAGGTGCCATGTGTCTGATGGGCACCATGACAGTGGGTCCGGCACCACCACCACCATCTTTACCCCACACTTGCTTGCTAAGCTGACGTTAGTTCTCTTAGCAGCTATATGACATCTTTATTTTTTAAGTTTCTGTTTTAGTTCTCTTCCTTGCAAGATATACTACATGTTTAGTTAGAAATTCGTTTATGGATTACTAAAACCTTAGGGAATTTTTTTTTAATTTTTTATTTTTAGACAGAGTCTCGCTCCCTCACCTAGGCTGGAGTGCAGCGGCGCCATCTCGGCTCACTTCAAGCTCCGCCTCCCAGGTTCCCGCCATTCTTCTGCCTCAGCCTCCGGAGTAGCTGGGACTACAGGCACCCGCCACCTCGCCTGGCTAATTTTTTGTGTTTTTAGTAGAGATGGGTTTTCACTGTGTTAGCCAGGATGGTCTCCATCTCCTGACCTCATCTTATAAGAACCTGCTATATCACATCAAGTGTCCGCCATCCCGTGCTCATGCTCTGGCAATTGATTGTTTGAAACTAAATGGGAAACTTCGCATTTTTTGTTGGTTCAATTTCACTTTATTGCATTCAGCCCGTTTTTTGTAGCCTATTAAACACTTTTCTAATCCAGATTTTGTCACTCAAGTGCTTCTGCCCCATGCCTGGAGATGCAGAAAGTCTGCCTTTAGAGTCTTCATAAAACAGAGTAAAAAGCAGAATAGAACAGAGATAAGGATGGGTCTACACAGTTTCACCAGAGACCTCCCTCTAATCAATTGCTCCATATTCTGTGTGCAGGGTTGATTAACCAGCTGTGTATCTGCATATTTAAACTCTCTTCTTGCCTCACCTCTCCACTTTGTTCACCAGTCTAACAAGAGAGACTTACAAAATGCTTGGCAGAAATAAAAATGCATTAGGCCTAAAGCATCTCATCAGAAGGGAAGCCAGGTGAGTTTGGGGTAACTTTTCTTAGTGAATCTCCACTGACTTTTAGCAGTCACCATTTCTTTTCTAACGGCTTGTAAACTAGAATAACACTATCAATTGCAAAAGAAAGTTCTCCAAAGGGCAGCAACCCCTTTGCAGGTCAAGGATGACATGATTCCATTGCAGCTGGAGACCCAGCTTCCTCCAGGTGCAGGCGGTGCAGATCTGGAAGAAATTTGCAAAGAAAGCTGCACCGGGGAGGGTGTGCCAGGAACAAAGCCACAGTAGCGTTCTGTGAGAGGACAATTAAAATCCCGAATCTGGAAAAGATGGTAGAAACAGAATGAGCTGGGACCATTGGTCCTACCTCAAGATTGAGGCCATGGAAGAGAATGGTCCGTTGAGTACAGCTAGAGCTGTACCCCTGGACCAGAAGCAGCTAAACCCCTGGACCAGAAGCAGGTTAGACACAAGACATGGGCGCACTGGGAGCTAAAGACACCAGAGAGTGTGACAGCAGCTGGAGCTGGGAGGGTGGGGGGACATCTTCAGAGCCATTAGACTTGCAATAACTCAAAGAGGCTGGGTTTTTTGTTTTTGTTTTTGTTTTTTTAGACGAAGTCTCGCTCTGTCACCCAGGCATCTCCCGGGTTCCAGCAATTCTCTGCCTCAGCCTCCTGAGTAGCTGGGGTTACAGGCGCCCACCACCATGCCCAGCTAATTTTTATATTTTTAGTAGGGACAGGGTTTCTCCATCTTGGCCAGGCTAGTCTTGAACTCTTGATCTCATGATCTACCCGCCTTGGCCTCCCAAAGTGCTGGGATTACAGGCGTGGCTCACGCCCGGCCAAGACTGGCTTTTTAATACAGATATGCCCCCTCAAATCCTGGTTAACTGCCCCCTACGCATTGTGCCTGCAAATCTCAATATAACCACCAGAGGCGGCATTTGCCTTATTTGATATAGGTTGAGTTTTCCAAAACTTGCCACCTGGTGGCTGCTATTGGAACCACAGGACCGATGGTTAGAGGAGACACATCGGTTAGGATGACACATAGGATAATGCTTAGGATAAATCATTCAGTTCGCATAAGAGTGTGCCAACTTATTTAATGTTTGTAAATTCACAGTAGCCATAACAATTCTGAGTGGTGAGAAAGCCACTTATGGAGGAGAAACAAAGAAAAAAGACCAATGGAAAGCAATTAAATAGGAGTATTTATGTGTTGGGGATAGATGGAAGGAGCTATTCAGACAGGACGGATGACAAAAGGCGGAGATTTAGAAGGAAAAGCAAATGGGTCATCTTAACGAGATTAGAGGAGTTTCTGATCCATGCGTCAGACCAGCTAATCCAGTCACTCCTAGGGCCTCCCTCACTTTGCCACTTAATTTAGTTCAACAAGCTTGTATTGAATACAGAAGTGTTTTTCAAAAGGTGGCTGGGCCTGAGCGACCCAAGATTCTGTTCTTCATCAAGCCTCTCAGAGAGTTTGTCTCCTGACTTCTGTGACATGCTTTGGGTAGGAAAGATGTCTTCCTACTTAATGCATTTTAAAAACATTATTTTTAATTGTAGTAAAATATACAGAACATAAAAGGTACCAGTTTAGCCATTTTTAAGAGTACAGATCAGCAGTAGTTTGTTTTTTGTTTTTGTTTTTTTGTTTTGTTTTGTTTTTCTGAGACAGAGTCTCGCTCTGTCGCCCAGGCTGGAGTACAGTGGCGTGATCTCAGCTCACTGCCACCTCCACCTCCTGGGTTGAAGCAATTCTCTGCCTCAGCCTTCTGAGTAGCTGGGATTACAGGCACGTGCCACCACACCCACCTAATTTTTGTGTTTTTAGTAGAGGTGGGGTTTCACCTGGCCATGTTGGCCAGGATGGTGTCAAACTCCTGACCTCATGATCCACCTGCCTAAGCCTCCCAAAGTGCTGGGATTACAGGCATGTATCACTGCGCCCGGCCCAGATCAGTAGCATTAAATACATTTACATTATTGTACAGCTGCACCACTATCCACCTTCAGGACTTTTCATCTTCCAAGACAGAAACTTTGACTCCCCACCCCCTTTCTCTGCAGCCCCTAGCAGTGACCATTCTACTTTGTCTCTATGAATTTGACTCCCCAGGTACATTGTATAATTGGAATCATACAGCGTTTGCCATTTTTTTCAAGAGACAGGGTCTCACTCTGTCGCCCAGGCTAGAGTGCAGTGGCGCAATCATGGGTCACTGCAGTCTTGAACTCCTGGGCTCAAGAGATCCTTTCACCACAACCTCCCAAGTAGATAGGACTATAGGCAGAGGCCACCACACCTGGATTTTTTTTTTTTTTTCTTGTAGACACAGAGTCTTGCTATGTTGCTCAGGCTGGAGGATTTATCTTTTAGTGACTGGCTTATTTCACTTAGCATATTGTCCTCAAAGTTCATCCATGTTGTGGCATGTGAAAGAATTTTCTTCCTTTTCAAGGCTGAATAATATTCCATTGTATGGCTAGACCACATTCTGTTTACGCATTCATCTGTTGCTAGACACGTGGGTTTCTTCTACCTTTTGGCCCCTGTGAGTATTGCAGCTAGGAACATGGCTGTGCAAATAACTCTTTGAGACCCAGCTTTCACTTCTTTTGGGTATATACCCAGGAGTAGAATTGTTGAACCACATGGTAATTCTCTTTTTAATTTTTGAGGAACTGCCACACTGTTTTCCAAGGCTACCTCATGCCTCCTTGTGAGGAAATGCCCCCTCCACTTAAGCCAAACACAGAGTCCTCCAAGAAATGAGAGGCAGAGCATTCCCGAGGTGGAATTCCATCTCCAGCTGGAAAGGAAGGGCTTGTATTTTTCCAGTTATACCTTTCGCTTCTCCCCCTCATAGCCCCCACCCTCAACATGAGTGGAACCCATATATTTAAGCCAAATTTTAAATACTCCCAAGGCTGGAGTGAAGAGCGTTTCCTGGTGGGATTGGAGGAGGCTGAGGCCAGGTAGCGAGTTGGGGGCACTGTTCTGTGTCCACGGGAAGCCTAGTCCTCTTGACCCTGGAGGAAGCTGGGATCCAGATTGAAGACTGATCAGATATGGAAGGAGAATACAAGCCAAGAGGTAATGGAAAGACACAAAACCAGTCTCTCCTTCTACACATTTGGCGTTGCCTCACTGCAGACAGGACAGCTAGCACCTCTCAGAGCAAAAAAGGATGATGGAACCCAGTCCTGCCATTACTTTATGCCACCTGCAGGGGACAGCCCGGCACAGAGGAAAGTGCAGCTTTGGAATCAGAGAGAGCTGGGTTTAAATCCTTCCTCTGCTACTTACTGGTCCTGTGACCTCAAGTGTTCCTCCACTTGGAGACCCATTTCATAGTCCTCAAGGCCGGCGATGATCATGTCGAGTTCTTCACTTTTGTTTTAAAGAAAGGTGACAAGACATAGCAGATGGACAGTGTCAAGCACAGTGCTGAGAACTTGGGTGTTCCATGGATGTTCCTTTTCTTCCTTCTTCTCCAGTCCTTTCTCAATTATTGACTTAGATCATCTTCTCCCAGTTTTCTTCTCTCCAGGCTGCCAGGTGCAGACTTGGGTGCTGATCTTAGCAACAGTGGCTCCACTTTTTATTATTTCATGTCAGTTTCTGGGTCCCCGTGTATAGCTCAGACTCATCCTTCTCACTCCTCCCTATCCAAAGTGTGACTGGGCATGGGGGGTTGAAACCACCCCTCCCAGAGCCAATTCCAAGGCCAGGCAAGCCAAGTGCTCTCTACTGTACTCTTTCTTCTGGGTGCAGACTCTGTGAGGGGAGTTTTGGTTTTGCCAGCCACCACCAGGCCAGCCCCTCCCTTGTCTGGCTTTTGTTAGATTGTGTTACAACCTTACTGTTACTTAACTGTAGAGGACTTTGGGGTGTGCGTGCTGTGCGTGTGTGAGAGTCTGTGTGTTAATAGTAACTTGTGATAGATGCCTTTGGCACCCACACATTCAATAACACCCACACTCACAAAAAAAGAAGGGGGGAGGGGAGTCGTTTTTATGGGAGATAACATAACTGCTTGCAATTTGGCTATTCATTGTATCTTTGGCATTTTATGTACTGCATTAGCGGAGGCAATTTCATGCATATGGATATAATGCATTAAGTGGAGGCATTTAAATATAGTGAAACTAATTTTATGATGATTAGTTGAAGGAAAACATTGCATTCGTATCATCTATATAGAAGCCAATTTGCATGAAAATGCCCAAAGTTGCTATGCCAACATTTTCTGTGCTGCTGGTCGGGGTCGTCTCCGAGTCAAGACTTTGTATTAAAAATCGGTCTCCAGTGCCCATGTCTTTTAATTCATTGCAAGCTGTAGGCCATTTGCTCACAAAGCGCTCGCAGTAAAACAAATGAATAGCTAAAATACTCATTTGCATGATTCCCATTTGAAAACGATTCCCCTGAAATTAAAAAAGCGTGTTACTCGGTTGTGAAGATGGATGGGCCAGTGAGGCGGGCAATTAATATTTTCAGCGTTCTCTTTAAAGCCCTCCCAAGACTGAGAACAGCACATGCTAGACAAATTGGGCCCCACAACAGTTTCAGGGCCTCGGCGGCAGCAGCTTGCTTCCACTGTCTCTCCTTTATTGTCTCACTTACATTATGCAGTAATTAAAACTATTTACCATTCCTACTTATCCGCCATCTGCCACCACGGAAGGTTCTTCTTCTTTAGAAAGCCTTCTTAAAGAGTGGCAAGAACAGGGGAAGGCTTGGCGCTGACTGTGGAAGGGGTCTCGGGGGTGTTTTCCTGCCCCTGCCATGCCCACCCATTCCCTCCATGAAGTGAAGGTGTCAGGAGGTCATGGTTTGTGAAGCTGAGTTTCTGAGTGAGTTGGTTGTATGTGGGGTGGGGGTGTTAGAACACAGCTTCCTCCACCTTTTGGAAGGAATCTTGGCTTAGATCTGGGGTTATCTTTATGTCAAGGGAGAGCCTAGGCCTGGATCCTCCCACAGGTGACAGCTGAAAGGGGTCTGGGAGCTTTGGCCATGCAGCTGGCCATCAAAGCCACCAGTTACAGTTGTACAGGTTGTTCACTGTACAAGCATAACCAACCCAGGGCATTGTGAAGGCTGAAGTCCATCCTGTGATCTGTTCATCCATCTGAGGTCCTTGTGGAGTATGTCTGCCCCAAGGGGCCACCTTCAAATGCACACAAAAGGCATTCTATGACCTAGCTGGAGCCTTGTTTGAGGGAAGCCATTTTGAAAGCGAACAAGTCTCTGCCACCTTTTCTGTGACAAATGATATCTCCCAGAGTGGTCGTTCTACAGTGGGACCTAGCTTTGCACGGGCTTAGCATTTGCTTGCAGAGGCTGAGCCAGGCTGTCCAAAGAACAGCCTCTTCTGTGGCCTTTTCTACTACCTCCTGCACCCAGCCCCCAAAGCCAGCACAGACCGTGTAAGAAGCCAAACGCAGTCAGAAATGGGAACTAGCTCTCACCAGGACGCAGTTGCCAGCCTGGAGCTTGCAGACTTGTAGCAGCTGGCAGGCTCTGGGAGGACAGGGCCTGTTTCGAGAGTGGTTTCTGCTTCCTCTTCTTTTCAGAGCCCACCCCAGTGCTGGGCACACAGCACGTTTCTCAAATTGTTGAATTAAGTGGACAGCGAAGTTTGCAGCCTTCCCTTCACTGTCCAGCTTTGAAGCCTCCTCTGAAACTTTATCCAGTAGACACTCTCAGCTCACATCTTCCCATTTTAGTGATCCTTTCCTGGTACAGAGCCAAAGGGTTTGCATTTGCCTAGAACTGATCCTCTTAGCTGTGACCTTTCTGGCTGCATTCCTCAGCCCATGCCTCAGAGCCATGCATAGCTGTGTTTGCCGTGTCTGCCCAAGGTGCTATGTCTGCCCAAGGCCTGGAACGCCCCTTCCATGTCTTCTCATCTCTGATACTTCATTTCTGTTTCTCCATCCTCCTGGGAAATGGGACCTTGCTTGCCCAGGCCCACAGACTCAGCTCTCTTGGCCTCAGCTAACTTATGTGGGTTTGAGTTGGTACTTGGTATGACTGGCGCACCCTCCATCACCAGGGGGCTCTGGAACCTCCTGGCCTTGGGCAGTTCGGGGAGGATGTCTGGCCATTCATAATGAAGTGATAATGCTTTATTGAAGATGTTGGCTTGGGTTCCACACCGGGATAGACGAATTTCAAACAAGAGCTTTGTCCATCAATGGTGAGGACCCCATCTCTGGAGTGAGTTAGTGAGTCCCATGTTGTTGTCACTAAGGATGTGGTGGCATTTGAGAGTCACACAGAAGATTCTCCACCCCTAACCAACACAAAGGCCCCTGCTGAGCACTGAGGGCTATCCTGCTGCCTAGGCGAACCGGAAACTCATTCTCACTAATGGGGCAGAGAAGGAACATTCGTGGACCATGCAGGTCATAGAATTAAAACAGATAAGTACATATGTGGGGAAAAGGCAAGACTTAACTTAAAGAACAGTCCTCTCTAAGGCCTGGCCATGGGCACGGAGGGCTCGGGGGTACTTGTGTAGCATTTCAAATGATGTCACATCAGCAGCTGCTTATACCATCACCAGGAAACACGCTTCCCACACAAGCCTCACCACCGTCCACCCAAGCTCCTGCAGACTGGCCAGGGCACCAGAGGCTACCAGTTCACTGGAAAGTACACTGACCTTGGAGTCCATAGCTCTGGGTTGGAATCCCCCCTCTGCCATCGACTGTCTGTCTGATTCTAGGTCGGTCATTGAAACTCTATGCTACTCTCAGTTTTCTCATTCGTGAAATGGGCTTCCATGCCTGCCCATCTTGAGACAGGTTGTCATGTGTCCATGAGTTAATAAATAGGATTCCAGGGCCCACCCTGTATCCCTAGAGCAGGTGTATGTCCTCCCGGAGCAGATGGAAACACGTTTGTATGCTGAGAGACTCTCTGTCTGCGATCTAAGATGACAGTTGCTCTTAGCTTGCACCTGAGTATAGTCCAGTTCTGCAATTCAGAGTCGGGCACTTGAAAAGCTAGGCCTGCCCCTGCTGAGGAAGGACAAGACAACTAAGGTCACACCCAACATTGCTTAACAGCCACTCTATACCTAGCCCTGTGCTAAACTCCCAGCAGCAACTCTTAAGGTCGTTGTTCTACTGATGAGAAAATTGGGTCTCAGAGGATCCCAGAGGAGGAAAAAGGGGGCTTAGAGAATCCCAGAGGATCTTAGAGGAGTCCTGGAGTCCAGTGCACTTCCTAACTCACTGTGTGACCTCAGGCAAGTCGTTTGCCCTCTCTGAGTCTCCATCTCCTCATTTCCACCCCACATCTGCTGCGGTTCCCCAACCCACACTGCCTTTCAAATCCTCTCCTGGCTGTTAAGCTTGCCTCTCCTGGCGAAGCATGACAACAATTATTATGAAGCTTTGTTATTAAGACGTGAGCAAGAGAGAAACATTCCTGGTTGCTGAGGAAGACATTAGTAAAAGTAAACCAGGAAGCAGGAATCTGAAATGAAAGGGAAAGAATGAGCAGAAAATTCAAAATCAACCCCACGAAAACCTGCACCTGTTTGTATTGGGAAGGAACTGGCTACAGGAAAAGAAGGGGGAAAAAGCCAACAACCCACTTAGCAACTACCACTAAAGATCAAAATAGAATCCCATGTAGGAAGCGATCTTGCTTCACAGCTCCGGAAAGAAAAAGCAAAAAAAAAAAAAAAAAGTTAACATAGAGAAGCCATTTAAAGCAGAAAAAATATTTGTATGTAAAAGGAAATATTTTAGGTAGGAGTTGAATACCAAATGATTTTGGGTCTCTGTGGGGAGTAATGAGGCATGGCAAACACACAATTCTATATGCATGTAATATTATCATCGCACGCCTTGGAAAGCTTTTAAATCACAGAAATGCAGTTAGGGACCATTGTACAAAATAAACATTCCACTTGGTGTCTTCCTTGCCCTAAGTTCCTTGATCTAGAGCAGCACTGCCAGATTTTTACAGCCCCGTAAATTAACGTGGTGCTGATTTGATTGAGCTAAATTAATAAGACTTGTGCTTTGTTGCAAAATAACTATTACAGTATGTTGTGGGGACGTACTGCCGATAAGGAAATTGCCGCCTTTAACAATCCCACTGAAGTTTCATGGAGGATTTCAAAACCAATTTTAATTAAAACAAAAGCCGATGTGTGGCAATAATGTGGGTGTTAAGGACAGAAAATGCAAAATGTCTTTTTAAATCCATTTTAATATGTCTTAAGGACTGGATGATCGATGTGGTAAGAGTCAGCGGCTGACACTGAGCTGGGAGGCTGCCCGTGCGCCTCGCTCCAGTGATAATGGCACCGTGGGCTCGCCCGGTGGGCCTCTGCGCTGGCTCTCAACTTCCAGACCTGGGGTCATCTCCCAAGTTGAAGCTCCGGGGAAGGACCCCTTTTCTCAGTCCAGGGGACTGTGGCAGAAGCTGAACTTCATCCTGCCGGCCACACAGGCTGGAGCAGAGGTAGACAGAGCCTCGGCCTCCGGGCCTGACTCCAGCTTCAATGACAGGTTCTCCCCAACTCCCCACCCACCTGTGACCAGCTCCCTGGCTGCTGCCAGCACTTAAGGCACCTTCTGGAAAGCCTGGGGGTGGGGAGGATTTTGAATGAGAAACATCTGGAGTGCACTAGCAAGAGGAAGGGCTGGTGCCCTGAGGACAGCAGGGCAGAGCAGTGAGGATGGAAAACCTGCAGACCGGGCAGAAGAGACGCTAGACCCGCAGTGAGGGAGGGCCCTGGAGGCTCGAAGCTGGAGCTACTGGGGGCCTAGGGGGCAGAGAAGACCCCGGAGCGGGGCAGGAGTGTGAGTTTGGTTGAGACTTAAGAAACTCAGTCTTAAGTCTCAACCTCCTTCACCTCAGTTTCCTCAGCTGTAAAATGGAAACAGTAATAGAATTTATATCACATAGCTGCTATGAGGATTAAATGAGGTTGGTACCTGGCACACAAATGCCTAAAAATGATAGTCATTGATATAAAAAGAACAGCAACAACAATATGACCTTCTTTTTACCTGTCATGTTTTCAATCAGGGACAGCTCTTATTTGAGGTCCTGCCGTATGATATGGACAATGATAACATGAACAGGTACCAATATTTAGAGGTCCTAGGATGTCTCAGGTGCTGTTCTGAGCAACTTGTTCACAAGTACTGTCTCATCAGTCCTCACAGCAGCCTGTGAGGGGAAGGAAGTGTCACACGATGTAGGAAGTGATGGAGCTGGGATTTGAACCAAACATGCGTGACTTCAAATGCTTGCTCTTGATCTTTTGGAAGGTCAGTGGCCTTCAAAATTCTTTGAACACAACCCACAGTAAAAAAACAAAACACAAACAAACAAACAAAAACAACAACAACAACAAAAAACTTTTCCACAAGACCCAGGATCATACATATACACCACACACACACACACACACACACACACACCCCACACACACACACACACACACACACACACACCCCACACACACACACACCACACACACACACCCACACACACACCCCCCCACACACACACACACCCCACACACACACACACACACACACACACACCCCACACACACACACACCCCACACACACACACACACACACACACCACACACCACACACACACACACACCACACACACACACACACACACACACCCCCCACACACACACACCCCACACACACACACACACACACACACACACACACACAGAGACAGAGTTATTAGTAGGTTCCACAAAATGATACTCTTATTACATATGATGCATATAATGTTTTATTCTGTTCTATTTCCTTTTTCAAAGAAATTATTCATGACCCACTCCATTGTAATCCAGCTTTGAGACTCCCATTTTGGAAAATGCTGCCTGCACCCACCGCTGTGTGAGAAAGTCTGTGTGCCTTCTCATTTGACCATCCCCCCTGCCCCGGAAGGCAGGTAGTGGTGTGCCATCGTACAGGTGAGGAACTGAGATTCAGGGTGGCGTAGTGATTTGGCCCTGGCCCCCGCACATCCCCACGCTGGTACTGACCACGCAGCTCGTGAGTGCTCAGGTCTCAGCTGTCCCTCTGCCCCCATAAGGTCCATGAGGGGAAGCCCCATGTTGGCCTTGGCTCTTCATGACGGGGTGACCTTAGGCAAGTTATTTCAGTGCTCTGAGTCTTAGTTTACCTGTCTATAAAATGTGATAATTCGGGTTGTCCCCTTCTTCTTGCTGCAGCCCAGAGGGGTCCGGAGGGCGGAGAGGGGAGTGCCTCGCGAGGGGCTCTCACTCCCTGCAGGAGCCCTCCAGACTCTTCTCTGTGGTCTGATGTTGACTGGATTTCCCCTCTTTGTTCCCTAATTTTGTCTTAAAATCACCTCTCTCCTTCTCTCCTCCTTTTTTTTTTTTTTTTTTTGAGACGGAGTCTCACACTGTCGCCCAGGCTGGCGTGCAGTGGCATGATCTCAGCTCACTGCAACCTCCGCCTCCCTGGTTCAAGTGATTCTCCTGCCTCAGCCTCCCAAGTAGCTGGGACTACAGGCACGCGCCACCACGCCCAGCTAATTTTTTGTATTTTTAGTAGAGATGGGGTTTCACTATGTTGGCCAGGCTGGTCTCAAACTCCTGACCTCATGATCCGCCCACCTCGACCTCCCAAAGTGCTAGGATTACAGGCGTGAGCCACTGCGCCCGGCCTCTTCCTCTTATTTTTAGGTTTGTATTATCTACCTATTTTTTTTTTAATCTCATATTCCTATTTGGATCCCTTTTAATCAATCATCACATTTTGTATACTTTAAAAAAAGTATTTTATTATCATTTTAACATTTTGAATGGGAGAAACCCTTTTAGTTGCTTCAAGTGAATCCTTCTCACTTTACATATTTTTATGTAAAACTAGCACGGGGATGTTTGGGGACTGGGGCCAAATCGCTACTTCGATTCCTCACCTGTACAGTGGCACACCACTACCCGCCTTCCGGGACAGGGAGGACGGTCAAATGAGAAGGCACACAGAGACTTTCTCACATGGCGGTGTGAGCAGGCAGTGTTTTCCCAAACAGAGACTGAGTCTCAAAAATGGGTTACAATTTAGTGGGTCATGAATAACTTCTTTTAAAAAGGAAGTAGAACAGAATAAAAACATTATAGGCCAGGCACGGTGGCTCATGCCTGTAATCCTGACACTTTGGGAGGCCGAGGCAGGTGGATCACTTGAGTCCAGGAGTTCGAGATCAGCCTGGGCAACATGGTGAAACCCTGTCTCTACTAAAAATACAAAAATTAGCTGGGTGTGGTGGCTCACGCCTGTAATTCCAGCTACTTGGGAGCCTGAGGCGTAAGAATCACTTAAATCCGGGAGGTAGAGGTTGCAGTGAGCTGAGATTGCGCCACTGTACTCCAGCCTGGGTGACAGAGTGAGACTCTGTCTCGGAAAAAAAAAAAAGAATAAAAATATATGCATCATATATAAGGGTGTTATTTTGTGAAACCTACTAATAACTGTGTATTTTTATTTCACAATTTCTTTTTTTAGATTAAATTGAGTTTATTATTTATAAACTCACTATTTTCTACTCTTGAATTATTTGTAACGTGTTTTTGGAAAATTTTTCATCTTATTCTCATTCTTTATTTTGACCTTTTACAATTCTCTTATCCTATCTTTGTCATCTGACTCTGCTGTCTTTTTTTCAGAGATGGTGTCTTGCTGTGTTATCCAGGCTGAAGTGTCACGGCACAATCATGGTTCACTGCAGCCTTGAACCCCTGGGCTCAAGTGATCCTGTGCCTCAGCCTCCTGAGCAGCTGGGAATACAGGTGCATGCCACTATGCCCGGCCATCTGACTCTGTTCCTTGTTTTCCCCTTCTCTTATTCCCTTTTTGTGATTCTTTCCACCTGGGAGTGGGCATTTACCACAAGAAACAGGATGAAAGGATGCAAAGGAAGTCATAAGAAGGGCCCCATTCATACCTCAGGATAATGGGGCACCTTGGCCCCCTATATTTGTATTGTCAATCTGGCATGCCCATTTAAGGAAAGGGCTTCAAATCCCTCGCCCAGGCAGTCTCACAGTGAGCTCTCCCCAAGCCACAGTCCTCAGTGTAGCCACAGGACTGATCCATTGGACTGGAGTTACCTCCTGGCCATTTATGTCAACTGAGCCTCAAGAAGACCTGACCTCTTAAACCTGCAGTCTTCACTGTATCAAGTTCATGAGGAGTGATCGTGTCAACAGGGTGATGCTTGTTGGTGTCACCTCCTAATGTTACTCAATTTGCCCACTTCTTTCCCCCTCCCAGTTTCCAGTTCAAGTTCACCTTGATTGAGATTCAGGTTGGAATGGTGATTTGGCCCCAGCCCTGAGACATTGCCATGCTAGAGCTGACTATGCCAACTTGTGAAGGCTTGTGTCTCAGCTGACTTGAGCAACAGCTTCTGGACTTTTCCACCCAAGTCCACTGTCTTCAATTTCTCTTCACCCAGCAGCTGAAGCCATCTTTTTTGGAGCTCCATCTGATTTCATTTGTCTGCTTAAAAGCCTCCAAACTTTGGCCTTAAAGCCCTTCTCCCCTCCTCCCTCCAACTTCACGCTGTTTCCTCCCATTATGTCTCCTGCTGTGTCTCTTTCAGGACCCTCTGAGTGCCTGGCACTGGGCTGGGCATTGGAAACGCAATGAACACTCAAGGAGACTGCTCAGAGCCAAGCCCAGAGTTGGCCACTGCAAGGCCAGAGAGGAATCAGACTGAAGCCACACCTTCAAGGGGCCCCACAGACCCAGGGAAAGATGTACCCTCCTCCATAGCCTCCAGGGACAAGGAGAAGAGATGAGGGACATCCTGCTGCCAACAGGCAGCTCCATGGTGCTAAGGACTTTCAAGGTGCTAAGGGCTCAGGGCCATGTACACAGCAGAAGAACTCTAACTAGAGATGGAGACCTGAGGCCAGACATGTGCTGGAAGCTGACGTCAGAGTACAGGGTAGGAATAGGGGCCAGGAAGAGGAATGAGGATGGAGAAAAGTGAGGCAAGTGGCCACTAAGCCAAGGTGAGTGAGGCTAGGCAAAACAACTGGAGGTCAGGACAGACAGGACCATCCTCCCTGGAGAACGCGAACCAATTACATAGGTGCATGGACGAGGCTCATGTGCACTGGGTAAGGCCCCACCATCCTCAGCAGGAGGGTTTGCCCAACAACCACCTCTCCATTACTTACTCTATCCAAGACACTGGACTGTACCACCTCCTGTTTTAGTTTCTGCAACAGAGGAACACACTAACCTAGGATTATGGAAAAAGCATTCAGCAGACTGCCATTTCCAGTAATATGGCAAATTGGGTTACTTAGACCAACCTTCATGGTAGAGACAACAGAAATGGTGAATAAAATTTAAAATGTCTTCTTAAAAGCATTTAGGGGCTACAAGATAGTAAGAAGTTACCAGGCCAAAAGCTAAGTGAAAGTAGGGACTCTGAGAGCACTGAAGCTACTTGTGCCCTGTGGGCATTTGCTTAACCAGCAAACCTGAGCTTCAGTTTTGATACCATGGAGGGCTTTGGGGAAGAGAAGATAAAACCCAGTGCTCAGCAAAGATGAGGAATCTAATAGGACATCCTCCTTCATAAAGGTGGGACTGCAAAGGGAAAGTCTCAGTAAGTGTGAACCAGAAAGAAGACTACCTCACCACTCCCACACCCAGGGGCTTCAAGAAAAGTTATCAGAAGAACAGGAAGGAAAACAGCCATTCATGAAAATTAGATTTACAGCCCAAATTTACATCACCTCAACGGTCAGAATAACCATTATGATTAATTTAATTTAAAGTAGTCTTGGACTGTCTTTAGGGTACCTGGCAGAAGCTACTCAGATCTTTTCAACCCAAACCTCAAAGAAGTACCAAAAATAATTTTCCTGAGGAAAATGAACAAACAACTCAGGCCAAAAGTAACCAAGAACTTGAGTACACAAGGAAACAAGGCTCCAAGTGAGAAGAGCAGAAACAACAGCAGAAACATCTGCAAGATTTCAGATATTGGAATTATCAGGTACAGAATATAAAGCAATGATGCTTACTATTCAGAAGGAGGAAAAAGACAAGATTGATAATATCTACAGGGAACAGGAAAGTGTTTAAGAGAGAGAGAGAGACTTAGTAGATTCTAAAAAGAAGGAAATATCACATCTAGAAATGATAAATAATCAAAGGAAACACTCAGTGGATAAGTAAAACAGCATATTAGATATAGCTGAAGAGAGAATCAGTGGACTAGATGAATCCAATAAAGAAAGAAAAAGAGATAGGGAATATGAAAAAAAAAGTTAAGAGATATGGGAGATAAAAATGAAAAGATATAATATACATCAAATTAGAACTCCAGAAGGAGACGAGTGAGAGAACTGGACAGAGTTAATAATTCAGAAAATAATGGCTAAGAATTTCCAGATCTGAAGAAAGAAACCAATTTATAATTTTAAGATCAATAAATCCTATAAAGGTTAAATAAATGAAATACACATGTAGATTTGTCAGAGTGAAACTGGAGAACACCAAACACAAACAGAAATGTTGTTTTCTACAAGCAAGTGATTTATTTCTACAGGATATATAACAGTACATATAGGACTCACATTTTTTTTCTTAATATATAGGACTAAGAAGATTCAAATATTTTTAAAACTGTCAGTGAAAGGGAAAAACTAGATTACAACATATTCAAAAGATAAAAGCTAGATTAGCAGGTTACTTTCAAAAGCAACAGTTGGGAGCCAGAAGACAAAATTTTAGCATGTGTTGAGCAAAAATAACCACTGACCTAGAATTCTGTAGCTAGTGATAGTGTCTTTCAAGAACGAAGTAAAATTAAGGCTCTCAGATAAAAAGGAAGAAGAAAATTCCCACCAGAAGTGCCTCAGGAAAGGCAATGCCAAAGTTTGGACTAAAGGGAGAAGGAAAATGATTCCAGGACGAGGAGCTGAAGTATAAAAGCAAACAAAGAACAGGAGAACTGGGAACTACGTAGAAAAGACTAAGTAAGCATTAACTGCTTTAAGCGCTACTAATAATGTTATGTGGAATTAAAAGAAAAGATAGAATCTAAAATATGAAAACATCAACACATAAGTCAGGGGTTAAATGGATTTAAAGTGTTCCAAGTCCTTTTTATAGTTTAGGAGAAAGAGAAGGGTATTGATTTATATTAGCTATTGATAAGTTTTGAATACATGTGTTGTAATTTCTAGGTGAACTATTAAAATAATAGAAATAGAAAATATATCTTTCAAATTGAGGAAGTCATTCTGAATGGTCAAAAATATTTCATTAATATAAAAAAGGCAAAAAAGGAGAGCAAAAGAAACATAGGCAAGGTGAGTCATGCAGAAAGCACAAAATAATGTAGAAGAAATAAATGCGGCCGGGCGCGGTGGCTCAAGCCTGTAATCCCAGCACTTTGGGAGGCCGAGACGGGCGGATCACGAGGTCAGGAGATCAAGACCATCCTGGCTAACACGGTGAAACCCCGTCTCCACTAAAAAATACAAAAAACTAGCCGGGCGAGGTGGCGGGCGCCTGTAGTCCCAGCTACACAGGCGGCTGAGGCAGGAGAATGGCGTAAACCCAGGAGGTGGAGCTTGCAGTGAGCTGAGATTGTGCCACTGCACTCCAGCCCGGGCGACAGAGTGAGACTCCGTCTCAAAAAAAAAAAAAAAAAAAAAAAAAGAAATAAATGCAAATATACCAAGAATTACATTAAATGCAAGTGGATTAAATGTTCCTGTTTAAAACACTCCAGATTGTTGAACTGGGGGTTGAGGATCTTTTTCCAGGGAAAGTCACCCTCTTAGCTATTGGCTGGAGGCCTAAGTTCTTCACCCCATGAGCCTCTCCACTGGCCAACTGAGTGTCCTCAAGACATGGTTTCCCTCAGAGCAAGAGATCAAGAATGAGGAAGTCACAGTGCCTTTTACAGATGTTGGCATTTCCTCTCTGGGTCTCAGTTTTCTCACCTGCATAGCGGATAAGTTGGACAGATTATGAATGGCAAGTGGGCTTCATCTTGTCATAGAAATGCATTTATGCAGTTAGAAGGGTTCTTAGACTGAACCTAAAGTCAGAGTTATAAAGTGCAGCAATTGATTAGCAGGGGAGCAGGAGCCTGGCAGCTTACTTCCCATGTGTATTTTACCCAGACTGAAGGAAGGATCATGAAACTCAGGGGAAAGCCTCTCAGTTTCCCTCCTTGACTAGATAGAATTCTTTTGTCAACCCAAGCTCCTTACCTTATCAGTGGCAAAAGCAGCCACTCTCCTTCTAACACAGGGGCCTTGTCGTCCCAAGCCCCCATGTTTGACATCACTTAACTAAGGAGCATTGACCAGGGCTCTTGGGATAAACCTGGGTTCAGATCTTGTTTCTCACTTCACATCTGTGTGACCTCCTGCAATTTATTTCATCTGTAAGCCTCAGCTTTCTCAGCTATTAAATGGAGATTTCTCCAACTGAATGAAACATGGCATCTAGCCAACCAGTGCAAGAGTCATTGGCTCACACACCATGAGCCTGTCCTTGAGCTAGTGGTGTTTTGGAGGATAGAAAGAAATGGCCTAGAGTCCCTGTCTTTGAGGAACTTGCTGTCTATTTGAGGAGACAAACTATATGACACTATCAGAGAACATTTCAAGCAAGTACAAGTAACAAGCACAGTGCCTAACGATCTGGGGCAACTGGATATGCTCTAGGGGTTCTGAAGGGGGGTCCCCAGATCAGCATCACCTGGGAACTGGTGAGATATGCAAATTTTCAGGCCTCCCCCAAGACCTCTGAATCTACCACTCTGGGACCGTGTCATAACATGCCCTCTCAGAGACTCTGATGCATGCTCAAGTTTGGGAAGCACTACTCTGGGAATTTAGGACACAGAGGGACCAGGAGAGGCCTACTGGAGGATCTGGAATTTGATTCATAAAGAATGCCTGCTTCGATGGACAGAAGAAAGAGCAAAGGCAATTTCAGGGAAAGACAACAGCCTGAGCAGCGGTAAGGAGGCAGGACAACTCGGCATGCGCTAGACACAGCGAGGGAACCAGCTGTATGGAACAGAAAACAAATGTCAGGAAAAGCAGCAGCTCACACTGAATAAGGAGGCCCTCAAATGCCCAGGAAGGAGCTTGGCCTTGGCAGGGCAGGCCATGAGGAGTCAGGACAGGTTTTTCAGGAGAAGAGTGACAATAATCTAGTACCTCTTCGAGAGCCAGCAGCCACAGTCCTTTCCCAGGTCTCACTGCAATCCTAACTCAGACAAATACCTCTATTCACTGGCATCCTCCCAAGAGACCTCAGCCACTCGGCAAGGAGACCGCGAGTCAGGGAGGTCGGTTTAGCCCTCCTCCCTCCCACAGAGGGCCTCCGAAGCCCCAGCCCAGCACAGGCCTGAGCTGCTCCAGCAACCACCGGCCGTGAGCAGGTATTGAATTATGAATGGATGTTGCCCAGAAATAATTGCAAACATTATTGCCCCCCACACATGTGTGTCCTCCGCGGGGCTACAGCAATAGATTTTGTTGCTTTAACACTCCAGGGTCATTATAAATTAGAGCTAACACATTAACAGTGGGTCAGGGGACATGGGGAGAGGGAATCCCGTCTGCAAGCTCTAAAAGGGACAGATCCCTCAACGGTGTACGTTGGTTACTCTCAACTGTTCCTTTCTTTTGATCTATTCCACCCATCCCTATTAAATAACTAATTATTTAACATCTTTTAAAGCTTTGTTATATATTAGAACAGGCAGGACACAAATGAGTGCTTTTAATAATATAAAAGCCCATTAGCTTCATTTACTGTTAATGTTAAAATAAACATGAGGCAATTTAGATATACTATTCCAATTTCACGGAAACTTTGATGTTTTTCTTCTCTAGTCACATAATTAAGGGAAAAACTACTAATGATATTAAGTTTGTACAGTGTTAATGACAGAAACAGGCACAAGCTGAAATTGCAGCCATTAATATGAAAAAATAAAATATTTAACAGGGTAGATAGATGAGTGCAATTTTAATAAACCAAAATGAAGAAAATTAATTTTAGAGAGTTCCACAGTCTTTCACATGCTACCATTACACCAGTTGTCTAATATATTATTTTTGTGGTCTGGATTATTTATTGATGGTCCGGAGGAATGCCCTGGTTTTTGCATATTGTTTTGTGGATGGTGAAGGTTTTGCCTTTATTTGTTTAATTCTCTTCCTATTTCCTTCACTCTACCACCAGTCCCCAAACTGCAGTGGTTCTCTTACAGTGTGTGCTTTGACAGTGGGCCCTTGCCAATAACATGTAGGTGAGACACAAGGGATGGGGCAAAGTAACCTCCTGAGGGGGCCCAACAGGGGCTGGGTGGTCACAGGGGCTGAAATGTTGGGGTTGCCTCAGAGGTGACAGTGGCTACCCTGAGTCCGAATGGGGACAGCCACTGCTTTGTCTTCAGCTTGTCTTTACGGATCATCAAGGAGTCTCTTGGGAGGCAGGGTCCTGTTCTCCAACTTGCCACGTGTTATGTGTTAACAGTGTTTGCCGAAAATGTATGTCCACTCAGGACCTCAGAATGTGACCTTATTTAGACACAAGGTCTTTGCAGGTACAATGCAGGTAAGAATTGAGGTGTGATCACACTGGATGAGAGTGGGCCCTAAGTCCAATGAGAGTGTCCTCATCGGAGACAGAAAGGACACCCAGAGACACAGAGAGAAGATGGAGGCAGAGATTGAAGTGATGCTGCCACAAGCCAAGGAACTTTCCCGAGGCCACCAGACGCTGGCACAGGCAAGGAAACATTCTTCCCTAGAGCCTTCAGAGGGAGCACGGCCCTGCTGACACCTTGATGCCAGACTTCTGGCCTCCAGAACCGTGAGACAGTACATTTGTGTTGTTTTAAGCCATCAGGTTACAGCAACCACAGGAAAAGAATGTCTGCTACAGAGTAGCCCCAGAGAAATGAGCATCCCTGGCCATCTCATTAAGGCCATGGAAAGGCTCAAGGAGCAGAAAGAGGAACAAAACTGTTGAAAAGGGAGAGAATGCAGAAGCAGAACTAGAGCCAGCTTTAAGGAAAGGAAGTCCAGCTGGCGGCAGGACATGGCACCCGTAGCACGCAGAGCATGAGGCTACAAAGCCGTAGCAACAGGAAATCACTCAGGCAACCCGAAGACATCAAGAACGACCAACCCAGAGAAACAGGGAGGAGCTGTGGGGCCTGGGAGTAGGTACTAAGCAGGTTATCGAGCTGGTGGCTTGAGCCCAGGCAGGTAAGGTGCAGAGCCTGGCTCTCTCTGTGAGGCACAGGGTGCAGCTGGGGTTTTTGGGTGGAGCATTCAAAACCTGTTTGTCGGAAAAGCAGCATGCAAGTTGATGGCCAATAACGGTAGCTAAAAGAATGCTTACTGTGTGTGAAGCAGGCCTAGCATCAGCACAACCCAAAGAGACAACTGGTTTTTTGTTTGTTTGTTTGTTTTTCAAGACAGGGTCTCACTCTACTCGGGCTGGAGTGCAGTGGCATGATCTCGGCTCACTGCAGCCTCAAACTCCTGGGCTCAAGGGATTCTCCTGCCTTGGCCTCCTGAGAAGCTGGAACTACAGGCACATGCCACCATGCCCAACTAATTTTTTTATTTTTATTTTTTGTAGAGACGAGGTCTCCCTGTTTCGCCCAGGGTGGTCTTGAAATCCTGGACTCAAGCGATCCTTCTGCCTCAACCTCCCAAGGTGCTGGAATTACAGGCGTGAGTCACTGTGTCTCTGGCCCAGATAACTGGTTTTGATACCCTTACATTGTAGATGAAGAAACGGAGGATAGGAGAGGTGAAAACTGGCCTGAATTAGTATGCTGAGGGAAGGAACAGATACTTACGCCCAGGAATCTGAGCCAGGGTCCCAGTCCCTCAAGACCACACTAGCTGTGAGGGGGGCTTCAGTTCAATCTGATTAATGTTGGCCAATGTAGCAGCCCTGTGCATGACACTGTGGGGGACAAGAGCTGAATACGATAAGGCTGTGTCAGTACAGAGGCTGATTCATAACAGAAAAGCAGACCAGGAACAAGCAGCTCACACAGGGAGATATCTACTTTCTCCCATGCCAAGAAACCAAAGTCAGGCAGCTCCATGCGTTTTTAGTTCAATGCTTAGTGATGACTTCCATGATTCAGGCACTCTCCATCTGTGTCAGTTACTGGGCTGTTATCTCAGTTTCAAACTCACCCTTCTACACTGCTTTGTGACACAAGGACCGGGACTCCACAAACCACATTTTTGCTTTGCCAGCTGCTCCATGTTAAATCCTGGCAATATGGGGAGCTGGATCCCTCCAGCACGGCTGGAGGAGGGAGAAGGACTTCCTGTGCCTTCCTAAGGGTTTTACTCTTCCTGTCAGCATTGCTCCAGCAATGCTTCTTCGCCTCGGCAGAGGCAATTCCTCCTGATAGAAGGCTAAATCTAATCTGCTGCTTTTTCAACACACAGCCTCATTGCACACTGCCTCAGAGTCTGGGTCTGCCCTGCTGGGCTCATCCTCTAAGCTCAGGGACACCCACACCAACCGTGCAGCACCTCCTTCTCAGAGGTCTCCTTCTCTAAGTAAGTGTTAGTGACTCCCACCCTTTTCTTGTTTCTCCCAGCCCTACAAGTAACATCTGCTTCTTGCAGTTGCTACCTCCCTTTTCACCCAGCTAGTTACCTAGTTGACATGCTTTGTCCCTAGTTAACGTGATTCATAATAAATTCTCCTTGTTAACATAACTGATATGGCTTCTGACCCCTGCCTGGTTCTGCCCTCCCCAATATGCTGGTGACATCACACCTCATGGTCACATGGTGGCTGCAGCAATCCCAATGGACCAACGTTGAACAGGTCCAGAGGCAGAATATTACCTCTTTCCTCTTGCCCCATGTCTTTTTAAGCACAAAAGAAACACTCCTGCAAGTTATCCTAGCAAATTTCCCCTCACATTTCACCAGCCAGAATCGGATCTCATGCCCTCTCCTCAGTCAATCCCTAGCAAGGGGAATGAGAAACTGTGATCAGCTTAGACGAATCAGGATCCATCTCCCTGGGGCTGGGGCTGTGGTCACTCCTGTGGCCAGGCAGAAGGGGACCAGCTGAACAGGCTGGTCAGGCTCTGCAAGAAAGGAAGAAAGATCGAGGATGGGGACGGGTCTGATCTGCTGTGACTGCTCCACCATCCCGCCCTCTAGCGGGAGACGCTGGCACCTACAGATCCTGGTGGTAGGTGCTAGGATGGGCTAGGAGCAGAGGACTGGGCATGAGCTCTGCAGGAGATCCAGGAAGGTCTCACAGATCAGGTGGGGTGTGAACTGACACTCCAAGCCTGGGTAGACTTTCCCAGGCAACAGGTGAGGTAAGACTTTCCAGATAAAAGATAAGGCCTGTGTGAAGTCACAGGTGGGTGGTGAGAATGTGACACAACTGGGAACAGAAGGTGATTGAGTGTGATTTGAGCACAGTGGGACACAGGGGATGTGGCCTTCCGAGTCAGCAGGGATGGAACAAGGAAGGCCCAGTAGGGCATGTGGAGGCCTCGGTGGGTGGCTACAGTGCCTGCTTCAGGTCTGTAGAGGATGGAACCAGGGTTGCGGATCTGGAAGAAGGGCCTATGGGAGGTGAGCACCTTGGGGGCAGAGAACATAAGGACCCCACAGCCCCCATCTCTGATCCTATCCCTTCCTTCCTCCCTCCCTCCCCTTCTCTTCACACAGGCATTGCCTTTGTTGATATCACCGAACAGAAACCAAAGACGTAGGAAGTATAGGCTCTGTCCACGAGGAACTTAATGCCTTTTTTCCCTCTCATTTTTTTTAAATTGTGGTAAAAAATACATCTGATGCATCATCATAATCATTTTTAAGTGTACATTTCATTGACATTAAGCATATTCACATTATTGTGCAACCGTCACCACCATACATCTCCAGAACTTTTTCATCATCCCAAACTGAAACTCAGTACCCATTAAGCACAAACTCCCCATCCCCTCTTTCCCCATCCTCTGGCAACCACTACCATCCTACTTTCTGCTCTGAGTTTGACTACTTTATGGACCTAATATGAGTGGAACCATACCATATTTATCCTCTTGTGTTTGGCTCATTTCACTTAGTGTAATGCCCTCAAGGTTCACTCGTGTTGCAGCCTGTGTCAGAATTTCCTCTTTTTTAAGGCTGAATAATAATCCACTGTATGGATATGCCACGTCTTGTTCATTAATCCATCTATGGACACGGGTTGCTTCTGTCTTTTGACTGCTGTGAATAATGCTGCTATGAACATGGGTGTACATATACCTGTTTGAGTCCCTGCTTTCCATTCTTTTGTATATATACTAAGAAGTGGAGTTGCTGGATTGTATGGAAATTCCATGTTTAATTTCTTGAGGAACCAACATCCTGTTCTCCACAGCAGCCATACCATTTCACATCCCTATTGGCAATGCACAAGCGTTCCAATTTCTCCACATCCTCATCAACATTTATCTTCCGTTATTTTGATAATAGCTATCCTAATGGACATGCGTGGTACAGTTTAGCTTTTGAGCCAAGGCAAAGCCATGGGAAAATGAACCAATAATAAAGCAGTTGAAATATCAGCAGCCATGAGGGGGAGACAGGGACTGAGCAGATAATGGAAAAGAGGCGTCTGGGAGGGGTGAAGGATGCCTCAGATCCTGGAGGACATGGTATCCCATGGCAACCTTGGGGGCAAGCTCAGCTTTGGTCACTGCCTGGTAGAAGGGGGCATGTGGCCAAGAAAGGGGAGGGCAGGTCATGGGTGTTGTGTGCCGGTGGGGAAGGCCATGAATTCACAGACAAAGCCTGGCCCCAGGGCTTGTCAAAACGGAACAATATTCCCAACCAACTCTTGCCCAACCTGCAGACCCTTTCCAAGGTCTTGTTTTCCAGGGCCTCTTCCACATCCTCCCTTCTCTCTCTTCCTCAGTTACAGTCCCAGGGCCTCCATCAGAGTCTGGCACACATCAGGACCTTAGGGAATCATTATTAATGGAAGGAAGAAAAGATACGTGAAAGATGGTGTTAGCCCCCATTTCACAGACAGGGAAACTGAGGGTGGAGCTGATCTCATTCCATGGAATTGCCGCCCAGCCTGGGTTTTCGTGATGCTCCCTGAGCTCTGAGCTCACTGCTGGCTACAAGGAGAGGAAGCGTCCCCTTCAGACGTCTGTTGCACAAATGCTGCTCACAGGTAGTGCCCCAAACCATTCTACTTCCCTCTCTGCCCACTCTCTCCCTGGGCCATGCCAACTGGTTGCAACATTTCAAATGAAACTCCCCATGCAGAGACAGGATGCTATGATTTTTCACCTACCCACCCATTACAGAATATACTTACAGAATTAATTAAATAATTTACAGGAATTAATAGAATAAATTCCTTTCACTTGTATGGAACCACTTGTTTTGGGGCTCCACATATGCATGCATGTGTGAGAGTGTGAGAGAGAGCCCCCCACAGCTCAAATGGTGGACATAGTCATCTGTTGGCTTCCTCGACTCTGCTGGCCAGGAATCAAGCCCTCACCTGGAGAGCAGGATTCCACTGGCCTCACCCAGGCATTTAGGCTGTAATGTATAACAGGCCATGCGTGATATCCCCGATCTCGACTGAGATGGATCCACAGGCCAAAGGGAAATGCATGAACTACTTTAACTGTCTGGGAATCCAGCATAATGAACATCCAAAAGTGTTTTATTCCTAGCTCACTGTTGCTTGCCTTTTCTTATATGACATTTAATTTTTTCTTACATTAATTCTTGCGTGGGAATGTTTCCATAATTTCAGGTCCGAGGAAAGGGCTAAGTCTCTCTGTCAACAAAGGGCTCAAAGTTTCACAGATTTGAGCTAGGCACAGTGGCTCACACCTGTAATCCTAGCGCTTTGGGAGTCTGAGGCAGGAGGATCACTTGAGCCCACAAGTTTGAGGCTGCAATGAAGCATGATCATGCCATAGCACTCCAGCCTGGGGTGACAGAGCAAGACTCTATCACCAAAAAAAAAAAAAGTAGATTGAAACCATTTGGCATTTTTCATGACATGTTCACTTCTGCTTATTAAACCATGTCAAGGAGGATGGGCAAGGATAATTTTGAGACTTGACAACCTGGGTGATGAGGTATGAGGGGCATGGTGGCAGAAAGAGCCCTAGTTGATGAGTCCAGCTTCTCTTTTCCAGCTGTTGTTAACTCTTGGTGTGACCCAGACAGAGTCACTTCACCCACTGCTATAGTTTGGCTGTGTCCTCACCCAAATCTCACCTTGAATTGTAGCTCCCCTAATTCCTACATGTTGCGGGAGGGACCCGGTAGAGATAATTGAATCACGGAGGTCGTTCCCACATATTGTTCTCGTGGTAGCGAATAAGTCACATGAGATTTGATGGTTTTATAAGGGGAAATGCCTTTCACTTTGCTCTCATTTTCTCTCATCTGCTGCCATGTAAGACACGCCTTTTGCCTTCCGCCATGATTGTGAGGCCTCCCCAGCCACGTGGAACTGGGAGTTTATTAAACCCCTTTTTCTCTACAAATTACCCAGTCTCAGGTATGTCTTTATCAGCAGTGTGAAAACGGATTAATACACCCACTTTGGGTCCTGGTTTTTGTAGCAGACGTTATCAGTGCCCCATGAATATCCCCTGTGTTTCTCAACAGGCACTATTGACACCAGGGGCCAAATAATCCTTTGTTGTGGCCCTTTCTTGTAAACTGGAGGATATTTAGCAGCATCTGTGGCCTTCAGATGCCAGCCAGACCCCTGTCCATGCCATGTCCTCAACTTAGCTCCACGGCAAGGCTAAAACTACTTAAGTACAATTGAGTGCTATTGCCCTCTCAATGCATGGCCACAGCCAAGCTCAGCAAGGGTTTGTTCACTCACCAATTGCCTCAACAGGGAAAGCAAAGCAACAGGGGCAAGGAGTATCTGACCCAGTGACCCAGGGGAGCACCCAGTGGGTATAGCAAAGTGGAGAATGGAAACCAACACTGACTGAGCATTAAACTTACATTAGGCACATAACAATATATCATCCAACTTCATCCTCAGGATAATTTTTTGGGACCTCTGTTTATAATCTCATCTGACAAATAGGCAGTAGCGACTCAGAGATATTAAGCAACTTATACAAGGTCACACAGATAGTAAGGCACTGAGCTGGGATTTGAACATTCATCTGTCTGGCTTCAAGCTTCATGTTTGTTCAACTATGCCATCAATCAGTCTCAGAAAATCTGTACTTGTGGTTGTGTGATATAAGTCAACGTGAGGTTAAGATTTATCAAGCTAAAGATAATTTCAAAGTCATCTAGTCCAGCTACTCATTTTTACTGCTAGTAAACTGAAGCCCACAGCAGAAAAATGACTTGCCCAAGGTTGTGGCGGAGCCAAGACCAGCCCTTGGCTCTGGGTGACATCAAGGCCCAACCCCTTTCCTCTGTACCATACTCCAGGGAGAAGAAAGGTCGTGGACTTGGGAAATCAGGGAAGCTCATCCAGAAGGGAAGAACTCTGGACTAGTTAGGGAAGGGAAGGGAAGTCTCCAGGATATAAACTTTGTTGGGGCACAGAGAACAATAACACAAAGCGTGACTTTTTGGCACACTGAGCACTTTGCAGTAAGAAAAATAGGAAGGCCTTAATAGCTGCCTAAGTTTCTAACCTTCTCTTGTTTCTCTTCCCACAACCCCAGTGCAGAGGGAGGCTGTTTCTGAAAATTTCTTATCTGACTAAGGAAACTTCTTTCCAGAAGAAATGCAATTGTCTTAAGATCCCCTCCCCAGGAATCTCATCAAATAACCAGGAAAGATTAACCACTGGAGGAGAAACTAAAAGTTATCACCAGGCCCAAACAGGCTTTTCATCTGTTCTTCTTTTTTTTTTTTTTTTTTTTTTTGAGACGGAGTCTCGCTCTGTCGCCCAGGCTGGATTGCAGTGGCCAGATCTCAGCTCACTGCAAGCTCCGCCTCCCGGGTTTACACCATTCTCCTGCCTCAGCCTCCGAGTAGTAGCTGAAGGCACCTCCAAAAGGCTACCTGGGAGTCTTTATCTGCATGATGAGACAATCTCTGCTCACAGTGAAGTCATGCCCCTCACTTTCCTGCCACCTCCCCCAGAGCTCAGATGAAGTGTGTCTCAGGCCATTGTCCTTTGGGCTCATCCATTTCCCCCTGAAAATCATTTACCATCCCTCATAATCACCTACATTCCCCCCATTTCTTTCTCCCCTATCAAGAGGGTGTTGAAGCCTCAACCATCTGGGTCTTCTTTGAATCTCACATTTTCAGGACTGCTATGTTCACATACATGTAAATAAATTGTTAAGCCTTTTTCTCCTATTTGTCTGCTGTCAGACAGTTCAGCAAAACATCAGAAAAGACAGAAAGAAGCTTTCCCTCTGCCCCATGACTTCATGCCACGTAACAAATATATACTATCTCATTTAACCCTCTCACAGGCTCTTCAGATTGCCCCTATTGTAAAATTGTAAGAAAAGATATGAAGGTTTTTGAAATGAGAAAGAAGAAAAGAAAGAAAGAAAGAGACAGAGAGAGAGAGAAGAAAGAAAGAGAGGAAAGAAAGGAAAGAAAGAAAGAAAGAAGGAAAGAAAGAAAGGAAGGAAGAAAGGAAGAAAAAAGAAAGAAAGAAAGAAAGAAAGAGGAAGGAAGAAAGGAAGAAAAAAGAAAGAAAAAGAAAGAAAGAAAGAAAGAAAGAAAGAAAGAAAGAAAGAAAGAAAGAAAGAAAGAAAGAAAGAAAGAAAGAGAAAGAAAGAGGAGAAAGAAAAAGAAAAGAAAGAGGGAGAAAAGAAAGATTACTGGATGTCCTGAATAGTAGACTTTTCTGGGCTATCTGTACCTTTTTGTCTTTGAGCCATTTTACAACTCTATACATTGTAGAAAACTAATGATAATAAAAATGTTCTTGTCCATAAAGAAGCAAATAAATGTTGTTTGTTGGAATGCAATTGATTATCGCCCTAAGGATACTGGCCAATTTTGCAACTATTTATGGATTCATTTCAAATTTCCTATATGTGTGTATGTGTGCTCTTTTGTATTCTCCTTTGGACTAGTTTTTAACACCTTACTGGTTCCTTCATTAATTAGTGAGTTAAATAAAATCTTTTTGACACTTATTCATCTTTATATTTGTATTAAAGTGACTTCTTTACCATATTAGTCTATTCTCATGCTGCTATAAAGGACTGGCTGAGACTGGGTAATTTATGAAGGAAAGAAGTTTGATTGACTCACAGTGCCACATGGCTGGGGAGGCCTCAGGAAACTTACAATCATGGTGGAAGGGGAAGCAAGCACGTCCTTCTTCACGTGGCAGCAGCAAGGAGAAGTGCTGAGCAAAAGGGAGAAAAGTTCCTTATAAAACCATCAGATCTCATGAGAACTAATTAATTATCATGAGAAGAGGATGGGAGAAACTGTCCCCATGATTCAACTATCTCCACATGGTCCCTCCCACAACATGTGGGGATTATGGGAACTACAGTCAAGATATTTGGGTGGGGACACAATTATCCTTTAACATAGATGCCAAAACTTAAAAATTTAAACCAGGTGCAGTGGCTCATGCCTATACTCCCAGCTACTCAAGAAGCTGAGGCAAGAGGACTCCTTGAGCCCAGAAGTTTGAGGTCAACCTGGACAACATAGCAAGATTCCATTTAAAAGACAAACTAACAAGCAAACCTTAATGTTTAAGTACCTTGCCCAGAGTCATAGCTTGTAAAAGCTACAGACTAAGTCCCAACATCCTGTTCTTTCTGCTCTCTGCCCCCATACCCAGCTTTACAGCCTTCCTTCTTATAGCTTCTCATTCGCAAGGGTTATGACTGTGTGGTCATAACTCACTAATTAGTGAAGGAACCAGTAAGGTGTTAAAAGCTAATTCAAAGGAGAATTTAAAAGAGTTTTGGTTTCCTAAGTTTTCAACTGAGGACTCAAAACCTAACCCTGCTCAGCTCAGTTATTCATGTAGAGTCCTATATATGGACGTACTTTGAGAAGAGTGAAAGCCCCATGCATGACTAAGTGTATTGTGATAAAGGAGACTCACGGGGCTGTGGACTTGGAATTAGAAGATCTGAGGGCAAATTCTAGCCCCACCACTTAGCAGCCCTGTGACCTTCATGAAATCACTCAATCCTGTCTTGGACTCTCAGTTGCCTTTGCTGTCAAACGGGGACCCCATCTGACAGTTATGCTGCCAATATCCCAGAGATATTTTAAGGAGGGAGCAAGATAATGGATGTGCAAGTGCATTATAGACTATAGAACGCAATAGTGAGGTTAAGCATTAGTGTGATTATTACTGTTGTTAATGTCCTCACTCCAACTACTGCAGAGGGGAGGGGTGAGGAAGTTTGAATGCAGGAGCTCCTGGCCCCTCTCCCTGTGGCCTACTTCTCTGGGGACAAACCAGGGCTGTTAAGAGCAGGGGCTCCCACCTTGGACTCCCTGCCCCTCACCCTCCTCTCCACAGCCCTCAGCCAAGCCAGCAGCAGTGGTCAAGTCCACCTTCATCTGGAGGTGCTTTCCCAGTGAAACATGGGCCAGGGATACATTTTCCCAGGTCCCGCAGACACTGCTAAGCCAGTACAGATGTTCAATGAGAAGACCATTCACAAAACCCTTGCATCAGCTCATCCGTGCTTCCCAGTTACTCATAGCTGCATGATTTCTGAGCCCTGTCCACCTGGATATTTCCCTGAGATGACTTTTCCAGGTGTGAGCTCACTCAAGCCCAGCCAGCCGGGCAGGTGTGGAGTTCCTACCCAGTGCTGGTAAGAAGAGTGGGAGGAGGCCTGGCTTCCCACCCTCACCCTCCACCAGGAGAGAGCATCACAGAACTTCAGGGGCAAAGACAGGCAAAGGTGATCAAGGCCAAAGGACTCCAGCTCCAGCTGCTAGGTATCAAAATTACGTGCAAGAGCTTTCAAAAATTCAGATTAGGCCAGGCACGGTGACTCATGTCTGTAACCCAGCACTCTGAGAGGCCGAGGTGGACGGATCACTTGAGGTCAGGAGTTCATGACCAGCTAAACCCAGATGGTGAAACCCTGTCTCTACTAAAAATACAAAAATTAGTTAGGCATGGTGGCGCACGCCTGTAATTCCAGCTACTCAGGAGGCTGAGGCAGGAGAATCGCTTGAACCCAGAGGTGGAGGTTGCAGTGAGCCGAGACTGCGCCACTGCACTCCAACCTGGGCGAAAGAGTAAGACTCTGTCTCAAAAACAAAAACAAAAACAAACAAACAAACAAAAAACACAATCAGATTAGAGAGCCCACACCCTCTACGTCAGAACGTGAAATGGTGAGGCCAATAAGATTTATTTTTCAAATCTTCCCAAGGCTTCTAGTGCCCAGCAGACTAGTTTGCAAACCAGCCTTCTAAAGCAATCTTCTTTCTATTATTAAGAAGGAGCCCATGACACAGAGGTGTTAAGTTCAAGGTCTCTTGGGTCAGCTTTTGGATCCACTGTTGCAAAGGGACAGGTTCTTAGGGGGCTGGCATTTTCTTGGAGTGAAGCAGGAGCTGCTGCAGGGGCTGAGAAAGCGGGAAGGAGCTTTTTGCTGCATTCCAGAGCAAATCTGGCTGTGAACAAACGAGAAAGAGCTTTAGTGTAAGCCGGGCTGAATGGATAATTAAACAGATAGCAAAATGGAATGCAGTTGCACACACCTCCCGGGAGCTGGCTGGGGGGAGATAATATGCTTTCCTGTCGTCAGAAGGCACAGGAGGAAAAACAACTGGGCCTGGCCATTGGCCATTTAACAATATTGCTTTTGTAAACAAGTTGAAAAATCCAATAACTGTAAAACTTATGGCATGTCCTTAAAAGCCTGTTGCTGTTTTCCCTATAAACGGAGGAGCGTTTCCGACTGAAGGTGTTCTAATTAAACAGTTCGCATCCCCAGGGGCTGCGAGGTCATCCTAGGGAAGGAGGGTCTGATCCCTCCTCGTGGCCTCAGGACCACAGGTGGGGGTGGCCAGCTCGGGTTGCAGCCAGGCAGCGTTTTGTTTGCTTTGTTAGTCACTGTGCTGGATTGTAGCTGAACAACTCTCTTCCTTCCTGTTGTCTACAAGGACTCCAAAGAGCAATCCAGCACAAACTCAAAGCAACAAACTCTTACCATAGAAGCAGGGCAGTAAGTGCCCACCAAAGAGGCAGCCCTTCAGGCTGGGAAGAGAGAGAAGTCTGGATCCGTTCATCAGGAAACACTTTGGTGATGCAAGTAACAGAAAGGTAGAAAGTCTGGTTCTAGGCCTAGAGGAGCTCACAGTCCTGATGGGAAGAGAATGCACTCACACATGCACACTCACGCACACTCTCACACATACACCTTCACACATGCACTCACACACGCTCATACATGCAGACTCGAGCGCATGTTCACATATGTTCTCACACACATGCACAGGCTCACATGCTCTCACACACACTCATGCACATGCTCGCATGTGGTCACACTCACACTTATGCACAGGTTCACGCACACTCTCCCACATGCACACTCATGCACACGCTCACACGATCGCACTCATGCACATGCTTCAAACTCATGGCTGTGTTCACATGCTCACACACACATGCACACTCATGCAGACATTCACACATGCTTACACACATGCATATGCTCACACATGCTCACACACACAAACTCACACATTCGCACACACACAATGCTCTCACACACATATGCTCACACATGTTCACACACAAACTCACACATGCACACTCATGCACACATTCACACATGCTCACACACATGTACTTACACTCATACACATGGTCACACACACATGCACACTCATGTACATGGTCACACACATGCTCACATACACACACACAGGGTCACACATGCTCCCACTCACACACACTCATGTTCACTCACACACTCATGCTCACTCTCACACACACACTCACACACTCATTCATACACACACACATCCTAAAAAGGGAATCAAGGGGAAGGAGCCCAGCACTGGTAAGTGGAACAGATAGGTGGTGGTGGGCAGGGGGCAGGGCTCCGGAGCTGGGGGGTCTTTGTAAAGGAATGACAGAAACTCAGGGCTGGGTGGGATTCCAAAGGCCACTTGGTGCCAAAGTCAGCTCTCACTTTCTTCCTCCCCTTTTCTTATCTACGTGGATCACGGCCACACTTCACAGGTAATGGGCACAGTCCTCTGCAAGACTGTCCTCACTCCAGACATCAGCTGCAAGCTCACAGGTTCCGCAGGCCACCCACGCTCTAACCAGTTGGCTACAAATTTAGGAGTTCCCATGATTACCCTCAGGTTTGATCATTAGCTAGAAAGACTCACAGGACTCAGAAAGGCACTATATTTAAGATTATAATTTTTTAAATTGTAGTAACATACACACAGCACAAAATTTACCATCTTAGCCATTTTTAGGTGTCCAGTTCAGCAGTGCCAAGCACACTTGCATTGTTGTGCAACCAATCTTCAGAAGGCTTGTCACCTTCCAAAACCGAAACTCTGTACCCATCAAACAACCATTCCTCCTCATCCCTCCTTCCAGTTCCTGGCAACCACCCTGGAACAAGCAGTTTCAGTGTCTATAAATTTGACCCTCTCGGTGCCTCATATAAGTGGAATCCTACAGCATTTGTCTTTTTGGCCATTATAGTGTTATTATAGCAGAAGGTTACAAATCAGAGCCAACCAGAGAGAGAGACATGTACGCAAGGTATGAGTGGATTTCAAATGCAAAGCACCCACCACACACTGAGGGACACATCACCCTCTCAGCTTTGAATGTGACCAACTGAGAAGACTGCCGACCAGGGCAGCTCACCCAAGCTTCAGTGTCCAGAGTTTTTACTGGAGTTTCACATAGCCGTAAGTGATGGAATCACTGCCCATATGATGGAATTCAATCTCCAGCACACCTCCCCTCCCCAGAGGTCAGGCTGATATGCTATGACTCAAAGCCCCAGCTCTCTAATGCCATGACTGCTTTTCCTGACATAGCCCATCCTTATCCTGAATTATCTCATTAGTGTAAATGATGGAGGGGTCCACCGTGAGTCATCTCATCAGCAGAAGCTACCAAGTGTGGTCTAAGAGGTTCACAGTGAATAGAAACAATAGGGCCCTATAACCCTCATGGGGGATCAGGGATGTTTTTCTAACAGCCCATCAGCCCTACTGCCTTGGTTGAAGGGTGACCCCCAAATATATTCCCACATCCAGGAATGTGTGAATGTGAGTTTATTTGGAATAAAAGGTCTTTTCAGATGTAATTGAGAATCATGCATGCACTCACACATGCTCACGCTCACACACATGCACAGGCTCACATGCTCACACACACACTTATGAACAGGCTCACCCACTCTCACACATGCTCATACTCGCACACGCACAGGCTCACATGCTCACACCATGGGAAGACAGAGACAGGAGTGATGCTGCCACAAGCCAAGATGCCCAGGGCCACCAGAAGCTGGGGGAGTGAAGGAAGGATTCTCCTCTAGAGCCTTCAGAGGGATCCCAGCCCTGCCAGCCTTGATTTGGGGCTTCCAGCCTCCAGAACCATGAGAGAATCCATTTCTGTGCTTTAAGCCACCCAGTTTGTGGCGATTTGTTACAGCAGCCACAGGAAATGAACACAGAGAGCCTAAATGATACCCCACACATGCCATGGCCTCCCCTCAAGACAGACCAAAAGAGGGACTAAAGGGACACTGAGGCAGGCACCCAGGCAGAAGGGACGTGAGAAGCTGGGGCAGATGGTGGCAACGCAGCCCACAGGCTTCTCCATCTTCTCCTTGGCAAGAGAAGCCCCCGGCCTCTGTTGCAGACTCTCCTCTGCACAGCCACCCACTGTGGGAAGGGCTCCGTTCTGGTTAGTGAAAGCTATTCATGGTAAACCTGCCTCCTTTGCCAGTGATGAGTTAAGGGATGGGCATATGTCCTGGTCAGTGAAATGTGAGAGGAAAGATTTCCTGGCTTTTACAAAGGGGTGTTGGGGAGGAGACAGTTCCTTCTTCTCTCCTAGACCTGTCAGGGCGGATGGAGCCACAGCAGCCACCTTGTGACCATGAGGGCAGAAAACTGGCTCACTGAGGAGGGCCGAGGGAAAAAACAGGAAATAACTTGACTCCCTGATGATGTTGTCTGGCCCCTGATTCACCAGTCCCGCCCCCCGGACTTCTTGTAGTGGAGATAATTAATTCCTTCTTTTTGGGCCCTGGACTTCTTGTAATGGTGATAATTAATTCCTTCTTTGGGGGCCTTTTGGGTGAGACTTTTCTGCTACTTGTGGCCAAAGCACCTTTACTCAATGGTTTTCAAACATTTTCAACCAAATCTCATTGTGCAAATATTTTACATTGGAATCCAGGTCCATACAGATAACTGAAACAAATAATTCACAAAACAGTATGTACAACACATTCGGATATTTTCTATCTATTTTTCTTTTCCTTTTTTTAATTACTGGTCACAACCTAGCATTTATTGATTGATTTCATGATCCACAAGTAGTCATGACACACAACTTGAAAAGCACAATCTGGAAAAAAAACCAGAAATATTTGCCAGTGAGAGAGAGAAGTAAGTTGCCCCAGTGCAGGCAAAATCATACAGATCCTGCCCCAGACACTGAGATGGTGTTTTCAGGCACTGGTTGGGCACAAAGAAAGACAGAAGTGGAGAGGGACACAGGGGGTGAGTCAGAGAAACAGGGAGACGGAGATGGAGGAAGAGCCCTGCTTAGCCGGAGTTGCACACCCACAGATGCTGACACGGTCCCCTGAGAAGGGCAGAGTGGAAGGCAGGCAGAATCAAGTGGAAAACACAGAAGCCCAGGGTTGGGAAGGAAGAGACAACGAGATACAGGAAATTAAAAGCGAAATGCAGAGACAGAAGAGCAAGCAGGCTGGAAAGTGGAGATTCTAAGGCCAAGACCCAAAGGAGACACACCCCATTCTAAACCAGAGCATGAGGGGCCAGTGCATGGGCCAGAGTCTTAGTGACCAGAGTCCAGCTGCAGGACTGGGCTCAGCCACTGATGAGCCTGTGGCCTTGGTCAAGTCACTTCACCTTTCACCTCTGATTCCTTCTCTGGGAAACCCAGCTAGCAGTCCCTCCTTCGCACGAGTGTGGAGAAAGTCAGGCTGCAATGCGAGCCCCAGGACTTAACAGCCTGTAAAGGATGGATGGATGTCCGTCAGGAAGGGCGGTCCACACAGACCCCTGCCCTTGGCCGGACAGAGAGTCTTTCGCTGCCACCCACCCACGGCGTCCCCAGTGTCCCTCTCCCGACAGTCCCCTCCCCCACTTCTCTGCCCAAAGGAGGGAAACCCATTTCCCTGGGAACAGCTGTGTTTCCTCAACAAACAAATGTTCCCTTAAAACGTTTCTGAGGAAGAGCGGATGGTAATGAGCGAACATCTGGCCGAGCGGCACACTTTCATTTTTGGCAGCTCCGGAGCCCGCCAAGTGACTATTCCCTAATGTTCACCACATCCCAGCCCCTGCTATTCCCAATCAGGCTTGTACCACTACGCCTCAATTAAGAGCAGATGTGGGGCTGAGCGAACGAGGAGGAAAAAACACCCTTCCCCAGCCATCCCTCTGCGCTGCTCAAAATCCAGGGAAGTGGTCTGAGAACTCACAGCGACTCCAGCTTCTGTCTTTCTAATTCATCCATCCATCCATCCATCCATCTGTCCATCTGTCTGTCCGTCCATCCATCCATCCAGCTTCCCCTGCCGTGGCCTTTGGAGATACAGATCTGAACGTAAGATCCTTGCCCCCTGTCTCCTAGATAGACATTCTTCTTCCCTATAATACAGGCATTGGCACACAGGCTCTATGAAGGGCCAGATAAAAAAAATATCTGGCTTTGCAGGCTACATGGTCTTTGTCACAACTCTTCAACTCCACTGTTGCAGTGTGAAAGCAGCCATGGACAATATATAAATGAATGGGCATAGCTGTGCTCCAATAAAGCCTTATTTACCAAAATGGTGGCAGGCCAGATTTAGCCCATGGATCATCATCTGCTGACCCCTGCTATATGACAATATCCGAAGTTGAGGTAGTCACATCTTGGGGTATCTGCTTTAACTGTCCCTCACCCACTGCACTTCATAAGCCCTACTATCTCCTCCCCACCCCACTCTGGTGGACTCAGTTGATTGACCCACACTGGGAAGACACAGGTGGTGATACCCAATCCAAGCTGGGCTACTCAGAGTCTTTCCCCAGGCCTTAGGAATTGGACCAAGTGGGTCAGTTGGGTCTGCAGCTGATTTACACTGGGAACCGAGGGGCCACCATCTTCTTCCTGCCTCCTAGACAGAGATGCAGAGAAAAGTGGGCTGTAGACAGTGCAAAACTGCTTTGGTCTGAATATTTGCCTGTCCCCTAAATTCATGTGTTGAAACCCTCACCCGCAAAGTGATGGTATTAGGAGGTGGGGCCTGTGGCTAGATCATGAGGGTGGAGCCTTCATAAATTGGATTAGTGCCCTTATAAAAGAGACCCCAGAGAGACCCTTGCCCCTTTCATCATGTGAGGACACGGTGAGAAGGCACCATCTCTGAACCAGAAAGCAGGCCATCACCAGATACTGAATCTGCCAGCAGCTTGGTCTTGGACTTCCCAGCCTCCAGAACCATGAGGAATAGATCTCTGTTGCTTATAAGCCCCCCAGTTTATGGTATTTTGTTATAGCAGCCCTATGGTTCTAAGACAGGAATGAAATAACCCATGTGGAAAGAGGCTGCCTGGCATCCTAATGCTCTTTCAGACTGTCCCATCCTGTCCTGAGCCCTGCCTACGTTCTGGCCCTGTGTTCCCCAAAGCCCTCTGGATCCTTCTTGAAGAGTCTACTTTTCTGTTTATACTGGCTAAATTGGTGCTTCCTTCAATTAACCAAGCAAGGCATTCTGAACCACTTTCTGCCTCTGCACTCCATTCATACAATTAATTGGCTTTTGTGCCAGGACTTGCCCCGCAGTAGATACCTATGCAACTAAGATATGTCCTTGCCCTCCAGCAGCAGATAGGTAACAAAATAGGGAAGATGGACATCTGTGTTCCTCACTCTTGCACAACCCACAGTGTACTGGTAAGGAGTGCATAAACCGCCAAGGAGGAAGGGGTATGGATTAGGAGGTGAAGGAAATCTGAGAGTCTTGGCAGAGGAGGGACCATCTGTAGGCCTTGGAGAGTGAGTTGACTTTGGGCAGAAAAATAAAGGGGAGGAGGTGGTGCTTGAGTATAGAGCAACATTTTCCAAATTAGGTTCATAGAACACTAATCCCAGGAGGGGTTTTGTGGTATCCATCTTCCCCTTCTTTCTTACCCATAGACTTCTGATTCCATCCAACTGATAATGTGCTCCTTAGAAATACTCGCATTCCCAGGCTCCTTTGCAGCTAGAGTGATCATGTGATACTTTTGGCTAATGAGATGTAAGCAGAAGTCAGCTGGAGGATGATTCCAGGATATAAAGGTTCAAACTCACCTTTGCACCTTGCCTTCTCCTTCTTCCTGCCTGGAATGTAGCTGTGGTGCCTGAAAGGGCTGAGACCATTTTGCAACCATCAGGATGAAAGCTACATGTTAAGGAGGGCAGAGCAGGAAACTGGAAGGAGTCTGGTTTCCCAGTGCCATGTCTGAGCCACCACATCAGCCCTGGACTGCTTATTTCTGTACAGGTTCCTAGCCACTACTGAGGGAGGTGATTCTTTTCTTTGCAACTCAACAAAATCATTTCTAACAAATGCAATGTTTAATGATAAAAGAGTTCTAAGGACCAAATCAGTTTGTGTATATGAATTTCCACTGTCAGAGAGTCACAAAATAGGTTATTACAGGTTCTGAGAAACCTTAACGTGAAGATCACTGTCTAACCCAATGTTTCCCAAAATATTTGTTCACCAACACCTCCACTGCCAGGATGCCAATGGGCATCCCATGGAACACACTTCAGGAAACAAGCTATAGAGGAAGGAGTATGGGCTTCTGAGTCAAGAAAAATCTGGGTTGTAATGCTGCGTGGCTTCAGGCATCTCACGTAACCTCTCTGAGCCTGAGGTTCCTACTACATAAAACGAGGGAGGGACATTACAGTTTACAAGTAATCCAGGTAAAGGACTCGGCACCGTCTGTGTCTCCCAGTCAGTCATCAACGATTCTCATTAGCTGCTAGGATCATGTTTTGGAAGGAACATAGCATCAGAGACAGAAGTCCCTGGTTTGAGTGATGGTTTGCCGCTTTCTTTCTCTGTGACCTTGGGCCAGTGGTTGCACTTCTCCGAACCTCCGTGTTCTGAATGGCAGAGGAGGAATTATAATGTCTACTTGGGCAAGAGGAGATACGTGGAAAAGCCTGGCCCAGGGAGGACATTCCCCCAGTGCAGGAGCCCAGAGCTCTGCCACCAGACCCTGCCTCCAGTCCCTGCAGGCCAGCCCTCTGCCCCAAAAAGGCTACAACATTTGGCTTCTGCATTTTCATTTGTAAGGCGTCTGCCTCGCCTCCCTGCCCACTTGTCTATCTTCCCTCAGGGATCGCTACTGAACCCTTCTGGGAGCTCCCCAGTGCAGAGCCTCCACTTCAGCCAGCTGTCTCCTCATCAGTCTGCAGCGCCCAGTGCAGCGCCCAGTGCAGCCTCCCAGCCTCGGCTCAGGCCAGGGTCCCCTCCAGCCCTCCCAGGCAGCCACATCACGAGGCTCAAACAAAAGCACAGGTGCGTGGCCTGAAGACCCAGACTGCATCTTCACGCTGTGTGTGAGGCCTTGGGGAAATGGCTTCCCCTCTGAGCCTCAGTTTTCTCCTCTATAAAAGGAAGCGGTTGCAACACATGGAATTGAAAATGAAGATGATGAGACTGCCTTCACAGAGTTGTGAGGAAGATTAAATGAAGAGAAAAGCATATCTGCACGTGCATTGATGACAACATGCAATATTCATTGGTTACTATTATTTACATTTTATTTTCTCAGCCTTACTTTTGAGGCCTTTCGTTCTTCTTAGTTCCCCTCCCCCCTCTTCAGAGCGAGCTTGACTTTTTATTTGACATGTACTGAGTGTTAACTGTGTGCTGGGTACCCTGTTTGTATCATCTTATTTCATCTGCCCCCACATTCTCTGAGGTAAATCCTCTTTTTATTCCTATGCTCCAGTTAAGGAAACAAGCTTGGAGAGGCTAAGTCATTGGCTTGGGTCAGATGGCATATATATAGCAGATCTGAGGCTTGAATCCAGGTATTCTGGTGTTAAGGCTTATGCTTCTCACTACAGCACTATCGTGCTTCCCTCCCGGCTGTCAAAACCTGTCTATCAATCCTGACCCCAGGTGAATGAGGCCAATATTAACTTGCTCATCTGTCTCAGGAACAGATCTCATGCCTTATTAGTCATTGACATGTTAGTGTGAACTGAAACCTACTTTCTGAAGTTCTTTTCTGGCTCATCTCAGGCAGAGGTCCCTGCTGCCTCCTTTGTACCCCCAAAGCTTATGTAATTCCCCAGCATAGCCTTGCCACATTGCATTGCAATGGTACCTGTCTGTCCCTCTGAACTGAATTTGTGGATTGGTCAAGGATTATATGTATTCATCTCAGTGTCCCCAGTGACCAACACAGCACCTGCCACTAAGCAGACACCCAATTAAATCTGATGAATGAACAAATGAAGCGAGTTAATCATACCTCCTAATGAAAGCCATATGCATAAATGAATCTTGAGGCAGTTTTCATTTTAGTGAAATGACAGTGATAGGTACTTAGAGTCGGGGCTGGTCCTACCAGGAAGGGGCTATAAATTAGGGAGCCCCCAAAGTTCCCTTCTATTCCCAGAAACGCTCCCTCACCTCATTGCTGCTCACTGTTCGAGCTTTCCTTTCACTGTGGGCAGATTTTCCTTCCCCTGGGAAGCCCTCTCCCTTCCTTTAAACTTCTGTTCAAGTCCCACCTCCTTCCAGAAGTCCTCCACCCAAATCCTGATCCATCCCCCTTGTCTCTGAACTCCTGGGTTCGATTGCAGCTCATTTTGCAGCCAGACACTAACAGAAACCAACCATGTATTAAACAGGGAACACATCGAAAGGCTCTTAAGCAGTGCTCAGGGCTGATGCGAAGGTGGGAGACTCAAGCATAGGAAATGAACAGGGGTGAGGGAAGCCAGGCGTTCCGTCCCCAGCTGGATCCACACTGCAGGGATTACCTGGTGAGGTGGCCACCACTGGCCTTGGGCCTTGCTGCGAGGATGAGCACAGAACTGCCTTACTTCTTCTCATCACTCACTTACAATCCACCTCCAGCTTGGAAGAAGCAAAGGGGCAAGCTTAGATCAGATGCCCGCATCCTCGGCACAGCAAAGTGGGGCTCTGTTCCGTCCCGGGCCACACACCAGGGTGTGTTGCACAAATACAGCAAGGGCTCGGGACCACGGGAGTCCACCCCTCTGGCTACCCAGCCTTCATGCCCATCCCTCTCCTGTTCTTATGACTTGCCAAGGCGTGAGTAATGACCACATGCAAGAGGTTTTTAGGAAGCAAACTCAGCAAGGCTTGCAGATGAATTGGATATGGGATGAGGGGAAGTACTAAAGCCGCCTCCTGGGTTTCTGGCCTGCAGAGCTAAGGGGATGGAGATGTCATCACAGAGGTGGGACCACTCAAAGGGGACTTAGTGTTGGAAACAGGTCAATAGCTCACTCTCCATACACCCGCTCCAAAGCTCCCAGACTCACCTCTTCACCCAGAGCAGTTTATCCTGACTCTGCTCCATGCTGTCCTTTGGCCACACCACTTTACCAGGCCAGTATTTCCCATTTATGTTCCCTCTTCCTCAGCAAGCTCTCTCTAACCTCAGCCATTAGTGCTTTTTCTTTCTTGAGCAATATATAGCCTATAATCCCAGCACTTTGGGAGGCCAAGACAGGTGGATCACTTGAGTCCAGGAGTTCAAGACCAGCATGGGCAACCTGGCGAAACTCCATCTCTACAATAACAACAACAAAAAATTAGCCAGGCATGGTGGCATGAGCCTGTAGTTCCAGCTACTTGGTGAGGCTGAAGTAGGAGGATCGCTTGAGCCTGGGAGGTCAAGGCTGCAGTGAGCCAAGATCGCATCACTGCATTCCAGCCTGGGTGACAGAGCGAGACCACATCCCAAACAAACAAGTAAACGAAAAACAATACATGTAGGCCGGGCACAGTGGCTCACATCTGTAATTCCAGAGCTTTGGAAGGCTGAGGTAGGAGGATTGCTTGAAGTCAGGGGTTGGAGGCTGCAGTGAGTTACAATCATGCCACTGCACTCCAGCCTGGGCAACAGAGTGATACTCTGTCTAAAAACAAAAAAAAAAAAAAAAAAGGCCAGGCACGGTGGCTCAAGCCTGTAATCCCAGCACTTTGGGAGGCCCAGGCGGGTGGATCATGAGGTCAAGAGTTCGAGAGCAGCCTGGACAGCATGGTGAAACCCTGTCTCTACTGAAAATACAAAAATTAGCCGGGAGTGGAGGTGCACGCCTGTAATCCCAGCTACTCAGGAGGCTGAGGGAGGAGAATCGCTTGAACCCAGGAGGTGGAGGTTGCAGTAAGCTGAGATTGTGCCACTGCACTCCAGCCTGGGCGAAAGAGGAAGACTCTGTCTCCGGGCGGGGGGGGGAAGAAAATCCAACATTATACTTTATTGCATGCCTACCATGCACCTGGCACTGTGCTGGGGGCTGAACTCACTTCCCACCCATCCTGCCTATGGGCTGGGGAGGCAGGGGCAAGCTTGCTCATCACAGGCAGAAACTCAGGTCCAAAGCTTAGAAAGAAACTCACCCAAAGGTTCACAGCCACCCACATCAGGGGCTGGACTCAGACGAGCATCTTTGTCCCTTGTCCCAGCACAGCCCACCCCATTTGGGGCTGCCTCTCTACAGCCGCTGGGAAGAGAAGCTTTTTCTAATTGGCTAATTCTGTGGGGAAAGTTGAGGGGGTGTTTGGGGGCAGGTAGGGATTGGCGTGAGAAGGGGTGATGGAGTCTGCCTTCATTCCGGGATCCCCAGGCCAGGCTTCCTTCTGGTGGTGCTTCCCTGCAGGAAGAGAAAGCATGGGGCCATTGCACAGAGCCCTCTCTGAAAGCAACTGCCCAGGCTACCAGAGCCTGCTCTAGAGGCAGGCGCCTGAACCCCCAGCAGGGCCAGCTCCACCGGGCAGGGAAAGGGCCCTGCTCTCCCTCTCTCATCCCCACATCTTAATGCCAGAGCAGGGGCCATAGGGAGAAAAGAGGGACTCTGTAACCTGTACAGCACTGAGGGCCCCTTAGGCTGGTCAGAGAGGAGAGGGGAGGATGGGGAGAGGAAATCAGAGAGGGATGGAAACGGCTCCCCACCTCCCTGTCCTGTCTCCCTCCCTCCATCTTCTTTCCCTTTAAAATGTAGGAGCCCAGGGCCCACGGCGAGGCCGCAGTGCTGAGCCACACTACCTGGCTCCAGGCTGGGCAGGGGACCCTGGTCTGTGTCCATGTCCAGTGGGTGTCAGGGGCAGGGGCCGCTGCCAAGCCGTCTTCCCAACTGCAGCATCCCCCAGAGCTCCCAGCTGCCCTGAGAGGCCTGATGGTTCCCTCAGGACACTGAGGAGCCTGCAGACGCAGCTGCTACCTTGATACGAAGCTCTTCCAGCCCACAGCGTCACCACGCGTTCTCTGTAAGTTATGTTTTAACATAAGACCTTCTATTTGGACTCAGTGACGTGCATTGAGCACAAAGCAGCTGCCAGGCTCCCTGAACACACGCATTTGTGGAGTCTCCCAAGGAGGCCAGGACTGGCGAAGGATCTTCTCTTACCAAGGAGGACTCGGCACCCGGAGCGGCAAGGCCAGGCCCTAGGGGCACTGCGCTGGGCCAGGGTGTCACTTGGCGCCTTTGCTGTCCCCTGAGGTTCAGAACTGCTTTTCCCAGAACCCCCTTCTCTGTAGGGTTCAAGTTGGCAAGATTTGCAAGGTGGAAGTGAAGTGCAGGGCTTGGGGCCAGGCCAGGGACAGGCACAGAGGTGTCCCGGGGCCCTGGCTTGTCCCTGCCTAGGCACTAAAGAGCTCCTGTTTCTGACTGCTGACCCTGCCGCCCATCAGCGACCCCCAGGCCACCACCAGGTGCCTCTACAGGGTCACAGTCTTCCAGGCCTCCTCACGAGCTCTCCCTCCACAGCTCCAAAGGCCAGGGCCTGAAACCCAAAGAGGCCCAGCGAATGAGCACCCTACGACTGTGCAGGCAGGTTGTACGGCGTAGTGGCCACAACACAGACAGACAAATCCCAGCCCCATCGCTTACCTGCCTGTAAGAGCTCAGCAGGGTCATGGCCCCCCATGGAGCCTCAGTTTCCCCATCTGAAAAATGAGGGTAATTGTCTCTGTCTACAGAGTGGATGTGAGGGTTTGAGATCATGTCCTAAAGCACCTGGCCATGGAAGGCGCCCCACTCAGTGGCACACTTCACAATGACCTCCTGTCAAAGAAACACTCATATTACCTGTTTTCTAGAACATATGCCCTTCGCGCATGAATGTACATTTAAAAAATAATAACGAAAAAAATGAAACTTGAACTCCAAGTCTCTGCTGCACCCCTAGCCCAGCTCCCTGAGAGCCTGGTCACTCTCAGAGGAACTCACTGAGTTCCTGCAGCTGGTCTGAAACCTTCTTCACACTTGGGTCTAAGAAACATCCCAGTCCTTCAGTTTTCTAAATCTGGCTCATCTGTATCCCCATGCCTCCCATATCCCCTTTACAAGAGCCAATTAATTTCTTTCTTCTTCTTCTTTTTTTTTTTTTTTTGGAGACGAGTCTCTCTCTGTGGCCCAGGCTGGAGTGGCACGATCTTGGCTCAGTGCAACCTCCGCCTCCCAGGTTCAAGAGATTCTCCTGCCTCAGCCCCCTCAGTAGCTGGGATTACAGGCACCCACCACCATACCCAGCTAATTTTTGTATTTTCAGTAGAGACGGGGTTTCACCATATTGGCCAGGCTGATCTCGAACTCCTGACCTCAAGTGATCTGCCTGCCTCAGCCTCCCAAAGTGCTAGGATTACAGGTGTGAGCCACCACGCCTGGCCCACAAGGGCCAATTTCTAGAGCATTTCTGCAGCATCCTATATCTCCACCCCTTCTTCAATCCTACAAGAAGCTGTGCATGGACTTGGTGTCCCAGGACATGGGGTAGGGCCGGGCCCACAGCCCAGGCTGTGACATTGACATTGATGCTGCCCCTTCCTCTGCAAATGTCTGCTGCAGGACCTGTTCTTTGTCCTCTGGCCCCTGCTTCATGGAGCCAGCTACTGAGATGTTCCACTCTGCTGGCTGTGTACAGAGCCACCAAAGACCCCTGTCCAGTCCCCTGATCCCCACCGCCAGCCCAACAAGGCCCTGCCTGCACTGGGGAGCAGGCACAGGACCCCATCTCAGGAACTCACAGCCTCCTCATCTCCTCTCTCAGCAGAACATCCAGAGCTACCATCTTCTTCCAGGTACCTTGTCACCCTCTCCCTGATCTTAAATGCACCCTATCCTCCCAGGCCTGCCCCCACCCCAGGAAAACCAGATCCATCCCAGGATGACCAAATCTGGTGGCAGCACCCAAAATACACAAACACTGTCACCCTTGCTCACCCCTCACCCACCTCTGCCCCACCCTAGCACTCAAAGGCTTGGATTCCCCTTTCCAGAAAGAGGGACTGAGATGCTGCTTTCATTTTCCTCCATCACAAAACTAAACTATGATCTTAAATATCCTTTTCAACAATTCACTTTGTAACCTACACACTCAGGCCCCTGGGGCCCAGCTGCCTGCCCAGGATGCTGGAATTCCAGAGAAAGAGCTGCTGCTCTGCTAGCTGGCCACCAAATGCCCAGCCCCCAAAGGTGGATATAACTCCCCTCGCAGACGGGACTCACTCTGTGATTTGTCAATGGCGGCACTAACATGAGTTTGCATTCATTGCTCTGACAAGGGTCATGTCCAGAGCGGAATGGGTGGGAATAAACCATTGAAAAATCCATTAGGAAGTGAGTCCACAGGTGGCAGGGTGACTGTGTGATTTATCATTCACCCGGGATATCATCTATACTTGGTAGGGTGACCAGATGATGTATTTTCCAAACAGAGACACTTGTGAGCGAGAACGAGGGGTCAGTAGTAATTACGCCGGGCAGCAGATGTAAATCAGGCTTTCCCCAGGCGGCTTGGACATGTGGTCACCCATTAACTGGAAACTGGGGCCCATTTTTTTTTCTCTCATTAGCTCCCATGAAAGTCTGGGCAAGTTTCATGGTTTCCAATGTAGAAATGAAGAAACTGAAGTTACGAGCAAGGAGGTGATGTGCCCAAGGCTGGGCAGAGGTTAGGAGCCCTCCCGCCGGGCTCCGTCCTCTAAAGCCCTTGTGGCTGGCCCAGGCCCTCATCACACTGGCTCACAGCTTACTTCATGTCCAGAGAACCTACCAGGGCAGTTCTCAGCGGCAGGGCCAGAAAGGGATTCTGGAACTCTGGAGGTTGAAGACACAGGTATCTTTATGATCAGGTGAGGAGAAACCCTGGCCAGAGACAAGGGGTTGGATGAGATGACCTCTGAGGACATCTACACCTGTAGAGGAGGAACCCAGTGTCAGACCCCACTTGGGGCAGCGTGCTGCATTGTGCCTTAATAAGCACAAGAGGGCGCCCTCGCACCAACAAAGAAACATGTCTCGACACGTTCTCCCAAAGCTAAAGCAAAGGCCCGTTCACTTTTTGTTACCTGTTAAGTTTTAATTATTTTTCTTTTTGAAACAATGTCATACATGCAGAAAAGTTGCACGTATAGTACAAGTAATTCTCCCCCTGTCCCCCAACCATTAAGAGTAACTTGCTGAAATCACTCCCCAGGTTCACCAAATTCTTTTCTTTTCTTTTCTTTTCTTTTTTTTTTTTTTTTAGATGGAGTCTTGCTTTGTCGCCTAGGCTGGAGTGCACGATCCCTGCTCACTGCAACCTCCGCCTCCTAGGTTCGAGTAATTCTCCTGCCTCAGCCTCCCAAGTAGCTGGGATTACAGGTGCACACCACCACGCCTGGCTAATTTTTGTATTTTTAGTAGAGATGATGTTTTGGTCTCGAACTCCTGACCCCAAAGTGCTGGGATTACAGGCGTGAGCCACCACGCCTGGCCACCAAATACTTTAGTGCCTGTTTCCTGTAAACAAAGTCATCTTCTAACTAACCTTGCTGTAGGCATCAAAATCAGCAAAGAAACAGTGAAGCATCACTGCCACGTAATCTCCAGCCGCTGCACTGTTTTGCCATTTTCCCCATGATGTTCTTTGTAGCAAAGAATGCAGGTCAGAATCATGCTTCTTGTAGTTGTCAAGTCCCCAGTCGGCTTCCGTTTACAACAGCTCCTTGGCATTTCCTTGGCGTTCCCACCACCGCACTATTATGGGATGTCCCTCAGTTTGGGGTTGTCTGATGTTTCTCATGACTAGATTCGGGTCCTGCATCTCTGGCGGGAATTCCGCAGGGTGGTTCTGTGATGCTGTCTCCTTGCTGCAGCCCACAGGCGGGGCAGGGTTTCCATCTGTTCCATTCCTGTTGATGTCCATTCTGATCACTCGATGAGGGTGGCATCTGCCAGACTTCTCCCTGCGACTTATTCTTTTGCTCTTTGTAATTGGTATGTATTTTTGTGGGAGGCCCTTTGATGCCATGTAACTGTCCTGTTCAATTTACTCCTTTATTTGTTCATGTGAATATGGACTCATTGTTTCTTATTTTACTCAATGGATTATAACCTGTTACCGACATTACATATTTTGGTGCTACCAATGGGAGCCCCTTTGGGGTGGTGTCTGTGCCCTTTTGACATGTCCCCATCATTCTGTGAGTGCTTCCTTGCTTTCTGGCCCCACAAGATGCTCCACATTCATCTTGCACTTTCTCTGCCCCAGTTCTGAATCAGCCATTTCTCCAGGGAGTCCCGGTCTACAAGGCATTTCAGAGATCTTCAAGGGAAGCTCAGACCTAGACGCCGAAGTATCCAGAGAGGCGCCTGTGGGACCTCTGCACTTGCTGCCCAGGGCTGCCTCAGGGCTCTGCTCCTTGTATTCTGGTGCAGTGCCCCTTGGCTGTCCCGGCAATGACTCACCCAGGCCCAGTGGCAGCTCGTGCTGCAGCTCTGAAAGGCACAGTAATCCTTGGAAGCAACCACATCATGCTGACTCTGCAGAGATATGGAGTGCATGAGCTGTGGGGCCACAGTGGCCTCCATCTAGATTTCAGAAGATGTCATGTGATAACCTGAGGGCCTAGATAGAAACCTGCCACAGGGGCAGAGCTGCCACAGCCGCCACAGAAAGTCCCACTGGTGCAATGCCTCCTGGAGCCATGAGGGTGGAACCACTCCTGAGACCCCAGAATGATGGAGCTACCAGTGTGCACCACATTCCCAGGAAGGATGCAGGCATGAGACTCCAATCCATAGAGCCGCATTGTAGGCTGAGCCCAGCAAAGCGTAGGAGTGGAGCTGCCCAACCCTACTCCAGTATGCTCAGAAGGTGGGATACGGAGTCCAAGATTATTTTCCACTTTAAGATTTAACATGAGCCCTGTTGGGTTGTGGGCTTATTTGGGACCAGATACCTCTCTTTTCTTGCCTATTTCTCCCATTTGGAATGGAAATGTGTATCCTATGTCTGTCCTACAGTCGTATTTTCAAAGCACATAACTTGTCTAATCTCATAGGCTCACAGCTGGAGAGGAACTTGTTTCAGGATTCATCACGTCTTGAGTATTACCCATATCTGATTTAGATGAGACTTTGGACTTTTGGGGCCATTGTGATGGAATGAATTTTGTATGTGAGGACATGAATTTTGGAGGCCAGGAGCAGAATTATATGGTTAATCCCCAATGCAACGGCGTTAAGATGTGAGATCCTTAAGAGGTTATGAGGCCATGAGGGCTCCGTTGTCGTGAATGGAGTAGTGTTATCATGGGATTGGGTTTATTATCATAGGAGCGGCATCCTCATCAAAATGAGCTCAGCCCCCTTCCTTCTCTTTCTTGAGTGCTCTCTCACCCATGTGCTGCCTCCCACCATATTATATCAAGGCAAGAAACCCCTTACCAGATGCACACCCTTGATTTCAGATCTCCCAGCTTCCAGAACCATGAGTCAAATAAATTTTCATTCATTATGAATTACCCAGTCTCAGGTATTCTGTTAAAGCAACAAAACATGGACTCAGACACTGGACCACCCCAGACCGCCCCCCTCCAAGAGCACACCCACTTTGTGCTGCTCCACCTAATGGACCATTGAAAGGAAGAGAGAAAGTGAAAAGGAAGAGTTATTTTTATAATTTGTTTATAGGATCCCGTTCTTGTTTCATGATTATAATCTCATCTGTTAAGTGTATCTTAAAGGCATCTTCTTACATATTTTAAGTTTGACCTACGGGTTTCTCTGTTCATAGTAAACTGCAGCCTAATTGGATGTGTAAACAGTCTATAACCTACTCTTGTGCCAATCACCAAGTTTTGGTCAATTAAAGATGGCCAACTGTTCAAACCATGTTTATATAAGGCAAATGCCAAGCTGTAACCAATCCAACTGTTTCTGTATCTCATTTCGTTTGTATATCACTTTCCTTTTTCTGTCCATAAATCTTCTTCGACCAAAAGACGATGCTGGAGTCTCTCTAAACCTATTCTGGTTCCAGGGCTGCCTGATTCATGAATTGTTCCTTGCTCAGTTGACCTCTGTTAAGTTTAATTTGTTGAAGATTTTTCTCATAGCACATCTCATATATTTCTGGAGTAATGACAAGTTTTCTTTGTTTATTTTGCAATTTCTTCCCTTGCAGAGTCTTACTCCTCCAAATTGCTTTTTTGTTTGTTTGGTAGATACACAGCAATCTTTCGTGTTAGAGGCTCTCTTCAGCTGCCTGTGAATCTCTGGCTGTGGGCTCATGTGTGATGATGAGGAACGAGTCAGCTAGCTAGAAGTGGGTTGTCAACTGCAGGTGCCCCTGTAAGGAGATCTGCCAGGTCACTTAGTTGGGGAGCTCCTAATGTCAGCATCCCCGACTTTTTGAGGTGCTCAGATTCTTCAGGAAGGACTATTCCAGTCTCCTGACTGAAAGGAGAAGCCTGGCTGCCAGGGCTTGGGTAGAGATTAGGGGTGGAGGGCTAGGACGGAGGTGATGTCAGCACCAACACGATACACTCACTTAATTCTCCAGCAGGTGATATGGGACCTCTGCCCTCAACTTTTGCTGGTACCCATCTGTCAAGAGATCCTCCTATATTACCCCTTAAAGAAAATAACCTCCAATCTTTGCGGGGAGTGAGAGAGCTAGCTGTAGACATCAATTTATTTAGAGGTAGAGAGAGAATCTGAGGTCTGTCTTTTTCTTAAACAGACTTTCAGTCAGTTCCCTTATTTAGCCCCTCTTCATTTCCACTTCCAGAGGCATCTGGAGCCTCCAGTTTCTGGACCTTCTAAAAATTCTGAATGTAAGCCTGGTTGACTCTTGCTTTTCCCACTACTGGGTAAGTATTCAATTTTCTTGGGTTTCATATACAGTGGCCCATCTGCTTTCCATCTTCCAATATTTTGTTGCTGTTGTTTCTTCTGCTTCCCAATCTTTACAGATATATAGATATATTTTAAGCCACTATTTACTGTTTTTCTAGTGAGTTCTGAGAGGCAGCAAAAGTAGATGTCATTGTCCAATCATCTACTTTTCTAGTCCTAAGGACAGACTGACTCTTGTAAAAATTTTTTTCCTTTTATTTTTACTTGACACATAATAACTGTACATATCTATGGGATACAGAATATTTCAATACATATATTCAATGTGTAATGATCAAATCAGAGTAATTAGCATATGTATCACTTTAAACATTTAGTCTTTGTGTTGTGAACATTCAAAATCCTCTCTTCTAGTTTTTTGAAAATATACATTAAATTATTGTTAACTGTATTCACCCTACAGTGCTACAGAACCCTAGAAGGTATTCCTCTCTAGTAGTTGTAACTTCATATCCATTAACCAACCTCTCCTCTACTGTTCCCAGCCTCTGGTAACCACAATTCTACTCTTGACTTCTACCAGCTCATTTTTAAACTCCCACATGTGAATGAGAAGTTGCAGTATTTATTTTTCCATGCATGACTTATTTCACATAATGTAATGTCCTCCAGGTTAATCCATGCTGCTGCAACGGACAGGATTCCATTCTTTTGTAGTTCAATATATTCCATTGTGTGTACTACATTTATCCATGTATCTGTCTATGGACATTTAGGTTGATCCCGTATCTTTGCTATGGCGAAAAGTGCTTCAATCCAATAAACATGAGGGTGCAGATATCTCTTCAATATACTGATTTATTTTCCTTTGGATAAATGCCCACTAGTGAGATTGCTGGATCATATGGTAGTTCTATTTGTAGGTTTTTGAGGAAGCTCCATACTGTTCTCCATTGTGGCTTTACTAATTTACATTCCCACCAACAGTGTCTAAGAGTTCCCTTTTCTCCACATCCTTGCCCGTATTATTATTTTTTGTCTTTTTTTAGCATGATAGTCAGTCTAACTTGGTGAAGTAATATCTCATCGTGGTTTTGATTTACATTTCCCGGAGGATTAGTGATGCTGAGCATATTTTCATATACTTCTTGGCCATTCGCCTATCTTCTTTTGAGAAATATCTATGCAGGTTCTCTGATCATTTTAAAATCAGATTGTTTTTTGCCGTTGTGTTGTTTGAGTGTCTTGTGTATTTGGTATATGAGTCCCTTATTGGATGAATAGTTTTCAAATGTTTTCTCCCATTCTACAGGTTGTCTCTTCACTGTGGATTATTTCGTTTGCTCTACAGAAGCTTTTTTGTTTGATATAGTCCCTCTTGTCAATTTTTGGTTTTGTTGCCTGTGCTTTTGAAATCTTACTCATACAATCTCTGCCTGGACCAATGTCCTAAAGCATTTCTTTCATGTTTTATTATTCTAGTAGTTTTGTGGTTGCGGGTCTTACATCTAAGTCTTTAATCCATTTTGATTTGATTTTTGTGTATGGTGAGGTAAGGGCCTAGTTTCCTTCTCTTGCATATGGCTATCCAGTTTTCCCAGCACCATTTCTTGAAGAGGGTGTTCTTTCCCCAGTGTGTGTTCTTGGTGACTTTCAGACTGACTTTTTGATTGCCATTTGTGTTCATCCCAGCTGCTCAGCTGGACTGTGAGGCTTTGGCTAAATAGAGAAACTTGGTACCTCTTTGTTGAACAGAGGTGTCCTTTCTACAAAGGATTTATCCAAGAAGGGTCCTCCCAGCTCAGTGCCACCTCCTCTAGGAAGGTTTCCTTGACCACCCTACCTGGAAACACTTTCTCATTTAATCATTCCTTTAACATACCACAAATTAAAGTGGCCCTAGCTAGGACATCCATCCCAAAGGCCTGCTGACCTCATCCTATCCCTGGAGACCCTAGAACCATCCCCAGGCTGCTCCTGAGCCCTGGGCAGCCTTCTTCAGGGTCAGGATGGTGCCAAAGAATGGGCTCAGCTTTGGGGCAACCATGACTGCATTAGGTCCCAGTGTGGCTACTCCCTTGTGTGCCCTTGGGCAGGCTTCCAACTGCCATGCCCACAAATATAAGATGGGAATAATTAATGCTGTTCTTCCCCTGCTCGTGTTTCTCAGCACCTGAGTGATTGCATGAGACTCATTTTGGCCAATGGCTTTTGAGCAAAAATGATGTATGTCATTTCCGGGCTGGCTCGTGTCATCACTGATGCAAGGCCCTCCAAGCCCTTTCTCTGCCATGGGGACCAGCCGTGTTTCTGATGGCAGCTGCTCTGCCAGTCTGGGTTGCAGAGTCAGAACAAAGAGGACATGGAACAGAAGTCCCTACCAGCCTTCAAAAGTCATAAGTGAGAGACAAACCTGGTAGAGGCCATGGAAATGAGAGGTTGCTGGAGGATAACTTAGCTTCCTTCACTGATACACCTCGTGGAGCTGTAAGGAGCGAGTGGTGGCCTATGTGAACCCGCACAGGGCTCTGCCTGGCACTATGTGGGTATTCAAGAAATGGGATCTTTTTGGTGGCTCCAGGAGACCTGAGAGGCAGAGACTATGTGACTCAGGCAGATGTTCCACATCCAGACACAAGAGTCAAAGGACACCTAGGGGGTCCAGAGGGGCCCCTCAGGGACAAATAAATACACACTTATTCTGCTCCCAACTCCAGGCTGGGCTCAACCAATGGGTACTGTGCAACTGCCTCTCCGAGGAAGAGAGACTCTCACTGAGTCGATTGATGGGCGGGGAAAGGCGTGTGACGGGAAGAGAGGGTATGTGACAGCACAGGGGAGATTATAGGGACTGCAAGCTTGCCCCATCCCCACAGCAGAAAGGCAGTGGCAGAGACCTGGCTGAGTGGCGGTCCCCTTTCTGGCTTTTCAACACCTGACTGGAGCTCTCAGACAGGGTGTCCCCACCACTCCCTCACCCAACAGACTGGGCACAGGCACCTGAAATTAGGCCCAGCGTCACCGTTAACTGGCAGTTTGACCCTAGGCCTCAATTTCCTCTTCTGTAAAATGAAGATCATACACACGCTTGCCCTGTGTACCTCACAGGAGCCCTGTGAGACTCAAATATGAAAATGGGTATGACAGACCTTTCAAAACATGGCAGTTCTTTGAGAATGCAAGTTGATTTCAGAGAGTTAAATCTCACACTTCCCACGGAGCTGAGCAGAGCAGATCATTTTATCCCCATTTCAGAGATAAGAAAACACAGGCACAGAGGTTAGGTGACTTGCTGAAGGTCCCACAGCCGGTGGGTAGCAGAGTTGGGGTCACGCTCTGGGTCCTGTGAGTCTGAATCTAGTCTCTGCTTCACCAAGTCATCTCCCTACAAAAACCCCCGTGGAAAGAAAATCCCTGTGGATCCGAGCCCACTGGAAAGGTCTTCCCCAGCCCTCAGGATCCACTGTTCTGGAAGCAGGTAAGGAGACACGACCCACAGGTATGGATAGGAGTCCTGCCTGTGGCTAACCTGATGCCGTGGTGTTCAGGGGACAGAGTGAAGCCCATGGTGGCCCGAAGGCTGGAGTCGAACAATATGGGGCAGAAGCAGCTCACTGGCTGCACCTTCTCACAGTGTCAGGCTCTTTCTGATCATGAAAGTGGCCTTGCCCTCAATTTCATGTGCCAAGGAGCTGGGTGACTCACGGAGCCCTCAATCCGCAGTTGTTAAAATATGTCAGGCCTCCATCTGCTCCCCAGTCTCAGCCCCCGGGCAGCCACCTGTGACTATACCTTCCTTAGTCAACAACCAAGTCAATATACTGGGGACATTTGGTGGGTAAAAGCTGTTGAGGATGTTGGGGGGCTGTGTGCTTTTTCTGGCACCAGGATCAAGGTGGCTAACACAGGCATGCATAACCCCTCCTACTTAGGCAGCCTTGCTAGTCTTCAAACATTTTTGTACACATGATCTCGTTGATCCCTGCAAGTATTTTATAAGCTGGGGAAGACAGAAATATTCACCCTGGGGCACAGAGAGGCTTACCCAGGCAGAGACAACAAACAGGTGGAGCTCAAGCCATTCCGCAATTCCTTTGCTAGTGGCAGACATCATTAATCAATCATGCCACTCCTTCCAGTTCATCTGGGATGAGGCCTCAGAACATCTCAATAGAACCCTTCAGGCAGCCACTACCAATCGATTAAGGACTGCCATCCTAGGTGTAGTAGACGTCAACTACCTAATCAGCTGGGTGACCTTGGGCAATTCTTACTGGTCTTCCCAATGGAAAAACAGGAAGATGGACTAGAAGTCCTGTGTTTCTGTGGGATGGCCTGTTGGTAAGTCCTGTCTCATCCTTCTTTGCTCCTTTCCACACAGTGGTAGCTCAGTATCTTGTTACCTCTTGCATGGGACCCCTTGGTGATCTCCTTTCTGGGCTCTAGTGCATTGTGGAAACTGTTGCCTGTTTACCCTTCCTAACATTGTCTGCTCAAGAACTTCCACAGGGAGGGGAACATCATGTACTGGGGCCTGTCAGGGGGTGGCGGGTAAGGGGAGGGAGAGCATTAGGACAAATACCAAATGCATGAGGGGCTTAAAACCTAGATGACGGGTTGATGGGTGCAGCAAACCACCATGGCACATGCATGCCTATGTAACAAACCTGCAAGTTCTGCACATGTATCCCAGAACTTAAAGTAAAACAAATAAATAAATAAAAGAACTTCCAAAGGCTCTCCATGCCCTTCCCAAGAGAGTCCCACTGCAGAGTGGCCATGCTCTGGCCTTTCTCTTCATCTCCAAACTCAATGCCAAGATTCCTCTTTACCCATCTCAGCTTTCAGCCAAAGGGCACATCCATTTGTTCCTGTATGTGGCCCACACTATCCCCATCCCACCCCTGGGCCTTTGCCCATGCTGTTCCCTGTGCCTGGGGGTGCCTGCTCTCACCACCATTCCTCGTATCTGCTTCTTAAAACCTTCTCCATCTTAAAGGTCATCTTAGTCAATGCTACCACCTGCTTGACAACTTCATGAATTCTCCATAACAGGGGGTGCCCACTCCTTCCTCTGAAATATTAGTGCTTTTTTTTTTCTCTTTCCACATGCCTGTTCCTGCCCCTCCCTCAACCTTCCGACTTACTCACCTAGGAAACTCCAGGTGACTCACAGCCAGCACGCTGGGCAAGAAACAGGAGACTTGCCTTCCTTTCCAATAGCAGTCATGATGGAGGCATTTCCCGAGACCTACTATGCACAAGATGCCAGGGTGATGGGGAGGAGCATCTGGCAGGGGCTCTTGGCAGCCACTGGAGTTCTTTCTTCCTAGGGAGGGATGCAGCCATCAGAGGGGTGGCGTTAGTTGTGAAGGGGGATGGGCTTTGCAATGTCTGCACTTCTAAGGGGTATGAAGAGAGGGAAGAGAAAGACTGAGGCCAATGAGGGAACATAGCTCCTTTCTTCTCTCTAGAAAGTCCATGTCTCCCTCCTCCCCAGGATCCCTCACTAACCATGCACTCTTACAGAGAACTTGCTGGAAACAGTGAGGACCCAGACTCTGCCTTAACCATAGTAACAAAAGTGACAGACACTCGCAGGCCTTAGTGCTCCTGCTCAGGCTGTTCCTACTATGGGGGCTGTACTTCCACTCCCTCTCCTCAACCCCCCTCTAGGTCCTCCTACCTCAGTGCCACCTCCTCCAGGAAGGCTTCCCTGACCACCCCACTTGGAAATGGCCTGTGCACGTGGACTTCCTTAACCCTTTCACTTAGCCTCTGGTAGAGTATTCAGCCAGTCCCACCTCCCTGTGGTCACTTATGTTCAAGTGACACTGCCATCACCTATAAGGTCTTTGAGGCTAAGGTCTGTTTCTGAGCCTCCCTGACTCCCCTGGGCTTAGATATGCTGACACATTGGGCAACCAGAAAGATCTGTCGTGGAAAATGAGCAATGAGAACCAGGTGTGAGGCAGAGGCTCTGGAGGATGTCTCACGGTGTCCTTTCTAGGAAGTTGTCTAACCCTTGCCCTGCCTTCCAGGGGAAAGGGCCTGGAAAAGCCAGCTGGGCCTCAGAGAGCAGGAGAAAAAGACTTTGGCATTCTCCGCTGCTCCTCCTGGCTGAATACCTTCATGCCGAATTCAAGGGAGTGATCATAAAAACCAAAGCCTCCTTGACTTATTTCTAGGGCCAAAGCCAGGTGTCTGGACTTCCCCTCATCCCTGCTCTCACACCTGCAACACCAATGGGCCTCAGGCTATTTCACCTGGAGTAGGGAGGACCCATGAAGATGCCAGCTAACTCAGAAGGGCTGTGTGGCAGCCCTGGGTTAAATCCTAGCTGACACCAACCAGCTGGCGACTGTGGGCAAGGGGCTTAGTCTTTCTGAGCCTCCATTTCCTTCTTTTATATTTTACTTTTATTTTTTGAGACAGGGCTTGGCTCTGTCACCCAGGCTGGAGTGCAGTGGCACAGTCACAGCTCATTGCAGCCTCAACCTGCTGGGCTCAAGCAATCCTCCCGCCTCAGCCTCCCAAGTAGCTGGGACTACAGGTGTGCACCACCACACCTGTCTAAATTTTGTATTTTTTGTAGATATGGGGTCTCACTATGTTGCCCAGGCTGGTCTCGAAATCCTGAGCTGAAACGATCCACCTACTTCAGCCTCCCAAAGTGCTGGGATTACAGGCATGAGCCACCGTGCCCGGCCCCATTTCCTTCCTTTCTTCCTTTATTTATTTATTTTATTTATTTTTATTTTATTTTATTTTATTTTATTTTATTTTATTTTATTTTATTTTTGAGACAGTCTCGCACTGTTACCCAGGCTGGAGTGAAGCAGCGCAATCTCTGCTCACTGCAACCTCCGCCCTCCCAAGTTCAAGTGATTTTCCTGCCTCAGCCTCCTGAGTAGCTGGGATTACAAGTGCCCGCCACCACACCTGACTAATTTTTTCTATTTTTAGTAGAGACGGAGTTTCACCATGTTGGCCAGGCTGGTCTTGAACTCCTGACCTCGTGATCCACCCGCTTCGGTCTCCCAAAGTGCTGGGATTACAGGCATGAGCCACCGCGCCTGGCCTCCTTCCTTTAAAATGGAGCTAATAATCACAACAAGACAACACCATAGGATTCCACCCATGTGAGGTTCCCAGAGTAGTAAATTCATAGAGACAGAAAGTAGAATAGTTGCTAGGCGCTGGCGGAGGAGAGGATGGGGAGTTGGTGTTTAGTGGGCCCCGAGTTTCAGTTTGCGCTGATGGAAAGTTCTGCAGATGGAGGGTGGTGATGGTTGCACACCAATGCGAATGTTCTTTCTACTGAACTGTACACTTAGAAATGGTTATGAAGGGCTGGGTGTGGTGGCTCATGCCTGTAATCCTAGCACTTTGGGAGGCCAAGGTGGGTGGATCACGAGGTCAGAAGATCGAGACCATCCTGGCCAACATAGTGAAAACCCATCTTTACTAAAAATACAAAAAATTAGCCAGACGTGGTGGCGGGCATCTGTAATCCCAGCTACTCTGGAGGCTGAGGCAGGAGAATTGCTTGAACCAGAGAGGCGGAGGTTACAGTGAGCTGAAATCACGCCATTGCACTCTAGGGTGGGCTAAAGAGTGAGACTTTGTCTCAAAAAAAAAAAAAGAGAAAGAAATGGTTATGAAGATGAATTTTCGGTTACATGTATTTTATTCCAATTAAACATTTTCAAAAATCTTTTTAAAAATGGAGCCAGTGAGAGCACTTATCTTTACCTCAGGGGGTTGTGGTGGGAATCGATGAGCAGATCCCACCATCACTGTGTCTGGTGTCTGGAATGGAAAGGACACTTAATAAGTCCTGTCCCCTATCCCCTGCTTCCCGGTCTCTCTCCCGGGAGGGAAGGCCAGGGTCCCTGTGGCTGAGGCTGCAGCGTGTGTCAGGAGGCGGTGGCCCAGCTGCTTGCAGTGGAGGCAGTGAGCTCCCTGACAGAGGCAGTGTGTGACTGGCAGAGGCCAGGCCAGACAACTACACGTGGCGGTGGATGTGGGCCCTGAGCTCCCTTCTCACCTGAGGGTTCAGACAGTTTCTCAGCTCGACCTGTCTTGCCCTACCCTGCGACCATCTTCAGTGGCTGCACTAGGGTGTCCTGGTCATTCTGTCCTCTGCCAACCAGACCACGTCTGGGAGCACCCGCCACACGTCTCCCTGGGCCAGGCAGGCTGTAGGGACTATGACCAGCCTCCAGGAGGGTCAGGTGGAGGTGAGCGAGGGAGGGAACAGTGGCAGAAGCAGTAAGACAGGTGGCACCTCCTGGGTCCTGCGTTGGGGACAGAGCAGGCACAGGAGGAGCAAGGTGAAAAGAATGGTAAAAACTGCAGGGCAGGCAGGCATGGGCTCCATCTAGCCCTCCTGTCTCTGAACCGGTCTCATCCTCTGGAAAGGGGCTGATCATAGCGCCTCTTCCATAGGGCTGTGACAATAGATGACACTATGCAGAAAGCACTCGGAGCACAGCGGACCCTCAACACATGGTGATGGATGTCGGTTGTTAGTTTTTGAGTGTTGAGTGATGTGTGTGTGTGTGTGATTTGTTTTTGACAGAGAGAGTCAGAGAGAAGAGCCCAGTCCTCACCTCAGGAAGCTGGCATCCCTCCTGGGGCAAGATGTCTTCCATCTTGAGGGCATCAAGATTGCCCTCCCCACCGCTCAGCCACTACCACTGCCGCCTCCCTTCTTCAGAGCAGGATAAGAAGCCCAGAGACCCAGATCCTCAGAACTTCTGCGAGCCCCTAAAGAAGTCCCCTTTTCAATAGTCCTTCTTCGCTGTACAGTCCTCCTTCCCTCTTCTCAGCCCAAGAAGAGCCCCTCCCTGCCCACTCACCATAGAGGGTCCTTGGCTCCGCTGACCTGCCAGATGTAAATGGAAAGCACGCTCCATTTTCTTTGTCCCAGGGGAATTTACTCAAGCATAGAAAACTCTCAGTCAAGAGGAAACCTCTGCTGCTTGTCAGAAAGCAATTCAGAAGTGACAAATTCCCAGGAGGAGTATTGGAAACCCACCCCAGGACAGCCCCTGGAAGGTAACAGTGGAGAGTACAGTGGTAATCAATTCTCTGTTTAACTTTCTGTGAGCACCCCCTAGTTCCCAGTCAGAAGCCAGGAGGGTATGGTTTAGGCGAGGTTAGGGTTCAAACGAGACTGAAAGCCAGGCTCAGCCCCTACAGTTTCCCACTGGCATGGTGACAATAATCATCACAACGATTGTACAGTAACACCGACAATAAGAAAGTTTATATCTTTCACCCACTTTTTGATGAGATGGTTTGTCTTCTTGTTACTGAGTTGTAAGAGTTCATTGTAAATTCTGAATGGAAGTACTTTCCTGGGCATATGTTTCACCAAAAAACAAACAAACAAACAAACAAAGGCTAACATATATTGTGTACTTTTGTGGGTTGCAACAGTGTTCTTAGCGCTTTGTCCTCAGTTAGTTCCCTCAGTCTTTACCATGACCAATGTAATTGACACTATTATTACTCCCATTTTACAGAGGAGGAAAGTGAGGCTCACAGGAGGGAAATCCAAGCCACATAGCTGGCACATGGAGAGTGAGGTCCCAGAGCCCACCTCACAGCCCCCCAAGCGCAATCATAAAGGAGACAAACCCCTTGCCTCAGACACCTGTGGGAGTCAAATGAACCAGTGTGTACAATGGTACTTAGTAAACTGTGAGTGTGAGTTAGGAATAAAATAATGGGTTCCTGGATGGGCGTGGTGGCTCACGCCTGTAATCCCAGCACTTTGGGAGGCCAAGGCAGGCAGATCATGAGGTCAGGAGTTCGAGACCAGCCTGACCAATATGGTGAAACTCCGTCTCTATTAAAATTACAAAAATTAGCCAGGCATGGTGGCGCGCACCTGTAATCCCAGCTACTCCGGAGGCTGAAGCAGGAGAATCACTTGAACCTGGTATGCAGAGGTTGCAGTGAGCCGAGATCATGCCACTACACTCCAGCCTGGGTGACAGAACAAGACTCTATCTCAAAAATAAATAAATAAAAATTTAAAAAAAAGGAATCCCTCTCTAGAGGTCTCCCCCAAACCAAACACATAATCCACCTTTTTCTTCATGAAGTCAGCAAGGTCAAACCTTCTCAGAGGAGGCCAAGAAAGGAGTGGGCTGAGTGGGAACTGGGCTGGACTCACTAAAACCAGTCCGCATTGCTTTGATCTGAACAGAGCTGGTTTGATCCAGTTAGATTTATCCAGAACCCCTTAGAACCAGTCAGAATTTGTTTTAAAAGGTCCAAATTGGTATGATCCAGTCATATCATGTTAGAACCAGTTTACATCCTGAGATGATCGACGTTGGAACTGGCTTGGACTGGTTAGAAGCAGATTGAACTGCTTCTGTGACTGGCTGGAAGCAGCCACTGGCTCTGGTTTTACACCAGCACGCTTCAGTAATGTGTTTATTCAAAGCTGGGTTGCAGTGGGATGAGATGTGAGTAGGAAGAGGGAAGTGGCTTTGGAAGGTCAGAGAGTTACAGCCAAGCTTGGCTCTGCCTGGGGAGGGCCTTGAATGCCGAGCTGAAGTGCATATGATGTCACGTCTATTTTCAAGCCATACATAACCCTGCGGGGTGCTACACAGGCTGCTTGCTGTAAATCAATTCGCCTCTCACCCAGTGATTAATGGGAGGGAAGCTTTCATCACTTGTTCTGGGTAAGTTATTGCATGTGGAAACACATCTTTGATTTTATAAGTTCTTGCTAGAGCATGAAATTTCTTGGAGGAGGTTCCCTGAGGAATGTGGAGCCCCGACAGTCCTGTTCCCTGTCCCCTCCCCGCTCACAGATTCCACTCCCCACTTCCTCCTTGCCCACTCCTCCTCCTGCCCAGCTTTGTCTCTCCGGGAGCCTCTGCCACACCTCCCCAGGCCAAAGGGCTCACCAGGGCTCGGAGGAAGGGCTGAGGGAGGCGGAGTTCGCTGCCACCTTCCGCTTAGGAGAGCAAGGACTTTGTAGACAACAGGTGTGAGGAAGGAGGGAGGAATGGCACAGGACAGAGACCAACTTGTTGCTCTCCTGGACCAGATATAATCCAGATAGTCCAGGCCAACCTACTGAGGGCAGGGAACCTAGGAGTGGAGCGGGGCCAGGACGCCCAAGGGGCTTCCTGCATTAGCTGCTCTACAACGTCATGGTGGCTCCAGATGTGAGTCCAGTTAGAAATCCAGACAGTTAGAAACTCTAGAGATGATCCTTTGAAATGCACATAGTTCAGACCCTCATTTTTGCCAGAGTCCCTGAGTGGGAGGGACTTGCCAGGCTACATGACCCAGATGAGAAGCTGCTCCAACCCCCAGTCCAGAGGGCTGCCTCCCTAAGGAGATGATGTCTGTCTTTTGGGCTCTTCCATCCACCCTGCCTGCACCTGTAGCACTAGCCTAACACTTCTCAAAGCCCCTTGGGGACCTTGTGAGCTCAGATCACCATGACACTGAAGCACACGGGCCCTACGGGCTCTGGAGCCAGACAGACCTGAGTCTATGACCCTGCTTTACTAGCTGGAGAGTCTTTGCCTCTCTGAGCCTTAGCTTACTCGGCCACAAAATGGGATAATACTAGAAGTCAGCTCATGGCATGGTTGGGAAGTTTAAATGAACTCATATGCACAGTTGATGATATTGCATGTTCACCTAATGGTGGAATCAATAATATGTACTGTTAGCATTTATGATAATAATTATAACTATCATTGAGCCTTTGTCCTTGGTCATGGAGGCACTAGATGAGGACTCTGAGGACTTGTGTTAGAGTCCCTGCTCAGACACTGTCTCGCGCGCTATGTGGCCTCAGTTTCCCCATCTTTAAAGTGGGGGTAAGTCCTTTTGCTCTGACTGCCAAAGTAGTTATGAGAATCCAGAGATGTGAATGGGCTTTGAAAGCTGAAGAGTGTCAAACACACAGTCTGTTCTGCTGGACACAGAGAATGACCGCCCATCCCCCTCCAGGATGCTGCCGGCAGTGCGGTCGGTGGGCGCAGATGGCCCCAGCTGTCAACTCTTTCAGGGTCTGCCTGAGTTGCAGAGACCCACCTTGCCTGAGGTCATGCCTTCCCTGGGGCAGCCCACAGCTGGAGACTGAGCAAGGCCGGGGATAAAGATTCAGCCATTTGGGTCCACCGTGGGACATTCTGATGGGCGCTCGCTGAGGCTTCACCAGGCCTGCCCTGAGGTCCAGCTTGTCCCTCTGCCCATCCTCCTTCCCCCCTCTTCTTCATGAATTCATGTGTGTTCATCCCTCATATACATCTTGCACCCCAAACGTCACCTCAGTGTCTGGGGGAACCCAATCTGCAAAAGCTACATAATAAAAGGCTGCCTCTTGCTGGCACAGCCATGCTTACCACACAGAGGAGGCAGCCTCAGGGCCTGAACACCCCTCCTCTGAAATGGGCTCTGGAACACCTGGCTCAGAATCCTACAAATCTGGAAATACAGTTTGCCAGCGGTTAGTCAGTTTAGATGGAGGCTCTCCAAGTGAGTTTTGTTAGAGTTGCGGGGAAAGCTGAAAGGCAGAGCGGAAGGTGAGGACAGCTGCAGTCCTAACGCACCCCTCTTTCTAGAAGCCCGTACAGAGAGACCCTCAGCAGTGAGTGTTCTTTTGCACAGCAGTGACCTGATACTCATTGGTCTACCAAGGCCACTGGTCAAACCACTGACCTCTGTGGGTGGAAATAGAGTTTGCCAATTCACCATGAAATGAGGGAAGTTGGGATGATATCATGAATTTTAGGGAATTAATTATACTCATCATAAGGTTTTGCTGTTAAGAGAACTGCATAATGCTGATTATAGATTGCAGAGGGCGTTTGTTTTGTGTTGTTTTTAAGGTCCTCACTTGGCAAAAGAATGAGGAAAAGGAGCTCTGCATCTTAGAAATCCAGGTCTGGGATGTACCGAAGAGTTCCGAGTCACCTGGACGAGGCTCCTCACCGAGCTGAGGTGGAGAGCAGGGCTCTTTAGCCATGGAAATTTCTGGGGCAGCCAATGGCTTGCAACTGCTCTTATTGGGGTCTCACCCTGTTCATAGCTTGGACTGTAGGCAGGGTGACCTCAGTGCCCTTCCAACTCCAAGATGTCTGCGGTGAGACTCAGTGCTCTGCGTAAGGTGGTGGGCTGTGACAGTAAGCGGGACTTAGGTACCTCCCCCTCTGCCCCCTTCATAGGTCCTCCACACCTGGAAGGGGTCATGAGGGCCAGGATGGGTCAACAGCACCCCTCAGTGAGCTGTGGGCCTTCCCACCATCACTCCTGAGCTAATTGCCACCTGCTTGCCTGCCAGGTGCCTGCCCGCGTGTCTCCAGCTCTGGGCCGCCATTAACGACATGTTGCGGCAGTTTTACGAAGCGTGGCTCAGAACAATTTTACACCTCATTTGATTTATGTTCTGGGATTCCTTCCTCTCTCAGAGGTTCCCTCCCTCTGGAGGGACAGCGTGTGTCACCCATCCTAGTTCCCCTGTGCTCCGACAGAGCAGACAGACCCCAGGTCCTGAGCAAACAGCACCATGACCTCCCTCCCAGGCCTTCTGTCCAGGTGATGTCCTTGAGCCAGGACATCTGTGACTGAGACCTCCTCAGGTGGCTCAGTAATGACCAAGAGAATCCCAGAGCAGGGAATGACCTCAGAGATGGGTAACCAAACCCCAATCTACAGGCGACGAAACCGAGGGTTGGAGAGAGGCCTCGGGTCCCTCGGGACCCTTCTGAAGGTCACAGAGCCAGTCCATGGCTGGCACCTGCCTCCTTTCTCTGTGGCAGAGGACAGGGTCTGCACTGGGAGCTGAGGCCAGCCATGAGCCGACCTTCCAGGCAGCAGAACCACTAGACTAGACTCTCCATGGGGCAGTGATCTCGCTGAGGCGGAGGAAGGGCCAAGCTAAAGGATTGCTTGTCCACCTCCCTCATTGCAGAGGAGGGAAGGGAGGCTTAGAGAGCGAGAGTGACTTACCTCAAGACACACAGCCAGTTAGGGGCAGAGTCAGGACTAGAACCCTGGCTTCCAGAACTCCAGGATTTCATCACTTTCTCCCTAAGAGGCAAGATCATTTCCATGGCTGGATCCTCTCCTTCATTCATTTTTGGTGGCCTCCCAGGAGCCAGGCATGGTGTCAAGCTGGGAGGATATGGTGAGGACATGGCAGGCCCAGTGGCTGCCCTCACAGCCTGCAGCTTCATGGTGGAGGTCAATAAGCACTTGGGCTATGATGGCGCAGGGCATTGAGGCTGTAAAGACAGAGTGTGGGTGCAAGAAGCAGACCTTTTCCCCTCTACATTTGGGGAACTCCCCTCACAATGACTCCTGGTTGAAGGCCAAGCCCACCTCCCACTATAGAAGTTAGTATGGCCAGAAACTCACCATCTCAGCCTTTCTGAGGTATGTGACCAAGGTTCATCCAACTAGAAGTACCTGTCCCAGTTTAGACTCAGGAGCTGATGACATGAGGAAAGAGAGGGCAAGGGTGTTCTCTGTGGCCACAGGGCTGGGGCAGTTATGGCGAGGTCGAGGGCCCAGGGACGGAGGCAATGCAGATGGCATTGGTGGTGCAGACCACAGTGTCCTGGGTTCGGCACTGTTCTGGAGGAGACCCGTCATGGAGCTTGACGTGGATGATGGTCCTGCTGTGTAGCTCTAGGATAATGATGCTCCAGTCCACCTAGAGGACACACGAGGCTCTCAATATCTTTAAAAACTCTACCTTTTGGTCTGGAAACTTTCAAACATGCACCAAAGTAGAACAGTACAAAGATGGCTACCCACCACAGAGCTTCAACAATCATCATCATCATCTGCCATTATTGTTCATCTTCCCTCCATGCCTCTCTACACACATTTTTTTCTCAAATAAATTTTAATTAATAGACTTCATTTTTCAGAGCAGTTTTACAAAATATGGAGCAGACTGAACCAGAAGTTCCCATATGCCATATCTCCCACCCGGCACATAATCGCCCCCATCGTTAATATCTTGCATTGGTAGGGTACATGTGTTATAGGTAATGAACCAACAGCAATACATTTATTATTATTATTATTTTTAATTATTATCAACAAAAGTCTGTGCTCTATTCAGATTTCCTTAGCTTTTATTTAATGCTCCTTTGCTCTTCCAAGATTCCATCCAGGATCCCATATTGTGCTTAGTCTCTATGTCACCATAGGCTTCTCTTGACTGTGACAGTTTCACAGACTTCCTTTGTTTTTAATGACCTTGACAGTTCTGAGGTGTACTGCTCAGGGATATTGTGGGATGCCCTCTACTGGACTTTATTTTTCCTCAAGGTTAAACTGGGGTGATGAGTTTTTGGAAGGAAGATCACAGAGGTAAAGTGCTATTTTCATCACATCATATTCAAGGTACATACTATCAATCATGATTAATTGCTGTTGATGTTCACCTTGATCCTCTGGATGAAGTAGTGTTTGTTAGCTTTCTCCATGGTAAAGTTACTCTTTTTTCCCTGCTTTCCATATGACTCTTTGGAAGGATGTCACTATGCACAGCACACACCTACAGAGTGTGGAGTTGTGCTCCCCTCCTTTAAGAGTGGAATATCTACATATTTTATTTTATTTTATTTTATATTTTATTTTAGACAAGTTCTCACTCTGTCACCCAGGCTGGAGTGCAGTGGCGTGATCTCAGCTCACTGCAACCTCAAGCAATTCACCTGCCTCAGCCTCTCAAGTAGCTGGGATTACAGGAACACACCACCATGCCCAGCTAATTTTTATATTTTTTATGGAGATGGGGTTTCACCATGTTGCCCAGGCTGGTTTCAAACTCCTGGGCTCAAACGATCCACCCGTCTTGGCCTCCCAAAGTGCTGGGATTGTAGGTGTGAGCCACCAAATCCGGTAATACTTTATTTTAAAGCAACTTCCAGACAACCCATCATTTCATTCATAAATAGTCCAGTATACATCTGTAACAGATACAGACTTCCACGCACACAACTATGTTAGTATTTTCACCCAACATCATTAGCAATAATTCTTTAATATCATTTACTATCCATGTTCAGTTTCCCCTAATTGTCTCTAACATGTATTTCTATGGTTGGTTGTTTCATGTCAGGATTTTCATTTTGATTAGGGTCATTTCTCCTAGAGAACTTCAAACATTCTGGTCTTGGCTGGTTGCTGTATTATGGTTTTATTTAACATCTCCTCTGTCCTCTGTATTTCCTGGAAACTGGCAGTTATGTCAGAGGCATGATCAAATCCAGGTTCATTATTTTGATAAGAATCCATTGTAGTGATGCATTCAACGTGAGATGTCCCTCTTTTCGTGTTGCTATGATTGATCAGGGGTTGAGACTTGTCAACATTTCTCCTCATGGATTTAGCAGCTGCTGATAATTGATGCCTAGACTCATGGCCTCTTAATAAATTCCTTTTCTTCTTAAAGAAAGAAGTTGGCCAGGCACGGTAGCTCACGCCTGTAATCCCAGCACTTTGGGAGGCTGAGGTGGGTGGATCACTTGAGGTCAGGAGTTCGAGACCAGCCCAGCCAACATGGTGAAATCTTGTCTCTACTAATAACACAAAAATTGGCCAGGCATGGTGGCACATGCCTGTAATCCCAGCTACTCAGGAGGCTGAGGTAGGAGAATTGCTGGAACGTGGGAGGTGAAGGTTGCAGTGAGCCTAGATTGCACCACTACACTCCAGCCTGGGCGACAGAGTGAGACTCCAAAGCAAAAGAAAGAAGAGAACAGGAGAGGAGAGGAGAGGAGAGGAGAGGAGAGGAGAGGAGAGGAGAGGAGATATATTTCTTGTGACAAAAAATCTGATGGATAAATCCTGGATGCCCAGTCTGGTGCTTTTCAAACTCCACCTGGCAGATGCCTGCCTAAGTTCTTGCTCCTGAAACAGGTATAGCATGGAGGTTTAGAGTGAGGACGGTGGAGCCAGAACTGCCTGAATTGAGGTCCCACCTCTACCACTTATTAAATGTATGCTCTGGACAGCTTTCCTCGGTTTCCTCATCTGTAAAATGGAGATGCTGCTGGTAATAGCAATGCCTAGCTAATAAGGTTATAATCAGAATTAAAGTACTTAATATACACAAAGCCCTGTCTAGCACACAATTAAGCACCAATAATTGTTAACTGATAGGATAATAACACTAATAATTTTTCTTTTTTTGCGACAGAGTCACACCCTGTCACACAGGCTGGATGGCACAATCTCGGCTCACTGCAACCTCCACCCCCAGGGTTCAAATGATTCTCCTGCCTCAGCCTCCCAAGTAGCTGGGATTACAGGCACCTGCCACCACGCCCAACTAATTTTTGTATTTTCAGTAGAGACAGGGTTTCACCATGTTGGCCAGGCTTGTATCAAACTCCTGACCTCATGATCCACCTGCCTTGGCCTCTCAAAGTGCTGGGATTAAGGTGTGAGCCACCATGCCCAACCAACAATAGTAATTTTTAATTTTATTTTATTTCCTAGTTCTCCTCTGACTCCACATCTTCTACTTGGGTAATTCCACTATTCCTGTGACATTGACTATCATCTTCCCTGATACCTCAATGCCAAGAACTGACTTGACTGAAAGATACACCGTCAATATAATAAATTTATTATGAGGGGTGGGGACAATCTAGCGCACTTTTGGTTGTGGCCTTTCCTAGTCATACGGTTTGATTTGCATACATGTCCTAGGGAGAAGGACATGTGAAGAAAAACTTGGGCCTTGGCCCAAAACCCTAGGTGGTGGAAACTACATTACCAGGACAAGAAAATAGATTTGTCTCTGACACCCTTGTGGGGTGGCCCCGGGCAGGCAGAGAAGAACTCACTCTTAGATAAAGGGGGTCAGTAGCCATGGTGACCCACCAGGACGAGGCAGAGAAAGTGGTCCAGTGTCTGGGTTATTGAGTGGCTATTCACAGACACAAAGCTAAGGGATCTGGACATTTTCTTTTCCTTTTTTTTTTTTTTTTTTTTTTTTTGCAGTTACAAGATTTAGTAGAGTGAAAACAGAGCTCCCATACAAAGGGAGGGGACCCAAAGAGGGTGGCCATTGCCGGCTCGAATGCCTGGGTTTATATCTGGATCATTGTCCCTCCCCCTGTGCTCTCAGGTGATAGATGATTGGCTATTTCTTTACCTCCTCTTTTTGCCTAATTAGCATTTTAGCAAACTCCCTTTACTACCTGATTGGTTGGGTGTGAGCTAAGTTGCAAGCCCCATGTTTAAAGGTGGATGCGGTCACCTTCCCAGCAAGGCTTAGGGATTCTTAGCCTAGGAAATCCAGCTAGTCCTGTCTCTCAGTACTCCCTCTCAACAGGAAAACCCAAGTGCTGTTGGGGAGGTTGGCTGACGACCGCTCTGACTGCTTCCTGCTGAATTGGGGTATAGTAGGGGGTCATGAAGTTGAGATTTCCTTGGGAGGGGTGCCTTCAATGTCATTAACATCAGAGCATGAGCTAGTAGGCCAGTCCAGGGGTCCGCAGTAGATCTTAGTCATGGACCGCATCTGGGGTTCCAATTGAAGAACCATTTGTAGTTTTACAGCTTTGATTCTGGAAGAGACAAACTTAACAAGGAGGTTAAAGATACAGGGATTGAAATGTATGGCCTGAAGTGCAGGGGATTATTTCTTTGGCACACTTCACAGGCCCTCACTATCTGCTTCATAGTTTTGAAAAGGCCTGGTCCCGTAAATAAGAATTTGGCCATCTGATAGGTGCTATCAATGCCTAAGTGAAAGATTTGGTGAAGGGTTTTAAGTAATTTCCATTGGTTAGCTGCAGGCAAAAGTATTTTTCCTTCTTCGGTGGCTAGCCATCCTGAGGAGAGGAAACTATGTCCTCGTGAGGTTCCCCATTCTATTTCTTCTGCTGAGTACTGGGACTTGGTTTCCCAGAGGGGATTACCCCATACTAGGGGTCCTTCTATAAGCATTTCTAATGGAAGGTCCCACTTTGTGGCTCTTTTGGCTTCAATATCGCTTGGCAGTTCCCTTCTATTTCCCTTTCCTTTCCTTTCTGATGACCCCAGCAGTGTAAGACTGCCACCTCTTTAGGTTTCTGTACACCCAATAATAATCTCCTAATGGCTTCCTGATGTTTGATAGGTGTTCCCTCAGAAGTTAGGAATTCCCTTTCTCTCCATATTGCTGCGTGGGCATGGAGGACTAGGTAAGCATACTCAGAGTCTGTATATATATTTCCCTTTTTTCCTTCTCCTAATTCTAGTGCCCGAGTGCAGGCTATTAGTTCTGCCAGCTGAGCACTAGTTCCTGGAGTGAGGGGATTACTTTCAAGTATTCCATTATTACTGATCACTGCATACCCCACTTTTTGAAGTCGTTTTTCTACAAAGGAACTCCCATCAGTATACAAGTTGAGGTCGGGATCAGTCAAGGGAAACTCTAGAAGATCCCCTTGAGCGGCATAGGTTTGAGCAATCACCTGTTGACAGTTATGTTCTATCTTTTCTTCATTGTCTGGAAGAAATGTGGCTGGGTTAAGAGTTGCACAAGTGTGCAGCTGCAGCACTGGACCTTCAAGTAATAGAGCCTGATATTTAAGCAAATGGTTGTCTGACAGCCACAAGTCTCCTTTAGCAGTGAGTATGCCATTCAGATCATGAGATGTCCACACAGTAAGATCTCTTCCCTGTATTATTTTAACTGCTTCAGATACTAAGACTGCTACTGCTGACACTACCCATAAACAATGAGGCCAACTCTTACATCAATTTCCTTACTCAGGTATGCCACAGGTTGCAAGCTGGTCCCTCGGACCTGTTTAAGGACTCCTAGAGCTATTCCTGTTTTTTCTGTGACATATAAAGAAAAGTCTTGCCCCGTTGGCAAGCTTAACACTGGGGCTTGGCTTAGGGACTGGAAAGCCACTTCTGCTTCAGGTGTCCATCTTACTGAATGGGTATTGGCTTTCTGAGTTTCCTTAATTAGTGTATATAATGGCCTGGCTATTTCACCGTGCCTGTGAATCCATATTCAGCAGAAGCCTGTTATGCCAAGGAACCCTCTTAGTTGTTTTAGGGTTTTGATATGAGGACAAGCCAGCATAGGCTGGATACGTTCCTCATTGTGGGCCCTGGTGCCTTTGGATAATTTTAGCCCTAAGTATTTAACCGGCTGTGAGCACAGCTGAGCCTTTTGTTTGGAAACCTTGTAGTCAGAAGTGGCGAGGAAATTTAAGAGCGCTTGGGTGGATTGATGGCACAAGGTTTTTGAACAAGTGGCTACAAGTAAATCATTCTCATACTGAAGGACAAGAGCGTCCAGGTATGAGAACTGGCTCAAATCTTGGGCTAATGCCTGGCCAAATAGATGGGGGCTATCCCTGAGCCCTTGGGGTGAAACAGTCCAGGTGAGTTGAGATGTTGGGTTTGAAGGATCTTCAGAGGCAAACAAAAATTGAGAGTCAGGATGTATAGGGATGCAGAAAAAGGCATCCTTAAGGTCCAGGACTGTAAACCACTCTGCTTCCTCTGGTATTTGGGAAAGCAGAGTATAAGGGTTAGGTACAGCTGGGTATAGAGGGACAACGGCCTCACTCATAATCCTGAGATCTTGCACTAACCTCTGCTGTCTTTTGGGTTTCTGTACTCCTAAAATTGGAGTATTGCAGGGGCTATTGCCTGGTTTTACTAGGCCTTGGGCTTTTAGGTCCTTAACAATCTTTTGGAGTCCTTGCTGGGCCTCAGGTCTAAGGTGATACTGCTGTTGGTAGGGAAAGGAGGCAGAATCCTTTAACTTGAACAGAACGGGCATTCTTTGCTCATCCATATTGTTCTTCTGTTGCCCAGACTTCAGGATTAATTTCTTCCTCAAGCAGGGGACAACAAACGGGTGTTCCTTCTCCTATGTTCAGGTGTATCATGGCCTCTGCTTTTGCTAGAATGTCTCTCCCTAACAAGGGGTTGGGACTTTCAGGCATAATTAGAAAAGCACGTAAAAAGAATAAAGTTCTCCAGTCACTACTTAGTGGCTGGGAGAAGTATCTACTGACTGGCTGTCCTAGGACCCCTCAGATAGTGACAGATCTGGAGGACAGCTGTCTGGGATAGGAGAGTAAGACTGAGAATGCCTCACCAGTGTCCAGGAGACAATTAACCTCCTGGCCCTCAATGGTCAAGCATACCCGGGGCTCTGTGAGGGTGATGACATGGGCTGGCTCTTGCCCCGGGCACCCTCAGTCCTGCTGCTGGATCATCTGGTTAGTGGCTTCTGACTCAGAGGATCTTCATCCCCTGGGGCAGTGGACCTTCCAGTGATTCCCTTGACATAGGGGCATGGACAAAGGGGTGGATTATTTCTATTCGGACAATTTTTTAAAGTGTCCTTGTAGACCACACTGGAAGCAAGCCCTATTAGGCATTCGATTTGCCCAGCTTTTCCCTTTTCCAGAGCCTCCAAAGTCTGCTTGCCTGAGGGCTGTGACTGAAGCGGTGGCATGTTTTTAATCCCGTTTGTCCCGCCTGCTCCTCCTGATCTCTATTATAAAAAACCAAGGTTGCCAAGTTCAATAGGGTTTCTAAGTTTTGCTCTGGGCCTAAGGTGGACTTTTGGTTTTTTTTCTAATGTCTGCAGCTGCCTGAGTGATAAACTTATCCTTTAAGATTAGTTGGCCTTCAATAGAGTTAGGTGACAGAGAGGTATGCTTCCTCAGTGCCTCCCTTAGTCTCTCCAGAAAGGTAGTAGGATTTTCTTCCTTTCCCTGTGTTATAGTGGATATCACTGAGTAATTCACAGGCTTCTTCTGAGTTTTCCTTAGTCCTTCTAGCACGCAAGTTAGCAAATGTCTGTGGCACCAGTCTCCGTGTTCTGATTCTGTGTCCCAGTGAGGATCTATACTGGGAACTGCCTGCTGGCCTGCGGGGAATCGTTCTCTTTCCTCTGTTGTCATCCTATCATTGACCTGACTGAGATACCAGAGATCACCAAACTCTCGGGCTGCAGTTATGGCGGCACTTCTCTCATTTGGGGTTAGTGTCTGATTTAGCAGTAACATTATGTCTCTCCATGTCAGATCAAAGGATTGTCAAACAACATGTTTAACCCTTGTAAAACATCAATATAACCATCAGGGTTATTTGAGAATTTACCTAGGTCTATTTTAATTTGCTTCAAGTCTGAGAGGGAAAAAAGTACATGCACTCTGGCTGGGCCGAATTCTCCTCCTCCCACCACTTGCAGGCGGCATAATCGGGGAATATCCACACTCTTTGGTTCATTGTTTACCCCTTTGTCTATCTCCTTTTGGACCATTTGGGTTGAAGGGGGATCCTTATTAGTTGGGGAAGGAGTCAGGGTGGGGGGCTGCCAGGTAGGGAGGTAGACTCTGAGGGCTTCCTGTAGGGCATAAATCACACTTTTTACATAATTGCAAGTTGTCTCTTAATGAAAAGAAAGTTTGTACATATGCACTTCACTCCATTTGCCTTCTTTTCTACAAAAGAGGTCTAGCTGTAAGATGGTGTTACAATTTATACTTCCCTCAGGAGGCCAGGTTTCTCCCCCTTGAAGTGGGTATCTGGCCAGGCGGTACTGCAGAAGAATATAAGTCGTTTCTTTCTTAGTGTCTGAGGGTCAAATTGGTCCCAATTCTCCAGAATACATCTTAAGGGCGTTTTTGCCTTGGAGGGAATGTTTCCCATCTGAAGAAAGAACATAGGGATGCCAGCACCCCTAGTCATTTTCTGATGAGCATCAGTTCAGGATTAATTTCTGAACTAACGAACATACAGCGTGCTCTATGGTCCTAATGCTTATTCCTTTCCAGGGTGCGTCACCACCTGTGGACCTCTGCTTATCGGGTTAGTTACGCTCACTGATGTAGTAGTCCTGCACCTGTTTTCCCTCCTTTCTTGACCACAAGGAAAGGGGTCCAGGCTGCTGTATTCTAGTGGTCCTTTACCAGTGTGCCCAACATTGCCTTTGCGCTCCGAGGTGAGTTCTAGAGCTGGGCTGGATTCCTGAATATTTCATAACAACTCAGCTGCCTCATCAAGATGCATTCCCATAAAACAACAGTTGTTATGCAAACTCATTTCAGAGAGGGTATAAGTAACCTTTTGAGTCAGGATTGAGATAGAGTTTTTTGATTCTGTAAGTACTTTAAGGCTTGGCTGAGTGCAAACAGTTCCCACGTTTGAGGAGACCAATTTTTAGGCAATTCTCCTAACTCTGCTTTCACGAGAGTCTCCCTATCAATTACTGAATACCCATTGTGTTTTTTTTCTCAATCACCTGGGAGGAACCATCTATCGTCCTGTCCTGAAGGGAGTTCCTCCTAGATCTAGTCAGACCTTTGTATGGTAATTAAGATTTAAATTCCCTGTTAGGAAATTTGCTGGGTTAAGGGAATTTTCAGTGGTTAATGTTAAATCACCTTTTTCTAACAGAATAACCCCATACTTTAAGATTTGAGTTAGTGAGCTACCTTTTTGCTTTTTTGACTTAGGATAATTCTGAACTGGTGAGGTGTGCTCACAATGAGGTTTCCTCTAAAGGTTATTTTTCTACTTTCTTCTGTTGGCAAAGCAGTTGCCGCTACAGATTGAATGCATTTGGGCCATCCATGGGTTACTGGGTTAAGCATTTCTGATAGGAAGGCTATAGGTTGTCAGTGGTCTCAGTGTTTTCAGGCTACGCCCTTGTTTACACTGACAACAAGGTAGTATTGGAGTGTTATAGGGTCACGGAGAAGACCTTCAGTTATCAATTATAGGTTTTAAATTTACCCTGGCTTTTAAAGGAATAGGGCACACTGTTTTTTCTTTACTACTTCTATCTTTATCTTTCTTTCTCTCTTTGACTCCCTCTTTATCTCTCTCTCTTTCCCCTGTCTCTCTCTCTTACTTTCTCTTTTCTCCTACCCCTTTACAAACTTGGGGCCCTGGCAAGGGTGGAGGGGAACAGGTCCCACATAACTGCCTCTGTCAGAGCTGTACACCTAAATTGGGAGGGAAGCCAGAGACAAGACTCTCTGGGTTCATAGCCTAGGGGCCTAAGGACTCAGAATAAGCTTCCTTAGATTTTTGGAGATAAAACTTGCTAGAGGAAATGAAAGTCTGAACCATTAGTACGTAGGAGGCAGGGATAGGAGGAAGTAGATTCAGAGGTAAGGAGAATTTTGGGGCCACATTTTCAAGAAAGTCGTGGTTGGACCAGGAGGTATGGGTCAGAAGGAAAGGTAGGGGCGCACGCATAGGCGACTGTTGAGTAGAGACTTCTGGCTGTGCCACGATCTCAACCGGCTAACCCCAGGAGTTTGGGATGACAGCTTTTTACCTCTAGTCAGCCCTCTGCTTCCCCAGGAAAATTGAAAGCTGAAGCTGGTTCCAGGCAGACCAACACTGCCAACCCAGAAGGGCTGGGGGTTGTTAGAAAGCCCTTTCCCAGACAGCCTCACACCTGAGTCTTAAGTCCGGCGGCCACGCTAATCATTTTTAACCAGCCGGCAGGTGCCCGGCATTTTCCTCCAATTCTAAGGAAGGATAGGACAGAATAGCAAGTGAAAGTGGTCCAATATTACTCACTGCTTTGGAGATCCCTTCATAGTTGCCAAAATGTTACACGGTGGGGGGTCCTTGCTCCCAGGGCTCCCAAGATGGTGGCGGGCCACTTCCAAGATGGCGGCAGGCCTCTTGTTCTCTGACCTGGGGTTCTTGGCCTCATGGATTCCAAGGAATGGAATCTTGGGCCATGCAGTGAGTGTTATAGCTCTATTAGAAGCCGTGGATCATGGAACAGAACAGTGGAACCCAACAACTAGTGTTCAGCTCGATTAGGTCGAACCCAGGCTCTTAGCCGTGCAGGAGCAATGGCAGGCCTTTAGCCCGATCGGGAGCAGCAATGGGCGCCTTGCTGGATCAGGAGCACAGCGGACACCCTGCCAGATCCGGAGGGGTGGAAGTCAGTGGCGGGTCAGCAATGGTGGCTAATAGCAGCAGTGGATGGCAAGCAAAAGCTCAGCTCAAGCCGTAACAAACATGGACCAGAAGAGTGTGCTGTTGCAAGATTTAATAGAGTGAAAACAGAGCTCCCATACAAAGGGAGGGGACCCAAAGAGGGTAGCCTGACATTTTCTTTTAACACAGTTCTCTTAGTTCTCCCTAAGAGCAGTGATCTGCTCTTAGGGAGCTCACTAGGAATCCCACTATAAGGGCATGTAGAGAGAGACCTGTGGACAAGGGATGTGAGTTGTGCTGACAGGTAGGCATATCAACACTATTGCTGGAGGCAGCTCTTTGTCACTGTAGTTCCACTCTTGGAACTTTGTCACTGTAGTTCCACTCAGGTTGCCCCTGAAGGGCAGGGGGTGAAGGGAAACCCTCCCTGGGGCAAAACTTTGAGCAGGGCGCCTGGCTGTTTATCTTGCCTGGAAGAAAAGACGACTAAAGGATTGGATTAGATCTATATTGATTTATGGACAGAGGCCAATAGTTTGGTCAGGGACTTGGAGGAAATGCAACTGGAAATTTGATGACAAGGAGGTCTGGAAAGGAGATATTTAGATGGACCTTTCCAAATGGACTCAAAGGTGAAGATATTTTTATTCCAAGTGAATGCTTAGCAAAGAGCAATCTCAGCAGAGCATGATCTTAATAATCAAGTGGGCAAGATGACCCATTCTGTATATGTTAGCAGACTCATAAACAACATTCTGTTACGTTGTTTAAACCAGACTGGAGCCACTAAACTAAATTCCCAAAGGTAGAATCACTTGATCAAAGAGATGCACATTTTAAGACCTTTGGAATGTATTTTTCTCTAGAAAGAGCATATGAGAAAATCTGTTTATCCTCACCAATATCAACATTAGATATTACCATTTAGCATTACAAATGTAAGTAAAGTGGTATTTATTGTTTTAACTTGCATTTATTTGATTACTTGTGAGTTGATTGTTTTTGCACATGTGTCTTACCTATTCGTATTTCTCCTTCTGTAAATTCCATGGGAACTAAGACCTCCAAACCAGCATTCTGTTATGAGTGCTGTTTACTGACAACATTCAAAACCTCAATTCATGCTATTGTGCCTACAGCTCATATCCAGCATGGATTGAGGTTTTCCATGGGCTCAGCAACATGGACTTCCATTTATCAAAAGCAATCTGGCTATCATCATTGCTGAATACCCAACCTACCTACCAACAGCAGAGACCAACATGGAGCCCCTAACATAGCACTCCCTAAAGGGCCAGCCAACACCTGGTGGCAGGTTGACTAGATTGGACCACTTCTATTTTGGAAGCGGTAGCCCTTTTTATCACTGGACTAGGTATGCTTTATGGATATGAGTTTGCCTTCCCTGCCTACAATGCCCCTGCCCCCATCACCATTCATGGACAGAATATCTTACTAATGTCACAGTATTCCACACAGCATTGCTCCTGACGAGGGAACTCATTTCACAGCTAATGAGGTGCATCTATGGGCTTGTGCTCATGTAAGTCACTGGCCTTAAGCATCCACCTAACAGAACAGAGAAATGGCCATTTGAAGACTTAGTTATGGTGCCAGTTGGGGGGAGCTTTTTGCAGGACTTAGGTAATGTCTTTTGAGATGCAATATGTTCACTGAATCTCAGTATATGGTGCAGTTTCTTCTGTCGTCAAAACTCAGAGGGTGCAGACAGACTTCAAGAGGTAGAAATGGCAGTGGCTTCTCTCACTACTATTTCTAATGACCCACATTTTTGTTTCCTGCCCCTGCAACTTCGGGATTCTCTGGTTTGGAGGTCTTAGTTCCCATGGAATTTACAGAAGGAGAAATACGAATAGGTAAGACACATGTGCAAAAACAATCAACTCACAAGTAATCAAATAAATGCAAGTTAAAACAATAAATACCACTTTACTTCTTACATTTGTAATGCTAAATGGTAATAATATCTAATGTTGATATTGGTGAGGATAAACAGATTTTCTCATATGCTCTTTCTGGAGAAAAATACATTCCAAAGGTCTTAAAATGTGCACCTCTTTGATCAAGTGATTCTACCTTTGGGAATTTAGTTTAGTGGCTCCAGTCTGGTTTAAAGGCCAGTGTTTGGAACCAGACCAATCTGGGTATGAGTTCTGCCTCTGACACATACAGCTGTGTTCATTGGGTAAGCTGGCTCTCTTCCAGATAAAGTAGAATGAATACACACCAAATATATGGTAGCTATTATCATCACTTTTGCAGTTATCAGCGTTCCCAAAGAATTAGCCACATGGATGTTCATCATAGTATTGTTTTTAATAGTAAAAACTTGGAAACCAGTTTGGCACCATGGTTCACACCTGTAATCTCAGCACTTTGGGAAGCCAAGGCAGGCAGATCACTTGAGGCCAGGTGTTTGAGACCAGCCTGGCCAACATAGTGAATCCCTGTCTCTACTAAAAATACAAAACTTAACCAGGCTACTACAAAAATTAGTCCCTGCAGTCCCAGCTACTTAGGAGGCTGAGGCATGAGAATCGCTTGAACCTAAGAAGTGAAGGTTGCAGTAAGCTGAAATCACACTGCTCTTTTCTAGCCTGGGTGACAGAGCAAGACTCTGTCTAAAAAAAAAAAAAAAAAAAAAAAAATTGGAAGCCACCTAAACATTCATTAATTGAGGATCATCTAAAAAATTACGATGCATCAGTTGAATAAAATACTATATATCAGCCAGGTGCAGTGACTCATGCCTGTAATCCCAGCACTTTGGGAGGCCGAGGCGGGTGTATCACCTGAGGCCAGGAGTTCGAGACCAGCCTGGCCAACACGGCAAAACTGCATCTCTACTAAAAATACAAAACATTAGCCAGGTGTAGTGGCAGGCGCCTGTAATCCCAGTTACTTAGGAAGTTGAGGCAGGAGAATCGCTTGAACCCAGGAGGCGGAGGTTGCAGTGAGCTGAGATCATGCCATTGTACTCCAGCCTGGGTGACAGAGAGACTCTGTCTCAAGAAAAAAAACAAAAACAAAACAAAACAAAAAACTATATATTGATTTAAAATGTTTATAGAAGTATTTAACAAAATGGAAAGATATTAACAATACACTATTAGGTAAAAAAGCAAGTTTTAAAATATATACTATATAATGTCATTTTAGTGTTTTTTAAAAGTTATATATTATGCATAAAACTAATGCTCACATGATGTAAAATATAGTGGACATAGTTATTATTCTGCTTGGGAGATAGGAAATTGGGTGATTTTCATTTTCTCCTTTGACTACTCCATATTCTCCACATTTATTTTGGAAATAACTATGTATTGCATTCGTAAAGTTAAAAAAAAAAAAAAACCCTCCCCTGTCACACCAATGTGGTTTTTAAGATTTCAACTTTTAGATTCAGTGGGTACATGTGCAGGATTGTTACAAGGATATATTGCATGGTGCTGAGATTTGGGGTATGACCAAACCATCACCCAGCCTTCCCCTTCCTCCCTCCCCTTTCTCATAGACCCCAGTGTCTATTGCTCCCTTTTTTTTTTTTTTTTTTTTTGAGATGAAGTCTCACTCTGTTGCTCAAACTGGAGTTCAGTGCCACAATCTCGGCTCACTGCAACCTCTGCCTCCTGGGTTTGAGTGATTCTCCTGCCTCAGCCTCCCAAGTAGCCTCCCAAGTACAGGCATGTGCCACCATGTCCGGCTACTCTCTGTATTTTTAGTAGAGATGGGGTTTCACCATATTGGCCAGGCTGGTCTCGAACTCCTGACCTCGTGATCCACCCGCCTCGGCCTCCCAGAGTGCTGGGATTACAGACGTGAGCCACTGTGCCCAGCCTATTGCTCCCATCTTTATGTCCATGTGTACCTAATGTTTAGCTCCCACTTACAAATGAGAACATGCGGTATTGGGTTTTCTGTTTCTGCATTAATTCCCATAGGATAATGGTCTCCAGCTGTACCCGTGTTGTTGCAAAAGACGTGATTTCATTCATTCTTTTTTTTTTCATTCTTTCTTTTTCTTTCTTTCTTTTTTTTTTTTTTCTTAAGACAGAGTCTCCCTCTGTCACCCAGGCTGGAGTACAATGGCATGATCTCAGCTCACTGCAACCTCTGCCTCCTGGGTTCAAGCATAGTATTCCACTGTGTATATGTACCATATTTTCTTTATCCAATCCACTGTTGATGGAAACCTAGGTTGATTCCATGTCTTTGCTATTGTGAATAGTGCTGTGATAAACATACAAGTGCATGTGTCTTTTTGGTAGAATAATTTATTTTTCTTTGGCTATATACCCCGTAATGGGATTGCTGGGTCAAATAGTAGTTCTATTTTTAGTTCTTTGAGAAATCTCCAAACTGCTTTCCACAGTGGCTGAACTAATTTACACTCCCACCAACAGTGTATAAGCATTTCCTTTTCTCCACAGCCTCATCAACATTTATTATTTTTTGACTGTTTAATAGTAGCCATTCTGTCTGGTGTGAGATGGTATCTCGTTGTGGTTTTGATCTGCATTTTTCTGATGATTAGCGGTGTTGAGCATTTTTCCACATGTTTGTTGGTCGCTTGTATGTCTCCTTTTATGAAGTGTCTGTTCATATCCTTTTCCCACTTTTTAATGGCATTGTTTTTTGCTTGTTGATTTAAGTTTTTTATAGGTTCTATATATTAGACCTTTGTCGGATGCATAGTTTGTGAATACTTTCTCCCATTCTGTAGATTGTCTGTTTACTCTGTTGACAGTTTCTTTTGCTGAGCAGAAGCTCTTTGGTTTAATTATCTCTTACTTGTCAATTTTTGGTTTTGTTGCAATTGCTTTTGAGGATGTAGTCATAAATTCTTTGCCAAAGCCAATGTCAGAAGAGTATTTCCCAGGTCTCATCTAGGATTTTTTAGTTTTAGGCCTTTCATTAAAATATTTAATCCATCTTGAGTTAATTTTTGAATATGATGATAGGTATGGGTCCAGCTTCAATCTTCTGCATATGGTTAACAAGTTAACCCAGTGCTGTTTATTGAATAGTGAATCCTTTCCCCATTGCTTATTTTTGTTAACTTTGTCAAAGATCAGATGGCTGTAGGTGTGCAGCTTGATTTCTTGGTTCTCTGTTCTGTTCCTTTGGACTATATGTCTGTTTTTATCAGTACCATGCTGTTTTCATTACTATAACCTTGTAGGATAGTTTGAAGTTGGGTAATGTCTCTCCAGCTTTGTTCTTTTTGCTTAGGATTGCTTTGGCTATTCAGGCTGTGTTTTGGTTCCATATGAATTTTATAATAGATTTCTCTAATTCTCCAAAAATGACATTGGTAGTTTGATAATAATGGCATTGAATTTATAGATTGCTTTTGGCAGTACGACCATTTTAACACTATTGATTCTTCCAATCTATGAGCATAAAATGTTTTTCCATTTATTTGTGTCATCTATGATTTCTTTCAGCAGTGTTTTGCAGTTCTCCTTTTATTGATCTTTCACCTCCTTGAATAAATGTATTTCTCGGTATTTTTTGGTATGGCTATTGTAAATGAGATTCAATTCTTGATTCAGCTCTCAGCTTGAACATTATTGGTATATAGAAATGCTACCGAGTTTTGTACATTGATTTTGTATACTGAAACTTTACTGAAGTTATTTATCTGGTCTAGGCAAACCAGTGTTTTAAATTCAGGCAGATAGAGAGGGGAACAGGTGAACTCTGCATACCTGATCCCAGACAGGATGCATTCTCCTGCATCTGGGAGGAGGCTGACTGGCCAGTAGGAGATTTTAGCTACATTAATTCTGTGACTTTCAGTTCACAGCCCCTCCTTGGCACGATCCCATCCCTATTCCAGCTGTCCCCAGGATGCTGGGTCTGCAATGGCAGGGAGAGAATTCCCTGGCTCTGCTCACTGACAGGATGGGAGCATGTCCCAGCAGCTGCCTCCATACCCAAGACCAGACATGCCATATTAAGGGCATCTGACTGGAATGTGGCTGCTTGGGAGAAACAGGCCCTGACCCAACACCCCAGGCCTGTGTGTATTGGCTGAGGTTCACAAAGACGCTGGCCTTCAGTTCGGCAGATCGAAAATATTTTTCAGTGAAGCCCCAGTATTTGACTGGAGAAACAATAATATTCCTTCTCTGGATGTCAAACATCCGGATAAACAGAAGCCCTTTTTTTCCGCCTCCTCTCTTCCCTGAGTGTTACAAAGGATGCTCTGACATAGGCTTTTGGAAGGAACTCACCCAGCCAGGGTGAGGGCCAACCTGAGCCACAAAGAGTGCTTATTTTTTTAAAAAAGAGGGAAACATGTGGCCCATTTCAGGTTTGCTCAAAGGGCCTGGTTTCTTCAGGAGCAAGGGTGCGAGACCTACCTCTTGAGATCGGATGACTCAGAGTGGTATGGTGGCTGCCACTGACACTTGTGGCCTGGGGGTCCAAGCCCCATCCCCAGCAGAAGACTGGGGCGTGGCTGGGGAGGGGCCTAGCAGGGAGAGGTTATCCTACCCAGAGGTATGGTTGTAGGTGCAGCCAGAGGCAGGGTGCGTATGGGGTCAGGAGTAGAAAGGGAGGTGGAGGGCAGACATTAATTGAAGAACTCCTATTATTTGCATTGAACTGGAACCCAAGAATTACCAAGCCACAGAAAGTCAATCTCACCCAGCAGATGGACAAATCCAGTGGATGTGGCTAAGCCCAGAGGTTAAATGAAGGCATTCCTAACAAGTCCTCTACCAAATAGAACACATTCAGGAGATCCATTGGAGAATTTCTGGGAAAGAAAGGAGAGGGGATAATGACCCAAACCCTTCTCAAGTCTCACAAGGGATCATAAAAACTTTCACAATTCCTTGGGTTCCTTTGAGCACCGCCTTAGCCCAGTTTAGCCAGTGACCCCTCAACTGGGCTTTTTGTCCCATAACTCACTGGCTAGCTCCATATCACTGGCAGAGTCTGCTTCCTGACACGGGCCCTGGAGCCCCTCCCAGAGCCAGGGCCACAACACCTCCTTCCAATGCTTCATCCTGGTGTCTCATCCTGAGACAGCTGACAGCTCTCAGGGCCAGACCCACTGACCTGTCTTCCCTTTGGTGAGACACGTTGGCTTTCCCATCTTGGTGTCAAACCTTAACTCTGTAATAATCACATTCTCACAGGCAGAACTAGTATTCACTCAAGTATCCTTCCATCAGAGATGCTCAAATTGAAGACTTAAGTGCTCTCATGCAATGGGATAAACTTGAACCTCTTCATCAGAACTTCTTGGAAACCCTAGTAGAGAGTCCTCCATGTTTATATGGACTGGATTTAGCGCAACCTCTGGCAATGTATAGAAATTCTGACTCCTTTGCAGACTTCATCACTGAGCCCTGATTCCACTATGAAACACCATCACCAATCTGTCCCTTACTCTCCACCTTCACTGTCTCTTCTCTGGTTCAAGCCACCTTTATCTCTTTGCCTGGGTTATTGCCATAACCTCCTCCCTGCTTCCACTCTGGTCCACATCCAATCCCTTTGCTGCACAAGCAGTTCCTCTGCTTAAAACTCTTCCCTGGTCTGCCATTGCCCTGAGAATATGAAGCAGGCTCCTTACCCAGTGGTCCTACCGTCTGTTCATTGCTTGCAGTTCACCTCCATTCATGGTTCTCTTCCCACCAGCCCCAGCCACAGTGGCTTTTTCTCTGCCTTTCTATATGCCCACCATGTTCTTGCTCTAGTACTGTCCTTAGTCCAGTACTGTTACCACTGCCTGGAACAGCCTCTATGCCCAGACTGGCTCTTTGTTACACTTTATCCTATAAGTCCAAGCTTCAGAAAGTCTTTCTCTCACCACTCAAGACAAGAAAATTCCTCATGGTATTCTCCTCTTTCCCCTATGGCACTTACCAGACATCAAGGTGTGCATCTAACCAGGTTTTCACTTGTTCAGTATCTATCTTGACTGCTGGCCCATGAGCTCTTTTACAACAAAGATGATGTCTGCATGGTTCATCCTTATGTGGTGTAATCCACATAATAGATGCTCAAAAATATTTCCTGAGTTAGTAAATAAGTAGGTAAACTGTCTTTGTCTGTTTTGTGTTGCTAAAGCAGAATACTTGAGGCTGAGTAATTCATAAAGAAAAGAGGTTTATTTGGCTCATGATTCTGGTTGCTGGAAAGTCCAAGATTGGGCAGTTGCATTGGGTGAGGGGCTCACATTGCTTTGACTCATGGTGGACAGGGGACAAGGAGCCAACATCTGCAAAGAGATCACCTGATGAGAGAGAAACAGAGAAAGCAATCGAGGAAGTCGGACTCTTTTTAACAACCTGTTCTCAGGGTAACTACTCCATTCCTGTAAGACTAAGAACATGCTCACCCTAACAAGATGGCTTTAATCTATTCACAAGGGATCTGCCCCCATGACACAAACACCTCCCACCCAACCTCACCTTCCAACACTGCTACATGGGGGATGAAATTTCAACATGAGTTTTGGTGGGAGACCAACCACATCCAAACCATAGCATAAACAAAAGAGAGAGAGTAGGCTACAGTAAGGCAAAGGACACCAGGAGGCAGCTGATTTAATAACCACCTGGGCTCTGAGAGTCCTTGATTGGCATCTGAGATCAACCACATTCTAGCTGTGTGACATTGGGTCAATAACTTAACCTCATTAAGCCTCAGTTTCCTCATCTATAAAACAGTGATTATAAGACTTTCCTCACTAGGTGGTTTTGAAAATTAAAGGTAATGCATTTTCAGAGTCTGACCCAATGCATGGCACTAAATAGATCTCTTCATTTATGCTAAAAACACATATTGAAAGCATCCATGGGCTGGACCTGAGCTGGGGTCTAGGGGCCACACAGGCCCTGCACTCAAGGAGGATACCAGTTAGAGGCTCTATAAATTGCAGCTATTCATAGTAATGGAACTACTAGTAGTATTAATAAACAAAATGTTAGGAAATTCTCTAGCCAGGGTGAATGAGCCAAGCCCTGTGGAAGCCCGCCTGGGAAAACCAAGGACATGAGAGAAGGGAACACAGTGTGAAGCAAAATACAGGAGCCAGTGTGTGTTTTACTATAAATTGTCCTTTGATCTTTTTTTCACGGTTGGCTTCGATTTTCCATTTAACTGAATTCAAGAAATCTCTGACGAAAGTTTTCATTCATAGAATAGATATTTACGTGTAGGTTGCTTTCAGGAGACGGAGGTTCAGAGGTGACTACCAACATGCTCTCCGCCCTCAAGAAGCTTATAGGGGAACAAGACACACAAAAAATCCAATCAGAAGTGAAACCTAAAAGAGACACAGGTGAAGGGGATGGAGATTCAGAGGTGGGAGCCACAGGCTTCATGGCATGTGGCATTTGAGTACACTGGAGGACATACAGGAGGAGAGAGCATGGCAATGGGAGAGGTTTGGGATATGGAATCAGATGACCTAGCTTAAAATTTACCCTTAGAAAAGCACAGTTTCTCATCTGTAAAATGCGAATAATAATAGTAATAAAACCTCTCTGCATTGTTATGATTATTTTATGTCATCATTATCTCACACACACACACACACACACACACACACACACATGCACACACACACAGATTTCCTGGGAAATGTCAGAGCCATGGGACTGAGAAACATCTCTTGAGATTCTGGTGAACTCCCCAGCATCTCGTCCTCATTGTTTCCTCCCCTAGTGGTGGCAAGGTAGACTCTCTAGGCCTGGAGGGCATGTGCTTAGTGACAGGTGACAGTGGTTGATGATAGTTGTCCCGCCTCGTGCCTGGCTCACTGCTCCACATCCTTCTACTTAATCCATCTGAGATAGAAATAACACTTCTCAAACTCTCAAATCACTCCCATCCAGTCGGAGAACTTTCAGGAACACTTGGGGGGGGTCCAGCATCTGAGCCTGGGTGGGCCATCAGCCCAGGCTGCCAGAGATGCCAGTGGGCTGAAGTGGGGCAGGGCAGACACTGGCCAGCTGTCCACCCAACCCATTTCCAGTTCATCTTGAGCACATGGCTAGACTGCATTCTTGCAGCTGAGTGTGGCCAAGCAGCCTAATTCTAATCAATGAAAAGTGATAGACATGTGCTCTTCTCAGCCCTGACGGATATAACCCTTCCACACTCCTTCTCCTTCTCCTGGAGTCCTCTCCAGCATGACTTTGGAGGCCAATTTAAAGTTGGAATGCCTGCCATCAGTCAAAGTCTCTGAACCGCTGCATGGAGAAGGATGCCCTCACGCTCACCATGTCTGAACCCAAACTAGAACAGCCCTGCAGTGTTAAACGAGGCATGACATAAACTTGCATTATGTTTATCCATGATATGTTTGGGTCTATTTGTTACAACAGCAATACTCACTAATACAGAAGAGCAGGAATCCCCTGGCTGAGGAGGACCAATGCAGGAAAGGCCAAAGAGCAGTTAGAAATCAGCATCCTGAGAGAACACAAGATGTCGTGACCAAGGTGTCTAAACATCAAACGCAAGACTGTGGGGGTATAAATGGAGTTGAGGGTTAGCATCTAGGCAAGGTGAGGTCAGAAATAACAAGGAGATGGGTTACAGGTGGCTGTTGAAAGCAGCGCTGTTGTGCCCAGCTTGTTCTCGTGGGTTAAGAAGATTTGAAGATTGAGGCCAATGCTCTTGTCGTTGGGCCCGTCCTACAACTCAGTTTTTACCTTCTATACTCAATCTGTTGCCTGAAACCCCAGGGCCTGGTAACTAGGACTCCATGACCCTCCCCTGGGCCCTGGGACAAGATTGATATCTGATATTTAGTCTGATGGTCCAACACCATTTTACAGATGAGGAAAAGCAGACCCAGAAAAAATGAAGGGGCTAATTCATAAAGCCCAAATTGATCTTTCCACCTGGTCTTGGCCAGGGCACACTGTTTCCAGCAAAATCCTGCCTTTTTAATGCCCTGGCCAGAGCCTCCCCAAAAGGACCGCTTCTCTCCTCCCTCTCTCTCTTCTGGCAAGCTAGGCTTCCAAGCCTGGCCATTGAGAATTTAAAAGAGCTGGTTTCTTCTGGTCCCAAAGAAAAACAAGCTGGCCAATTTTCTGTTAGTCCCAAGGCAGCTCCTCACTGCCCTGGAGCCAAGCAGACACTAGCCAGTCTGTGTGGAGGGCTGAGGCTGCAGTACCCACCAGGCGGTAATGACTTCTCGGAGGGAGCTGGCCTCAGCTCAGGCCATTCCGGGTTGGGGGGGAGAGGAAACTGAAGACAAAACTGCGCTTCTCGTAAAGGTCTAATTCTAAAAATAAAGACAGAGTTAGCCTAGTGAGTGTCTGCAGGGATGCTTGTCTGGGTAGAGAAGTTACAGAGCAGTGCCGAGGTTCTTGAGTTAGGCAACCAGACTAAGAAAATGGTGCAAAGTAAGCCTTCTCCTGAGAAGATCTGCATCCCAACAAGATCAGAGCTTTCAGCTTCTGATAAATCTGTTAAGAAGAGGATGAGTCTGAGAAACTTAAAGCTAGTCTCAGATCTAGTAAAACAATAAAGAGAAATTATTTGTTCTTGCACCTGGAAATTTCAAAAATGTGAGCTTCAGGCAAGGTTTGATCCAGTGAGTCAAAGATGTCATCAGGCATCCAGTTTCTTTATATCCCTCTTTCTGCTTTCCATGGAATCACTGGGTTGCTAGAAAAAGGAAGAAAAAAACATACAGGATGTCTATTTAAATTTCATTTTCATATAGACAATAATTTTTTTAGTAAGAGTATGTCCCATGCAATATTTGGGACATAATTATACTAAAAAGTTATTTGGTATTTATATGAAATTCAAGTTTCACAGAGTATCTTGTATTTTATCTGACAGTCTTATCCTAAGATGAGCACATATTCTCTATCTTTCTCTCTCTCTTTCTCTCTCTCTCTCTCTCTCTCTCTCTCTCTGGTAGCTCCTTGTGGTTGGAGATGAGAGAAGACAGTTCTCTTTCAAAACCTCAAGCAGACACCTCCTTGTATCTTCTTGGCCTGAAATGGCTATTTCTGAACAAGTGTCTATAGCTGGAGAATAAGATAAACTAATTGGATTAAGGAGAGGAGGCAGAGTGAAATGGCCAAACAGAAGCCTCCACTGATCATCCTCCTTGCAGGAACACCAAATTGGACAACTACTATCCACACAAAAACACCTTCATAAGAACCAAAAATCAGCATAGGTACTAGCTCAGCCACAGAGGGGTAGAGCACCAACTAGGCTGTTGGGTTCCCAAATTCCAGGCCTTGGCTCTTGGATGGCATTTCTGGACCTGCCATGGGCCAGAGGGGAGCCCACTGCCTTGAAGGGAGAGTCCCAGGTTTGGCAGCATTTACCACAAGCTGGCTGAAGAGCCCTTGGGCCTTGAATGAACATTAGCAGTAACCAGGCAGTACTTGCTGAGGCCCAGGGTGGTGGTGGACACGCGGAAAGGCTCCTCTGCTGGTGGAAAAAGAAGGGAAGAGTAGAAAAGACTTTGTCTTGCCTGGGTGCCAATTCGGCTGCAGTAGAAATAAAGTACCAGGTGGTTTCCTAAGGTTTCTGACTCCAGGCCCTGGCTCCTGGATGGCATCTCTGGACCCATCAGAACCAGGGGAAATTCACCACCCTGAAGAGAAGGATCCAAGCCTGGCTGGCTTTGCCACCTGCTGATTGTAAAGCCCTAGAGACTTGAGTGAACATAGGTGGTAGCCAGGCAGTGGTTACGGCAGGCCTTGGGTAAGACCTAGTGCTGTGCTGGCTTCAGGTCTGACCCAGTGCAGTCCCAGTGGTGGTGGTCAAAAAGATTCTTGTGTTACCCCTCCTCCAGCTCTAGGAAGCTCAACACAGAGAGAGAGAGAGAGACTCTGTTTGGGAGAAAATAAGGAAAGAGAACAAGAGTCTCTGCCTGGTAATCCAGATAATTCTTCTGGATCTTATCCATGACCACCAAGACAGTACCTCTATGAGTCTGCAAGAGCCACAGCATTACTGGGTTTGGAGTATCCCTAATGCAGATATAGTTGCAATGACCAAAAACTTAGATCACAGCACCCAAGCCCTTTTGAATACCTGCACATCTTTCCCAAGAAGGATGAATATGAACAAGCCTAGACTGCCAGACTGTGAAGACTTCGATAAATACCTAACTCTTCAATATCCAGACCTCAATGAACATCCACAAGCATCAAGACCATCCAGGAAAACATGAGCTCACCAAACAAACTAAATAAGACATCAGTGACCAATCCTGGAGAGATAGTGATAAGTGACCTTTCAAACAGTGAATTCAAAATGGCTGTTTTGAGGAAACATAAATTCAAGATAACACAGAGCAGGAATTCAGAATCCTATCAGATAAATTTAACAAAGAAATTGAAATAATTAAAAAGACTCATGCAGAAATTCTGGAGCAGAAAAGTACAATTGGCAAACTGAAGAATGTATCAGAGTCTCTTAACAGCAGAATTGATCAAGCAGAAGAAAGAATTAGCCTGAAAACAGGCTATTTGAAAATACACAACCAGAGGCCGGGTGCGGTGGCTCAAGCCTGTAATCCCAGCACTTTGGGAGGCCGAGACGGGCGGATCACGAGGTCAGGAGAACGAGACCAGCCTGGCTAACACAGTGAAACCCGTCTCTACTGAAAAATACAAAAAACTAGCCGGGCGAGGTGGCGGCCACCTATAGTCCCAGCTACTCGGGAGGCTGAGGCAGGAGAATGGTGTAAACCTGGGAGGCGGAGCTTGCAGTGAGCTGAGATCCCGCCACTGCACTCCAGCCTGGGCCACAGAGAGAGACTGTCTCAAAGAAAAAAAGAAAAGAAAATATACAACCAGAGGAGACCAAAGAAAAAAGAATGAAGCATGCCTATAAGATCTAGAAAATAGCCTCAAAGGAACAAATATAAGAGTTATTGACCTTAAAGTGGAGGCAGAGAGGGAGATAGGGGTAGAAAGTTTATTCAAAGGGATAATAACAGAGAACTTCCCAAACCTAGAGAAGAATATCAACATTCAAGTACAAGAAGGTTATAGAACAACATCAAGCAGATTTAACCCAAATAAGATGACCTCAAGACGTGTAATAAAACTCCCAAAGGTCAAGGATGAAGAAAGGACCCTGAAAGCAGCAAGAGAAAAAAAACAAATAACATACAATGGAGCTCCAATATGTCCAGCAGCAGACTTCTATGCAGAAACTTTATAGGCTAGGAGAGAGTGTCATTACATATTTAAAGTGTTGAAGGGAAAAAAACAAAAACCTTTTACCTTAGAGTAGTGTATCTAGCTAAAATGTCCTTTAAACATGACATACTTTTCCAGACAAACAAAAGCTGAGGGATTTCATTAACACCAGACCTGTCCTACAAGAAATGCTAAAGGGAGTTAGTTCTTCAACCTGAAAGAAAGGGATGTTAGTGAGCAAAAAGAAATCATATGAAGGTACAACATTCACTGGTAATTGTATGTATAGTGAAAAACACAGAATATAACACTGTAATCATGGTGTAGAAACCTCTCATATCTTGAGTAGAAAGATTAAAAGATGAGCTGGTCAAAAATAATAACTATAGTGACTTTTCAAGATATAGACAATACAATAAGATATTAATATAAATAGAAACAACAAAAAGTTAAAAAGCAGAGGGATGAAGTTAAAGCATACAGTTTTTATTAGTTTTCTGTTTGCTTGTTTGTGAGTTTGTCCACGCAGTGTTAAGTTGTCATCTATTTATAATAATAGGTTATACAATATAATTTGCAAGCCTAATGGTAACTTCAAATCAAAAAACATACAACAGATACACAAAAAATAAAAAGCAAAAAATTAAAACATACCACCATATTTAGAAAATACCACATATTTAGAAAATAACCTTTATTAAAAGGAAGACAGGAAGGAAGGAAAGAAGGAAGAAAAGACAACAGAACAACCAGAAAGCAACAAAATGCAGTAGTCAGTCCTTACTTCTCAACAATAACATTGAGTGTAAATGGAGAAACTCTCCAATCAAAAGACATAAAGTGGCTGAATGGAAGCAAAAACAAGACCCAATGATCTGTTACCTAGAAAAAACATATTTCACCTATAAAAGCACACATAGACTGAAAATAAAGGGATGGAAAAAGACAGCTCATGCAAATTTAAATCAAAAAAGATCAGAGGTAGGTATATTCATATGAGACAAAATAGATTTCAAGATGAAAATTATAAAAATAGACAAAGAAAGTCATTATATAATGATAAAGGGATTAATTCAGCAAGAGGATATAACAATTGTAAATATATATGCACCCAACACTGGAGCACCCAGATATTTAAAGCAAATATTATTGGAGCTAAAGAGAGAGACAGACCCCAATACAATAAAAACTGAAGACTTCAACACCTTACTTTCAGCATTGGGCAGATCATCCAGACAGAAAATCAACAAAGAAACATTTAACTTGATCTGGACTATGGACCAAATGAACATAATGGTTATTTACAGAACATTTAATCCAATGGCTGCAGAATACATATTACTCTCCTCAGCACGTGGATCATTCTCAAGATAGACCATATGTTAGGCCACAAAACAAGTCTTTAAAACTTCAAAAAACTTGAAACCGTATTGAGTATCTTCTCTGACAACAAAGGAATAAAACTAGAAATCAATAACAAGAGGAATTTTGGAAACTATACGAACACGTGGAAATTAAACAGTATGCTCCTGAATAAACAGTGGGCCAATGAAGAAATTAAGAAGATATTGAAAAATTTCTTGAAACAAAAGATAACAGAAACACAACATACCAAAACCTATGGGATACAGCGAAGGCAGTAGTAAGAGGAATGTTTATAGCTATAAGCATGTACATCAAAAAAAGCAGAAAAACTTCAAATAAACAACCTAACTATGCATCTTAAAGAACTAGAAAAACAAGAGCAAATCAAACCCAAAATTAATTTAAAAAAAAAAAGGAATGAAGATCAGAACAGAAATAAATGAAATTGAAATGAAGAAAACAATAAAAAAGATTATTAAAACTAAAAATTGGGTTGGTTGGTTGGTTGTTTTGAGACAGAATCTCACTCTGTCACCAGGTTGGAGTACAGTGGCGCGATCTTGGCTCACTGCAACCTCAGCCTCCCAGGTTCAAGTGATTCTCCTGCCTCAGCCTCTCGAGTAGCTGGGATTACAGGCACGTACCACCACGCCCAGCTAATTTTTGGATTTTTAGTAGAGATGGGGTTTCCCCATGTTGGCCAGGATGGTCTCAATCTCTTGACCTTGTGATCCGCCTGCCTCGGCCTCCCAAAGTGCTGGGATTACAGGCGCTAGCCACTGCACCCAGCCGAAAAAGTTGGTTTTTTGAAAAGATAAACTGATTGGCTTGGTAAGGAGAAAGAGGAAAGACAATGGATGTTTGAAAGTGCTCAACATATATATACTACAGTATCAGTCACAGAATCCAAGTTTCCCAAGGTTAGATGGGGCCCTAAAGATCACTAGAGGATTAGTTCAAACTGCCATATGAACGACAATTTGAACTATCATATAGTTAAAGTTCAAATTTATAATATCTATAGTTATAGTTCAAATTTATAATATCTCAGGCTTTATGTTCATCTCTCTACTATCAGGGAGGTTACTTCCTTCCAAAAAGCTCATTCCATCTTTGGTTGTCCCTGGCTGTTGGACATCTAGCTAAAATCTTCTTTTCTTGTATATTCCACTCATCGGTTCCAATGCTAACAAGAGGGATCTATCTATAGGGCAGTTTCTAAACCAACTCCAGATGAATAATCACCTACTATGCACAAGGCTCCAGGCTATCTGCTTTAACATTGTTCATCTTATTTAATCCTCCCCAAACTTTGAAATAAGCAAGTCCCTTTTAATAGAAACAAAAACTTGGGAGTTAAGCCACTCATCCCCAGAATACACAACTAGTGGCAGAGCTGGATTTGAACACACATCAGACTAGATCTAAAGCCCACACTCTTACCCCTTCATCACGATGAGGAACCAACAGCTTTCAAATATCGAATGGCAGGGTCCCAGCTCCCTTCCTCTCCAGACTGAGCATTCCAGAGACTTTTAGTCCCTAAAGTTGGCGCCTCAGGTAGAGCATGTGCTCAGATGTGGTCAGAAAAACAGAACATAGCCAGGGATAAAAGAACTGTGGGGATGGAGAAAAAAGCAGCCCCGAGAGCTTCACATACGAGTTACTCATCACTTGATTTCATCCACTTGTTGACATAAGTTGAGTGCCTGGTATGTGCAGACACCATGTGAGGCCATGAGGATGAAGAGAGAAAGAGGGAGAGTGAACAAATGAGTGAAGAACAAATGAGTGAAGAAAGAGAAGGGAGGGAGGGAGGAGGGAGGGAGGGATGGAGGGAGGAGGGAGGAGGGAGGGAGGAAGGAAGGAAGGGAGGGAGAAAGGGAGGGAGGGAGAAAGGGAGGGAGGGAGGGAAGAAGGGAGGGGGAGAAAGGAAGGAAGGAAGGGAGAAAGAAAGGGAGGGAGGGAGGGAGGGAGGGAGGAAGGGAGGGAGGGAGGGAGAGAGGGAGAAAGGAAGGAAGGAAGGAAGGAAGGAAGGAAGGGAGGAAGAAAGGGAGGGAGGGAGGGAGGGAAGGAGGGATGGAAGGAAGGAAGGGAAGGGAAGGGAAGGAAAGGGAAGGGAAGGGAAGGGAAGGGAAACGAAAGGAAGGGAGGGAGGAAGGGGGCCCATGTGGTTGCTCATGTCTGTAATCCCATGTAATCCCAGCAGCACTTTGGGAAGCTAAGGCCGGGGGGATGGCTTGAGCCCAGGAGTCTGAAGCTGCAGTGAGCTGTGATTGCACCACTGCTCTCCAGCCTGAGTGACAGAGACCCTGTCTCTATTAGAAAAATAAAATAAAATAACAATTTTAAAAAGGAAAAGAAAAAAAGGAAGAGCCTAAAGCATGAGGGAGCTTGTGGCCCAGTAAAAAAAAACAGAGGCAAAATCAATAATTACTGTAGGCTGGGTGCGGTGGCTCATGCCTGTAATCCCAGCACTTTGGGAGGCCGAGGCGGGCGGATCACGAGGTCAAGAGTTCGAGACCAGCCTGACCAACATAGTGAAACCCTGTCTCTACTAAAAATACAAAAGTTAGCTGGATGTAGTGGCGCACGCCTGTAATCCCAGCTACTTGGGAGGCTGGGGCAGGAGAATCGCTTGAACCTGGGAGGTGGAGGTTGCAGTGAGCCGAGATGATACCACTGCATTCCAGCCTGGGCGACAGAGCGAGACTCCGTCTCCAAAAAAAAAATTACTGTAAAATGTTATATATGTACATATTTATATAGATAGATGTTGACATATGTTTACTTATATATCCATATATTTATATTGATGTATATATAAATACACGTATATAGAAACATATGTAGAAACATTTGAATATTTAAATAGCAGCATAACTAGGGTGCTATGAATCTGGTCCTGGAGCAGTCCATGGGGAGATGGCAGGCATGCCAGGCAGGAGGAAAAGCCTAGGCAGAGCACAGAGGGGCAGACATAGCTTTCAGACAGCTAAGGATTCAAGAACAACCTAGATGGAAAAGTATTCCATTAAAAGACTGCGGTACACCAACAGGACTATTCTTGCCTTAGTGTTGGATGACAAGGCCTTTGCTTCCCAGGGCACCCCTGGCCTGGGCCTGCCTTCCTGAAACCCCAGGCTGTTTCCGCAGAAAACATTCTCTCCATACGTTTAAAAAATTGGTGATTCATTCCCACAGAGGAAACTTGTTTTGGCGTTTGAAAACATAAATGGGCAAAGGACATAGGCGGCTCACACAAGAGGAAGCATGGTTAGTAAACAGACTCAAGGAAACACAGTCAACCTGGCCAGTAATCAAAGAAATGCAAATTAAAACAACTGAGGCGCACATTTCCACCTATTAAATTAACAGCCATAACAAAAAGGTTGAGATGATTATATTCCATTCTGGTGAGGTCTGGGGAAAAGCGGCAGCTCTGACGTTGTTGGAGGTAGGACGGGCCCCATGATCTGCAGAGTCCGGGGCAAACGGAAAATGGAGGGCCTTTTCTTCAAAAAGCAGTAAGAATTTCAGGCCGGGCGCTGTGGCTCAAGCCTGTAATCCCAGCACTTTGGGAGGCCGAGACGGGTGGATCATGAGGTCAGGAGATCGAGACCATCCTGGCTAACATGGTGAAACCCCGTCTCTACTAAAAAAATACAAAAAACTAGCCGGGCGTGGTGGTGGCCGCCTGTAGTCCCAGCTACTTGGGAGGCTGAGGCAGGAGAATGGCATGAACCCGGGAGGCGGAGCTTGCAGTGAGCTGAGATCCGGCCACTGCACTCCAGCCTGGGCAACAGAGCGAGACTCCGTCTCAAAAAAAAAAGAAAGAAAAAAAAGAAAAAAAAATCATTAAGAATTTCAAACGGCCAGGCACAGTGGCTCATGCCTGTAGTCCCAGCACTTTGGGAGGCCAAAGCGGGCAGATCGCTTGAGCTCAAGAGTTCAAGACCAGCCTGGGCAACATGGTAAAACCCTGTCTCTACAAATATACAAAAATTAGCCGGGTGTGGTGGCATACATGTGCCTGGAGTCCCAGCTACTCAGGAGGCTGAGGCAGGAGGATCATGTCAGTCCAGGGAGGTTGAAGCTGCAGTGAGCCGTGATCATGCTACTGTACTCCAGCCTAGGAAATAGAGCAACACCCTGTCTCAAAAAAAAAAAGAAAGAAAGAAAGACAAGAAAAGAAAAATTTCAAGATGGCAACAGCATAGAATTAAACCAAACACTCTTCTCTTCTAAGTCCTCACTGGAAGTTCTGTAAATGAGTGCAAGCCTGTTATGGGGAAGGCATCCCTTCCCCTAACAAAGCAGTCTCTTCACCTGAAGAAGATGTCATCCTCTCCCACCTACATGGAGACTTTATTATCAACTGTCACTTCTCCCTTGACATTCACCCTGCTGCTCTCCACTCAGATTTTCCCATCAGCATTCAACATATGCACAAATCCTCCTTTCTGAAAAAATATATGACACCAATAACTCCCTCCTCAAGCCCTCACTCTGCCTTCTATCCTCCCACTCTGCCGTCTCAGTCACATTCTGGAAAAGCTACATAGACACACTATCCCCATGTCCCTATTTCTCATTCATTTTTCCACCCTGTTTGTTCATCATTATGTCTTGCCAAGGTCACCATTGATTGACTTCCATTTGCTGAGGCCTCTCAGCGGCATTTGACACTAGCAACCACTCTTGCCTTCCTGTCACACTCTTCTCTTGGCTTCTGTGACATCATGTCCTCCTGCTTTTCCTCCCACATCTCCTGCAGGCTCTTTGGCCAGCTGTCTGTATACTGACGACTCATAAGTTCATGGCTCTTACCTAAACTCTGCTCTGAGTTTCAGACACGCAGTCCAGATGCCCATTTGGTGGTTCATCTTGTCTATCTCAAAGACACCTTGAATTCCTTATGTACAAAACTACCCAAATCTGGTCCTCTTCCATTGATCCTTATGTCTGTGCATGGTGCCATCATTTCTCTTTCTTACACCAGGAATCATCCTTCAGATTCCCTTCTCTCCTCTCCTTCTCACTACATCTTAAGTCTACCAAGTTTTGCCAATTTTACCTCCTCAATACTTCCTAAATGCTAAATTCCCTTATCCCTAAATGCTAAATTCCCTTATCCCCACCTCTATCCCCACACTCATCATCTAAGCAACTATCATCCTTCATCTGGACCACTGAAAAGCTCTCCATTTGTACCCCCGATCTTTCTTAAGCTCCCTCCCACTATGCAACAACCAGTGTTTTGAAGCACACATCCTGTCAGTAGGACCCCATTGCTCTCAGGATAAGGACCAAAGTTCTTCACATGGCTCACAGCCCATGCATGGTCTTGCCCCATGGTCCCCCACCCATTTGGCTCCAGCTATTGCGGTCTTCTTCTGGTTCCATGTGCTTTACCAAAAGGCATTTGCACATGCTGCTCCCTGTGTCTAGAATTTTATTCCTTTCCACCTTCGGTCTAGTTAGCTCCTAGTCATCCTTAAGCCCCAAGCACAATCACTTTTTCCTTAGGAAATCCTTCCATTAACCAACAGGCAAAAGAGGGTTCCACCATCAAATACTTTTATAGCTCCATGCCTCTCTCCTTACTAATACTTAGCATGGTTATAATTGCATCCATCTGTGCAACGACCTGATGGAGTCCGCCTCCCCAACTAAACGGCAGGATCTATGAGCATTGGCTGTATGTTTTTCCTCACCATTGTAACCGTAACACTTAATCAGTGTCTGGCAAGAAGAAAGTGTTCAATAAATATTTGGTGAATGAATGAATGGAAATCCCTTTGACAACATATTTTGAGAGCTATAGAAATTACAGCTATAGTTATGTTTTGATTCAGTAATACAGCTCCTAGAAATTTATCCCGAGGAAGTAATCCAAAAGAAAGAAAATATTGTATATATTTATATATATATGAAAATATTAAGTACAAACTTTTTCTAATGGCAACATTTTTAAAAACACATGGATATCTAGCAATAGGAGAAATGTTGAAGTGTGGTAAATCCACAGAATAAATAACACGGTCATTAAAAATAATAGTGAAGACTAAGTAGCAATGTGAAAAACAGATTACAATATTACAATTGTTTTTCAAAAGCTGAATGCAAAATTGGATTTCTACAACTACGTAAAAATGTTTTATGCATGTAGACAAGTACCAGATGGGAACGAGGAAAAATAAATGAGTTGATTTGTCCAAAGAGTACATTATGGTGGAATTTTCCATTTCATTTTGATTTCTCTTTGTATAGTTATAATATTGTTTTTATATAAATGACACCTTAGTGTGAGCTATACATTTTATCTAGCAATAGGTTGAATAAAACAGCAATGTTAAACTAAGAAGCCATCAAAACATAGCTAGTTACAATTGATTCACTGCTCAGCTGAGTTACAAATGCCTAATAAATAATGTTATTTGAGAACAACCTTATTAATCACTTTTAAAATAGATCTCATAACCATATATATATATATATATATATATATATATAAACCCTATGTTTATAATGTTTTATGAACATTTGTGTACATGTCTTTGTGTGGACATATGTTTTTGTTTCCCTTGGGTAAATACCTAGGAATAGAATGGGTGAACTGTATAGTAGGTATATGTTTAACTTTTTAAATAACTATCAAACGGTTTTCCAAAGTGATTGTGCCATTTTACACCCCCAGCAGCAGTGCATGAATGCTAGTGGAATGTAAATGTTCCACATTCTTACCAACATGTGGTATGATGGTTGGCCTTTTTAATTTTAGCCAGTCTAGTGGGTGTGTATTGTGGTTTGGATTTGTATTTTTCTAATGATTCATAATGTCAAAAATGTTTTATATTCTTATTTGATATCTGTATCTAATGTTTGGGGGAAGTATTCATTCAAATCTTTGGCCCATTTTTAAATTGAGTTATTTTTCTTTTGACTGTTGTGTTATAAGATATATTTATATATTCCAAATACAAGTTCTTTATTAGATATATTTTGCGAATATTTTCTCCAGTCTGTAGTTTGCCTTTTCACTTTCTTAACATAACATGATCTTTTGGAGAGAAAATTTCAAAATATTTATGAAGCATAATTCAGCAACTCTTACTTTTATAGCTTGTGCTTAGCCCAAGATCACTAGATTTTTTTTCCTTCTGTTTACAGGAACTTTATAGTTTTAGGTCTTACATTTGGGTTGGTGGCCCACTTAGAGTCAGGTTTTGTACTTGGTGTGAAGTAAGGGTCAAGGCTCACATTTTTGCACATGGATATCCAATTGTTCCAACACTATTTAGTGGAAATATTAACCTTTCCTCATTGAACTGCCTTAACATCTTTGTCAAAAATCAATTAACCTGGGGAACGAATAATTTTTTCAACAAATGGTGCTGGAACAACTAGATATCCATGTGCCAAAGAATGAAGTTTAAACCCTACCTCATACCATATACAATAATAAACTCAAAATGGATCAGAAACCTCTAAGTACATGCTAAAACTATAAAACTCTTAGAAGACAACATAGCAGTAAACCATTACCTTGAGCTAGACCATAGTTTCTTAAATATAAAAATTAAAGCACAAGCAACAAAAGAAAAAGTAGATAAATTGAACTACATCAAAATTTAATTGTTTTGCAAATATTAATAATACATCAAAAAAAGTGAAAAGCAATAGCAAAGACATGGAATCAACCTAAAAGTTCATCAATGGCAGATTGGTTAAAGAAAATGTGGTACATATACACCGTGAAATACTATGCAGCCATAAAAAAGAACAAGATCATGTCTTTTGCAGGAACATGGATAGAGATGAAGTCCATTCCCCTTAACAAACTAACCTAGGAACAGAAAACCAAATTCTGCATGTTCTCACTTATAAGTGGGAGCTAAATGATGAGAACACATAGACACAAAGAGGGGTACAGTGGACACTGGAGCCTATTTGAGGGTGGAGGGTGGGAGGAGGGAGAAGATCAGAAAAAAATAACTATTGGGTACTAGGCCTAATACCTGGGTGGTGAAATAATCTGTACAACAAACCCCCACGACACGAATTTACCTATATAACAAACCTGCACATGTACCCCGAACCTAAAATAAAAGTGTAAAATATTTTTTAAATAATCAAAATAATATTTTTTAAAAAGTAAAAAGACAATCCACAGAATGGGAGGAAACATTTGATCACATATCTGATAAGGAACTCATATCCAGAATACATTTTTCAAAAAAACCAATCTCTTACAACCCAATAATAAACAGACAAATAGCCCAATTTAAAAATAGGCAAAGGCTTTGTAGATGTTTCTCCAAAGAAGGTTCTACAAATAGCCATGAATAACACGAAAAAGGGCTCAGCATCATTACTCATTAGGGAAATGCAAACCAAAGCCACAGTTAGGTACCACTCCACACCCAGTAAGATGACTATGATAAAAAAAAAAAAAGGATAATAACCAGTGTTGGTGAGGATGTGGAGAAAGTGGAACTCTCATCCATTGCCAGTGGGACTGTAAAATGGTGCAGCTGCTTTGGGAAACAGTTGGGTAGTTCTTTAAAAATTAAATATACAGTTACATATGACTCAGCAATCCTACTCCTGTCTACCTGAGAGAAATAAAAACATATGTCCACACAAAAATCTATACAGGAATAGTCATAGATGTATTATTCATAATAGCCAAAAAGATGAAACAACCCAAATGCCCACCAATGATGAATGAATAAACATAATGTGATATATTCATGCAATGGTACATTATTTATAATTAAATGGAAGAAAATATGGATACATATACAACATGGTTGATCCTTAATACATTACGCTAAGTGAAAGAAGTCTACATATTATATGACTACATTTTTAAAAATATCCATTTATATCAAAAATTTTAGGCAGAATGGGCAAATATATGAGACAGAAAGTAGACTAGTGATTGCTTAGGGCTCAGGGTTGAGTGTTGGTGGAGGAAAATGAGGAATGACAGCTAATGAATATGGGTTTTGTTCTTAGGGTAGATGAAAATATTCTACAATTAGATTTGTTGATGATTGCACAGCACTGTGAATATATTAAAACCATTGAGTTGTGACTTTAAATGGGTGAATTACGTGATGTGAATTATGTATCAAAAAGAATGTTAAAAGACCAATTGATCATGTACATGTGGATCTATTTCTGGATTCTCTTCTGTGCCATTGAGTGATTGGTCTTTTTTTTTTTTCCCCCAAGCCAAACTGTATCCAGCTTTATTAAAGATATTTTCCATAAACAATCACAGTATTTCAGGCGGGACATGGGCAGACAATTGTTAATAGCATATGACAACTTTCAAACTCCCTTCTTCAATGGACTACCAAAAATCAGAAAGCCACTGTAAAACCCAGGGAAGTCTTCACCTGATGATCTGAACGGGGAAAGTTTAGAGTGAGGTTGATATTTCACATTTAGCATGTTGTTTAACAACTTTTCACAAGCTGACCCTGACCTTCAGGAAATGAAATAAAAATGGCAGAATTTATCTGAAGATCCACAATCTAGAAACGGAACCACTGCTTTTTCAAGGGGTTCCATCTCAGTGGCATCACTGGAAAGTCCAGATTGCCTGACACACCAGTAGCCAATTATTGAGGGTCAGGTCCCAACAGGTGTCTGGGCTTAAGGGAGTTAAGTCTATGCTGAAAGGTGGTAAGGGATAAGAGGACATAAAAACGAATTTGTTTTTCCGTCCCACAAGGCTTTTGCACCAAGGGGCCTTGGGTGTCAAAGTCAGGGAATCCCCACTCCTGGGAGCCAAGAGCAAGTGTCCCAAAACTAGAAGGGAAAGGGGTTTTCCACACGTCAATCCAGCTTCAGAGACATTGTGTTAGTGACATATGCCCCTTCCCCAAAAAACACAATGAAGTGTTCTGTGTGATAACAACATAGTTTAAAAAAAAGGTAAAACAAAATTCTACATTTTTATAAAAGCTTGATAAAAAATAGCATTTCAGACTATACAGTCACCAGAAGTACACAGTTATCAAAAATGCACACGCTTCACTTGGCATCTGCAGCACCTTCAGCTTTCTGTGTCCGGTCCCTTTTCTGCGGCGTTACTCCCCTCCTTGCCAGCCTCAGCTTTTCCCTTCTCCCTTTTGGGTACCTTCTCTCCCTTCTTTGCGGGGGCCTTTTTAGGTTTGGGCTCCGGCTTTGGAGGAGCAGGTTTAGTAGACAACCTCGTGGATCCTCTCTGTGGTTCGTCCTTCACCTTGGCTCTATCTCCTTTAGCATCACCTTCAGCCTTTCTCTAGGGCACGGTGGTGGCGGCAACGGCGGCGGGTCGTAGGCGCTGGACGCCTGATGCAGCAGCGCGGGGGCTTTGGTTGGTCTGGGGATCGTTCTTGCTGCTTCTTCACGCTGCTCCGATTCGTCTGTCTTGACACAGATACCACGCTATCTTGATCATTGGAGCTTTATAGATTTGGAAATTCGTGCAATTTCAACAACTTTCTTCTTTTACAAAATTGTTTGGGCTGTCATACGTCACTGTTAGAATCAGTTTGTTATTTTTACAAAAAACAGCATGCTGGGTTTTTTATTGGGATAGTACTGAGTCTGTAGATCAATTTTAACAGAATTAACACCTGAATATTACTGAGTCATCTGATCCATGGAGATACATATCTCGTCACTTATTTAGGTCATCTTTGATTTCTCTCAGCAATATTTTCAGTGCATGGGTCTTACACATCGTTTGCCACATTTGTCCCTAGGTATTTCATATTTGTGATGACCCACAAAGTTTTCAAAGAAATGTATTGGCAGAAATACTGCTAGATTAGACCGAAAGGGACAGAGACAGTACAAAATGAACAGAGGTTCTTTGAACCCCTCAAATTCTACTGGCAGGGAGCAGACTGAGAAAGCTGCTCAGTTGCGAACATGTGCAACGTTTTATTTAAAACTATTTTGGGTTTTTTAAAATTTCAATTTCCAATTCTTTGATGGTGTATAAGAATACAATTTCCAATTTCAGTTTCCAGTTCTTTGCTGGTGTATAAGAATACAATTGATCATCCAAAAAAATAGATCTCTATGTATCCTATACATTTCTTTTTTTTTTTCTTTTCTTTTTTTTTGAGAGGGAGTCTCACTCTGTTGCTCAGGCTGAAGTGCAGTGGCATGATCTTGGCTCACTGCAATCTCCGCCTCTTGGGTTCAAGTGATTCTCCTGCCTCAAGCTCCCAAGTAACTGAGATTACAGGCACCCGCTGCCACACCTGGCTAATTTTTGTATTTTAGTAGAGACTGGGTTTCACGACATGTTCATCAGGCTGGATTACAGGTGTGACCACCACGCCTGGCCTGTATCCTGTACATTTCTTAAATTCACTTATCAGTTCTACTGGCTTTTCTGTAGACTCCTTATAATTTTCTACCTAGATAATTGTGTCATCTGCAAATTAAGAGTGTTTTATTTCTTCCTTTCTAATTTGAATGCACTTTCTTTTTTGCTTTATTGCACTGGCTAGAACTCCCACTAGAATGTTGGGTTAAAGTTGTGAGAGTACACATCCCTCTCTTATTCTAGGTGTCAGGTGAAAGCATTCAGCGTCTTACTGTTGTGGTAGACAACCTCCAAGATGGTACTGATGATCTTCATCTGCTGGTGTTCATATCCTTGTTAGTCGCTGTGTGTCTGCATTGGTTTGTATGACCAATAGAATAAAGAAGAAGCGATCGTGTGCGAATGCAGAGACTAGATCAGAAAAGGCATTGTTACTTCCCTCTCTTTAGAATAGTTTGTTTGGAGGGAAGCCAGCTGTTATGCCAAGCAGCCCTCTGGAGTCTCTCGTGACAAGGAACTGTGGTCTCCTGACAATAGGCAGTGAGGAACTGAGCCTCTGGCCAACAGCCATATGAAAGATACCATATTAGAGGCGAATCCTCCATCCCCAGTCAAATCATAACTGCAGTCCTGGCCGGCAACTTGGCTACAACCTATGGAAGGCCCTAAGCCAGAACCATCCAGGTTCCTGGCCCTCAGAAACTGCAAGGAGGTAAAAAAAAAACAAAAAACAAAAAACAAAAGTGTAAGCTGTTAAGTTTTGGGTAATTCTTTATAAAGTAATAGATAACTAATAAAGACTTTGGCATTTAGAAGTGGGAGGCTGCCATAATGAAAACTTAAAATTTAGGAATGGTTTTGGAACTGAGCAATTGGTAGGAGCTGGAACGACATTGAAGAGACTGCTGGTGAGGACTTAACAGTAAATGAGGAGTGTGTGTGTTATTGGAAACTGGAGGAAGGAAGTTTCTTATTATGTAGTTACTATGTAATTCTCATTATGTATTCTTATTATGTAGTTAGCAACACTGTCAGCTGTGGTTATGGGGAAACTAGAAAATGTCACCAGTCAACTAGGTAATTGGGCTAAGGACTGTTAGCCAACACTGTTGAGGGTACTGCCTCATAGCTTGCTGCTTATCGTAAAATGCCAGAGGAAAGACTGTTTGGTTTTTTGTTTGTTTGTTTGTTTTTAAAAAGGAGCTGGGCACAGTGGCTCACACCTGTAATCCCAGTGTTTTGGGAGGCTGAGGTGAGCAGATCACTAGAGCCCAGGAGTTTGAGACCAGCCTGGCAAAACCTCATCTCTACAAAAAATACAAAATTTAGCTAGATGTGGTGGTGCACGCCTGTAGTCCCAACTACTCAGAAGGTTTAGGTGGGAGGATCGCTTGAGCCCAGGAGATCGAGGTTGCAGTGAGCTATGTTCATGCAACTGCACTCCAGCCTGAGTGACAGAGCAAGACCTTGTCTCAAAAAAAAAAAAAAAAAAAAAGAGACAGGACTTACTATTTACGAAGATTCCCACCTCTCTAGATAGCAAACAATGCTAAAATTAAGAAATAGCTTCTGGGTAAATATTAAACTCAGGGGCCTCTCAGGAAATTGTGTTCTTAGGATGAAGCTGAGGGAGGAGGGTGACTGTGAAGTCGTTTGTTAAATCCTAAGAAAGATTCAAAAGGCAGTGTTTCACAGTACCGTTCAGTTACACTGCAATTCTGAAGATTTCACGGCGTGACTCACTAGAAATGAATCGCTAAGTGGGACAAGATTCCAGAGCCAAATAACTAGATGAGCAAGAGGACACCGAGAGGGATGTCTGGAAGAGGTAATCATTTCCAGGAATTGCCAAGAGAGTAGAGGTTGTGTCCACGAACATGGCTCAGGTTCGAATCCCAGTTCTGCCGCTTGTTGGCTATGTGACCTTGGGCAAGACACTTTATTCCTTGGTTTCCTTAGCAGTAAAATGTGCATTAAAGTACTTACTTTTGGGAGTTGTCAGTGAAGGTTAAATAGTTTAATATACATAAGCACTCAGAACAACGCCTGACATCTAGGTTATGGTAAACAAGTAATAGTTGTCGTCATTATTTAGGAAGGTGAAGTGAAAAAACCTACATTTCTCATAGCGAAGCTAGATGTGGCCCAGCTGTTAGAATTTGAGCAACAAAAGGAATTATGGTCTCATGTGTTGTCACAGGCTATGGGGGCTCTCAGAAGCCATCAAAAGAGAGCAGTCAACCAAGGGACAAATGTGAGACCAGGTCCCAGAGGTTTAATTTGCATCTGGCAGTTGAGTGACACAAAGAGCTGAGAAGTGAAAAGGAGAAATTGCTAGGGTCTGAGAACACTTAGAGTCAGCTACAGCTGGAAGCGGTTTTTTCTTTTTCTTTTGTTTGTTTGTTTGTTTTGGAGATGGAGTCTCACTCTGTCACCCAGGCTGGAGGGCAGTGGTGTGATCTCAGCTCACTGCAACATCTGCCTCCTGGGTTCAAGCGATTCTCCTGCCTCAGCCTCCTGAGTAGCTGGGATTACAGGCATGCGCCACTATGCCTCACTAATTTTTGTATTTTTAGTAAAGACGGGGGTTTCATCATGTTGACCAGGCTGACCTCGAACTCCTGACCTCAGGTGATTCACCCACCTCAGCCTCCTAAAGTGCTGGGATTACAGGCTTGAGCCACCGTGCCCGGCCCGGAAGGGGTTTTTATATGACCGTGTCCAATATGATCATTTCTGTCAGAGAAAGGAGCTTAGAGGGGAAGTGATTCCACTAGCTGTGGCATAGCTGGGCCTGGCGCTGAGGAGTCCATGGTCTTCTGGTGCCTGCAGCACTGAAGTGGGCATCAGCACCTGCGTTCCTCTGTGATAACCAGCCTGGGCAAGGTCTGCTCAAAAATGGCTGGTACTTACTGTCAGAGAAGAGCTGAGATAGTAACAAATGCTAATATAATTTTCTATACCTTTAGCTTGCATTTATCTAGCAATTACTATGTACTAAGTCACAATCGTATTAGAATAAACCATTTGGGGCCTATAAAAATGACAATTTCACTAGGCGCCATAGGTCATGCCTGTAATCCCAGCACTTTGGAAGGCTGAGGCAGGTGGATCACCTGAGGTCGGGAGTTTCAGACCAGCCTGACCAACATGGAGAAACCCTGTCTCTACTGAAAATACAAAATTAGCTGGGCGTGGTGACACATGCCTGTAATCCCAACTACTCAGGAGGCTGAGACAGGAGAATCACTTGAATCCAGGAGGCAGAGGTTGCGGTGAGCCAAGATCGTGCCATTGCACTCCAGCCTGGGCAACAAGAGTGAAACTCCATCTTAAAAAAAAAAAAAAAAGGCCAGGTGTGGTGGCTCACACCTATAATCCCAGCACTGTGGGAGGCCAAGGCAGGAGGATCACAAGGTCAGGAGTTCGAGACGAACCTGGCCAATATGGTGAAACCCCGTCTCTACTAAAAATACAAAAATTAGCCAGGTGTGGTGGCAGGCGCCTGTAGTCCTAGCTACTCAGGAGGCTGAGGCAGGAGAATCACCTGAACCCAGGAGGTGGAGGTTGCAGTGAGCCGAGATGGCACCATTGCACTCTGGCCTGGGTGACAGAGCGAGACTCTATCTCAAAAAAAAAAAAAAAAAAAAGACAGTTTCATATAGGTCAACCTAATATTTTACTTCATTTAATCATGATAAAACTCTATGTGGTATATACTATAATTATCTCCATTTTACAGATGGAGAGACTGAGGCACAGAGAGGTTAAGTGACTTACCCAAGGTCACATAGCTGGTAAATGGTGGAGACATTTTATCAATCCAGGAGGTCTGACTGTACAGCCCATACTCGCAAACCCCTTCTTTATACACTGAGGTGGCTGTGCCCACAGTCTTAAGGGGCTGGCCCAGGCACCTGTCCCCTACCCCAGCCCTCAAAGCCTGGTAACCAGTTTTCCTCAGGAACTTAGATCAGCCCTGACCCTCCTGGAGCCTTGTCAGAAAGAACGCGCGCTAGATCAGCCCTGTGATCTCTTGCTGGCTGGGCTGCAAGACAATGGAACGACTCGTGCGCATCATGCGTTGTGGTGGAGACAATGTGTTTCTCCAAACACAAGTCACCGGAATAACAAACACTGCTGACTTCCACAGTACCGAAGTCTAAATATTGAAGTGGAGCATCCGTGCCTCGCCACGTGTGGTAATATTCCAGTGGGAAAAAGCCGGCAGCTGCTATTGTCTGGATTCCCCAGAGGGAAGATCTGAGGCTGTTTCTCTGGTCTTGTGAGACTTCTGCCGCCTCTCCCAAGGCCCCAGCCTGAAAGAGGGATTGTCTGATGTCAGACAAACTTGGGGACCCCAAACATCCCCCTGCACTGGTTTATAGCAAAACAAGCAAATAATGACAATGTGGAGACTTTTCCTAAAACAAAATGTATTCCATTTAAAGAGTCCTATTCATGATGCACAGCTTCCTTCTCACAGTGGCCCCTGTGCTCTGGGTCAGCTCCATTCCCCTCTCTGTCCTTAGCAGCTTCCTCTTCTGACACATACTCTCTGCATTGCACAAGGGCCTTCGCCAGCCCTGACTCTACTTCATGACTTTTCAGTCTCCATTTCCATTGCTCACAGCCTCATTCTCTCCATATTTCTTTGCTCATATTCTCTTGAGAGAATCTGACTAACCTAATATGCCTCTTCTTAAAATTTTTTCATATTTTGTAGAGTTAGGGTCTTGCTATGTTGCCCAGGCTGGTCTCAAACTCCTCGCCTCAAGCAATCCTCCTAGCGAGGCCTCCCAAAGTGCTGGGGTTACAGGTGTGAGCCATCACACCCAGCCCTAGCTTGCCTCTTTTAACATCAGGCCATATTATATGTTGTTGGCCAGCCAATCAACCACCTGCCTTGGGGCCAGGTGGCTGTGATGGTCCAATAAGCTGTCAGGGTCATATGGCCCTAAACAGGGTTCCCTTTTGCAGCAGGTAGTGGCAGCAGGCCAGTTCCCCTTAGAAGGGATGTAAAAGGCAAGTGCTATCATTGACATGGCTGGTACAAAAGTCCAATTCTAAGGTTTTGTGCCAACACTGTATTGGTACTTCTCAGCCCAGGAAGGTCACAGTCGTGGCTCAGGAAGATCCACCCGAGACACACAGGGGATACCAGAGCACTGGGCTCTGTGGAGAGAGGCAGCCAAGCGTCAGACACATGCTAAATGGACAGGATTCAGCCCAGGGGGTGCTTGCTGAGTCAGAGAAGAAGACACAGATTTACACATGTCTAGGAAGAAATCAGGAAGCCTTGCTGAATAATAGATCGATGGTGGCATCGTTCACGGAGAAAAAGGACAGGAGAAGAGCAGATTTTGGGAGATGAAGAAGACGTGGGCGTTCCCTTCTGGCATGAGATATGAGACATTCTACTGCATTTACCATCAGAAAGTAGGTTGTTCAAATGCCAACTTTAGGAAAGAAGTAGGGGTTGGAAGGACAGATGTGACAGATGTGGGTGGACGAAACCAGGGAGTAGGTGATGTCGCCCTGGGAGAAGTGGAGCATGTGACCGACAGCAAATGAATGAATGACCTAGTCAAGACTTGGGACTTGCTCATGTTTCATTCCTCCCCAGGTGACGAGCACTCACCGAGACCCTGCTGTCAGATAAGGCAGAGTGGTGAATGGAAATAATAAGGATATGGGCTCTAAACACAATGCCAAGTTCAAGGGTGGACTCTGAAATGTACCAGCAATTTGCCCTTGGGCTTTGTCCTTAACCTCTTGTAGTCTTAGTTTCCTCATCTCAAAACGGGTGTAATGATATGTACCTCATCAGGCTGTAGTGAGGATTTAAAAAGGTAGCAAGAGTAGAGTTCCAAGCAGAGGATTTGGTGTGTGTAGTAGGCATTTAACAGAACTTACAGGGCTGAGCACGGTGGCTCAACCCTGTAATTCCAGCACTTTGGGAGGCCGAGGCGGGCGGATCACCTTAGGTTGGGAGTTTATGACAAGCCTGACCAACATGGAGAAACCCCATCTCTACTGAAAATACAAATTAGCCGGGTGTGGTGGTGCATGCCTGTAATCCCAGCTACTCAGGAAGCTAAGGTAGGAGCATCGCTTGAACCCAGGAGGCGGAGGTTGCAGTGAGCTGAGATCACGCCATTGCACTCCAGCCTGGAAAACAAGAGCAAAAACTCCATCTCAAAAAAAAAAAAACAACCGAACTTACAGACTCCTACCTCCTGCCGAACGCAGCTGTGAAATACTCACAACATTCTGATAAAGAGCAGAATAGAGATTCTGGGGATGCCATACCCCTAGCCAATGGCTTCTCCACAGGACCCACTGACTGTGTCAATAATCTCATCTGGAGATAATGTCAGGAGTCTATATTTGAGGCCTGGGCCAAATAGTCCTCCTGCTCCCCACCCACATCCCTTGCATGTGCCCTCTGTGCCAGGCCATGCCCATTCATGTGGGCTCACTCCCCAGTGGGGGCCTCCCTCTTGCAGGACTCTCTCAGGCCCCTCAAATCTGCATATCCCTGGCCCCATCCTCCCCCTGCCTGCTGCTACCCAGGTACTGGTCACTCTCCAAGGGGAGTATCCAGTTTCCAAGTCTTCCAAACTTCCCAGCCAAGAGCTACCATTCTGATGCGTATACTAGTGTCATGCAGATAGAAGCCACAGAGGAAAACGTATTCCCTTTAGTTAACGTCAAACATTCAACACTTGAACATTAGTTTACTTCATGTCATAAGATTTCTTCAAAGAAGTTGATAGAACTCAATTGAGAGAAATAAATGAAGATGAAAATAAGAGGAGGGTATGCCCATTCCAGCCTAGACGACTAGAAATAGCAAAGGCAACAATTTACCTTAGGTTTCTGTATAGATTTATTTATTTATTCATTTATTTTGTTAGTATTGTTTTTTGAAATGGAGTTCTGCTCTTGTTGCCCAGGCTGGAGTGCAATGGCACAATTTCAGCTCACTGCAACCTATCCCTCCCGGGTTCAAGCTGTTCTCTTGCCTCAGCCTCCCAAGTAGCTAGGATTACAGGCATGCATCACCGCACCTGGCTAATTATGTATTTTTAGTAGAGACAGGGTTTCACCATGTTGGTCAGTCTGGTCTTGAACTCCTGACCTCAGGTGATCCACCCGCCTCAGCCTCCTGAAGTGTTGGGATTACAGACATCAGCCATGGCTGCCAGCCAGATTTAATGTACTACCTATCAAAGCCCCTAAAGGATACTTTATGAGACCTTGATTAAATGAATAGTGATGTCATTACCGGATTAAATGGTTAAAAAGACTAAAGCTTCTCTTGAAAGGGTGTGATAGTAAATTTAGCCTACCAGATTTCATAACATATTACAAAGTGACAATTATCCAAACTATATGGTAACAATAGGGGAAAAATGATCAGTGGAAAAGATTAGACAATCCAAAATTAATCCAATATAAAGTAAAACTAAAAATAGTTCAACAATCCAGTGAGGAAAACAATTACCATATAATAAATTATTTCGAGAGAATTATAATGCAGAGAAGAGTTACTTACACTTTGTACCATTTTCTGCAATAAATTGCATGAGATTATGTGCCTGTCTGAAAAACAAACCGTAAAAAAGACTTGAACATGCAATACCACATTGATCATATTGGAAGAAAATCCATAATCAGAGACAAAAAATTCAATTAAAAAATAGGAAACTTTTGTTGAATAAAATATAGGACAGTTGCAAGAGGAAAATAACAGCCTGGAAGAAATAACAAACCAGCAATACACTAAAATTTATTAATTTTTGCTTTTTTACAAAAAACGCTAAAATCAGTGCCCAGATTCCACTCTGTAAGCAACAAAGGAGGTGAACAGACAGTTTACACAGGAAGCGCAGATGGTAAATCAAAACATGAAAAAGTACATAGCTCTACCAGAAATGAGAGGAATGCAAACACACAAGCTCTGGGTATCAGTGCATGCTTACCAAACTAGTGAAAAAAAAATGAAATCATCAAACCCTGAATGGGTGGGGCTGTGGGAAACAGGCAAGAGCCTCTATAGAGAGGCTCAGGGCTGACCTGCAGCCAGACGGCTGCATTAAACACGGGCTACACCGTGTGCCGCTTCTGAGACCTTGGGCGACTTATCTCTCTGTGCCTTGACTTCCTCACCAGTCAAATGAGGTATAAATGAGTTGATACATATAAAGTGCTTGGAAGAGTGCTTAGCATTTAGTCAGTACTCTATAAGTGCTAGCTATTATTAATATTTGTGTGGGGTGGTGGTTTTCTCTCAACTGAAGTAACAGGGCATGGACTTTGGAGCCAGAAAGATCATTCTTTCAACAAATATTTATCAAATGCCAGATCCAGGTGCAAATCCCAGTTCCATTAATTACTAGTAATGTCACCTTGTGAAAACTGCTTAGAAATCCTGAATCTCAGTTTCCTCCATCAGTAAAACTGAATCATAAAATCTACTGCCTAGTGCTATTTGAAGTGTAATGAGATACTACATATAAAGTCCTAGGATGGGACATGTAGACATCCTTAATACATATTAGATTCTTCACTCCTCCTCTTAGAACGTCAGCTCAGCCCAGGTGTCCAGCCCAGATCTGTGATCACACAATTTGCCCTCCACTGCCTACCAGCTCAACCTGGCTAAGATCTTTAGAGGCCCCAACCCCTGAAGGCCCATTATGCCATCTACCTCCAACACATGTAAATCAAAAGAAAAACATCACCAATTCATAAAATAAATGTTGGTGCTTTTGCTTGTTGTCATTGTTGTTGTTTGTTTTTCTGAGATAGAGTCTTACTCTGTCACCCAGGCGAGAGTGCAGTGGTGCAATCTTGGCTCACTGCAACCTCCACCTCCTAGGCTCAAGCGATTCTTCTGTCTCAGCCTCCCCAGTAGCTGGGATTACAGGCACCTGCCACCACGCCTGGCTAACTTTTTGCATTTTTAGTAGAGACAGGGTTTCACCATGTTGGCTAGGCTGGTCTCGAACTCCTGACCTCAAGTGATCCGCCTGCCTTGGCCTCCCAAAGTGCTGGGATTATAGGCGTAAACCACCGTGTCTGACCTAAATGTTGGTGTTTTGATGTGCCATGCAACTTGTACATGTGCTGAAATAAGTTGTTTATTTCTGTATTATTTTTCTCCCTCTTGCTTACTTCTTTTGGTCTGCCTGTTTGCTGCTGACTTTTTGCAGGTGGCAAAGCCAGCCCAGTGGGTCATCCCTTCCGCTACCAAATCACCCCCATGACATGCAGGCCACCTCAACTTCAGATTTCTCCCTCCCCAGGGGAATTTACATTTTAGGTGGTTGGGAACAAGAGCTCCTGGCCAAAAACCTGACACAGAATGGGCACTCAGTAAATATTTGTGGAATGAAGGGGTGAATGGATACATGAATGTTTCTGAACAGTGGAATTTGAGCTGCCATGGGAGGCAGAGGGGAAGAATAGCAATGCTATTTTTGCTATCTTTTAAAATCCCCATTTCTCTTTAATGGAGAGACAAAGTAACCAGAACTCTTCAAATCACACTAGGTCAATGCAAGGCTGATATTTAACAGGTTGAGTGGCACAGATACTGACCAATCAGAACAGACCTGGACAGCCACGCTGGACTCAGCACAACCTCTTTGCTTGTGGGTAATGGAAGCCCAGGGTTTCTGAAGGCAGGGGCTACAGAGGAGGGGACACTTGGGACTCGAGGCAGCTGCTAGTCATCAACTGGTATGAAAACATTTCAGTACTCAAACAGCAAGCACAGCAGTGTCACACACATGATGAATAAACATCAGCTCGGGCTAGGTAGCTGCATGACAATCAAGAAACTTCTGCCACTTCCCTCCCTAGGCCCCAATTTCCTCATCTACGAAACAATAAAACTTACTAATCTTCAGCTTCACTCTAGTTCTTACTACCTGTGATTTTAGTATAATAATAAGAAGAACAATTTATAAAAGCCAGCCTGGTATGGCAAAAAAAGCACATGTTCTGAAGCTGGTAGACCCAGTTCAAACTCCAACCGTTACTTACTGTGAGGCTTGGGTACAAATCAATTAACTTCTCGGAACCTCCACTTTTCATTCATTTAACAAACATTTATGGAGCCCTTTTTATGTACCAGGTCCTAAGGACACTTTTGTGAACAAGACTTAGTCCCTTGCCATCATGGAACTCGCTATTCTACCAAGGACTCTGGATGCAAGTGACAGAAACTGGCTCAAGCTAGCTTAGGCAAAACCAGAATGCATCATAAGAATGTAGCAAGTCTGGGGGCACCCAGGATGGAAAGCAACTAGACGTTGCCTAGAACCTGGACAGGAAGGCCACCAGCCTCTCTATCACCCTCAGCTATCTGCTGCATTACTCTCTTCTCCCCCTCAACCCCCTCAGTTCTGATGAGCCTCAGTTAATATGACATCTCAATTGTAAATTCTTCACAAAGAATCCCAGCACTTGGCTGGGCACGGTGGCTCACGCCTGTAATCCCAGCACTTTGGGAGGCTGAGGTGGGTGGTCACCTGAGGTCAGGAGTTTGAGACCAGCCTGACCAACATGGCAAAACCCCGTCTCTGCTAAAATTACAAAAAGTAGCTGGGTGTGGTGGCTACTCTGCACCCAGGATCCTCCACACACACACTCTGCCTCCCTGGAATCTCTTGAACCCAGGAGGCAGAGGTTGTAGTGAGCCCAGATCGCACCATAGCACTCCAGCCTGGGTGATAGAGTGAGACTCCAACTCAAAAAAAAAAAAAAAAAAAGAATCCCAGCACTTTGGGAAACCAAGGTGGGTGGATCACTTGAGGTCAGGAGTTTGAGACTGGTCTGGCCAACATGGCAAAACCCTGTCTCTACTAAAAATACAAAAATTAGCCGGGCGTGGTGGTGCACTCCTGTAGGCCCAGCTACTAGGGAGGCTGAGGCAGAAGAATTGCTTGAACCGGGGAGGCGTGGTTGCAGTGAGCCGTACTCCAGCCTGGGTGCAGAGTGAGATTCCATCTCAATAAATAAATTCTCCACAAAGAGAACCTGATTGGCCCAGCTTAAGCCACATGCCCACTCCTAATCCAATCACCTATGACCATAAGGCGGAACCACTAGGTTTAAACATGGCCTCAGAGACTCACCCATGTGGATGGGGGAGGGGTCCAAATCCCCAAAAAAGGGAGGCTTGTAGATCCTGGTGTCCACTTCACGGCCTCATAGGGTGGATGTAAAGATGAAATGAAATTCCATGTAAAGTGACTGGCACAGAGCCTGGCAGACATAGCTGCAGCACTGTGCCTCTGTGCCTTGCTGGCAATTGGTGCTTGCCTAAAACATGTGCTGAATGGGGGAGCAGTATTATTAACAATGATACCTTTCACGTATTCACCAACTTTATGTTCTTTCCGTTAGTTACTTCCTCTGTTGCCTGGATCGCGAGCCCCACTTTGCTGAGTGGACTTAAACAAGTTAGTTGGGCACATGTGGCACCCAAGGTGGGTGGCATCCACAAGGTGGGTGCCTGATGTGCTGAATGAATGAATGAGTGAATGTTCTTCCACTCAGCCCTCAGTGCTCTGCTGAGGCAGGATGGGTGGCTGGAAAAACGGGGTCTTTGAAATTTGTCTCCTTTTCACCCAGACCTTTGTTAGAAGATCTTTTTCCCCCTTTGTTTAGTAACCAAAGAACCAAGAACTCAGGAAGAGATCAAGGACTAGGTTCAAGTCCTCCCACCGCCCCCTCCCCCTCCCCCTCCTCCCCTCCCCTCCCCGCCTAATTTGATGACTATCTTTGAGATACTGAGCTACCCTCTCTGGACTTGGTTCCTCCACTGGCAAATGGATATGGGCGCACTGATGATGGCTGCTTGGCTTTACATGTTTGGGAGGATTGGTCAAAGTCAGAGGTGGGAAAGGACTTTGACAAGGCCTGGCCTCAGCCCTTCCCTACCGCCATCCACAGAGGAATCTTGGGTCTCTCTGACCAGGCCCCTGCAGCCTGGCGGGAAGAGATCTCCAGGCCTTCCGCCCAGCTGCTCCGTGCCCTTGGGAGCCCCTCCGTCGCCAGCCCACAACCAACCGATGACTTTACCGGCTGTGTGGTTGAAACCTGAGCTCTCTTGCTAGGGCTTGAACAGGAAGTTTTTTCCTGTGGTGGAAGCTTTTGTTCTCCAAGTCGAATTTCCCTCAGCTGACTGAGGGAAATTTCAGTCAGCCCATCAAACCTGCAGGGGGGCTGAGGGAGGGCTGCCTTGCAGGACAGAAGGTGCAGGGCTTCAAGCACCAATGGCTGTCTCCACCTTCCTCTTCTTCCTGCATTAGCCCATTGTGGCCTGGGGTCAGCTCCCTGTCCATTGGCTCCAAAGGAAAGACAGGGGGACCTCATTCATTGTGAGAGGGGTTAGAAAGGTGGGTGGAACATGGTTTCTAATTTTGGTCCAGTCACTTACTGTTAGCTGAGTGACTTGGGCTGGACACTTAACCTCACTGGGACACAGTTTCCTCATCTGTAAAATAGGAATAATAGTTCCTCATACCTCCTATTAATGGGTATCAAATGTAAAGCATTAAAAACTGCCTGGTACATAGTAAAAGCTCAGTGAATATGAGCATTAATTTTTGTCCTTATTATCTCTCCGGTGAAGAGGAAATTAGATATTGTGTGTGAGGTACCTACAGAGGGTCCAGCTCAAAGACAGAGGCAGAAAAAATCCCTTTACCAAGGGAAGATCATGCTTTTCTGCTGTAGGAATCCTGCTGTGCTTTCCCTCCCAGGAGCGCAAGGCCTCACAAAGATGACTCTGTTTGCTAAGACTGCCATAACAAAGTACCACAAACTGAGTAGTTTAAACAACAGAAACACATCCTTTCATAGTTCTGGAGGCTAAAAGTGTGAAATTAAGGTATCCAGCAGGGTTTGTTCCTTTCGAGGGCTGTGAGGGAAGGATCTGTCCAGGTCTCTCTTTTTGGCTTGTAGATGGCCGTCTTTTCCCTCATACCATCTTCCTTCCTTCTACGTGTATCTCTGTGTCCAAATCTCCTCTTTTTTTTTATTGCGGGGGGTTGGTGGGGAAGGGCAGGGTCTCACTGCATCACCCAGGCTGGAGTGCAGAGGTGCGATAATGGCTCACTGCAACATCAAACTCCAGGGCTCAGGCAATCCTCCTGTCTCAGACTCCTAAGTATCTGGGACCACAAGCACACGCCACCACACCTGGCAAATTTTTTTTTTTTTTTTTTGAGACAGAGTCTCGCTCTGTCACCCAGGCTGGAGTGCGGTGGCGCGATCTCAGCTCACTGCAAGCTCCGTCTCCCGGGTTCACGCCATTCTCCTACCTCAGCCTCCCGAGTAGCTGGGACTACAGGCGCCCACCACCACGCCCGGCTAATTTTTTGTATTTTTAGTGGAGATGGGGTTTCACCATGTTAGCCAGGGTGGTCTCGATCTCCTGACCTCGTGATCCATCCATCTCGGCCTCCCAAAGTGCTGGGATTACAGGCGTGAGCCACTGTGCCCGGCCAATTTTTTATTATTATTATTATTTGTAGAGACAGGGTCTCACTATATTGCCCAGGCTGGTCTCAAATTCCTGGGCTCAAGCAATCCTCCCACCTCCCAAAGTGCTAGGATTACAGATATGGGCCACTGTGCCTGGCCGAAGTCTCCAGTTTTTTGTTTTTTTATTTTTGAGACAGAATTTAGCTCTTGTTGCCCAGGCTGGAGTACAATGGTGCTATCTCAGTTCACTGCAACTTCTGCCTCCTGGGTTCAAGTGATTCTCCTGCTTCAGCCTCCCACGTAGCTGGGATTACAGGCATGTGCCACCACGCCTGACTGATTTTGTATTTTTAGTAAAGACAGGGTTTCTCCATGTTGGTCAGGCTGGTCTCGAACTCCCGACCTCAGGTGATCTGCGCGCCTCAGCCTCCCAAAATGCTGGGATTACAGGTGTGAGCCACTGCGCCCGGCCTCCACTTCTTAGAAGGACATCAGTGTTGTTGGATTAGGGCCCACCCGAATGGCCTCATTTTGATTTGGTTACCTCTGCGAAGGCCCTGTATCCAAATGATGTCACATACTGAGGGTTAAGGCTTCAACATAGGAATTTCAGAGGGACACAACTCAACCCATAGCAATGACCTGGGGGAAGGACAGTGCTTAACTGGAAGGTGGATTTCAAGTCTTAACACCAGAATAGAGAAGACAATTTGGAGGAGAAAGGTCTCCTTGAGGCCTGTCAAATTCTCCCTGGAGCACGGCTATTTACATAAATACAATAGTGTCACGTTTTCAAAGCATCAGAACCTATTTATGGGACCCAAATATTTAAATTACTTGTTTTCCACTCTAAACCTCTGCTTCCCATTCCTAATTTCATCTGCCAATATCAAACATGAAATCTGAGATTCCCCAGTAAAACTATGCCATCCTCAATTCCTTGGCAATGGAGTTGCAAAGAAGGAGCAATGGATAGGGAGTTGATGGAGCTAGACCCACGCACTTGCTGTGTGATCTTGGCCATGTGACCGCCTCTCTGGGCCTCAGTCTCAATTGTAGTTTGTGTGATTGCGTATGTGTGTATGCACAGGTGTAAGAAAGGTGGAGGGATGGGCTGGGTGTGGTGGCTCACGCCTGTAATCCCAACATTTTGAGAGGCCAAGGCAGGCAGATCACAAGGTCAGGAGTTTGAGACCAACCTGGCCAATATGTTGAAACCTCATCTCCACTAAAAATACTAAAATTAGCCAGGCGTGGTGGCATGCCTCTGTAGTCACAGCTACTCAGGAGGCTGAGGCAGGAGAATCGCTTGAACCCAGGAGGTGGAGGTTGCAGTGAGCCAAGATCGCACCACTGCACTCCAGCCTGAGCAATAGAGCAAGACTCCTTCAAACAAAACAAAACAAAGCAAAAAAAAAACAACAAAAAAAAGAAAGCAAGAAAGGAAGGAAGGGAGGGAGGGGAGAGAGAGAGAGAGAGAGAGAGAGAGAGAGAGAGAGAGAGAAAGAGAGAGAGAGAGAAAAAGAAAAGAAAAGAAAAGAGAGGAAAAGGTAGGCCTAGGGAGACGATCTGACTTCTGACTGCTGCTCTAACCGAAGGGTCATGGGACAAAGCTGGTGCACCTTCTTTGAGTGTCAATTTGATATGAAGGTAAGCAATTTCAAATATAATTTTAAAACCCCAAAGCACTCAAGTATGTCAGAGTAGAATGCAACACTGCATGCGCCTTTATGCTAAGACATGAGGTTTTAGAGAAATTAGAGATACACTAGGCTTTCAGTGGCTGTCCCATACTTCATTTCATAACCCTGATCCCTGGGGTCTGAGCTGTTTCCTGTGTGCCAGTAGGGGCTCTTCATTGGAAAAATCTGAGATGCTTTGGACTAGATATTGGCAAAGACATTCCAGTTCAGAAACTAGAGAACTTGGACCTGGACTCACTTCTGACACTGACAGTCTCCGGGGGTCTTTCATTCATCGCCTCCCTTTATTCAGCCACATTTTCACTATGCATGCAACAGCCAGACCAGGTGGGAGGCCTGCACCAATCCGAAAAGATGCAGCTGGACGTTGGGAGACTAAGGCGGATCACCTGAGGTCAGGAGCTCAAGACCAGCCTGACCAACATAGTGAAACCCTGTCTCTACTAAAAATACAATTAGCCAGGCATGGTGATGGGTGCCTGTAATCCCAGCTACTCAGGAGGCTGAGGCAGGAGAATCGCTTGAACCCAGGAGGGGGAGGTTGTAGTGAGCCAAGATTGTGCCATTGCACTCCAACCTGGGCAACAGTTTGAGACTCCATCTCAAATAATAATAATAATAATAAATACAAAAATTAGCTGGGCATGGTGGTGCACACCTGTAATCCCAACTACTTGGGAGGCTGAGGCAGGAGAATCGCTTGAACCCAGGAGGCAGAAGCTGCAGTGAGCTGAGACTGTGCCATTGCACTCCAGCCTGGGCAACAAGAGCAAAACTCCATCTCTGAAAAAAAAAAAAGAAAAATGCAGCTGGCAGCTAGGAGAAGAGGTGCACAGATGGTGGGCGTGGAAGCAGAGGAAGTGGAATCAACCACTGGAGGAAGCAGGCTCTGGCAGTGCTTCGGGGAAATGTCTCGGGGCTTCCCCCATCTTCCAGTTCCTCTGATGGTCAGAACGATAGGAATTTGAAAGGGAGAGCTGGCTGGGCGTGGTGGCTCATGCCTGTAATCCCAACACTTTGTGAGGCCAAGGCAGGAGGAGGATTGCTTGAGTGCAAGAGTTCAAGACCAGCCTGAGAAACATAGTGAGACCTTGTCTCTACAGAAAATAAAAATAAATTTTAAAATTGGCCAGGCACGATTGTGCATGCTTGTAATCCCAGCACTTTGGGAGGCTGAGGCAGGAGGATCACTTGAGCCCAGGAATTCTAGGCTGCAGTGAGCTAAGATCACACCACTGCACTCCAGTCTGGGCAACAGAGTAAGGCGCTGTCTCAAAACAAAAAAAAAAAGGAAAAAGAAAGAAAGAAAAGAAAAGAAAAAGAAAAAAAATAAAGTGAGAGCCCACCTTTCTCTCAAGCTCCAGCCCTCTCTTTTCTCCTTCACAGCCAAGCTTCTTGAAGGTGATGTGTATCCTTCTCCACTTGCTGTGCTCTGGCTTCTGCCCCCCAGCACCCACTTAAACTTGATCTCCATAATGTCCTCTTCCCTTGCTGCTAATGACAGGGAGTCCTCATCTCACTGGCCCTCTGGCAGACCCTCTGGCTTAAGAGTCACTGCCTGCCCTTCACTTTCCTCCTCACTCTCCAGCTGCTCCTTCTCAGCCATACAGAAGCTTCTCCTTTCCCTGGCAGCTCTTCCTTCTGCACATCCTTACCCACTCTCACAGATCAACCTATCTCTTTACAATGATGGTCCCCAGTGTCCATCCCTGGCCTAGAGCTCTGCTGCAGCTTCCAGCCTGGCCACCTGGCTTTCTCCTAGACATCCCACAGTCCTTTCAAACTCAGCAAGGATCAAGGGGGCCAAGGCCTTCCCCTGGACCCCGTCCTTCTTCCATCTGTGTTCCCAGGCACTGAAACCAACTGCGGAGCTACCCATGGTGCCTCCCTCCCCTTTGCCCTCCTCTCATTTTATCTGTAGATTAATTGATTAGCTTCAGTCTCATTCTGTGAATTGCACCTCTCAGCATTCTTCATTTGCACGTTTCAGCTGTTCTTGACCACATGCTCCCTTCAGCTTCTCCAAGTCCCACAGCTGCCACTTTGCAATGCTTGTTCTCTTTCCTGCAGTGCCCGCCTCAGTCAGGCCTAGGTGCATCCCTAGATGCTGATTTCAAGACAACTGAGTTCCCTTTGGCTGGGCACGGTGGCTCACGCCTGTAATTCTAACACTTTGGGAGGCCGAGGAGGGAGGATTGCCTGAGCTCAGGAGTTCAAGACCAGCCCGGGTAACATGGTGAAACGCTGTCTCTACTAAAAATACAAAAAATTAGCCAGGTGTGGTGGCATGAGCCTGTAATCCCAGCTACACGGGAGGCTGAGGCAGGAGAATAGCTTGAACCTGGGAGGTGGAAGTTGCAGCGAGCCAAGATCATGCCAATGCACTCCAGCCTGGGTGACAGAATAAGACTCTGTCTCAAAAAAAAAAAAAGACAGCTGACACAGGGTCGCTGAGCCCATGAGAGGGGCACAATAGCACACAGAGCAAGGCAGGAACAAGGTAAGCCCCTGATAGATCTCATGAATAAAAACCAGGAACCAGCCCAGGACTCAGGACTAGACACAGCAAAGAAATCTTGCTCCTCATCCAAGCTCTCCCACTGCAATAGATTTTGGTCACTTGCCTATGAATGTCCCGTGTGGTCAGCCAGCCAGAAAACCCATCTCCACCTCTCCTCTGTAACACACAAGCAAGAATTGGATTTAAGGAACTGGCTGGCAAGCTGGGCTGGGAGGAATTTGTTTGCCCAGACCGTATTGACTCTAGATGACTGATACATAGGATTTTTAAACCAGAAGGCCAAGGACCCTAATGAAGATCTCCTTGGGAGAGCTGGTATGAGCAGCACTCTGGAGTCTCCCTTCCAGATGCAAATATCCTGTCTGGGGCTACCAACTCCAGCTCTGCTCGGCAGGGCTTAGCGGTGAACAACCGTGGTGGTTCTCAACAGTGGTTCTCAACAGGGGCGTATTTGGCAACTTCTGAAGACACTTGTGGCTGTGACATCTTGAGTCAGGGAGAGGTGCCACTGGCATCTAGTGGGCAGAGGCCAGGGCTGCTGCTAAACATCCTACAATGCACAGGAGAGTCCCCAGCAGAGGATGACCTGTCCCAACAGGTTGTCAGTGCCAAGGGTAAGAAACCCTACTATGAAGTCAGACAGCTTGACTTCATACCCCAGATCCACCTGGAGCAACTCACCTACCTTCCACTGGCTTTGGTTTTCTCCACTTTAAAGGGCTGAATATTTATATCTACCCACAGGGTTGTTGTAAATTAAAAAATGAGATAACTTGGGAAAGGTACTTGGAACCATTCTTGTTATACAATAAAGCACTCAAGAAAGTATCCTTTCTGCTGTTAACTGCAGCACAGTGAAGATACAGCTCTTCAGTGCCAATCCATTCAGATATAGATGAACATTTCCATCTTGTCATCACATTTGGCAGAATCAGGGAGTCCCCATGTCACTGTGGAGGCTTCACGTCACTCCAGATTGAGCTACGCCTCTGAGACCCACAGGGGCAAGGCACTCAATCTTCCACCTGGATAGATTTAGCAGCTTCCCTCCTGGCTCCCTGGGCTTGCTTCCTTGTCAGCCTCTGCAGACTCTGACCCAGAATCAATCCCAGACTCCATTGCTGGGCTCTTCCCCACCAGCAGCTGAGTCCCAAGCTGCTCCAACTCAGCTGTTCTTGACCACGTTTGGGCTCCCTGACCACCTCTGGCTCTGGCCTCAGCTCGCCCATTATTGATGCTGGCTGCCCGAGTAGCCTCAGCTAGCTTCCCATCCAGCCAGGGCACTAACAAACACTGGAGAGTGTACATTTCTATTTTTCTAGTTTTTAGTTATACCTGATCTGTACTTGGAATTATTTAAAACACTCAACAAAAGAAAAAAAAAGATAGCAGTAGTGGAAAGTCTGTAAGAAGGAAAAGAGAGGTGAAAAGCATTTTTTACAATTTTTGAATTACAAATATACCTACCTTACTTTTTACATGTACTGCACATAAAAAAGCATCGTGGCTAAGTGGATTGGTTTCTAAAACATATTCATTCCCCATGCCGCCCCCTGCCAAACATGCTTTAATTATTTAGATAGTACAGTTGGGAGGGGAGGCAGAGGGAGCGAGAAGGAGAATATTAAAAAATCCTAGAATTTGTATAAAAGGAGAACCAACACTTTCATGGGTTAAGTAATGAAAAACTAGCTAATCTTTTATTTTAAGGAAGGTCAGTCTCCCAAAGGCAGAGATGGAAATGCACTATCACTTACGGAACAATCAGCTTGGCCAAGCATCCCCAGCAAGTCCCTCCTAGGACTCTTGCATTCAGAGGGGTCAGCCTGCATTCTCCTGGTGGCAGCACGGCAGGCTCTGAAGTGCCTGGCAGTGAAATTTAAGGAGCAGAGTGAGGCAAATTCCTGCTCCAAACCTGCTCTTCCATTCTACAGTCAGGAAGGTGAGTGACAGAGCTTGCCAACTCAGCCAGTCATAAAAGATTGATCCGTTTCTTCCAAACTGATGGTTCCTCTCTTTAGGCAATTGGGCACTTGAAGAAGCTTGCCCCATCCCAGTTGATTCCTCTGTGCCCATTTTCTCACTAGCAAACCATTAGCATGATGTTCAAGGAACAATCATCTACCACATGATGTACTGATGCCCTGTTTAATCAAACTAGGGCTTAAGAATAGCTGTGAAGGGCCAGACGCAGTGGCTCACGCCTGCAATCCCAGCACTTTGGGAGGCTGAGGTGGGTAGATCACCTGAGGTCAGGAGTTCGAGACCAGCCTGGCCAACATGGTGAAACCCCGTCTCTACTAAAAATACAAAAATTAGCTGGGCATGGTGGCATGCGCCTGTAATCCCAGCTACTTGGGAGGCTGAGGCAGGAGAATCACTTGAACATGGGATGCAAAGGTTGCAGCGAGCCAAGATCTCGCCACTGCACTCCAGCCTGGGCGACAGAGCGAGACTCCGTCTCTAAATAAATAAAATAGCTGTGAGATGGAAGAGGCTGCAAGTTCCCCTGGGAGCTTGTGGCACACAGAAGACCCCAGGACCTTGGCCTTAACGGGGTTAGGTTGCTGGGACTGGGGCTGGCTATTTCCACTCTAGAATGGTAGTACTGAAGACCCCTTTATTCATTTACTACTTCATTCATTCAGGGAATATTTATTGAGCATCTACTATGTGCTCCCAGGCACTATTCTAGGCACTGGAGTTACAGTAGAGAACAAAACGGAAAAACTCTTGCCCTCATGGAGCTAATATTTTAGTGGAGTGAGACAGATAAAAAATAAAGTAGGTAAGAGATATAAGCTGTGAGGGCGGTAAGAGCTGTAGAGAAAAATTAAATAGTGGAGGGGGCAGGGTATGTGGGTAAGGGGTGTTGCCATTTCAGAGAGTTCTCGGAAAGCCTCACTCAATGCTGATGTTTCAGTGAAGACCTGGGAGGTGAGGGGTGCTGCACTGACACCTGGAGAAAGGGTGCGCGGGGCAAAGCCAACGGTCAGGGCAAAGGCCCTGAGGTGGGCATGAGGCTGGTGTATTTGGAAGACCAGGGATGACATTAGATCAGAGGAGAAGTGGTGGTAGAGGTAGATCATGCGGACCTCACAGGCTGCTGCAAGCCCTTTGGGTTTTTCTCCAACTGAAATGGAAAGTCACTGGAGGGTTTTATGCAGAACAGTGACACCAAATATTTTATGAATCACTGTTAGCTCCTTTCTCAATTATATGATTACCACCATTTTAAAGGCAGGGAAACTGAGGTTCAGAAGGGTTAGGAGAGTTTCCCATAGGCACATAGCATGAGCTGCCAAAACTCCTCTCCCTTATTTATTTATTTATTTATTTATTTATTTATTTATTTAGAGATGGAGTCTCGCTCTGCAGAGTGCAGTGGCATGATCTCGGCTTACTGCAACCTCCACCTCCCGGGTTCAAGGGATTCTCCTGCCTCAGCCTTCTGAGTAGCTGGGACTACAGGCACACACCACCACGCCGGGCTTATTTTTGTATTTCTACTAGAGACGGGTTTTCACCACGTTGGCCAGGAGAGTCTCGATTTCTTGACCTCGTGATCCACCCTCCTCAGCCTCCCAAAGTGCTGGGATTGCAGGTAAGAGCCACCGTGCCTGGCCAACTCCTCTCCCTTCTAATCCAGGGCTCTTGGTGCTCCTGCATGTGGTTTCCAAATGCTCTCAACTCTTCTCCTGCCTGAGAAGGGGAGGCCAGAGCCTTGGAGCTGGGAAAGGGGCAGGCAGGCTGGCTTTTCTCAAACCTGGATTGCTGGGCACCTCTTGTCCAGCATCATTTGAGGGCATGTAAGGAAACTGCTCTAGAAATTTATGGGGTATGGCACACACGGTGAGTGTTATGAGAGATTATTGAGATGCTCTCCATGATTCCTGTGAACCCAGGTCCCGAGGGCCCAACAGGCCTCCATTTGAGCATTGGCTTGGCCATTGCTGGTAGCTGCTATTCATCTAGGAAGATCCCAGTGCTGGCCTCTGTTTCCACCTCCCCCAGCCCTCACATGTGGATCCACTGGTTTCAGCTACAATTCCAACGCTGGCCTGGTTCACTGATCCATCAGCCTGAGGCTAGAAGCACTTACTGGAGAGCAAGTCACTCTTTCTACTGGCACCCAGTACTGTGCCTGGAGCACAGAAGTTGTCACACACCTATCATCCCCTTGGGCACTGGGCCTTGCCCTCCTGTGTAGCCTGCAGCTGGGTCAGCCTGGCTCCTCCTGTGGGGGCTAGGGGCTGGCCCCAGAGCTGCCCTGGCTAAGGCCACAGGGTCATACTGGAAGTGAACAGACCAGTCTCAACAAATCCAGGAAACAGACCCAAGTAAGGAGTGTGAAGGGCATGGCTGTAGTGTGGAGTGTGGAAGCCCAATTCTGGGCTGCCCAGAATTTCCCAGCAGGCTTGGGGGAGGGGTAGTGGCAGCTGGCCCAGTGGAAGGGAACCTCCATCCACCCTAGAAAGGTTGTCCCACTTTCCTTGTGGGTCAGCACCTCACAATGTCATCACCAGAAGGGCTTTCTTCCCCATGTGAATTGCGTAGCAGGTAGATGGATTTGTGCTTACAGACACAGAGTGGCCAGAGTTTTAAACGCCATCAGTTCCTATGGCCCATCTCAAAGAAAAAGACAAGGAGAAGCAAAATTAGAAGGAAAGAAAGAAAGACTGTAAAAGTTAAACAAAACCACCCACAAATAGCTTGAGGCAGAAAAAAGATTGTACCATATCATGGCAATCGCGGACAGTTTGGCAGCTGAGGGAAAGATGACTCATTCCTAGGCTCCGCTTGCATAATCCTCCCCAGCCCAGGCAGGAGAATGAAACTAGGAAACTAATGCAATGACATTTAGTAGCAAAAAGGAAGCCCACACAACATTTGTGCGAGGCCGTCCAAAAATAGCGGGCTCCTCCATGCTTGGGTTTTGAAACTATGCATTTCGCTTGAAATGCCTGAGTCGTGGCACATTTTTCTTGGACCTCCCACACCCTAATTCAGTTCATTTCAATTTAGCAGACATTTAGTGCAGGCCTACTGTGCTCCAGGCTCTGTGCTAAGGATTTGGGAGTGGCAAATACAAGGATAGGGGAGACACCAAAAGGAAAGTGTGAAGGGAAGAATGATGGAGTCAAACCCCAGCACGATCCCTTACCAGGTCTGAACCTCAGTTTTTCTGTCTATAAAGTGGGAACAATGCCCACCTCATGAAATTGTGTGAGAGTCAAATGAGAAGAGCAAAGCCATAGGGGCTCATGAAAGGAGCCCTTAAATCTGGTCAGGGTGATCAGGAAGTCCAGCAGGGAAGAAGAGATCTTTGAAATGAGCCTTGACTTATTTTAACTGAACCGAACTGCCAGACTGAATAGTGGCAAGTATTTCTTCTGGGCCTGCTGGGTGTCAGGCCTGGCGCCGGGTCCTGAGAATGTAAGAACAAAGGGGAGAAACCCACCATCAAGCAGTAATAATCCTAACAGTAAAAACAGTAAAAATAATACAGGGAAGCAGCTAGGCATCATGGTTTTGGGTGCCAGTTCTGAAAACAGACTCTCTGTGTAAAAATCCTAGTTCTTTTACTCCCAGCTGTGTGGCTTCAGTGAGTTCTTTAACCATTCATTCTAGGCTCCTGTTTCCTTTTCTATAAAATTAGTATACAAATAGCAATTCCTTATAGGGTTGCTGTAAAAATTAATTGGAACAATGCTTGCAAAGCGCTTAATCTAGTGCCTGGTGAAGTGATCCATAAGGGTAAGCTGCCACTATCTTCATTGCCACCGTCACCATTATCTTCATCACCATTATTACCATCACACGTCACAGAAGAGAGGGAGGCACAGAGTCCTCCAAGCAGAGGAGAACATGGAGAGTCGGGGAATGCCAGAGGACGGAATGCTTATTCTTGAAGTGGGTTTTGAAGGACAAGGAGAAGTTTGCCAATAGGATTCTGGAAGAAAGAGGTATTCCAGGCAGGGGGACAATATGAGAAAGAAGCATGAATGTGCAGAAGATAAATGTTCAGGAAACAGGAAATGGCTCAGGCCGACAGCCAGGCTGAAAGGATGGCCTGACCAGGGAGAGAGAGGGCAAGCGGGAAGGGAGTGAAAGTCCTTCCTTTCTCGGCCTTTTGCACACACCCTCCTGGCACATGCCAGGCAGTCAGGAAGCCCCGGGCCTGGACATGAGCACTGGCTCTCTCACAGAGCCCTTTCTGACTCTTGGCTTCCTTCCAGGAGACATTAAGACACAGCCTGACTGAGAATGCAGCCACGGTCACTATCACATTTATTGAGAAAACTATCCCTTATGTTACTCAGAGCTCTTTGCATACAGATGCTCAAGATAAATTCAACTTAGAATTCAGCCAGGAAAAAGCATTGATGAAACTAATTTATAACTTTCATTCAGAGTTTACAACATGCCAGCCTCTAAGTGCTTTACGTTATTAGCTCATTTAATTCTCACAATGACTCTATGAAGTAGGCACTACGATTGCTCCTGTTTTGCAAATAGAGGAACTGAATGATAAAGAGGTTAACTAATTTGCCAAAGGAACATAGCTAGTAACTGGCAGAACAAGGACTCACGTTCTGGGAGTCAGGCTTTAGAGCATGTATTATTTCTATTTATTATTATTATTTTTATTATTATTATTTGAGACAGGGTCTCACTCTGTTGCCCAGACTGGAGTGCAGTGGCACAATCTCAACTCACTGCAACCTCCACCTCCCGGGCTCAAACGATCCTCCCCCCTCAGCCTCCTCAGTAGCTGGGACTACAGGAGCACGTCACCATGCCCAGCTAATTTTTGTATATTTTGGTAGAGGTGGCGTTTCACCATGTTGGCAAGTTGGTCTTCAATTTCTGACCTCAGGTGATCTGCCCACCTCAGCCTCCCAAAGTGTTGAGATTAAGGTGTGATCCACCACGCCCGGCCAACATGTGCTCTTTCTTAACTCCTTTGTAATAAACAGAACTCTTGTGCTTTCTGTGTTTCCCTTTTTGCTTTGGCCACCTGGAGCTTCTGCTAAGTTTTCAATAAAGTATAATTCTTTCCTTAGCCCAGATTCTCTTTCATAATTTTTTTTTTTCCTTTAAAGCCCTCTGGTCTCCAGATCCTAACAGTCAATCCAGGTTTTCTTCCCACTACATTCTTCCTTGCAATTTGTGCTCCAGCTGCTCTGGGAGCCTCACTTTTTCCAGAATTCCTTTGCATTGTAGTACCTCTATGCCTTTGCTCATGCCAGTCCTCCTACCTGAGATGACTTGCCCTTTTTTTTTCTTTTTTTAGACTTAATGACGTGGAAAACTTATCATTTAGTGAGTGGAAGAAGTAAGTTACAAAACTACGTATATAAAAATACAGGTCGGGTGCAGTGGTTCATGCCTATAATCCCAGCACTTTGGGAGGCCAAGGCAGGCAGATTGCTTACGGCCAGGAGTTCGAGACCAGCCTGGCCAACATGGCGAAACCCTGTCTCTGCTAAAAATATAAAAATTAGCTGGGCATGGTGGTGCGCACCTGTAATCCCAGCTACTCGAGAGACTGAGGCAGGAGAATTGCTTGAACCTGGGAGGCAGAGGTTGCAGTGAGCAGAGATCACACCATTGCACTCCAGCCTGGGCCACAGAGTGAGACTATGTCTCAAAACAAACATAAATAAATAAATAAACTCCCATTGTTGGTAATTAATATTTGAAGTGAATATATGAAAAACCTCTGAAGTTACATACCAAAATAACATTGTTTAGATCTGAATGGTGGAATAACAAATTATTTTATTTAATTTTTTTCTTGGTGATCTCTATTTCTTGAATGTTCACAGAAAATACGTATCATTAAATTGTTACTTTTAAGAAAAATCTAAGTTAATTTTTTTTCATTAAACAATTTTTTAAAAAATGACTTATTACCCGGATGGGCACAGGACCACTTTGGGAGGCTGAGGCAGGTGGATCATGAGGTCAGGAGACCGAGACCATCCTGGCTAACATGGTGAAACCCCGTATCTACTACAAATACAAAAATTAGCCCGGCATGGTGGCAGGCACCTGTAGTCCCATCTACTCAGGAGGCTGAGGCAGGAGAATGGCGTGAACCCGGGAGGCGGAGCTTGCAGTGAGCTGAGATCATGTCACTGCACTCCAGCCTGGGCAATAGAGCAAGACTCTGTCTCAAATAAATAAACAAATAAATAAATAAATAAATAAAGGCTTTTTATCATTTTGACCCTTTTTAAGTAAGCAGTTTTATGACATTAAGTACATGTACATTGTTATGCAACCATCTAGGATGACATTCTAACCTCATTTCCAGCTTAGCCACATTCACTGTCTTTCCAGGACTAGAGTAGTTTTCACCTTCTGTTTAAAACTTTCTCTATCTCCTCCCACACCCCCAGCAGAAATGATGGCTCATCTCTCTCCACTCTCCTGTTATGGGGAGTGTGAAACTATGTGTCACTCATATCATTCTGCAATAGTGGTCAAGTGAGCAGCCCCTACAGCCTTCATTTCCTATATTTGATACCTACTATTTGTGTCCTAGCATAGCTGGGGCAAGTCACTTAATCTATCTGTGCCTCAGTTTCTTCAACTTTAAAATAGACATTATCAGAATGGCTATTACTAAAACATCAAAAAATAACAGATGCTGGCAAGATTGCAGAGAAAAGTGAACTCTTTTTTTTTTTTTTTTTGAGATGGAGTCTCGCTCTGTCTCCCAGGCTGGAGTACAGTGGCGCGATTGCGGCTCACTGCAAGCTCTGCCTCCCGGGTTCACACCATTCTCCTGCCTCAGCCTCCCGAGTAGCTGCGGGCACCTGCCACCATGCCGGGCAAATTTTTTTTTTTTTTTGTATTTTTAGTAGAGACGGGGTTTCACCATGTTAGCCAGGATGGTCTCGATCGAAAAGTGAACTCTTATACACTGACAGTGGGAATGTAAATTAGTTCAGCTGCTTTCAGTGGAAAGCAGTCTGGAGATTTCTCAAAGAACTAAAAATAGAACTACCATTCAACCCAGCAATCCCATTTCTGGGTATATTCCCAAAGGAATAGAAATCGTTCTTTTATAAAGACACATGCACACATATGTTTATCTCAGCACTATTCACAACAGCAAAGACATGAAATCAACCTAGATGCCCATCAGTGGTGGACTGAATAAACAAAATGTGGTACATACACACCATGGAATACCACGCAGCCATAAAAAAGAATAAAATCATGTCCTTTGCTGAGGCGATTATCCTAAGTGAATTAATGCAAGAACAGTAAACCAGATACCACATGTTCTCACTTATAAGTAGGACCTAAACATTGAGTACACAGGAACACAAAGAAGAGAATGATAGACACCAGGGCCTACTTGAGAGTAGAGGATGGGAGGAGGATGAGGACTGAAAAACTACCTATCAGGTACTATGCTGATTACTTGGGTGATAAAATTACCCCAAACCCCTATGACACGCAATTTACCTATGTAACAAACCTGCATATATATCCCTTGAACCTAAAAGTTGAAAAGTAAAAAAATAGACCTTATTAGTTTTATTTCACAGATAAGGACACCAACGCTTACAAAGGTTAAGTTTGCCCAACATCCCAAAGAGAGTAAGTAGTGAAACACTGTTAAAGCCAGTCGTCTGGCCCTAGAATGCACATGCTTAATCTGTGCCCCTCTAAATAATAACAACACTGCCATTTACTGATCACTTATTATGTAGCAGGCTCTCAGCTAGGTATGTGGTGCAATAACCTATTTAATTCTCATAAGTAGCCCCATAAAAATGGTTATTTGTAGCCTTTTATTTTTTTGAGATGGAGTCTCACTCCGTCTCCCAGGTTGGAGTGCAGTGATGTGATCTTGGCTCACTGCAACCTCCGCCTCCCGCGTTCAAGTGATTCTCCTGCCTCAGCCTCCTGAGTAGCTGGGATTACAGGCACCCACCACCACACCAGGCTAATTTTTTTGTATTTTTAGTAGAGACAGAGTTTCACCATCTTGGCCAGGCTGGTCTTGAACTCCTGACCTCGTGATCCACCCACCTCAGCCTCCCAAAGTGCTGGGATTACAGGCATGAGCCACCATGCCCGGCCCTGTAGCCCCTTTTACATATGCAGAAACTGAGGCCCAGAGAGGTGAAGTCATTTGCCTACATTTCTCAGCAGAATCAGAATTTGGTGACTATAAAGAATGCCTTCTTATGCACTACTCTATGCAAAAAAAAAGTTTGATTTCTCAAGTCTATGACTGAGGACTCGATGACTACAGATTGTTCTTATGACAGAAAAGGGTAAGGCTTTAGAGTTCAAAGACAGGGATTCAGCAAGAACTCAAAAGTATGAAGAAGCCTTCACAGGAGAGGCTGCACTGAGCCCTGCAGACTGGCGGTGGCTGGCCCATCCTGCCTGGGGCTGGCAGTGAAGGTGGGACTCCTCAGAAGCTGTCAGTTCTCAGTTAAGATTAATGAGACTGAAGTGGGATCTGGGCCAGGGCTATTGCCCAGGAGATACCACTGAAAGCCAAAGGCTAGCTAGAGATGGCCAGCGTTAAAGATGAGCTCAATTCGGGAGATGCCCTATCAGAGCAGGGAGAACACTAGAGTCCAGGTCCACAGGTGCACTCAGCAGGTGTCTGAGCAGGTGGCTGGGTGTGGGAAGGGGAGAGTGTGGGAAGACTCCACATGGGCCTCTCATGGGGCCTCCTTTCCACAGTTACAGCCTTCTCTCCTGGAAGCCAAAGCCCTCCCTCCGATGGCTCTGTCAGCATGAATGACAACTCAGGCCTCCAACAGGGTAAGATAACAGGAAGCATTCCAGGGAGCCAAGCGATAAGAGGTGCGCAGGGTGTGATGTGGAAGAGTGAAAGGTGGAGATAGAGGGGAGGAGACAGGCAGAGCACAGGAACAGGGAGGGAAAGGGCGCTTTGGAAGCAGCTGTTTACAGTTGAGGCCTTCCTGGGAAATCAAGGTCACCTCTTCCTAAAGCCAGTTCTCCAGGCTCTGCTTGTCAAAGCTTTGCTAGTTGTGTTCAGGTTGTGTGCTTGAAAGTAACATTGCTGCCCCTTGGAGGAAATGCTAGTGAATTCAGGTCTTCTGCAGACAAAGACTGGCCTTCTCACCTCCTGACCCCTCTTTCTTTTCTGGTGATCACCTGCTGGTTTCCCCCATTATGTCCAGTCTACAATGAGCACTGTGATTTGTGTGTGTGTGTGTGTGTGTGTGTGTGTGTGTTTCCAAAGGAAAGAGGGCCGAGCATGAATAACAGCAACTACTTCTATCATCTTTTAAGCTTCACCCTGATCCAGGACGGCTCTCAACTAATTCTCACAATGATCCCACAAAGTAAATCTTTTTATTAACTCTTTTTACAGGTACAGAGTCATGGGTCACACAACTAAGAACTAGCTGAGCTGGAACTTGAGCCCAGGCCTGCCTGATTCCAAGACAATCACTCAAAGAGTCCTCTCTGGGGGTTGCACTGAAGTGGGAGTTTCATTTTTTTCTGGTTTCATCCTGAAACACTACCACTTGTGACTTACTCCATCATCCCCTTTGAATATTAACTCTACCCTCTACCCAGCCCTGGAGACATAGAAAAGCTAAAAATATAGACAAAACACGGTAACAGGGTATCAACAGAGACTCTGAGGAGCGGTACTTGGTCCAGATTCAGGGGAGGCTTTTAGGGACTATTTCTTGAAGGATGAAACATCTGAGCTGAAACTTGAAGGGTGAATAGCAGCAGACTGGTAGGGACAGTGGAAAGGTATTTAGCCAGAGATCAGAGTCTGTGCGAAGGTCCGGAGGCATGGAATACCAGAGCTTCTTCAGGAAACTCACTGGTGATTTGGAATATGGGCAGACTCCTGGAGTAGCAGAAATGCAGTTGGTGAAGGTAGCAAGATTTACCTATCCTCCTAAGGAACTTGGACTTCATCATGAGGAGATGACAGGGAGGCACTGAAGGATTTCAAACAGGAGAACAATGAGTTCAGACTCCTGTTTGAGTTGAGCACTGGTCTTTCTACTTTCAGAAAGGCAGCTGTGACATTGTGGACAGCACCTGGAGCCCTGATGTTTAATTCCGAATTGGACCTTAAGCAAGTCACTTCCTCTCTTGGAACTCAGTTTCCTTATTTGTAAAAACTGAAGAGGTTGACCAGATGGCCACTTGGATCATTTCCAGTTCTTATATTCTAAGAAAAAAACTATGACCTCTCCAGGGAAAACAATGAGGATACCAGATCTCTTTCTGGTTTTTTGATTCCTCTAGAGTATACTATAGAACTGAAGAAGGCAGTCAGATATAAGAGTTTAGAGTTCAAGACAGAGATCTGGCGGGAGAGAAACATTTAGAAGCCCTCATTATACACAATATTTGAAACCCTAGGTCATCTCATCCAGTCCCAAGGCTTCAAACATCATCTATACCAAGAGATCTCAAATTTCTCTCTCCAATCATACCTCTCTTCCAAACTCCAAATTCGCACATCCCACTGCCTTTGAGGCACATCCACTTGGATGTTCAATAGGCACCACCAACAAAACATGTCCAAAATGGAACTCCTGATCTTCCCACTCTACTACCCTAGCCTGCATCACCCTCACCTTACCTTACAGTTCTTCAGGTAAAAAATGTACACATCAGCCAGGAGCGGTGGCTCACGCCTGTAATCCCAGCAGGTTGGGAGGCCGAGGCGGGCAGATCATGAGGTCAGGAGATCGAGACCATCCCAGCTAACATGGTGAAACCCGTCTCTACGGGTTTAAAATTAGTCGGGCGTGGTGGCGGGCACCTGTGGTCCCAGCTACTTGGGAGGCTGAGGCAGGAGAATGGCATGAACCTGGGAGGCGGAGCTTGCAGTGAGCCGAGATTGTGCCACTGCACTCCGGCCTGGGTGACAGAGTGAGACTCTGTCTCAAAAACAAAAACAAACAAACAAAAAAGTACATATTATTCTCAATTCCTCTATAGCTCTTATACTCCCATTTCAATCCAACCTGAAATATATCCAGAATCCATCTCCATCACTACCACCAGGTTCCAGCCAACATTATTGTCTACCTGGATTAGTGAAACCACCTTCTTATTCACCTAATAGTCTACCAGTAATGCTCTGTCTCGGAGTATCAGCTAGGTCATGTTAGGACTCCCCAATGACTTTCTTTCTTATCAGAACAAAATTCAAAACCCAAACCGTGACCTACAGGGCCCTACGAAATATGCACCCTTCACTTCCTCTCTGACCTCATCCCCTACCACTGTCCCTTTCACTCTGCGCCCTCCAGTTCTTTGAACTCCTGCCTCAGGGCCTTTGCACTTGCTGTTCCCTCTGCCTGGAATGCTCTCACCTGGAGCGCTACAGCTCCCCCACTTGCTTTGGGTCTCTGCCCAATGTCAGCTTGTGAGAGAGGCCTTCCCTGAGCACTCTCACTAAAATAGCACGCCTCTGCCACACTTTGTCCTTTCACTCTGCTACCGTCTTCATTTTAACACTTATCATCATATAATGAAGATATTTATGTGTCTGCCTCCCCACCTACAACGGAAGTTCCATCACCACCTGGACCTTTTGTTCACTGCTCTGTCTGCGATGCCAAGAAAGCTGTCTGGTAAGTTCTCAGTAAGTGCTTTCCATACGAATGTGAATAAAACAACGTGGCAAGGTCACATGTCTAGAAAGCATAGGGCAGAGATTTGAATCCGGGCACAACCTGCTTGAGAGCTTCAAGCCGAACCACTGTGCGGTTCCTCCTGTTGATGACGGGGCGGGCTGGGGAAATCTGAGGTCCCTCAGCGATTCAGTCCTACACTTAGGGGAAGAGCCGTGGGGCTGGGGGGCGGGTAGGTAAGGACAAGAACACAGTGTGGCTTTTCCCAGCCGTTCCTCTACTCGCTGCGGGGTGTGCTTGATTTTAACAGCACTGGCCATGAGGTCATGGGGGCGCGGGGGCAGTCTCCTGGGAAGACAGAATGGGGGTAAATACGGAGGGACACCTCTGTCCCCTCAGGGCAGCAGAAACCACGGACTCTCCGAAGAAGAAAGGCCAGGTGGGAAGGAGGCGTCACACACTAGGTGGGAAGGAGGCATCACACCTTCGCCGAGTTACCTTCCCGGAGAAAATCCACGCGGGGACCTTGGGCAGCAGAACCCTAATGAAGGGACCCTGGCAGGAGGGAGGACCACAGAAATTCAGAAGAAAGAACAAAACAGAGCGAGACCGCACTGGCGGGGCCTCCCAGGACGTTCTTCGCGAAGGACGAGCATATTGCAGGGAGCGAGCGTGCCCGGGACGCTGCTGGAGGCGCAGTCGCTCCGCGGCGGGGGCGGCCCGGTTTCCCCGCTCTGGTCCTCGCCAGTTCCTCTGCCGGGGCTTCTAGGAAACTCGCCTGCGTCGGCTACCCGGGCCCCGGGCGCCCACCGTCCCCCGCCGCGGCCGCGCTTTCCCCGTGCACGCGCGCCGCCCGCGCCAGCAGCTGCGCCGCCGCTCACCCACCCGCCTGGCTGGTGGTGGAACGCATCTTCCAGGAGTGCCCCGCAGACTCCGAGACTCTGGGGTCTCGCTCTTGGCTGCAGCGTCGAGACTAGCGGCACAGATGGCTTTGCTGCACGTGAAAAAAAAAAAGCCGTCGGCAGGCTGGGTACCCTGAGCCCTTTGATCTCTTGGCGAAAGGGGATTCTCTGTCCTAAATCTAAATCTAAAAGGAGAATCTAAAGGGCCTGCTTTCTTTGCCCTCTACCTCCTCCTCCGTGCCATGTGGAGCTGGGGAAAGGCTGCAGTCTGGAAGTTGGGCCACCTGGCTTCCTGTCTCACTGCTGTCTTTTGCTTGCTGTAAGACCTTAGACCAGTGACTCCCGGTCTCAGATACTCTAACTTTAAAGCCAGCAGTGTAGATAAGATGGTCTCTACCGTTTCTCCAGGACAGGGATTGGGTCCTATTTTTTCTCACGATCCCCAAATTGAAAAGTGGGGGAGTACACTCGGTTTAAGAATGATTGTCTGTATTGTAATGTATTCCTGTTGGGGTGTGTGTGTGTGTGTGTGTGTGTGTGTGTGTGTGTGTTATTTGAACCAGATGTTTTCATCCCATGTGCAAAGTTCTAAATGGCCCCCATTGTCCTGCAGCTGGGGACACAGAGCAGAGATTTCACACACATGCCAAATTCATCTTAAGGTTCAGCTAAACCCCGAGCTCAAGGGAGCAAACCACAACCCACTTGGCCAAAGTTTTCTGTTTCCCGAAAACTCCCCTGCACCTTTGAAGAGGGATGATGTCCCAGAGTTGTGGCTCTGTCCCAACCTGCTCCTGAGAACAGATGAGCCTCAAGGTCAAAGCCTGGGGGAGTGGAGAGCAAGCTGTGTGGGAGTCAGGGTGAACTTAAAGTGAGGCCCCAGTTCGAAAGACCAGGTCTGCTCAGTGGCAGGTACGGTGAGGAGGGGACAGGTTTTTAGAGCTTCAGATGGAAGTCATCTAGAAAACTACACTTGACAGCTGCAGCCATACCTGGCACTCTTGTAAGCACCTTTCCAGTGCCAGCATCCTCCAAAACAAGGGTGTAATATTGAGATCATTACTGTGGGCAAAAGGGGGCTCACCTCAGCTAGAACCTCCTGAGAAACATACAGAAGTCCTCCCTGACAAGTATGAAACTAGGGTTCAGAGAATTTAAATCGCCTGCCCAAGGTCACACCACTGGGGAGTAAGGCATTGGCCAGCAGGGATTAGAACCTTCTGTTGTCAGAGCTCATGGTTTTCCCATAATACTACAGACCAGGGTCTATTTAGGCTCTGACTTGCTGGGGGGACTTTTTGCCTATCACCTGACCTCCCTCTGGAGGTGGCTCAGTTTCTCACCTAGGAGGGGGATGATGAAGGACCTAGGGAGAGAAATCACAGGAAGAGGGGAGGTGCTCACAGCATAGCAGAGTATGAGTAGGGCATGGGGTTGGGGCTGTCATCCTGGGCACGGGGTGTGGGTGGGGGGGTCCTCCTGGGTATGGGGTGGTGAGGGTATCATCCCGGGCACAGAATGGTGGTGGAGTGTCATCCTAGGCATGGGGTGTGGGTGGGGGTGTCATCCTGGGCATGGGGTGGGGGTGAGTGTCATTGTGGGCATGGGGTGGGGATGGGAGTGTCATCATGGCACGGGGTGGGGGTGGGGCTGCCATCCTGGGCATGGGGGTGGGGGTGGGGTGTCCTTCTGGGTGTAGGGTGGTAAGGGGTATCATCCTGGACACAGGGTGGTGGTGGGGTGTCATCCTGGGCATGGGGTGGGGGTGGGGTGTCATCTTGGGCATGGGTGGGGTGGAGGTGTCATCCTGGGCTTGGGGTGGGGTGGGGGTGTCATCCTGGGCACAGGGTGGGGGTGGAGGTGTCATCCTGGGCAGGGAGTAGGGGTGTGGGTGGGGGTGTCATCCTGCTGTGTATGGACACCAAGAAAAGAATGAGGAGCCATGCCTGAAGGGAGACACTGGGAGGCCAGGCTGCCCACCTGACTTCCCTGCTCCTCCCCCTCCCCCAGCCACAGTCGCCCCAGGCTGGGAGGTCTCAAGTCTGATTGCACCAACACCTGGTTTGCATTAAGAAGTCCCTGACTGCTGAAGGAAGTCTCCCATAGAGACTTACTCTTCCCGATTACATAGGGCTTTACAACTTACCAAGTATTTCCAATCATTTTTTTTATTTTTATCTTCCCACACCTCTTTGAGGTGAGCAAAGAAGGCATTGTTATTATCCCAATTTTACAGCTCCATGGAAGGGAACTTGCAGACCACAGCCCAGCCCCCTCCCTTTATAATCACATTAATGTGGCCCAGAGAGGAGACGCTACTTGTCCAAGGCCACACAGGTAATGCATGGCAGAGTCGGGACAAGAAATGAACTCTCTTGGCTGACAGGCCTTTGTTCTTGCTAATGCACTGACCCAGGACATCCAGACTCCCGGGATTTCCCTGAGAAGTTGCTTAGGCTGGGCATAGTGGCTCATGCCTGTAATCCCAGCACTTTGGGAGGCCAAGACAAGTGGATTGCTTGAGGCCAGGAATTTGAGAGCAGCCTGACCAATATGGTGAAACCCTGTCTCTACTAAAAATATAAAAATTAGCCGGCATGCCTGTAATCCCAGCTACTCAGGTGGCTGAGGCAGGAGAATTGCTTGAACCGGGGAGGTGGAGGTTGCAGTGAGCCGAGACTGTGCCACTGCATTCCAGCCTGGGCAACAGAGCAAGACTGTTTCAAAAGAAAAAAGAAAAAAGAAAAAAAAAATCCCCTCGACTGGGCATAGTGGCTCATGCCTGTAATCCCAACACTTTGAGAGACCGAGTCGAGAGGATCACTTGAGCTTAGGAGTCAAGACCAGTCTGGGCAACACAGGAAGCCCCCATCTCTAAAAGAAAAATAAACAAATTTAAGCTGGGCATGGTGGTGCATGCCTGTGGTCCCAGCTACTTGGCAGGGCTGAGGTGGGAGGGTCACTTGAGCCCAGGAGGTCGAGGTTGCAGTGAGCTAAGATCACACCATAGCACTCCGGCCTGGGTAACAGAGCAAGACACTGTCTCAAAAACAAAACCAAACCAAAAACAAGTCCCCTTAACAGCATTTTCCCCAAAGTCTGCCTTTTCTTCATTAAAGTCAGGTGAAGATTAGGGAAGAAAAAAGATTGTGCCTTGACTCTGGTCCTGCTTCCTGTGCTGGGTAAGGTGAGGGGCGGGGGCTGGTGAAGGGTGAGTGAGGGGTATGGTGGCAGCCAGCCCAGGGTTCCCATGGTGCCCTGCAGCCACACAGTCAGTGGTGGCTAAACCCTACCCTTCTGCTTTTCCATCCTATTTTCCAACCCTGGCCTGTGGTTATTGATGACCACACTGCTCCTCTGTGGCCTACAAGAACCCTCTTCAGCAAGGATTCACTTCATCACAATCAGAGGGCAGAAAAAGTGGACTCGGACATTTTTTTAATAACCAGAAGCTACAAAGAGGACTGAAACAAATTGAGTTTTATTAAAAGAACCCTCCATTAGCCAGAAAATGTTATTACCTTGCATCCTCTACTCCCTGAGCTTTCCGCTTAATAGAGTATTGATTGAAACACACATTTCCAAAGTCTGGTCTCAGAGGAGTGGAAGGGGAAAAACCCAAATAATTCAGAAATGCAGAGACCTCTTGCAGAAATGCAAGAGACCTAGCTGAAGTATTACTCTCTCTGATAGATTTTGGAGGGATGCTGGAAAGAAAAACACGTTAATTAAGCAAGTAACAGGCTGAGGTCTGGCCTGAAGCAAAAGTTTTGTGGCTGAGCTATAAAAAGGTTAAGTGTCTAAGGGAAAACCCAGAAGCTTGCTAACCAGCTGCTCAAATGGGTGTTGCTATAATTCCATAGTTTGCACCAGACCTGGGCAACAGCTGGCTTTTGGCACCCAGCAGGGAGAGTGTGTCCCTACTGATTGATCCAATTGAGAAATTCCTCTTCCACTTTGTAATTTGAAATCCAATAACTTACCTCCTTCCTTCCTCCCCCAACCCCAAAGACAGAAAATTAGCCAGTGTGTGAATGGACTTCATAAGTGATCCATCCTATCAATACCGTATCAGGGATGCTAAAGACTGCCCTTTTAGGGTAAGTGGGCAACCATCTTGAGCTCAATTTTCATCCCTCAATATGATCCTGAACATCCAATGGCTCCCTGATACCTTTAGGATAAAGCCTAGGTTTCTTTGCATGCATCTCAAGTCCTCCAAACTGAAACCCACATTATCTTTCCAACTTAATCTCCTAACAATTCTATAACATACGCCATCTGCCCCAGCCAAGCTACTAAGTCTTTCTCACCTATTCATTCAGATTCTTCCCAAAACATGTGAGGGCCAGAGAAAAAAGATAATCTCGATGAAATCTTCCCTTTCCTTCCTCAGGATGGACTACAGACTTTCTGACCTTCCTCTCCCATTGCTTCCAGGATGTGCCCCACCCTCCCCAGCCTGACTTCCCAAGCTTTTCTCAGCTTCGCTTCCCTGCCCTGCCTTCAACATGGATGCTCTGGGTCCCGTTTTTGACCTTACACAATTACAAGTGTGACCAATTTAGTCCATCATCTGCATGTATTGTATTTGTCCAACCACACGGTAAAAATATAGAACTTCTGAATGACAGAACAAATGAATTTGCAATTAGCCCTTCACAAATACTTCATGGCAAGGCAAGGATAGAATGATTTGCTCAAGGGATCTTCAGTCTAGTGTTCCATACACAGAGAGGTGAACTATGATAACAATCCATTGGTAGCCTAAAGGTTAGTTCATTTAACCGACCAGTTTAGTTAGGGGTTGTTGGCACATCAAAGCAATGTTTATTAGACCTGGCAAAGTGTCATATTGTGCTTGGGTACCTCAAACTTTTCTAGAGCTAGATGATAACATCTGCTTTCTTTTCAAGAGAAAAATAGTTTCCTTTCCCTGAGCATACAGCATCTTTGTTCCCTCTGTTAACTAAGATGTCAGGCTGCCTCGAGTTATTTAAAGAGACAGAAAATGTCTTTGTTTCTCAGCAATATTCCCTTGGATTCCTTTCAGTGACAGCAAACAGCTACCTTGTTATAAGATGTATTTGCTTGCTTTAAAAAGGATATCACTCTATCTATCTAAACTCCACTTTCTGGTTTCCATCTTTACTTAGAATTGCTCTGGTCCCCTAAAGTCATTTCTGTGTATATTGCACTTCTTTAATATTGATATGGAAAGACCCCAAGCTTCATGTTCCTTTTCCTGAGAAAAAACACCCTCCTCCTCCTTTTTAAGGGCTAATAACTCCATTTTGCAAACATCCCATTTCAACCCCAGCAGTTGAAACCAATGGATGCAGCTGCTTTGCTAAGACCAGATAAATGGGGCGGCTGCCCTGGTTACCACAGAGACAAAAGCCCACTTTTCAGGAGAATGAGGGCCACATCTGGGAGCCTCAGGCCTCGCCCCTTCCCCCTTGCTGAGGCCTCTTGCTTTCTGTTCAAATAGAAGTGGAGGAAGAATAGTTTCTGCTGCTGACTTGTGACTTTGTGGAGCCTCAGCGGGGGAGCAGAGGGGAGGCAGTACTAATCTAAGACTCATCTGGTCTAGTGGGAGGGCCCTGGGCTAGGGGCCTGGAGGCCCAGGCTCTTGCCTGACTAAGCCAGCTGTTTGGTGACCTTAAGCAAATCATCTTCTCCTCTCTGGGCCTCAGTTTCCCCAGCCATATAATGAGGGACATTTATGAATTATTTTGGTTTCAGTTTCCCCAGAAGCTTGCATCGAGGATTCAAGTGTGAGTAATAGGTCATTTAGAAGGTGATCCCTAGCAACTCAGGTGAATGGTGTGGAAGTGAGACAGAGAACGGAAGGAAGCCAATGTGAGGCGTGCTGCTGAGCAGGCCATCACCACGGGCAACTGGTGTTGGGAACACTCTGGGAGACAGAGTTGGAACACACCTCAGAGTTCATCTGCCCAAGGGGTGAGGAAACTGGGGATTTAGCCACCAAATGCTCATCCCTTATTCATAAGAGGGCTCTTGCCAGGGACATCAACTCTTGGGCGCTTTGGGCTTTGCCCCACGCTGGCCACGGTGCTCATGGGTATCGGGTGTGAGTGGCCTGAATTCAGCATGGAAGTGAGTGCTGAGGAGATGGGGCAAGGCACTGACAGCATCTGTTCTAATAATTGACCTTTACAGCCCTGAAAAGCTGTGAATTTGTACTTGGGCAAAGTAAGCAAACTTAGGGTTTTGGTATGATAGGCAGGGCAAAAGAACTGTATTCTGTGCAACCAATGACAGTCCCTGACTTCCTTCCCCATGATTCTAAACCTCTAGGCTGTTTCCAGGGAGAACAGAACAGAAATAAAGTTCATCTCTAACTATTTAGAATGGTAAATTTACCCAGTGGCCAGAGAAGATGATGAAACTATACAGACTCCATCCTGCCTCCTTTCCCATTGCTTCCAGGATATGCCCCCACCCTCCCCAGCCTGGCTCCAAAGCATTTCTCAATCTGGTTCCAAGATATCTTTTCTTTTCTTTCTTTTGTTTTGTTTTTTTTTTTTTTTTTGGCTTCCCAATACAAACCACCCATCACTGTTAGGTTTTCTCTCTCCTCACTTCTACATAGGCCATTCCTACAGATTCCCCTAGAGTATCTTTCATCTTATTGACTGGTCAGAATTCTAAATGTCTTTCAAGGACCAGTGCTATTTCACCTTCTCCAGGAAGTGCTTCATGACCATTCTCGGGTTAGAAATATCCCTCATGGCCAAGCACAGTGGCTCACTCCTGTAATCCCAGCAGTTTGGGAGGCTGAGACAGGAGGATCACTTGAGTCCAGGAGTTCAAAACCAGCCTGAGAAACATAGTGAGACCCCCCCCCGTCTCTCCAAAAAATTTAAAAATCTACGTAAAAGCAGCCACCAGTTAAGACAGTGTTTAAGCTCAACATCTGGCTATCTTTAATTCCAACCAGTAGTCCCAGCTACTCAGAAGGCTGAGCAGGGAGGATCACTTGGGACGAAGGCTGTGGTAAGCCAAGATCATGCCACTGCACTCCAGCATGGGCAACAGGGGAGATCCTGTCTCAGAAAAAAACAAAAACAAAACAAAACAAAACCAAAGAAAGAAAGAGAGAAAGAAAGACAGACAGACAGACAGACAGAAAGAAAGAAAGAAAGAAAGAAAGAAAGAAAGAAAGAAAGAAAGAAAGAAAGAAAGAAAAAAGAAAGAAAGAAAGAAGAAAAAGGAAGGAAGGAAGGAAGGAAGGAAGGAAGGGGGAAGGGAAGGGAAGGGAAGGAAGGGAGGGAAGGAATGGAAGGGAAGGGAAGAAGGAAAGAAGGGAAGAAAGAAAGATCCTTCTTCTCTGAGTATCTGTTGCCTCCAGCATGCATCCAGCCTATACACACTAGACTGTCATTTCTCAGAGGCATGCCTGGCCTCCCTCAAATCGGAGACAACTTCTTTATACTACTTGGGTACCTATCTCCCAGTCCCTAGCAAGTATCCTAGAGACAGGAAATGTTGAAATAAAGAACAGTTTGGCAAGTATTTATTGAGCACCTTACTATAGAGACACTGTACAAGGAGCAATGGGGTAACTCAAAGGTCAATAAAATCCCATGGCCATAAAGGATTTTAGAGTCAAAGTTGTCCTAGGTAATAGAAAGTCAGGATTTGCAAGAATGGCTCTTGGGGATCATCAGCTCTAAGTGCCTTCCTTCACAGATGTGGGAATCACAGAAGAAAATGACTCACCTAAGGTCACATAGCTAGTGAGTAGTTCTACATTAATCTGTTACTAATAGAGGGCCCCAGGCTGTCTTTTTTTAATCATCTGTGCAAGTTCAGGAACAGTCTTCTTTCTTTTCCTTTGTCTTTTTTTCCACTTTAAAGGAAAATGAAATTTACTGGCTTCCCTTTCTGAAGAGAAGGGGCAAAGAATAAAAATATCAGTTATGTAATAGTCATTTGGCTTAGTCATGCAGCCCTGCCGGAGTGCTGTTCGAACAGAAAGATGATTAAGTTAAACGCTGCATATTTATTCCCCTGCGGTCACCCTCATTGGTTCTGCCGCTGTAATTGATTTGACAGGTTATTTTTACTCGGAATGAGCTGGGTTCCTCTGCTGGCTTGCAGATTTGCTCTTGCTCTTGGAGTCCAGGCTGGCAATTGTCCAGATGGCCAGATGTGGGCTGATTTCTACCTGAGGAGGTGGAGGGGGGTCCTCGGCCTAGCCTGGGGGAGAACTGAGCTTGCAGTGTGAAAATGTGAAGGTATGAGTGCCTGTGTGTGTGTGTGTGTGTGTATGTGTATGTGTGTGTGTGTAGGGGTTGATGGGAGAAGAAGGGTAGACAAGCTCAATGTCATGCTTCAAGGGATCAAACTGGGAAGGAACTAGGAAAAAATTCAACATGACATGAAATTATGTTAAGGATTTTATTCTGAGGGCAGAGAAAGTCTTATATGGCTTGGAACAGAGGAATGGAAGACCATGTGGGGGAGAGCTTTTTGCCTACAGAGGCTTCTGTACTTTTTGTCTATTCCAAGCAGCCACCTCTTCCCACCACTGCAAACTGCTCCCCAGAGTACAAAGTACATAGAACCAGTGTTCTCGGGTAGCCTGCAGCACCAGCCACCTACACAACCTTCTTCATCCTTGCACACAGCTCAGTGCCTCCCGCTTTGCCTGGCTGTGAGGGGAGAGTGTGCTGGCAAATGCTCGGAAACCCATGGGAGACCTCTAGAAGTGGGCAAGGACCCCTTGAGGGAGCTGGTCCCCTGCAGAGAGACAGGCCATGGATTATTAGAACCATCTCAGTAATAACGTGTGACTTCAAATATCAACTAACCTTTGAACTTCAGAGTCCTAATCATCTATCAATGTGGGACAACCATAGGCTCTGTCCCATCCCCTCACTAGGTTATGATAACAGTAACCACAAGTAATAATCATGGTATGTCAAGGTCTGAATCAAATGCTTCCTGCCATGCACAATCACACGCTATCTTCTCAGCGTGATCGAGAAGGTGTTACTATTATCGTTCCTTACAGATAAGGAAGCTGAGGTTCAGAGAGCTGAAAAACTCTACTGTGGGAATACAGCTCATGAGTGTTAGAATTCAGGCAGGCTGGCCCCAGCCCTTGTCTCTCTCTCTCTCTCTCTCTATTTCCTTTAAGTCAGGGTCTCACTGTGTCACTCAGGCTGGAGTGCAGTGGTGTGACCTCAGCTCATTGCAGCCTCTACCTCCCAGGCTCAAGTGATCCTCCCACTTCAGCCTCTCAAGTAGCAGAGACTACAGCTGCATGCCACCATGCCCAGCTAATGTTTGTATTTTTTTGTAGAGATGGGGTTTCACCACGTTGCCCAGGCTAGTCTCAAACCCCTGGGCTCAAGTGATCCATCCACCTCAGGCTCCCAAAGTGCTGGGATTACAGGTGTGAGGTGCCACGCCCGGCCCAGCCACTGTCTCTTAACACTACAGTACTTCATTCAATATATGCCAGGAAAAAAAAAAAAATGAAACTGCTGAATGGTCAACTGCTATGAAGCATGTTAATGTGAAATTGTTACCATATCCAGAGTACTAGAATGCTGTGGAGACAATGTGTGGAAAGGGCAGCCCCAATGTCTGCTAGTTTTCTAACTTCTCAGACATCATCCTTCTCATGTGTAAAATGGGAAAAATAATATCCATCTCATATAGTCATTCTTTTTTTTTTTTTTTTTGAGACAGAGTTTCGCTCTTGTTGCCCAGGCTGGAGTGCAATGGCGCGATCCCTGCTCACCGTAACCTCCACCTCCCGGGCTTAAGCGATTCTCCTGCTTCACCCTCCTGAGTAGCTGGGATTACAGGCATGCACCACCACCCCCGGCTAATTTTTGTAATTTTAGTAGAGACGGGGTTTCTCCATGTTGGTCAGGTTGATCTCGAACTCTCAACCTCAGCCGATCCACCCGCCTCGGCCTCCCAAAGTGCTGGGATTACAGATGTGAGTCACCGCATCTGGTCTCACATAGTCATTCTGAAGAGTGTAAACCTAGCAAAGGGCCTGGTATAGAGTAAGCAGTCAATAAACACAACTCCTTTCCTTCCTTCAACTCATCAAGAAAGCTGAGCCAAAGGAGCATCCACTTCCCCCAGGCCTCCCAGAACAGGGAATTTCCTCTGTGCATTTAACTTTGAGCGAGGGTATTGGGGTTTGACTCTCCAAAGTGGAACATTATCCATGGCAGTGACCTGGCCAAGCCCTGCTCAGTGGCCTGCCATGGTCAGGTCTAGGCCCATGCTGCTGCCTTCCTGCCCACCGAGCATTCAGGACTGGAGAGGAGGCTCACCCTGGAGCGGGCTAAGGAAGTGAGGTCATAGCCTGTGACAGCAGTTTGGAAGTTGGGAGAGGCCTGTCAGCCCCTGCCAGTCCCTGGACCTTCACAGAGCAGTTGTTTCCTATGGTTCGGCTGGAATTTCAGGCAGGAATGTCGAGCAGACGGCAGTGGGGCAAGTGTAAATTCCAGAGGCTGAGGCAACATTTTGCAGATGAGATTTTTTTCGCTGCCAGCCTCTGGCCTCAAGCAAGGCCTTCCTGGGAGTGGGAGGCGTTCGTTGGGCTTGGATTGCCTGAGATGCAGCTTCTCCTATGGTGAAGGGAAAATGATGGGTGCACTACTGTGGGCTAAGCACTTCACATGGATGTAACCCTTGTATGGTCAATGGGATTTAACCTGCAAACTGAAGTCAACATTATTTTCTTTTTCTGTCCTTTTCAGCTTTGTTTCTTTCTTCCTATCCCTAAATAAAATCTCAGGCAGATCTTATAGGTTTTCTGGGCCCCTTCAGTTTCCAAGACAGTCTTAACATTGTTTTTGTGTTGTGGGGTTTTTTTGTTTGTTTGTTTTTGAGACGGGGTCTCACTCTGTTGCCCAGGCTGGAGTGCAGTGGTGCAGTCACAGCTCACTGCAGCCTCCACCTTCTATGCTCAAGTGATCCTCTGATGTCAGCCTCCCACTACAGGTGCTTGCTACCATGCCTGGCTAATTTTTTTATATTTATTTATTTATTTATTTATTTTTGAGCCAGAGTCTCGTTCTGTCACCAGGCTGGAGTGCCATGGCACAATCTCGGCTCACTACAACCTCTACCTCCCAGATTCATGTGGTTCTCCTGCTTCAGCCTCCCAAGTAGCTAGGACTACAGGCATGTGCCACCATGCCCAGCTGATTTTTGTATTTTTAGTAGAGATGGGGTTTCACCACGTTGGCCAGGATAGTCTTGATCTCCTGACCTCATGATCCACCTGCCTTGGTCTCCGAAAGTGCTGGGATTACAGGCATGAGCCACCGCGCCCGGTCAATTGTTTGTACTTCTTACAGAGACAAAGTCTCACTATGTTGCCCAGGCTGGTCTTGAACTTAAGTGATCTACCTGCCTCAGCCTCCCAAAGTGTTGAGTTTACAGGTGCAGGCCTTGGCACCAGGCACAGTCTCACTTTGGTAAACAGGAACATCTAGGTTAGTTTTATATCACAACTCACAACTCCAAGGTGATTTCTCCCTCCCCACATAAGGAACACTACTGAATGTAGTGTTTACCCTGAACTTTGTAATTTTCATTCCCATACATGTCTTTTTGTTTTGTAAGTTTTTAATCAAAGTATCATTTGCATTAGGTGCACAAATCTTAAATGTACAACTTAATGGATTTTACAAATAAATATATGCCTGTGCAACCACCATTTGGATCAAGCTTGGAAACATGTCCAGAACTCCAGAATGCTTCCTCAGGAAATACCACTTCAATGTACCACTGGTCTGACCTCTACCACACGGATGAGTTTTGCCAGCTTTTGGCCTTGCTAAGTGTGAAATCATACACATCATTCTCTTTTGTGTCTGGCTTATTTCACCTGTAAGAGCCACCCTATTGTTTTGCACGTCAGTAGTTCATTTGTTCTTACTGCTGTGTGGAATTCTTGTGTGACTATGCCATAATTTATCCGTCCTACTAATGATGGACATTTGGGTTATTTCCAGTTTGAGGTTATGATGAATATATAAGCATTCTTATACATGTCTTTTGATGGACTTAATGGCTTATTTCTCCTGGGTATGTAACAAGGAGTAGAATTTGGGAGGATGTTTACGTATGTTCAATAGTGGATGCTGTCAAACAGTTGTTCAAAGTGGTTGCACCAATTTACTTTCCCACCAGCAATGGATGAGAGCTCTGATTAATCCACATCCTTGATAGTACTGGTGTTGTTAATCTTTTAAATTTTAGCCATCCTAATGGGTATGTGGTGTATGGCATTATGTTTTAATTTGCATTTTCCGGGTAATTAATAAGGATGAACACTCTTTTATATGCTTAGCAACCTTTGAATAATCTTTCTTTTTTTTTTTTTTTTTTTTTTGAGACAGAGTCTCACTCTGTCGCCCAGGCGGGAGTGCAGTGGTGCCATTTCGGCTCACTGCAAGCTCCGCCTCCCAGGTTCATGCCATTCTCCTGCCTCAGCCTCCTGTGTTGCTGGGTTTACAGGCACCCACCACCACACCTGGCTAATTATTTGTATTTTTTTTTAGTACAGACAGGGTTTCACTGTGTTAGCCAGGATGGTCTCGATTTCCTGACCTCATAATCCGCCCACCTCAGTCTCCCAAAGTGCTGGGATTACAGGGGTGAGCCACCACGCCCCGGCCTGAATCTTCTCTTTTATAAAGAACTATTCAAGTTTCAGTTTTAAAAAATTGACCTCCTTCCCTTTTCATATTGATCTACAGGAGTTAATTATGTAATTTGGAGGAGTTCCTTCTATATATATTGCAAATCTCTTTTCCTACTGTTTGTATTTCTTTTCAGTATTTCTTCAATGTCTCTTTTCATGAACAGGTCTTAATTTTTTTTTTTTTTGAGATGGGGTTTCACTCTGCCTCCCAGGCTGGAGTGCAGTGCCGCAGTCTCGGCTCATTGCAACCTCCACCTCCTGGGTTCAAGCGATTCTCCTATCTCAGTCTCCTGAGTAGCTGGGACTACAGGCGCACCCCATCTTGCCGGCTAATTTTTGTATTTTTAGTAGAGACTAGAGACGGAGTTTCACCATGTTGGTCAGGCTAGTCTTGAACTCCTGACCTTAGGTGATCCCCCTGCCTCAGCCTCCCAAAGTGCCGAGATTACAGGCATGAGCCACCGCACCTGGCCACAGTTCTTAATTTTAATGAAATCCAATTTATCAGTTTTTTATGGTTAATGCTATTTGTGCCCTGTTTAAGAAATCTTTTCCTATCCCAAAGTCATAAAGATATTCTCCTATGTTTTCTTCTAGAAGCTTTATTTCCCATGCACATCTTCATACTCTAACTATGTGTATATGTCTAAGCATATACAATTTTTTTAGTTTTAGATTTCATACAATGTAGCACATATTCGGCAACTTATTCTTTGCACTCAGTAGTGTATTTGCCAGCTTAATCTTTGTTGATACATGTAGCTCAGATTCATTCATTTTCACCGTAGCAAAGTTAATTACACTGTGTACATAGATCACCATGTATTTACCCTTTCTCCTGCTGATGGACATTTAGGCTGTTTCCAGTGATCATCACCATAAGTAATGCTTCTATGAACATGCAAGCACGTGCCTCCTAGTGTGAGAGTGTCTCTGGGGTACATGCTTCACAGACTAGGAGGCTGTGGTTTGGAAGCTGTAGAAACTCCGCACTTGGAGGGGGTGCCTCTGGGGCTGTTGAGGAGTAGGAATGGTGAGATAGACCAGTGAGTGGGTGGAGTGGGGGTGCTACATAATCCTGGCTCCGGGCCCAGACCCCTGTTTCAGCCAGAGCAGATTTGCTTTCATGCTTTATAACCTGGGGTTCTGTTTAACTCTTTGTTTGAAAAATCAGTTCTGCTTTTAAAAAATAATTTTTTTTGCCAGGCACGGTGGCTCACGCCTGTAATCCCAGCACTTTGGGAGGCTGAGGCGGGTGGATCATGAGGTCGGGAGATCAAGACCATCCTGACTAACACGGTGAAACCCCGTCTCTCCTAAACATACGAAAAAATTAGCCGGATGTGGTGGCAGGCGCCTGTAGTCCCAGCTACTTGGGAGGCTGAGGCAGGAGAATGGCGTGAACCTGGGAGGTGGAGCTTGCAGTGAGCCAAGATCGCGCCACTGCACACCAGCCTGGGTGACAGAGTGAGACTCTGCCTCAAAATAATAATAATAATAATAACAATAATTTTTTTAAACAAATGACTGTGTTAAGGCATTGTTCCCAAAGTGTTATAGGTTAAAAAAAAAAAAAAAAAAAAAAGAGTCTAGGTTTGGTGGCTCACACCTGTAATCCCAGCACTTTGGGAGGCCGAGGCGGGCAGATTGCTTGAGCTCAGGAGTTCAAGACCAGTTTGGCCAACATGGCGAAACCCCACCTCTACAAAACATACAAAAAATTAGCTGGGCATGGTGGCGCGTGCCTATAGTCCCAGCTACTTGGGAGGCTGAGATGGGAGGATTGCTTGAGCCTTGGAGGCAGAGACTACAATGAGCCATGACTGTGCCACTGCACTCTAGCCTGGGTGACTGGGGGACAATGCAAGACCTTGTCTCAAAATTTAAAAAGGATGAGCCCTTCAGCCTTCAGCCCCAACCAGTCTGCTCACCACTATCACTCTACATTGTGAATTAACCCTTCACGTGCAGCCCTCCCTCTTCTCATCCCAGCTAGACTGCTTATTGGTGTATCCTCAGCTGTCCAGCTAATCGGCTTGTTGATAGGTTGATTCATTGATGAGTGACCCTTTGAATAACTTGGCACCATCATCTCATATTTGTACATTGTACAGTTCACAAACCAGTTTCATAGCTATCCTTTGCTCCAAAACTGCCAACACAGAGCCTCAAGGATTATGTGGTAGAAGAATCACTGTCCTCACTTCACAGAGGTGATCCTAGGTCTCGGGGAGATGAGGAGGCTTGAGGTCATGTGACTGGGTGCTGGCGGATCGGAACTTGGACCCAGGCCTTTGAATCCCGGCATTGTGCCCGCTCCACTGTTGAGTGTGGCCTGAAAACACGACCTTAATCCAGCCGTTAATTAATAACTAACTTGTGTGTTGGCCTCTGCAACTTACAAAGTTTCTTTTAATCTCCACAATCCTTTGGTGGCTGGATGTTGTTATAATTTTCCCCCAACCCGCCCCTTTGCAAAGAGGGAAAACTAGTGCTCAGAGGGTTGAAGTGTCTTACCCGAGGGCACACAACTGTGGCGACAGAGCTACACTCAGTACCCAGCTTCCAGCTTCCTTGTCCTCTGTTCCCTGTCCTCTGTTCCATCCCTCACTTTTCTTCCCATGGGCAGGCCCCGGAGATGTCTGAGCATGTGAGCTTTTCAGCCACCCTCCAGCAGCCTGAAGGCCTGGCTCTCCTGGGCAGGCCCCGGAAACAGCTAGCTCGGTGGTGCTGAGCCGCCCCTCCCATGAGGCCTTGAGTTGTTTTTCTTATCTAAATAAACTCTACACAAACATGGGCACATTACTCATGTGTGAGTTATTTGCGATAGCATAGCCCAGAGATGGGGAAATCAGTTCACACTGGAACTATGTCTCAACCTGGTCAAAAAACAAATGGGGAAATGGAGTTCTAGGCCCAGGGCAGCAAAACTCAAACCCACACCCCATCTCAAGCCCGGGGAAAACTTCTGCCCCGGTCACATGCTCTGTGGACCCCACTGGAGAGAAGACAGAACCCACCTGTGCCTGGGGAAGGATGTGAGGGAGCTCCAAGAGCTGGGCCATCTCTTCCAAGGCCAGCCTCTCTTCCCACGGGCCCTCTTGAGGAAAGACAGAGACACGCCTGCAGAGCAGGAGATCTCTGCTTTATCTTCTGGGCTTTTGCAAAATGAGTGCTGGAATCCATACCGGGTCCTTCTCCCCACATTTAATTAGATTCCTTCAACTTCTGGACTTGGATCTTTCACCAGAAGGCCTTGGGATCAGGGGAGGGGCTTAAGGAGCTGCTATAGAAATGAAGACTTGTAACTTAGCTCAGTGCCTGGCAGGGACCGGCTGCTTTCATTATGGTTGAGGGGCAGTCGGTTGTGTGAGTGATGGGAAAGAGAGATGATGCTAAAAGTTGTTTATCTTGGCCCACCATCACATACCTTCCCAAAGGCTTGCACACCCACTCTCTCAGGCGTGTTGATTACCTCATCGTTTAGGTGAGGGCCTCTCAGAGAAGTTCTCTGATGTGCTGGAGATACCCATGGGATGTCAATCATAAACCATGGAATGTGGGTTTTGTGTTTGCAAAGAGCTCTTGGACACAGGATCTCAGAGGAATTCTTGACAGAGCTGGAAAAAGAACCTTAGCCCCCTGACTCTTAGATCAGCAGATCTGGGTTCCAGAAAATGTTTCCAGGATGCCCAGCTCTCTGGATATGACTCACATTGGTCCCAAGGAATGACAGCACTGCACATGGCTTCTGCCCCAGGTCTCTGGAACTGCGCTGCTGCTTGGCCCCTGTGGTCACAGGGATTCCTTGCTCCTCTTTGCCAGCTTCAGACCAAGGGACTCGAGTTTGGAGAGGCTGTGGTTACTGTGCTGTGTGGGTCTTGTCCTGGAGCCCTTGTGTGATTCATCTTTGTGTTCCCACAGGGACTGCCACTAAGACAGGGCTGGGTTAAGACCCTTGGATATTCTGAAAGATCAATCCTCCCCCATATGAAATTCAAAGAAAAACAATTCTAAATTTGAAAAAAATGCCACCCATTCATGTGGGCTGAACTCAAAATAGCTTCCTTCTAGAGATTCTGATTGCAAAATCCTGGATGAATGCAATAAAGCTGAACTTTTTTCCTTGGCCTAGGAGTGGGGCAAGGGAGGGAGGGGTTTTGCCGTTGGTCTAAGCACCTACTTGCTCTGCTTCCTGAGTCATCCAGATTGCCAAGGGAGTCTTGTACGTGGTAGATGTCAGCCCACGTCTTCTAAATTGAATGAAGTGTGCTCGCTTCCCAGAAGAGGACTAAATCCAAGCAGTAATGTGTTAAGGTATGGGCACAGAGTCTGAGCCAGCAAACACACACACCTCCCCTCCATGTGCGCACGCGCGCACACACACACAAGCCCATGCAGGCACACGGAGGGGAAGGGGAAGGTGGGGGAGGGAGGGGGAAGAGGGAGGAGGAAGAGAATGTGTGGGGACCCAGCAACCTTTCTCAGTTCCAGTTTAAATTAACAGCAAAATAAAAACATGTTGTTCTCTCTCATAATTAATAGATGTGCTTGGAGTTTCACCTCTTGCCAGGCCCCTCCCCTGGTACTAACTGACCCTTTACAGACAAGGTTCTACAGAAGGATCAGCTACTAGCCCTGAACCACATGGCTGGAAGGCTGGGCCTGGAACCTTTAACTTCACGGAAGATGCAACTCCACAAAGGGATTTTAGAACTTCCTGTTGCAGCCCCAAGAAGATGAATGCATTTCTACCTAAAACGGGCTTAGATCTGCTTAAAAAAATAACAACAATGGTAAAAATACACTTAATGAATGTGTAACAAACCACAAAACCACAGAAAGTGGGGTTTGAGGGGGAGTGCATAATTGTGTGTATTTTAGACATTAAATTAAGGTAACATGGCCTCATTTGGAAAAATCTGAGGGGAGGAAGGAAAGCACCATGAAAATATGAGCTCCATGCTGGCTGGGAGTTCAACTCCACCGTCCCCAGTGAAGCGCCAAGGGTGGAGTGTTCCTTTGTTAGTGTGTGTGTACATTTGTTTTTCATTTATTCATTCAAATATTTACTGAGAGACTACTTTGTGCCAGGCCCTGTCCCGGATACTTGGCAACAGAGCCATTTATTAGATATAGGAGCTCCTGCTCTGGCTACTCACATCATTGGGAACAGAAATGATATTTTTGGGTTCTTGTATTAAACTAACTGCATGCTACCCAAGGGCAGCAGGCCAGGTTCTTCTCTTGTAGCATTTCTTCTACAAAGCACCCTGAAGTGTGTGCCCACAATGGATGCTCAGGCAATAGGCCCAATGTGTGTCCTGATGCCCTGATAGGCACTAGACTTCCTTTTCTCCTATCACCTCCTCTCCTGCTCTTATCTCCTAGACCTCCGGGGTGGCCTTGGCAGAATAAGGCCCTGAGAGTTTAGCTGATTAAAGCTGGCAAGAACTTGAGGTGTTACTCTCTCATGGTCATTTGCATCTAGTTATGGGAATTAGGTCAGAGCTAGGAGAGTCTCAAAGGCAAAGAGGTTTCAGCTAGAAGAATGACAGCTCCATGGCAGGGTGGAAAGAAGAATTCCAAGGCAGAGAAGAACCCAGTAACTGAGTAGCAGTGTCTGCAGTGGGTAATGAAAGGAGGGCACTGAGTCATGTATTTGCAGCTTGCAAGGCCAGTCTGCTCCCTTCATTTTACAGATGAGGAAGCCAAAACTAGGAGTGTAAACAGCTTGCAAGCTGGGAGCAGGTCCATTGCTAAGACCAGGCCCTCCAGACCCCTGGGCACTCCAGTCGGTCCATTAATCAGGTCCTTAACCAGGCTTTGAGAACTTCAGATAGGGTCAGGCACAGTGGTTCATGCCTGTAATCCCAGCACTTTGGAAGGCTGAGGCAGGTGGACCACAAGGTCAGGAGTTCGAGACCAGCCTGGCCAGCATGATGAAACCCTGTCTTTACTGAAAATACAAAAATTAGCCGGGCATGGTGGTGTGTGCCTGTAATCCCAGCTACTCGGGAGGCGAAGGCAGGAAAATTACTTGAACCTAGGAGGCGGCGGTTGCAGTGAGCTAAGACTGCACAAAAAAAGAACTTCAGATAGTTTTCAGGCAAAGAGACTCCTTCCCCAGGTTGCAGCCATTCTCTTCATCTGTAAGTGAAGTCAGCTCTGATAAAGGGCTGTGTATCATCCAGGACCATGCGCCTATGTTTCCTCTGGTCTCTGTCATTTCCTAGTAATTATCTGAAGGCAGTGAAATATGGTACAACTAAAACTGAGAAGAAACCATACAAGAAACAGCGGGATTGTGATCCAAGTCACCTAAATTTTAGCAGTTGGCACCTGAAACCAATCTTCACTTATATCTTTCCATGCATACACTACAGATTAGACCTATGACATCACCTGACCTAGTGGCAGGATGAACACGGGACTGAGAGTCTGCAGTGTAAGTCCAGAGGCCGAGTGTCAGTTATGAGACTTTGGGCAAGTCAGTTCATCTTTCTTTCTTTCTTTTTTTTTTTTTTGAGATGGAGTCTCGCTCTGTTGCCCAGGCTGCAGTGCAGTGGCCGGATCTCAGCTCACTGCAAGCTCCGCCTCCCTGGTTTATGCCATTCTCCTGCCTCGGCCTCCCGAGTAGCTGGGAGTACAGGTGCCCACCACCTTCCCCGGCTAGTTTCTTTGTACTTTTTAGTAGAGACGGGGTTTCACCGTGTTAGCCAGGACGGTCTCCATCTCCTGACCTCATGAGCCTCCCGTCTCGGCCTCCCAAAGTGCTGGGGTCAGTTCATCTTTCTAGGGCTCAGTTTTTTTCTTTTTCTTTTTCTTCTTCTTCTTCTTTTTTTTTTTTTTGATGGAGTCTGGCTCTGTTGCTCAGGCTGGAGTGCAGTGGCATGATCTCAGCCCACCTCCCCAGTTCAAGTGATTCTCCTGCCTCATCCTCAGTAGCTGGGATTATAGGTGCCCATCACCATACCCAGCTAACTTTTGTATTTTTACTAGAGACAGGGTTTCACCATGTGGGCCAGGCTGGTCTTGAACTCCTGACCTCAAGTGATCTGCCCTCCTGGGCCTCCCAAAGTGTTGGGATTACAAGTGTGAGCCACCATGCCTGGCCCTGAGTTTCTTGATGATTAATCAATTTACCTGCCAAACATTGATTCATCATCTTTGATGTACTCGGGTATACGTGTTGAGGGGAAAAAAGGCAAGACAAGGTCCCTGACCTTAAGGGGCTTAAAATCTAGTGTAATGGATCAGTTCAGTAAACAAATAAATGTACTGATGGGTATAGGTATGAATTGGAATAGAGGTCTGAACAGGGCCGAGTGGGGCTCAGTCCTTCCCCGGGAGTCCGAGAAGAAAAGGCTTCAGGAAGGGGGTGATGCTCAAACTAGTCTTGAGCAGAGAAGGAAGTGTTCATCTGGCTGAAGAGGTGGCATGTGAGGACTGAAGGGATGGACAGGCCCCAGAAGGCAAGATGGGAGGGGCCTAAGCAAAGGTACAATGGGTGAAAGAATCGGGAGTATTTGTGATTTTCCTGGAGAGAAGATGTGATATGGGACACAACAAGAGGGATGAGGCCAGAGGTAGCGCAGGTCGCATCACCCAGTGCCTTCTATTCCATTTTGAAGGACTAGGGCTCCAGTCTCTGAATCTGTGCTGTCCACCAAGGTAGCCATTAGCCACACATGGCTACAGTGCACCTGAAACGTGATCAGGCAAGATTGAGATGTACACGTGAAATATACAATGGATTGCAAAGACTTCATACGAAAAATAATATAAAACAGAGATAACTTTTTTTTTTTCCTGAGACAGAGTTTTGCTCTTTTTGCCCAGGCTGGAGTGCAATGGCGCCATCTCAGCTCACTGCAACCTCTGCCTCCCGCGTTCAAGCGATTCTCCTGCCTCAGCCTCCCAAGTAGCTGGGATTACAGACATGCGCCACCACCCCAGCTAATTTTGTATTTTTAGTAGAGACGGGGTTTCTCCATGTTGGTCAGGCTGGTCTTGAACTCCGGACCTCAGGTGATGCACCTGCCTCGGACTCCCAAAGTGCTGGGATTACAGGCGTGAGCCACCGCGCCCGGCAAACAGGGATAATTTTATATTGATTACATGTTGAAATGATAATGTACTAGATATGTTGAGTTAAATAAAATAAATTATTGCCGGGCACAGTGTCTCACGCCTGTAATCCCAGCACTTTGGGAGGCTGAAGCAGGTGGATCACGAGGTCAGGAGTTTGAAACCAGCCTGGCCAAGATGGTGAAACCCTGTCTCTACTGAAAATACAAAAATTAGCCAGGTGCAGTGGCAGGTGCCTGTAATCCCAGCTACTTGGGAAGCTGAGGCAGGAGAATTGCTTGAACCTGGGAAGAGGAGGTTGCATTGAGCCGAGATCACGCCACTGCACTCTAGCCTGGGCGACAGAGCAAGACTCCGTCTCAAAAAATATATATATATATATATGTCTATATATATATATAAATAATTAAAATTACCTTCACCTTGCTTTTTCTTTTTTAAATGTGGTCTCAAAAAATTTTTAAATTATATATTTTTATTGGACAGCACTGCTGTAAATAATGGCAAATCGCCGAAAGCATACTTTTTTATTTTAAAGCAAGAGAGATGCAAATTGAACTTGTGCTTTAGAATGCTCACTCTGGCAGCAGGTAGAGAACAGAGACAATTAGAAAATTATTGTAACAATTGGTGGCGAGCAGTGATGGGGGCCTGAATTAAGATGAAAGCTGGGTGTTGGGATGGTGAATTCCATGGCGCTTGGGGTGTGAGAAAGGCGGAGTCCCCAGGCTGCTGGCTTCTGTGACTGTAAATTTTGGTGGTGTCCCTATAGGAGGGAAGGTCGAGGAGGAGGTTCATGGAGAAAGATGACAAACTCAGTTCCGAACCAACTTTGAGTTGACTGTGGGCCACCAAACGGGAGGTCCAGGTGATTTGGCCTGATGTCTCTGGAGAGGAGTCTGGGCCGGATACTTGGATATGGGAGTCAGTTTATAAGGTTAGGTGAGACTCAAGGATGAGTGAGATCAATCAGGGAGAGGACAGAAAAGAAAAGAGGCAAGTACTTGGCTCTGAGGAACACCAATACCTACAGGAGGGCAGGTGGAGAGGTCTGAAAAATAGAGCCTCCTACTTCCTGACAACAATGACATCCTATGATCCCTCATCTCAGGGCAGGCAGCTCTCTGCTGGGAGGTCCTTCAGTGGAGCCTGGTTTTCATCTGTTGATTTCAGAGAAGACAAAAAGTCACAGCTAAAGCTGAAGCTTTCTGGTCCCCTTGAATGGAGCTATTGATGATGAAGCGAGGCAGTGAGAAAAGAATCTGCCCCAGGTGCAATGTCACTTTTTAAAGCTGATGTGGCAAGACTAAACTGGTGTAATCACTTTTCAGAGGGCCATTTGGTAATGGTATAAAAAGTAGAATTCTGCTTCTAAGGAATTATTCTTAAACAAATAATCAGGGATGTACACAAACGTATATACACAAGAATGTTTAAAACAGCACTTTTAATAATACCAAATAAAATTGGAAAAAACCTCACTGTCCAAGTGTGGGAAACTGATTTAATAGTTATGGTAGGCCGGATGCAGTGGCTCATGCTTCTAATCTTAGCACTTTGGGAGGCCGAGGTAGGCAGATTGCTTGAGCCTAGGAGTTGGAGACCAGAATGGGCAATATGGCAAAACCCTGTCATAAGTTAAAAATATAAAGAATTAACTGGGTGTGGTGGTGTATGCCTGTAGTCCCAGCTACTTGGGAGGCTGAAATGGGAGGATCACCTAAGCCCAGGGAAGTCAAGGCTGCAGTGAGCTGAGATTGCACCACTGCACTCCAGCCTGGGCAACAGGAATGAGACTGTGTCTCAAAAAAAAAAAAAAAAAAAAAATTAAATTATGGGAGGTCCATGTGACAAAAAGCTCTACAGACTTTCAAAACAATGTAGGAAATACATATGTATTGACATAGAAAGATATTCACAATATGTTAAATGAAAATGCAGGTGAGTGCAATATGATTATTTCTAGTTAGTGGCTGTTGTTTGTCTTCATTGTGATTAAGAGCAAGGACTTAGGTCTAGCAGGCTGCCTGGATTGACTGGGCACAGTCACTCACTGGTCTGACCTTGCCATGCTCAGTGCCCTTTTCTGAAAAGGAGACGATAATAACATGAACCACAAGCAGTTGTGAAAACCAAACAAGTGAATCGAATCCATAGAAGTGTTGAAAATGGGGCTTAGCACTTGTAAGACTTCAATAGGTGCTAACCTTCATTATTTTTTAAAACATCGTTAGTGAGATATAATTTACATATCATACATTTCAACCATGTCAATCAGTGGCAGGAAGTTCTCATGGGCTGCAGATGCTGGGCTGTAAGTAAGGTGCAGAGTATTCCAGATGGGATATTATTGTAAGAGGTCAGGATTCTGCTCTTTCTCCCGTCACACACCCAGAGCCTGACTACACTGAAGCACTAACAGGCCCTCTCTGAAGGCCAGCAACATCTTCACACCTGATCTGAGAGTGCAAATCACCATTGTCTCCTTCTCTGCAACTCTACAACCCACGTTTCACACACTGGAGACACCTGACACTGCTTTTGCCCACATTTTTTTTCCTTCTCTCTCTCTCTCTCTTTTTTTAGATGGAGTCTCGCTCTGTCACCAGGCTGGAGTGCAGTGGTGCGATCTCGGCTCAATGCAACCTCCGCCTCCCGGGTTCAAGGGATTCTCCTGCCTCAGCCTCCCAAGTAGCTGGGACTACAGGTGTCCGCCACCATGCCCAGCTAATTTTTGTATTTTTAGTAGAGACGGGGTTTCACCATGTTGGCCAGGGTGGTCTCGATCTCCTGACCTCATAATCCGCCTGCCTCAGCCTCCTAAAGTGCTGGGATTACAGGTGTGAGCCATCGTGCCCGGCCTCCTTCTCTTTTTAAAATCTGTTTTTTCATTGGGTTATAACTCTTATACAGTATACCCTATTTCCTTTTACAATTTAATTTTTTAAAGTCTGGCCCAATATACATAATAAAATTTACCATGTTAACCATTATGAAGTATACAGCACAGTGGCATTATGTATATTCATCCTTGTTCTGCTCTTATCACACCATCCACCTCTGGAACTCTTTTCATCTTGCAGAAGCTCCGTACGCATTAAACACTAACTGTCATCACCTCTTACCCAACCCTCTGGAAACCACCATTCTACTTTTTGTCTCTATGAATTTGTTTATTTATTCATTTATTTTGAGACGGAGTCTCGCTCGCTCTGTCTCCCAGTCAGGAGTGCAGTGGTGCAAGCTCCGTTCACTGCAGCCTCTGCCTCTTAGGGTTCAAGCTGTCCTTGCACCTCACCCTCCTGAGTAGTAGCTGGGATTATAGGCATGCACTACCATACCCGGCTAATTTTTGTACTGTTAATAGAGACGGGGTTTCTTCATGTTGGTCAGGTTGATCTCAAACTCCCGACCTCAAGTCATCCTCCCGCCTTGGCCTCCCAAAGTGCTGGGATTACAGGCATGAGCCACCCTGCCTAGCCTGAATTTGACTACTCTACGAATCTTATATAAGTGAATTCATAGAACATTTGCTCTTTTGTGACTGATTTATTTCACTTAACATGGTCTCAAAGCTCATTCACACTGTAGCATGTGTAAGAATTTCAATCCTTTTGAAGGCTGAACGATCCTCTATTGTATATCTATACCATATTTTTCTTCTCCATCTGTTAATAGATGCTTGGGTTGCTCCCGCCTTGTGGCTACTATAAATAATGCTGCTATGAACAGGGGCATACAAATATCTGTTTAAGTCCCTGCTTTTAGCTCCTTTGGGTATACGCCTCTGTTGACTTTTTTTTTTTTTTTTTTTTTTTTTTTTTTTTTTTTTTGAGATGGAGTTTCATTCTTGTTGCCCAGCCTGGAGTACAATGGTGCTATCTCAGCTCACTGCAACTTCTGCTTCCTGGGTTCAAGCGATTCTCCTGCCTCAGCCTCCCAAGTAGCTGGGATTATAGACATGCACCACCATGCCCGGCTAATTTTGTATTTTTAGTAGAGATAGGGTTTCACTATGTTGGTCAGGCTGGTCTCAAACTCCTGACCTCAGGTGATCCGCCTGCCTCGGCCTCCCAAAGTGCTAGAATTATAGTAGTAAGCCACCATGCCGGGCCTCTATACCTCTGTTGATTTTTAATGTAAAAATAACATGCCTCTATTATTTTTAATGTAAAAAAAATTAAAAAATAATTTAAAGTCATACACTCTCGCTGCATTTGTACAACTCTATTTTCATTTCAATGCATCCTCTTTGGTGACTGTTCATATGCAGGTATTTTTAAACGTAAATGCTATTGTAATGAACCAACAATTTTCTGACTACTGTTTTTTAGGTCGACATTGCAAACAGAACCATAGACCATGGGCCTAAGCCAAAACTGATTTGTGACTTTATTATCTTGGAAAATAGGAAAGGGAAAACACAGCAACCTCTGTAAACATATATACGTACATACAAGATATATGCAAGGACAGAAACATATGAATTCAGAGAGGAAACTCACACAACATGTACTTAAACAACTGGTGCTGGACTTCGAAAGAATGAGCTATGAACAAGACCTCAGAGGCACAGGCAGAGACAGCTCACATGCACACACACGTGAATCTCAACAACACCCCTGTATGCCTAGAGAGTGCAACACACCAGGACACACATAAATGATAAAAAAATAAACTCATACACACACCTCACACCTACCAGGATCTTCTCCTGGCCCCCAAACTCCCGGACTGGCAATTTCTGAAGGCTGGGAAGGAGATCCTGCAAGAGAACTCAAAACAGCTCTGTGAACCCTGCCCTGGGCTCCAAGTGCCCGCCCACAGGCCTGTCCCATGCTCCCAGCTCAGCGTTGGCCCCACGCCTGGGTCTGTGCACAGCCTCAAGTCCAATTCACTGCCCCAAATCTTTCCGAGTCAGACCTACTCCCTCTCAATACTTTCCTTGGACAGTACCTGTATCCAGCTCCTTCTGTCATAGTCATTCTCCCAGGGACACTGTGTAATCCACACCAGAAATTCTGCTATGGGCTTTGGGGGCATAGGGACCCACACTGGGCTGGCAGGAAGGGGCCAGCAGTCCATGGCCAGTCAGGCTTGGGCCAACAACAGCTGAACTGCCTGCCTCTCTGGTCCCTCCTCCATAAAGCAGCAACGCAACAACTAACTTGTAGACACTGATAACTTTAAACGTGGCCACATCCTTGAAGTCCCAAGCCCAGTCCTGGCATAGAGCAGCCCCACAAATGGTGTTAATCTCCTGCCCTCCGTTCCCTAAGCTGTCAGATAGGGCAATGCCTAAGCCTGCATGTTTTAGGGGTTGCTGTGAGACAGGAAATTTTTAATAATTTTGACTAAGTTCTCCACATGTAAGATATCATGATCACCGAACTGAATAGTACTGGAAGCCAAAGGTTGTATCTTTTGAACAAACTAGAGAACAATTGGTCTATTGACTAATGTATGTTGAACACTTTGTAATGCTGTAGCTCTAGAGCAGTAGGGTAAAGTTAGCCACACTCCTCGGTTACGCACATCAATCAAACACACTTAAATGCATTTATTTATTTTCCCTCTTTAGCCTCATCCCCTATTCTCCCATACATCCAACTCAGACATCTATTCTACTCTGTTCAATATGTACCATTTTATTCCTACTTTATTTATTTATTTAGAGACGGAGTCTCGCTCTGTCACCAGGCTGGAGTGCAGTGGCATGATCCGGCTAACTGCAACCTCCATCTCCTGGGTTCAAGTGATTCTCCTGCCTCAGACTCCCGAGTAACTGGTATTACAGGCTCCTGCCACCACAACCGGCTAATTTTTGTATTTTTAGTAGAGATGGGGTTTCACCATGTTGGCCATGATGGTTTCGAACTCCTGACCTCAGGTGATCCACCTGCCTTAGCCTCCCAAAGTGCTGGGATTACAGGCGAGAGCCACTGCACCCGGCCTATTCCTAACTTTTTTATTATGGTAAAATATACATAATAAAATTGACCATTTTAACCATTTTAAGCGTACAGTTCCATGGCACTGACTGCATTTACATTGTTGTGCAACCAACTCCACCATCCATCTCCAGAGATTTTTCATCTTCTTCCCCTGAAACTCCATACCCAGTAAACAACAATTCTCCATTCCCTCTCCCCCTGGCCCCTGGCAACCACTATCTCCTTTCTGTCTCTAAGAATTTAACTATGCTAGGTACCTCTGTAAGTGGAATCACACAATTTTTGTTCCTTTGTGGCTGGTTTGTTTCACTTAGCATAATATTCTCAAAGTTCATCCACAATGTATCATGTGTCAGCATTTCCTTCCTTTTAAAGCTGAATAATATTTCATTGTATGGGCCGGGCACAGTGGCTCACGCCTGTAATCCCAGCACTTTGGGAGGCCGAGGTGGGCGGATCATGAGGTCAGGAATTCAAGACCAGCCTGGCCAACATGGTGAAACCCCATCTCTACTAAAAATACAAAATTAGCAGGGTGTGGTGGCACATGCCTGTAATCCCAGCTACTCAGGATGAGGCAGGAGAATCATTTGAATCCGGGAGGTGAAGGTTGCAGTGAGCCAAGATTGCACCACTGCACTCCAGCCTGGGCAATAAGAGCGAAACTCCATCTCAAAATAAATAAATACATAAATAAAATGTAAAAATCCCATTGTATGGCTACAATATATCTTGTTTTTCCACCCATCCATTGATGGACACTTGAGTTACTTGCATCTTTTGTTTGTTGTGAATAATGCTTCTATGGACATGGGTGTGGAAATACCCTGAGTCCCTGCTTTCAGTTCTTTTGGGTATATCCCCAGAAATAGAATTGCTGGATCATATGGTAATTCTGCTCAGTTTTTTGAGGAACTGCCATACATACAACATACCATTTTCCTCAGAGGCAGCACTACTTCACACCTTTACCAGCAATGTGCAAGGATTCTAATTTCTTCACAACCTCTCCAACATGTTATTTTCTGTTTTTTAAAAGCTAATAGCTGGCCAGGCATGGTGGCTCACACCTGTAATCCCAGTACTTTGGGAGGCAGAGGTGGGAGGAATCACCTGACATCAGGTGTTTGAGACCAGCCTGACCAACATGGAGAAACCCTGTCTCTATTAAAAATACAAAATTAGCCGGGTGTGGGTGGCACATGCCTGTAATCCCAGCTACTCAGGAGGCTGAGGCAAGAGAATTGCTTGAACCTGGGAGGCAGAGGTTGTAGTAAGCCAACATTGCACCATGGGACTCCAGCCTGGGCAACAAGAGTGAAACTCTGTCTCAAAAAAAAGAAAAAAGATAATAGCCATCCTAATGGATGTGAAGTGGGTCAATGTGTATCTTTTTATTTGTATAACTTCTTTCAAAATATATGTAATTATTTTGTGTATATGTAATTTGTTTTACATAGTAGCATTATGCTATTCATTTCCCTCTGTGTCTTACGATTTTCTCTTGGAACTATGTTTAAGTTCTATGCATTTGTTTTGTGTACATGGAATTCATTGCTTCTCACTTTCGCATAGCACGTTATGGTATGCATGAATCACATCCATGTATATTGAGAACCTACTATGTGCTTGTGCCAAGCTTCCTATATGAGTGATTTAATCTGATTCCATACAGCAATCCTAAGAAGGTGTTGTAATTATCACATTTTACGGATGAGAAAACTGACACACACAGAGTTACAGAACGTGCCCAGAGTCACACAGCCGGAAGTGGAAGAGGTAGAAGTTTAACCCAGGTCATTCTGGTGCCACAGAAGAGCTCACACGTGTAAGGTATTACAAAGAGCTATAGATAGAGATCTGACTGTAGACAGAGGCTCTCCCTTAGGCGAGGGCACTCTGATGAAAGTTCTAGTCCTGATTTGGCTACTAATCTTCACAATGCAAATCACCTTCCTTTACAGACATCACTTTCTGTCTGTGTAAGATGAAGATGATTTTATATGCTTTTTCTAGATTCACTACTTGTTGATTAAATACCCTTTAGCTAATGGGAAAATAATCAGAATTGAGGTCAGGTGTTTGTTTCTTTCGTGTATTTGAAGTGGCCCACCTGGGAGTCACTCCAAATATGTGAAAACCACTCAAAATACAAGAAAACCCACCTCATGAGGTGAACTGTTCATAGGATGGACTATTCCCAGGGAAACAGAGCCGCTGTTTCCATTTCCATCCCACCTCTCTTGAACTTTGCACTTAACCATGATGAAAAACTAACCGGGCTAACGTTTCCCTCCCAAGAACAACCTCTGCAAAAGCAGGCCTGGGTGGGCCTCAAGAGACCAGGTGCCAGAACAGAGTTTTATCCATCAAGAGTGGCCCACCCATTCACTGCCCAAAGTCAAGATCAACAGAACATGTGGGGTCTTCTCAGCACTGAGAAGAATCAGTTCCTCAGCCCTCCTCAGAGCTTTCTGAAACTGGACTTAGTGCCCCAGTGGAGGGACCTCTTTTGGAGAAACAGGCCTGAGGAGAAATAACTAGCCTAGAAATGGCACTTCTTAGACTTGCAGGTGGGTCCAGCACTATTTTTCTGCATGCACAGCTGTTCCTGTCACACAGATGCCAGCAGGGGAAGCGCAGGGAAGCGTGGTTCTGCCGCACTCACTAGCTGGCTGCCTGGTGATTTCTTCCCCTCAGGAAGATGAGAGGGCTTGAATGAGGGCCCCTTCCAATGCCATGATTTTAGAGGGTGAAGTACCTGTCAGGTCCTTCCACTACATGTAATCCTCAAATCTCTCTGAGGCTCTTCCTCCACAGTGCAAATCGCCTTCCTTTATCAGACATTGCTCTCTGTGTAACATAAAGGACTTGAACTAGAGGAGGACAGTTACAATGCTCTTTCTGGATCCACCACTCTGCACAGTGAGAACCATTTACTCCATTCTTACAGCAGAGAGAACAGACGCTCCGCGAGGGGAAGAAGAGAAAGCCAGCATTGGAAGCCAGGCCAGTCACTGACGGATACTGAGCCCCTTTTACTTTCTCTGGCTACCTCTCAATGGTTGGACTTGTTCAGGTTAAGATTAACATTTTACTGGACGATGATGACTGCAAGGTCCCTGTCCATCTTTGCCCACTCAGTCACATCATCCTCATCCCCACTCTTTGATGCTTCTCTAGGCTGTGAATCCCTTGAAGACCTTCGTCTTTTATTTTGGAAGTTCAGGAACTGAGTAGGAGGGCTGCAACATAGAGCTGCTCCGTCAATGTATGTTAAACTTATCTGACCTCCCTCCACCACTTTTCATGGCATTAACAATGCAAACCTTTTCACATGAGCTTCTCACAGCCACCCTAGGAGATTGCGAGGGAAGCTACCTCTAGCCCCATTTTACAGGTGAGCAAATAGTCCTTGCAGTGTTACAATAGTGTGCTTGTGTAGAGAACTGTTTTGCAAAGAGCTCGATCAATGATGTCTTCTTTGCCTTCCGTGACCCAGGCAGCTGGGTGCAGTGTCAAGATCGAAGACTGAGGCGTCAACAAAGTATTGGGTTCAAATTCCAGCTCTGCCACTTGGAACCCTGAGTAAGTAATATAATCTCTCTGTGCCTCCGTAAACGTGAGGCATAGGAACATCTACCTCACCAACCATTGTTAAGATTGAATCAGAGGCAGGCGGGCTACCTGGAAGAAAGCAATTAATAAATGAGGATTGTGTCATCCTTGTCTCTTGAGGGACGGGAAGAAGAGAGTGAAACCTAAGACCACAGCGGCAGCGCATTAACAGGAGGACCAGCAAGCAACGGAAGTCAGGTTGACAAGCCTCAGTTGGGTTTCAGGGATTCTCCTTTTCAGGCGGGTATTTAGGAAGAGAAGGTGAGGAGCACAACGCCCTTCTGCAGCAGCAGCTGCGGACTGGCTTGTGGGAGGCGGTTCTCTGGGGCAAAGCAAGGGCCCCTGCCGCTTCTGGGCTGACTTTGTGGATTCCGCCACACCTCACAGGGCTTTGTAACTCCCCACCCACTTGAGGGTTTGCAGATAACTTTTTTTTTTTTTTTTTAAACAAAGCGGGGGTGGGGGGTGGGGGATTCCTGCTGTTAAAAACAAACAAAGGGCTTAGACACCGGCTAGTCAACTGCGGGAGGCAGCAGCAAGAGAAAGGCCAAGGGGCCTGGAGTAGCTCCTTAAAGCCGCCGAGGGCCCTGCGGCCAGACGCCCCTGAATTCTTTTGGTGGGGTGAAAAGCCCCGGAGCTCCCCAATGTGCCAGTTGGTTTGTTGTTGTTTTGCTTTTTTTGAATACACAAACTCTCCGAATACTCTTGTCTTGCCCCACTTTTTTGTGAGTTCATTGCTCTGGAAACAAAACTCTTCCATTTACTGGGAATTATCAAATTTCCGATCTTTCTCTATCAGGAGATCCAGCAACACCGTGTTATGTAAATTTCTTCCAAAGATAAATTCGAAAGCACCTCCATTCATTCCTTCAAGAACTCAACAGATGTCCTTGAGGCTCATTTTCTGCCGGGCACTCAGTTCAGAAGGCTCAAAGGATCCCTGGCTCCAGCCATTGTCCAGGTTGTCACTGGTGTCCCCAGCTCTCCATTTCTGAGGACCCACTTCTCCCCCCCCCACACCCTCCTCCGCACACTTTCCCAAGGCTCTCGGCCGGTGTGATCTCACCAACGAGAGAATAAAAACAGCCCAGGGGCGCGGGCGCGGGCGCGGGCGCCGGCCAAGAGCCTTGACGGGGATCAGCCAGCGCGAGGCCAAGTGCGGGCCCCAACTTCCTGGGCCCGGGCCTTCCGCGCGCCCCCTCTCGGGCTCGGGTCCTCTCCAGGGTTCACTCCCGTCCGGACGGCGCTTACTTGCTGCGAGTCCAACCCTCTCCGGCCCGCAACTCCAACCGAGCCGCACAAGTGTGGACTCCGAGAGCGGACGCCTCGGGCCGCGCTCAGCCCTCCCGCCCGAGGCCCCTCTCGCCGCGCGTTTCCCAGGACTTCCTCCCCGCGCCCGCCCGACTTCAGGTCGGGGCCGCGCGGGGTCCCGCGCGCTCCAGCCAGGACTGCCGCCGCCCGCGTTGCCCACGTGGGCGTGCTGGGCACGGGGTGGTGGCCGGCCGGCCGGCCGGCCGCCCTCCCCGGAGCAGGGGGCGGGCAGGGCGCCCGCGGGAGGAGGTGGCGGGGCGCAGGGGAGGAGGCGGAGAGCCCCGGCGGCGAGGGGGCGGTGACAGCGCTTGGAAAGGAGGCTGCACGCGGATTTGCATGAAACACAGACTGGGAGCGGGCGGGAGCGGGAGCGCGGCGCACGCCCCGGGCCGGCCCAGCCAGCGAGCGAGCTAGCGGCGAGCCGGGAGGAGGAGGGTGGCGAGGCGGCGAGGCAGCAGAGGCGGAGGGATCTGCGCATCAAAGCTAGCAAGGCGAGCGAAGTTTGGCCGGGGGTTGGACTTTCCTTCCCGGAGGCGGCACCCAAACAGCTACCCCGTGCGGAAACCCAAACTTCTGCTGCCACTTGGAGTCTCGCGGCCGCCGCCTCCGCCCCGCGTTCGGGGCCTTCCCAACCCGGCACCGCTGCCGTCCGCCCGCCCGGCCGCCCTTCTCTTCGCCGTGGGAGCCGCTCCGGGCGCAGGGCCGCGCGCCGAGCCCCGCAGGCTGCAGCGCCGCGGCCCGGCCCGGCGCCCCAGCAACTTCGCCGAGAGTTGAGGCGAAGTTTGGGCGACCGCGGCAGGCCACGGCCGAGCTCCCCTCTGCGCCCCCGGCGTTCCGTCGAGCCCAGCCCCGCCGGGGGCGCTCCTCGCCGCCCGCGCGCCCTCCCCAGCCATGTCGTCCATCCTGCCTTTCACTCCCCCGATCGTGAAGCGCCTGCTGGGCTGGAAGAAGGGTGAGCAGAACGGGCAGGAGGAGAAATGGTGCGAGAAGGCGGTCAAGAGCCTGGTCAAGAAACTCAAGAAGACGGGGCAGCTGGACGAGCTGGAGAAGGCCATCACCACGCAGAACGCCAACACCAAGTGCATCACCATCCCCAGGTGGGGGCCCGCCCGGGGGACCCGGGGACACGCCGACCCGGCCCCCTGGCACTGCGGGGCCGACCCATTGGGGTTGGAGATGGGAAGAGGGAGAGAGAGGGAGTGAGACTGTGTGGGTGCGTGTGTGTGAGAGTGGGAGCTAGAGCGCGGGCAGGAAGGGGGTGGGGGGACCCCAAACAAAACCATCTCTGCATTTGCAAAGATCAGAGCCCGAGGCTTCCACACGGTACTCTGGCTTCCAGACCTCACATTCCCTTTCCACCTCCGGGAGGGGAGAGCGGGTTGTTGCGGGACTCGGCCGCCCCCACCCTGGGGAGCTGGGGCTGGAAGTTGAGGCCCGCTTTGTTCGGCTCCGCGGGCCGGAGCCCCTCCTCCGCCGCCGCCGCCTCCCGCCCCCGCGGCCCGCGCTCGTGGAGGTGGTGGTGTCTTTGCGTTTCTTTTCTTCAGTCCGGTCTCCCCACTTTCCTCTACAGGAATGCGGTCCGTACAGCTGGGGCTGTGGGTGAGGAGCGGGAGCCTCGTGATTGACAGATTCCTTCTTCGTTCTTTCTTTGCCTTCGGGATTAGCATTTTTATCGAGTATTTTTAGACTCGGTTGTGCCAGTCTCCCGCCCCCTGAGCACGCACGCACTTTGGTTGCAGTGCAATGCTCTGACTTCCAAATGGGAGAGACAAGTGGCAGAAAATAGGGTCTTCTCCCCCACCTCCCACTCCCCATCCCGACTCTTTTGCCCTCCTTTTGGTCCAAGAGATTTTGAGTCCGTGCAGAATGAGGGAGAGGGGCGGGCTGGAACCGGGCAGATAACAAAACACACCCCAAAGTGGGCCTCGCATCGGCCCTCGCATTCCTGTAGAGCCCTCCTTCCCAAAGCGCGCTGCCATCTGTCTGCATCTCCTTTATCCTTCCTGTTGCGCGCTAGCTAGGTCGGGCGGGAGCCCACAGATGGCTGATAGAAAGGGTCAGTGACTTCTCTCCACTCCCCCAGGGCCTTCCTTAGCTTAGCTGTGCCTGGCTGGGAATTGGGGGTGGGGATACCTTGACTTCCTGTCTCTACCTCTCAGCCTCCTTTGATTCTGAATCAAGGGAGAGAGTGTGTGTGTTGGGGGCTGGCTGTTTTGGGGGTCCCAGGCTGCAGAGGAATGAGTAGAAAGCACCAGGGACTGTAAGCCAAAAAAGGGATTGTCATCCCTGCCCCTGGGCCAGGGTGGACTCCATCCTTGGCCACCTGCTTGGGGCAGTTGTACAAGGGCTGCCAGGCGAGTCAGGCAGGCACAAAGCAACATCTGTCCACGGGAACCCAGGGCAGGCCTCCCCTGGAAATAAATGCCACATATGGTGGGAGTGCAGACTTAAATTTTTTTTTTTTTTTTTTGACTGGGTGGATCCAGTCAATAAAGGGGGAGGGAAGGCGGTGTGCTGTCTGGGGAAGTCCCTGGCCGTGTGATCGGGAGCCAGAATTGACTTCAGAGGAGGTGGTGTGATGTGATGGTCAGAGAGACCTGGGATTTGGTTCCAGCTCTGGTTCTTAATTCTTCTGTATTCCTTCGGTGGGGGTGGAGAGGGTAGAGTGGGTGAATATGCTACTTCTCTGTCTGGGGAGGGGTCTGTCAAACCTACCTTCCTCTTATCTGCCTGGGTGCATTGAAGACAAGTGCTTTATGCATTGAAACAGGAAAAAAAATGGTATCAATTATAAAACAGGCAGCTGTGAAAAGTGTTTCACGGTTTACAAAGCACTTTCACATGGTTTTCTGAGGTCCTCAAAACAAGATAGAAAGCAAGCAAGCAAGCAACCAGCCCTGGAAAGTAGATAAGGTTGTTAGGCTTAAGATTATCACGTTTTTAAAGCAGAGGAAACTTTAAAAGAGAGAGGTGAAAAGGCTTGAGTTGTAGACGTGGGATTCTGACAGAATGTGCTCTTTCTGCTGACCCATGCTGCTTTATACTTTGAAGATCCTGAATACATTCTTTGCTGAATGCTAAAACTGTGTTAGCTTGGGGAGGGCCCTGTGGATGTTTGTATGTGCGGTTGCTTCTTTAATCTTTGGGCTGGTGATCGCTTGGCAGAGAGGCCCTGCTTTCCCTTGCCTTGGTAGGAGTTTGTCCTCTGTGGGGCCATACCTTTGGCCTGCCTTTTCCTCTTCCAAAGTCCTGCTGAGACTTTGGAAGCCTAAGACATGTGAACGCTTTGGATGATTCTGAGGGTTCAAGCCAACCTGCCCTGTGGCCTTCTCGTGACTTTGTTAGGACTGAGGCATCTTCTGCCTGCCTGGATAGGACTGAATGCAAAAGCAGATTTTTTTTTTTTCATCTTTTTTTTCAGTTAGGGAAACCCAGTTGCTTGGGTGGATCCAGACAAAATGGATTTTCATCCTTGGATTTTGTGCCCACGCCTCTGGGTCACCTTGTGTCCCTTGGCAACAGCTGCTGCTGTTTTGGTCGTGGGCAGAAAACTAAAGGCCACGTCTTGGGGAGGTGGCTGGTTTGGCCTTATGCTGGTGATATCGATGTGTCTGCTAAGCCCCATAGATTGCAGTGTTGCTTGTCAAATTGTCTGCTTTCACCACAACTGCCTTTTAGTTTGGAAAGTAGAGAAAGGAAAGCGTTTAACTTAGTCATTCCCCCTGTGTGTGGGGGGTTGGTCACTGGATGCTTAAAAACACTCTGCAAGATCTGGACTCTGGGGTTTAAGGAGCCCTCAGTCTAAGGAGATTAAGCCAAGTGTGTTTTGGCTAATATATAATCACGAGCTGCAACAGCAATATTTGGCAATTAGAGCTGTATACTGGGGACTTCCAGACCACAGGCTTGCTTCTCTGTGACACCAGCTCTAATTTGTTTCAATTATCAGGGGAGCTGGAGTGATACACACTTACCGACATCAAGAAGGTAAAAGAGATTGGTGCCGAGGAAGTGGTAAGAGCTTCATTTAGATACACCAACAAAGGGGCTGTCAGGATACTCTGAGGTCTGGCAGGATTGACAGAATTTACACAAGTTTTGTAACAGCCTCTCATGGCTCACCTGCTTGAGTACCTGAGTAAAGCTGCAGGTATCTTCCTTGCCAGTGTATGAGAATGGAATCAAAGCATTTGCCACTGAATGAGAGTTGGTGTGTGAGCGTTATATGAGGAATAAGGAGCTCGGCACACTTAAAACTTAGTTTTCTGGTAGACACTGGTAGCTTGTGCTTCCACCAGGGAATCCATGCCTTGGCCTCGTTGTTGGGAGCTAGACCAAGCTTAAAGCATTGCTTGTTCGGAAGGGAATTTGGGCTTTCATGTGTCAGAGCACCCAGTCCAGTGGAAAATTGGAGGATTGAAGCAAACGCTAGATCTGACACACCGCATCTGCTCCCTCCCTGTGAATCTGATCTTTTTGTTTCGGAAGCAGATTCTTGCCCTGTTGCCCAGGCTGGAGTGCAGTGGCCTGATCTTAGCTTACTGCAACCTCTGCCTCCTGGTTCAAGCGATTCTCGTGCCTCAGCCTCCCGAGTAGCTGGGATTACAGGTGCCTGCCACCACGTCCAGCTAATTTTTGTATTTTTAGTAGAGATGGGGTTTCACCATGTTGGTCAGCCTGGTCTTGAACTCCTGACCTTGTGATCTGCCCACCTTGGCCTCCCAAAGTGCTGGGATTACAGGTGTGAGCCACCACGCCCCACCGAATCTGATCTTTTACTGTTGCCTCCTCTTATTATCTCCTTGAATTTTGCCAGGGTACTCTCACTTTGAGAAGGGAAAAAGATCCTAATCTTTAACATTCTTTTTCCAGATTTCTGGGGATAGACCTATTACCAAGGCTGTAGAGGCCTCCCTCTTCTCAGCTGCAGCTTAGAGCACCATGTGGCCCATTGGAAGCAAGCCCCCTTCCAGCTGCTAGGGAGGTAGTCCCTTGTCTCTGCTCTTGTTAACTTTGATTAGGGGAGCTCCACGTAGGGCCTGAGAAGAGGAGGTGCCTGCAGGACAATAGGTAGCTGATGAGGGAACTGACTCAGCTGCAGCTGAACCTAGGAGCCACTTGATGTTCCCTGGGAACATTTAGAACCTTGGAACATGCTGCTTGCACCTGGGAGTGGAATGTTTGCAGACAGCCCCTCTGTTGAGAATTGCCAGTCAAATGTTACAGGGCTGGATTGTGTTGATTTATTGATATTTATTGGACCCCTCCCATGTCTGAGTCAGTTTTTTAGGTACCAGAGGAGGATATAGAGACACGTTTGAAAAGTTCCCTGCCTGTGAGGAGCTTACACATCAGTAAGGGAAACATTAATAGGGCATTATTTGAGTACCTAACTGCTATCTCTTTCTCATTCCCAGTTACCAGTCGAAATATGAGATCTAGTATGGATGATTTTTGATGGGGCCGGGCGTTGATGTGCCTTTTAAATATTGTAGAAGTCACTATGTTCGAAAATAAAATAATGACAGGCATCTGTTTTCTCTGGGAAAAAAACACAAGATTCAGGTCCTGTACCTACCGTTCTACTACCTGCAAGGATTTGGGAATCCACTTAAGTTTCACAGCTTTTATGTTTGCACCTGTAAAGTCAGGATGAGATAAGTCCTGTGGAAGTGTTTTGTGAACCAGAGAACTTGACAGGTATGTTACGTTTAGCCTTCGTTCTGCATCATTCATTCATTATTGAATTATTCAGTCCTTGATTGAGCATGTACTACAATGACCCCAGAAGGGTCCCTGTACTCCAAGAGCTCCCTGTCTAGAGCGGGAGACAGACTTGCTCAAAGGTGTAGCATGAGCTGCGGCTGAGGAATGTACTAAGTACCAGCAATATGGAAACACAGTTAATTCTGTGAGAGGAGGTATAGACAGGAGGAGAACCCATGAGAGGTGGAAAACTAAGAAGGGGACAAGAGTTATCCAAGTGAAGGTTTTTGGACTGCAGTATGATGTTGGGAACTTTTTGATACATGGGGATAGTTCCCTACAAGAATGAGGACATCTTTATCCTCTGTCTTTTACTAAACTGTGTGCTGCTATAAATATGTTACCTTGTAACTGGCACTGAATGGCCAGTGACTTGGGTGCCATATTTTACTCCACTGTAAACCATTTTCTCTTTGAAGTAAAAAGTAATTTGGTACTGCAAACCTGAAATTCAGGTTTCCTTGGTGGGAACAGGGACTTCAGATATATCAGCTCAGAATATGACAGGGAGTGTTAATAAAAAGTGGACAACTTGGCCGGGCACGGTGGCTCACGCCTGTAATCCCAGCACTTTAGGAGGCTGAGGCAGGCGGATCACAAGGTCAGGAGATCACGACCATTCTGGCTAACATGGTGAAACCCCATCTCTACTAAAAATACAAAAAAATTAGCCGGCCATGGTGGCGGGCGCCTGTAAGTCCCAGCTACTCAGGAGGCTGAGGCAGGAGAATCACCTGAACCTGGGAGGTGGAGGTTGCACCATTGTACTCCAGCCTGGGTGACAGAGCGAGACTCCGTCTCAAAATAAATAAACAAATAAATAAATAAATAAAAAGTGGACAACTTGCAGATGGTTGCGTTGAAATTCAGAGCTTCAGTGTGATCTAGCTTCTTGTTTCTCTAGTTAACAGTTGCTGAGAATAAATCCTAGATACCCGAGTTTCTGAATGAACATCGGCGCTTTTAGTGGTGTGTTTTTAAAAAAGTCTTTGCAAGGGCAAAGTTTTAAATTACAATTTTAATAACAGAAAAAAGTCTATGAATACCGTCGCATTTAATTCTGATGAGAAATGCAAGAAGTTGATTAAATTGATAGAATTTGTTTCAGGCTTATCACATCAGGAATCCAGTTAAATGAGTTAAAAAATAAATATTGGTTTAATAATGTAGACATGTGATTGCTGTATTATTATAATGGAAATAAAATTAACACAATTTAGTGAACTGAGCGACCATTAATTTTTACTTGTTAATTTATTAGGAGATTTTAATGCCATTTGATGCACAGTACAGCCATTATTCTGCATGAGCTCCTTAATGAAATAAATAGGACCAAGCAGGGCTTGCTTTAAATTGAAATCAGCTTTCATTCCCGTTAACCTTATTCTCCCACCTTCGTCCACCTCTTCTTCAGCTTCCTGTAATTGCAATTAAGTTCTCTAAGGTTGGAATGCAGCTTTCTTAATCAGCAAGTCTCATCAATAGTCCTAATTGACTTTTGCCCTTTTCTCCTTTAACATGTTGACTGATTAAAACAAAAGCAAAACTAAAGGAAGACTCCATTCCCTCCCCCAAATCCACATCTCATAGAGTTGGTTGGCTGGCAAGAGGACTGCCCAAGAAGGCTGCTCGTGATGGCAGCCTGCTGAATATACAGGGGATGGGAGATTCACCAGCCATGTGCACACGTGAATGGCTGGTGCAGTGTTGGATGGGACTAGCTCCTCCCTAAGGAGGGGTAGGACCTTCTGTTGGCCTCTGACAAGTCCCTGAGCTATGGAACCTTCAGTCTTCCCATCTTCAAGCACAATGGTTCCTGGAAACAGTGGGAAGTTGCCATCCTAAGTTCATGCTACAGAAGTTTTGGTTTCTAATTTTACTCTATTCTAAGTTTTAGAACAGAGGCCATTCCAAGAGAACGTGTCCAGTTCCTTTTTATGCCTGCCTTTAATGCTCCTACCAGGTGCTGATTTCTGTGCCAGGTAATGGGGACAAAATAGTGAATAAGGCAGATACTGTCCCTGGCGGCTCCTGTAGCTTCTAGTCCACTGGCTGTGAAACACAGGCTCTTTGGAGTTGTAAGAATGCTGTATGTGTTCACTCTTTAGCTAATTTGTAAGTACTGTTTTTTGGTGCCAAACAAACCGAGTCCTCCAAGCTCTGCAGTTTATTGACTTGACAAGGATCTCTCTCTCTCTCTCTCTGTATAACATTATCCTTTGTTTCGACTTAATTAACAGTTGGAGAAATAAACAAATCTATAGCACGAGTCATACTATCCACTGTTGGTTATCTAAGCCCTTCCTATAAACAGCACCCTGCCACAGTGGCAACTGCTGTAGAATGTTTTGACAGAGACTCAGTTTAAAATGAAAACACAGTAGAAGGCTATTAATTAAGAAGTTTGGCTAATTCTGGACTAGGCGAAAGTTTGTTTAGCAGGCCTTTTTGCCCCATAAATGCTGTCAAAGAAAAATTACTAATAAACAAGGGTTTGGGGATTATTTTGGAGGTAGGAGTCAGCAGACCTGGGTAGGTTCTAGACATGGCTCTGTTTCTGATTAGCTGTGTGACCTGGGACAAGTTACCTTACTTCTTTGGGCCTCAAATGTTCTTAACTGGAAAATAGGCTAGATAAGCTCTATTGGAGGGCCTTTCTAACTTGGAATTGTATTCCTACAAGCATTTTATTTTATTTTATTTTATTTTTTGAGATGGAGTTTTGCTCTTGTTGCCCAGGCTGAAGTGCAATGGCGCAGTCTTGCCTCACTGCAACCTCCGTCTCCCAGGTTCAAGTGATTCTCCTGCCTCATCCTTCTGAGTAGCTGGGATTACAGGCATGTGCCACCATACCCGGCTAATTTTCTATTTTCATTAGAGACCAGTTTCGCCATGTTGGCCAGGCTGGTCTCCAACTCCTGGCCTCGAGTGATCTGCCCGCTTCGGCCTCCGAAAGTGCTGGGATTCCAGGCGTGAGCCACTGCGCCTGGCCACATACAAACATTTTAGAAGCTCCCATTTGCACGCATCTAGTTCATCAGTGAATGACAGATCTTTGATTATCAATGTTCCAAGACTCTGTCAGCCTGGTGTCAACTAATTTACATAAGTGGAATAATAAAATTGTAATTCAGCCTTTAATTTTGGTGATTTCCCTCCCTCTTCCTTTCCTCTTCCTTACTCTGTGAGTCTGAATCAGTGAAATTTAACTACAAAGGAATGTAAAAATAATGCTAGGATGAAGACGTGGAGGCTGTGCCTCTTGAAATGCAGTGAACAGTTTTTCTTCTTTTGTTGCTATTTTTGACTATTCTAAGAACAGGAAGTTTACTTAAACTAATGACCACAGATGCCTAAAAATGGTTAAATGTAAGAGGTAGGCATTATAGAGGATACCTGTGGAAAATGTTTGCTCATATGTCAAAGTTTACCCAGGAAGCTTCCTTTATTTATTTGCAAGCATCTATATAAAGAAAGGCTGCACTTGATTGCGTAAGCATGAGCCTTTTGTTAGGCAGCGTGGATGTTGCAAGTTTAAACCCCAACTAGGAAATGAAAAGTGAGTTTCCACCTAAATAGTTCTTTTTCAGTATCACATGGCTCTCCCAGCTTACATCTGGCAAGTTTTTCTCTTGAGTGCTTTGCGGGTATTTAGGACTCCAGTATTGTATTGTTTGTTTCTTGCTTGCTTGCTTTTTTTTTTTTTTTTTTTTTTGACAGTCTCGCTCTGTCGCCCAGGCTTGAGTTCAGTGGCACGATCTTAGCTCACTGCAGTTCCAGGTTCAAGCATTTCTCCTGCCTCAGCCTCCTGAGTAGCTGGGACTACAGGCGCCCGCCACCACGCCCGGCTAATTTTTGTATTTTTAGTAGAGCTGGGTTAAGACTCCAGTTTGTTTAAGAAACACTGTGTATGACTTTGCCTTTGAAACCTACAGATTATAAATCTGGTCCCTTTTGTGGCTAAGTGTTGCATCACAAACTGCCAAGCCAAGTTGTAGCTCTGAGATGTCACCAATTTTTTTTTTTCTTTTCAACTGGACTTTTGAAAATAGTGATGCTTTTTGGGTGTGTGTTTTTTAAAGGTCTGTTTTTACGCTGTCACAGCTCAAAAATGCCAAAAGGCATTTTTTCCTTAAAAAATCACCTCTGGGCTAAGCCCAAATGTGGAGTAATGAATCCAGAAAGGACTTTTTGAGTAGTTACAAGTGGCTGAAAGCAGGCACTGGTGATGGAAATTGGATTTTTCCTTTTGCTTCAAATCTTCCTGGTTGTAAACTTTTTCTTACTCTTACTGAAGTCAGACTCAAGGTGGGTCTAATTTCTCCTAGTCCATGGGAGGGCAGAGTGAATTACTGTTTGGTGTGCCACCCCTTTACATTTTGTGTGTGGCTGTCTCTACCCAAACAGGTTCTTCACATATTACCTGGGGAGCAGGAGCGGGGGGGACAGGAAGAGCACAGTTAGGCAGAAAGAGCAAAGCCTCTCAGGTCTGATGGATCTGGGTTTGAGTCTGACAGTTATCAGCTATGTGGTGACCTTGGGTACTTTGCTTCAACTTACTGAGCCCCAGTTTCTGCATCTGTAAAATGAGGATGAAACTACCTACTTCATAGAAATCAACCCAAGTGGCCGGGCACGGTGGCTCATGCCTATAATCCCAGCACTTTGGGAAGCCAAGGTGGCTGGATCACCTGAGGTCAATAGTTTGAGACCAGCCTGACCAATATGGTGAAACCTTGTCTCTACTAAAACTACAAAAATTAGTTGGGCGTGGTAGCGGGTGACTGTAATTTCACTACTCAGGAGGCTAAGACAAGAGAATTGTTGGAATCTGGGAGCGGGAAGTTGCAGTGAGCCAAGATTGTACCACTGTACTCTAGCCAGGGCAACAGAGTGAGACTCCGTCTCAAAAAAAAAAAAAAAGAAATCAACCCAAATGAGATAAGATGTATCAAGTACTTTGCCAGTATCCATCACAGTACACAGTAGGTGCTCAGTAAACACTCATTTTCCCTTTCAGAGGGGAAATTTGGCAGATGGTGTCCATCGACTCCAATAGGTGATCCCCTTCCCGCCCCGACACCCTTGCTCGCAGGGCATTCTCCTTTGGAGAGTCTCGGTTGATATAGTAAAAGGATCTACTTCAATACACACGGAGAACATACAGACATGCCACTTGTTGATGTAAGGCTTGGCAGGCTATTGAAAGAGAAACAATTCATATTCTTAGGTGGTTGTGCCCTCCCCCCTCACCTTCTCTATCATTATTTTTAAAAATTCGTTTGGTGGACCAAAAATAATAGTACTAAAAACAAACTGATGAATCAGGTCTCCTGGGGTGGGGGATGGGTAAGATCCTGAAGCAGAAACGCAGTGACTCACGCGCCTGTCACTGATAGTTGCCCGTAAGTGCATGGAAGTGCATGATGTTTATTGTTGCTGGTGTTTTTTTGAGGCCCAAGTTGGAAGGCACTTCCGGCTCTCCCTCAAGTACTAGCTTACTGGTTAGCTTGGCTGTTGAGTGAGAATGGTCAGGTCCAGAAACTCATGGCTCTGAAATGACCCAGATGTGGTGGCTGTACCCTTGACTGCCCTCAGATACGTGCAAGAGGGAGCTCACGTTTAAAGAGTCATGCTTTGGCGTTCCACCTGGCTGTGCTCCTCTTGTTGGGGCAAGGAGACTGTAGGGCCAAGGGACAGGCCCATCTAGAGCCAGCACTTCCTTTTTCCAGATCCTGCTCAGAGGCCTGGCCCTGCAGTTCCCTGCCCCAGTGTCTTGAGCCTGTTTCCAAGTCCTGGGTAGGTCTCTTCCGCAGGTCTGTTACTTGAGGGCAGACTGTGTTAGCCATGGACAACACATGTACCCGCGGGCCCAGTGGCTGGGCAAGGGGTGCAGGGGTATGAAGGAATTGGCTAGAGCTTGGACTTGTGACCTGGGGACTCAATGTGGGTGTGCACCAGGCCTCTCAAAGTTATGGGTGGTGCTAGGGGTGGGCTGAGATCTGGGGCTGGGTCTCTCTGAGCTTCCACATTCCATTGTGAAACCAAGGGGTCAGGGAATCCTAAACTCAAACCTGGACTTATTAAAGTATTGGTCGAGGTAGGATGATAGAAAGCGTGCTGTGTAATCATTTGTTACCTTGATTTCTGTCTTTAAATACTACATATGGTGTGTAGGCCATCCTATGTATTCTTGCTTTGTAGGGACAGGCCTTTCTTTCTTTCTTTCTTTCTTTTCTCTCCTTTCTTTTCCTTTTCTTTTCTTTCTTTTATTTTTGCACCATCCGCTCAGTTGCGTGGCCACAACTGAATCCCAGCCCAGGTGGCACCATTATATTGGTAGGATTTTGGAGATGTTCGCAGGAATTGATTTCCCTCACCCTGAACCCAGGTCAGAATGAATTTAATGTAGATGAGGGAGAAGGTGCTACATATTGTAGCTGCTCATTCAAAAAGTGGAGCAGAGAACTGAACCACTGAATGTGCATTTGTTTGCTGGAAATCTTTATTAAGCACCAGAGATACAGAGATGAAATCGTGTCTCTGAACTGCTCAGAGGCAAAAAGGGACACCAGTAACCACAGTTATGGTGGGTTCATGGAAGAGACACTAGAGTGAAGGTCAAACGAAATGTTTGGGAGCCCAGAGGAAGAGCAGATCTATTTCTGCAGGCTTCACAGAGGAGGCATGCTCAAATGGGGCCTTGACGGATGGATAGGAGTGTAGGAGTGGGGTGGGAGGCAGCACAGATCACAGACCAGAATGTGGAAGGGCCTGCTGTCTAGGGAAGGCAAGACAGTTTAGGGTGGCCAGAATGTGGATGAGGGAGTGGCCAGAGAGGAGCTGGAGAAGGATGTTGTCAAGGGCTTTGGTTTGTCAAACTTGGTACTTTGTGTTTGGACCTTGCTCTGTAAGCGTCCAGGAGATTTTAAAGCAGGGAAGTGGCATGGTAAAAGCCACCATTCTATCGTTTCTTATTTCATTTCCTCCTCTTACCCAGTGGCTGTTAACAGCAGGTTTTCTGCCCGAGTTATCCAGGTCAGAGTCATAATCCTTTACAGTACCATGTGAACAGCTTTAGGCTATGTCTGGACCAGGTTGAAAACAGTGTTTTGTTCACTGTCAGGAGAGAAGACATGTTGTTCAGCCAGGAGGGCTCAGGGAGCCCAGGCGTTCAGGTAATTAGCCAGTGAGTCATGCCAGCCTTTTGATATGGATTCCTTGGGAAACTAAGTGGGGTGTTAGTGGGCTCCATGCAGATGCCTGGTCTACCCAAGCACAGGCCCCCCAGTGCGTCTGCTGGGTCTTCCCTGTGCCTGACACAGTGCCTTCATATGGACTGTCTCTGGTCAGTGTTTTTAATTTGTTGATGATCGTCGAGGCTAGGCTTTCCAATTCCACACCACACTGCAATCAGTGAAACTACCTAAATTCTGTACTGCACATCCATAGCATGATGTAAGTTTATTACAAACAGATTATATTCCTTAATAAGAGAGTAAAATAGCATCTTTAAATCAGTATTCTTCGTTCATTTTATCATTGAGAGATTGGGTATGATTTACCTCTCCTCTATAGGGTCAACTTGGTGGTGGTGGTGGTTTACGTTGCTGGGTTTTTAAAAGATTGAGTTTCATGTCCAAGGACTGATTCTAGTTCATGGGCTGTTTTTGAAAACACTGCTAGAAACCTGTCACTGAAGGCAAGACCAGGGGCCGCCTGTTGCTGCGGAGTGCCGTGGGTTCAAATCCCTGCTCCCCAGCTTACTGCAGTGGTGACTGTGGACATGTCGTTTAACTTCTTTGAACCTCCTTTTTCTCATCAGTAAAATGGGAAAAACAATGACCTCCCTCAGGAGGGACGTTATTAAAGTTATGTATTTAGATCGGATTAGATTTATTTTAGATTAAAAGCTTCTTGCAAGCTGTGAATTGTTTTGCGATGTCTCATATTCTTTCTTTCTTTCTTTCTTTTTTTTTTTTTGAGATGGAGTTTCGCTCTTGTTGCCCAGGCTGGAGTGCAAAGGCATGACTGTGGCTCACGGCAACCTCCGCTTCCCGGATTCAGGCGAGTCTCCTGTCTCAGCCTCCCGGGTAGCTGGGATTACAGGCATTCACCACCATGCCCGGCTAATTTTGTATTTTTAGTAAAGATGGGGTTTCTCCATATTGGTCAGGCTGGTCTCGAACTCCTGACCTCAGGTGATCTGCCCGCGTCGGCCTCCCACAGTGCTGGGATTATAGGCATAAGCCACCACGCCTGGCCCCCACATATTATTTCTTTATGGTGTAGAACTTACTAATACTGCTGAAAACCCTTTCTGACAGAGATGGGAGTTAAGGCTTCCAAGTTCACACCCAGATTTCCCACAGAGACTTTAGAGACAATCATAAATATTGCACAAAATTATATTGGAATATGAGCTCGGGGCACACATGCTCTGGTGCCTTGGTACTAGAAGCTTAGGTGAGCTGTTACTCTTGGCCTTGTCCAAGCATTTGACTCAGAAGATGGTCGAGTCAGCAGTGTTGACTGTTAGCAAATCACCTAAGCCCACTCACGTGGGATGATCCTGGTACGTGCTGCATGGACTGAGTGTCAACTGCATGCTGAGTGTATGCCAGAGTGGGTGATCTCTTTGATCTTATTTACTTACCTACAGTACTCTGGGAAAGATGGATTATTTATGTTTACAGAGGAGGAGGCTGAAGCATTGAGGAGTCAGTGGCAGAACAGGAATCTCAACTCAGGTCTCTGGTTCCTAGTTATCTGCATTCTACCCCATAGCCCCTCAAGAAAGGGTGGCCATTCTTGTCCTCATACAAAAAGCCGTGACTTTGCTATCATTATTCCCTTTTGGTAAATGACAGAAACAAGGTTCAGATTACTTAGGTAAGTTGCTTTAGGTCTCAGGCTAAGGGCTGGAGCTGGATTTGCTGCTGAAGCTCTACCCCTTCTAGAATCGAGGATGACTACATAATTTATCAAACCAAGACATTTCCAAAAGTGAAAAGGGGCAGCATTATTAATTATGGCCACTATTAATTACGGTCCTTGGCCACAAACCGGGACTGTCCAGGCAAACCTGGGTAATAGTCACCCTGCCTCTGGTCTTGATACCTGACCAAGGTGATGGAGAATTGGATCCGCCAGCTCCTGTGCTGTTGCTTAAGTGGAAGGGAATGTGCAAATTATGTCCTGCTATTCTAAGTGAAAGGACTTGCCCAAGGTCATGCAACAAGTTGGCAATATAATATTTTAAAACTGGATGAGACGTTAAAAACATGGTAAAGTGAGTACCAGAGCTTAATTAACTGGAGTAGGTGTTAGGGAACATTTGGCTATGCTGATGTCTACTACTGAAGGGAAAGGAGGTATAGAGGTCAAGGTCGGGTATGTATGGAGTAGGTGGGGGTGGTGGTGGCAGGGCATTCGCATGGCTCTGCTATGTCAGCACCATCATCAGGCCCTGTACCTTTGAAGCCCGGGAGATGCCAGTAGGCCCAGGGCAACTTGGATGTTATTTAATGGCCAAGAGCAGAGACTTCTGGGACTTGACTTTTCCTGCCCTGAGCTTCACTTTAGCTGAGGGCTTCAAAGGGACTATTGGCTGGGAGTGGTGAAAGTTTAGTGGATAATCCTGCTGAAGAATTTTGGAAGGCCTTGAGGAAGGAATTAAAAATAACAGTAAGCATGCCTTTTCTTTCTCTTTGATTGTGGTCAGTGCATGGAATGTGCCAGGGCCGCTGCGGAGCAAGCACGTGGCCCCGAATAACCCCTCCCCGCCAACGGAATTCTGCAGAGAACATGTAAGGGCTGTGCTGTTTCACTCCTGCTTCGGGCTCTCAGGGTTTGTTTCCGCGATCATCCAAAACTCATCTTCCTTCTCTTGCCCCAGATAATTTATTGGAAGTCTGGAGAGAGACTTGAGTTCTCTCAACTCTCCAACCAGACTATTGCTGTGGGTGAGGCCCTGTCGGGTGAGCTCCAAGGAGAGCAGTTGGAGTGACAAAGAGGAACGGTTACAGGCTGAGAAATGCGAAATATAAATTCAAACCAAACTTGGCACCTGTTTGGAGAACTTCAGCTGACACTACAGTGCCCCTGTCGTTAGCCTTTGTGGCTCAGCTGGGTCTTATAAATAGAACAAGATGCATTTCCCCTTTTGCTACCCCACAGACACACGGAGGCATGTGTGGGGGTGGCATGGACAGAGAGTATTCATTACTTATGCTCCAGTGCATCAGATAGTCATCGTGGGAACTGAGCCCTGGTGACACGGGGATGACTAGGCCATCTTGTGGGTAAGCCTGGAAGCGGCTTTTGAGTCTCCTGAGTTGCAGCTCTCCTTACCTTTGCCAGCCTCCCTTCCGGAGCTGAGGCCCTCAGTCCTTCATGCCTGCGTGCTGCAGTAAGCCGGTTGGCCCCTTCCGTCTCCAGTCCATCCCACAATCTGTATCGGGCCAGCATCGCTGTATCAGGATGCTTTTGGCCAAAAGCGACTTGAAATCCAACAAACAGCTTTAATCATAAGAGGGCTTATTATCTCCCCTAAGAAGGCTAGAGGCAGGAAAGTTTCAGACATCAGAAAGGACTCAGGAGCCTTACATCTTTCTTCGTGGCCATCTTCTCTTCAAGCTTGTCTTCTGTTGGTCCAAAGGTGGTCATAGCTGTTACAGATATGCCGTCTACGAACAGTTGCATCCAGGGTCAGAAAAGGGCTCCTATTCCTTGGGGGTCTCTCTTTAGGAAGAAAACCTTTCCCAGGAGCCTCCTGGTATCTTGTTGGTCATTATTGTATCACATGCAATCAATGACAGAAATAATGGACCCTCAGAAGCCTCTTGAGGTCAAGGGCCCAGGCTATTCCTTTGACTCATCAGGGTAATTAGTATGGAGGTAGGTGCTTAGTACATTTTATTTGGGTTGGTGCAAAAGTAATGGCAGTTTTTGCCATCGAAAATAATAGCAAAACTGCCATTACTTAGGCACCAACTTACTAATATTTGTTGGTTGCTGGTGTTCTTCACTAAGAGACTCCTGAACACTTATGTCTTGCTGACTTCTGAGGATGTGATGGTAAGCCTGCCCTCATGGAGCTTGTAGTCAAGGTGGAGAGAAGGTGCTGTAACTGTGTTTGAGGCATCTCCCGAGTAGACTGTGGCAGTCTGGTAGCTTTGGAAGAGGTGTTAAATTGAGGCCCAAGGAGAGAAAAGGACCTGAGAAGCACAGAGGGGGGACTGTCTGGGCCTCTGAGTGCCATACCCAGGGCCACACATTTTGTGATGCAAGCCACGTTGTTTCAGGTTTCAAGCAGTTGCGATTTCTGTCTCCACCCCTCCACCAGTCTTATTTTCCTGTTGACAAATGATAACAACTTGCCCTAGGGTTTGGAGTGGGGGCAGGGCACAGCACTGAGGGGAATCTCCTCCCCCAGGGGAAATTTTCTAAAGGTTCCTGCGGTGTTCTAGCTTCAAAACCATATGCAGTTTAATTGCATGTTTAGTATCTTTGTGCATCTCTCTTGCTTTGAATCTGCTGGAAACTTTCTCTGAAAGCATGTATATGTGAAGACATAAAAATTCTATAAATGTTTAGTGGTTAAAAACAAAGTCCTGGCCAAATTATATAAAGTTTTGCCGTCTTCGGATGGAACTTTCTGCAGATAGGGAATACCCTTGAGTCGTCCTGTCGCAAAGAGCTAGTAACTAACTTCAAGTGTGTAAGTGCCCTTTCATTCCAATTCAGAGAAAACAGAGCCTGTCCCAAGGCCTCATGTTTTGTTTTCCTATTGATGTAGGAGCTGGGATAACTTGGAACCCCAGGGAACATCTCAGAGTTAATTAGTTTTTTGAGGTCTTTCTGTTTTTCTTGCTTGATTAAAAGAGTTGCAGTTTTTGCTTTGATTGTTTAAAAAAAGAATCTATCGCTACTGAACCAAGAGGTGAGGGTTGGCATGGGGTGGGCACTCCAGTAAATATGTAAGTTGTCTTCCTGCCCTCTTGTCCTGGTGGAGCACAGAGAGGCGCCTTTGAGCATGGGCCTGGAACCAACAGCTACTTTCCTGGAAAATTCTTTAGTTTCCAGAAGCAGTGGCCAGGTGAGCCTGGGCATGAAACCAGACGAAGTTGCCCCAGTGTGAGGCTGATTCTGTTTGCCTCAGTTCTGAAGTTAATGGTCCAAGTTCACTACTCAGAGAGAGAACGTCAGCATGTGGGGGAGACGGAGGCCCTGACGGCCATGCCAGGGTGCCCCCAACCCTTTGTTTAACCACGGCTGTGGACCAGTGGTCTCAGATGTTTACCATCGCCTGTTTATAAGAGGGAAGTGTGGTCATATTTCTATCTCTCTTGTGGGCTGCACGGTTGCCTTACAGGGGTTCATGTGGGAAGTGGTTACCGTTAGGAGGAGGATGAAATAACAGTACTCACAAAAAGGCTTTGATCCAGGGATCTTTTTAAATGTCATCTTTTGGCCACTGTGTTTTTTTATTTTTATTTTTTGCTATCTGCTTTAACTTCAACGATGAGAAAATCAAACCATATACTGGACATCATTCTACCCAGCTGGGCTGAGTCAGAATTGCAGTTCAAACTACTTCTGCTCTCCCTGGGTTTCATGTGCTTTCATTGTGGGGTATCTTCCAGATCTGCAGTTCTCCGGAGCTAGGGACCCCTGAGCTCCAGCTGCTCTCTGGACAGTACCTCAACATCCCTACAGTATCTGAAATGGAATGTTTGCCATTTCTTCTTATTTCTCCTCCCACAGCCTACTCTGATGTTCACGATTGCTGGAGCCCCCAGGTTCTAAAAAGTGTTGAATCAGCAAGTGAACAAATAAAATGAGAGCCAAAGAAACTGTGATCTTAGCGTCTTGTATTCTGGGTGAGATTGAGGCCTCTTGGCCACTCTTGCTGGTAGAGATAGGCTTTATGACTTTGGGGAAATCAGCTTGACTTCCTGGGTGTTGGCCTTCTCTTCTACAAAATGACAAGCTCAAAGGGGGAATCTGAAAGAATCTGTGTAACCATTCTCAGTTTTTCTTTTCTTTTTTTTTTTTTTTGAGACAGAGTCTCGCCCTGTCCCCCAGGCTGGAGTGCAGTGGCGTGATCTCGGCTCACTGCAAGCTCTGCCTCCTGGGTTCATGCCATTCTCCTGCTTCAACTTCCTGAGTAGCTGGGACTACAGGCATCCACCACCATGCCCGGCTAATTTTTTATTTTTATTTTTAGTAGAGACGGGGTTTCACTGTGTTAGCCAGGATGGTCACGATCTCCTGACCTCGTGATCCGCCTGCCTCGGCCTCCCAAAGTACTGGGATTACAGGTGTGAGCCACCACGCCTGGCCATTCTCAGATTTTCATGATAGACCTCTGAACTCTCCTTGGCTTCTTGTCTTTGGCTGTTTTCTCAATGCATATATTTTCCTGGGGGACAGATCTTAAGTTTTCATCTGATGGTGTGCCTTCAGAAGTGAACCATTCCTTAGTGACCTATTTAATTGCATTATCATTGTTGTTTAATTCATCACGTATTTACTGAGCTGCTTTTGTTGGTGGTGGTGCCATCAGACACATGGTCCAGGAGCTGCAATGCGCTGCTGATGAGGATGGTCACACATAGCTCTGCCCTCATGGAGCATCCCAGGGTGAAATGAGACCTCACCTGAGATCCGATTCCCAGGCTAGGGGAAATCAGTCTACAGGCAAAGAGGAATTCAAATTTAGCCTGAAGCACAGGTTTTCTGTGCTTCTAGGCACCGACTAGGTTCCAATCGTAGTGCCATAAAAATACAGGAAGGAAGGGAAACGTGTTCACAGGTTGGTTAGAGATTTTGAAACCAACAATCAGCTCTCTCTTATCCATAAGAAACTAGAATCTACTGCTGGCTTCAGTCCCTCAGACCTGCTGCTTAACAAAGTGCCCTTTCAAAACTGGGTTAGACTCTGTGCTAATGGGTTTTTCCATGAACCTCGGACAACCGACAAGTATATTTTTTGAGGATTATGATCGACTAGGATGCTCGGGAATCTTTAAAGAGAAGCACTCTCTTGGCTATCTTTGCCCTTAATTGTTTTAAGACCGGTGAGGAGACTGAGCCTTTCAGAGATGAAGCATTCAGAGAATGGCCTCTGAAAGCATATGGCTCAGTAAACAACTGACTGGTCCTTTGTCACTATTTTTGTCCAGCGGCTGTCACCGTAGGGGCTCCTCTGGTGTGGAGGAGAGAGAATTAGAGGCAGCAGGCCTGGGTTCTAGGTGTGCCTCATTGTGAACCAGCTTCAGGACCTTGGGTGAGTCACTTTTCTGCCCTGGCCCCTGGCTTCCTCTTCTATAAACTGAAGGTGTCGGCTTAGCAGGATTTTAAAGTTTCTTCTACCTTAAAAATTCTGATTCCTGCACTTGCATTCAAAGAAATGACTCGATTACTCATTTGAATAGTTTCAGAATCACTGTATAGTCAACTCTGGACTAGAAATGGGGGCCTACAGTTGAGGACAGGATGGAAAGAGGTTTAGGGTTCAGGGTGAGCTGTGGGGGCTAGGATTCTGGATTCCTCATGATTTGCAATTTGTTGTTGGTGTTACCATAGAAGATTCTCAACCATGGCTGCTTTTAAAACTTCTGATGCTCAGACCACCCCTGAGACCAGTGAATTTCGAATTTCTACAGGCCAGGCTGGGGAAATCCATATTTTTTAACTTTCCTAGGTGATTCCGGTACGTGGCCAGGGTTGAGAATCCCAGCCATAGATGCTTATGTAAAGCTGTGGTTCAGTGTTATGGGCATCTGTTCTGGATGGAAAGCGATAGTGGTTGGTCAAAAAAATAAAAAACATGTGCACACACAGACAGACACACACACACACACACACACACACACACAGAGAAAGAGAACAGCTCTGGGTTCTGGAAGTGTGTTGATTTGGTCATCACGAGTGCTGGTGGTGAGTAGTTGCCCTGAGGTTTGGAGTCCCAGTTCCCTCCTATCTCTGGGTCAGTGGTTTCTCAACATCTTTGAAGTAGTGAAACCATCTGTAGTTGGTTATTTCTGCTCAGAAACTCACAGTACTAAGTGGGGGGTGGTGCAGGGGGGTGGAGCAGGAATGGATTAAACAGGCCCTTACACATGCCCACACTTTTTTCATGAAACTAAGTTAGAGGCCTTAGCCAACTGCAGCATACCTTAGTGTCAGATCCTTGGCATTGCTCTGGTGGATTCTAGGGGCTGTGGATTCTAGGGGTTGAGAAGGCTGTAGGGATGTGTGTTGCTCCCTGCTGCCTTGGTGAGAGAGTGTCCCTGTCTTTGGCTGAGAGCCTCCTGTCCTGCCACTTCATCAGCAGTAGCATCTAAACAGCCCTTGAAGGGAATCAGTATCCACAGCCTAAGAAATCTGATGGGACACAGCTGTCTGCATTAAAATATTAACAGAAAAGGTCAAACTGGGAAGGGGCAGCTAGGTTGGAATATCTCATTCAGGTAAAGAGATGGGCTTGTGGATCCTTAATTGGTGTGAAATGAGCCCTAGGAGGGGAGACTATATCAGTGCTGATTAACCTCGAGGGCTTTCACAGATGAAGGGGGATGGTATGAGAAGCTTTACATATAACAAGGTTTGAGATGCAGTTGTAGACACATGCCAGATATAGGTTGCTATTTTCTCAGATCAATGAGGAATCTGTCAAGGCACTCAGAGAAATGGAAAATATAGTTCCTGCCCTCAGGAACTATAGTGTCAAATGATAGCAGTGAAGACCTTCTGTGTCCTGGCCACACAGTGAGGATCAGAAGACAGAGCGTGGAGAGAGGAGTGGGACACGTGGATCAAGGAACGTGGACTTGAGCGAGCAAAAGCGAGTCACTCAGATCCCACTATCACATTGCATATCTTTTTTTTTTTTTTTTTCTGAGATGGAGTTTCGCTTTTGTTGCCCAGGCTGGAGTGCAGTGGCGCAATCTCGGCTCACTGCAACCTCCACCTCCCGAGTTCAAGTGATTCTCGTGCCTCAGACTCCCGAGTAGCTGGGATTACAGGCGCCCGCCACCACACCTGGCTAATTTTTGTATTTTTAGTAGAGATGGGGTTTCACTCTGTTGGCCAGGTTGGTCTTGAATTCCTCACCTCAGGTGATCCGCCCGCCTTGGCCTCCCTAAGTGCTGGGGTTACAGGCATGAGCCATAGCGCCAGCCTCTTCTCCTTTCTAACATGATGTCAGTGTCTCTGGGAAGCGGCCCTGGGGGGCACCTCATTGGTAGCAAGAATGACTTCATGTTCTTGCTCCCATGCAAATTCTCTACTTTCAGAAATAAATTTTCCTCTAGGATTTTTCTTTGTCTGCAAATGGGGGGGGCGGTGTTCTTTGTCAGATCCCTACTTTGATGATTACTGTCTGCCCACCTGAATTTCCTGCATAGTTTCAGTTGGAAAGTCTTTTCTTTTTGGACTCTAAGATACCGTGTAATAGGATTGTTTTTGATTTCAGTAGGCACCTGGCACCCTCTCAGCTGTGGCTGCATTTCGGGTATGTTGGGAGTGATTATCTGTGCATCAGAAAACTCAAGTTTGTCATGTGAGCGAGTTGTGTGAGCATCAGTGCAGGGCGGGCTTCGTTAGGCCCTGCCTGTGGCCGTGGCTTTCCTTTCCCGGCGCGTGATGATTCCAGATTTCATGGTCACTAGCTGAGTGTAATCAGGAGCAGATAAGAAAGCCCTGTATAGAGCAAAGTATGAATTTCTTCAAGTGTTGAGGGAGGTGGCAGAGGCATTATATAGATGTGTGTGTTTGTGCATGTGTTTAAAAAAAGACTTATATTTTCTGGGCAGCAGAACTTAAGTTTCCAGTAAACATCTCCTCCCTTTTTACTTTACCTTTTAATTTTGTGTTTATGGTCTCTGTGCTTTGAAATTGTTTTTGCTGTGATGCCAGCCCTGCCTGAAGTGGGTGGAGAAAGCCAAGCCCTTTGGAAGCCACGGTTTAGATCAGAGTTCTTGTACTGACATGGCCCAGCTGATTGACAGCTCAGACGTGATCACTCCATCTCAACTAGAAGAATAAAAATAAAAACCTTGAGCTGGAGCGCCGAGGGGCCCGTATTTGTTAGTTTATCCCCCAGTCTCACTTTTATCACAGGAGGGGTAATAAAGTGCTGCTGTGTATAAGTCTGATCTGCGGTTGGGTTTCTGGAGCCCCAAACCTGGGACTAATTCTCCCTGGAGCCTGTGGCCCAGAAGCTGGGTGCACAGTAGGGTTCCTTGATGCTAAATGGCTCTCCCGATTGACTTGAGATCTCACTGTTCTTGTCTTAGCTTTACTTGTTGAGTTGGAGGAGGTGAGGTGGGTGGGCAATGGCCTAGGGAAGCCCACAATAGAAACACTGGGGCAGAGAATCCAGCCCAGGCCAGGTGGAGAGCATCAGCCAGTGTGAAAACACATGGAAGGGAGGGAGGCAGGCAAGAAAAGCTGTGGGAGAGAAACCCACAAATGCAGCAAAACTGCGTAGGGCCCAAGCGGTGGGGCGGCAGCGAAGGAAACACAGTGGTGTTTGGCTGATGCTTCACGCCACTTTTAGTTCAGCGCTGCTAGGAAGGCTATTTCAGAATGCTCCCGAGTGGGAGGGGGCAGCTGCTCTGGGGTAAGAAGGGGATGCTAAGGCCGGGTGCGGTGGCTCATGCCTGTAATCACAGCACTTTGGGAGGTCGAGGTGGGCGAATCACGAAGTCAGGAGTTTGAGACCAGCCTGACCAATACGGTGAAACCCTGCCTCTACTAAAAATACAAAAATGAGCCAGGTGTGGTAGCGATCGCCTGTAGTCCCAGGTACTCAGGAGGCTGAGCCAGGAGAATCACTTGAACCCAGGAGGCAGAGGTTGCAGTGAGCTGAGATCACACCACTGCACTCCAGCCTGGGTGACAGAGCAAGACTCTGTCTAAAAAAAAAAGAAGGGGTGCTGGGAGCATGTGGGTGGATAGGGCTGACTAGGGCTGACTAGGTCACCTTTGTCGGGGTGACCTTTCTCCAGAGAGCCCAGTAGGCTCAGAAGGAAGGACCCTCAGCACCCTGGCCCACACAGTTCCCCGGGAGACCCCAAATAAAGCATTTGCACAAACAGTCCTGAGTGGAGCACACCTAGCTACCTTCTCTTGCAAAGTGAGCCTTTTAAAAAGGGGTGTATGGCTGCTTACTTCTGAAGAGGCCAGGCTAGGAGACCCCAGAGGGACACCCGGAAAACCCAGATGAACCTCCTCCATCTGCTATCCCTGCCAGATGACCCTTGCTGCTTTACTGCTTTTTTTCTTTGAGCCGCTTGGTGATCTCGAATAGCAGAAAAATGAACCAGATTTCCTTCAATCTATGCCAGTCTTCATCCCCAGCCTCCCGGTGGGGCGATGAGTCACACCAGTGGGAAAGTGCTCTGTATACTTGATCATGTGCAGAGCACTTTCTCATTGTTTTATCTTTACAACCGCCCTGGGTGGAGACACGGCAAAGTGGTCCTATCCCTATTTTGTAGGCGATCAGGCACAACTTACAGTTAGTGCAGGAGCAGGGACTGAGGCCAGCCCTCAGTTCTTCGACAGAGTTCTTTGTCTATGCTGTGTTGCCTCAGAAAGAAATGCCCATGGGGAGTGTGTGTGCGTGGGCATTGTGCTCTCCTCGTGTCCCTCAGACAAGAATGAATTCTTTTCCAACTGATGTCACTGGGAAAGGGGGACACCACTACTTTCCTGCATACTGCACTTTACAGTTTACAAAGCACTTACCCACACGTGATTCCGTTTCATCTCCCAGACAGTCCCTGGAAGTAGGTGCTCGTCTGGATGAGCAGGCGCAGACTTGGAGAGGCTGACTTGGCCCAGGGCATATAGCTAGAAAGCAGCCAGGCAGTAAGTGGGTGGCACCGCTGGATGCTGGGGGTGGGGAAGCATGAGCTGGATGGAGCATTCAGTGGTCTAACCAGTGGCCAGCAGTGGTGTTGGGGTTTGCTGCCCTCACCTCTGAAGCCACACAGTCTCCTGCTTCCTGAGGGTCACCCTCTCCTGGAGGGCTGCCCCCGCGTGGGAGCGTGGACAAGTGTGCACAAGGGGGAGGCACACCAGGCACACCCACCCCTAAGGGGGTGGGACAGGTGGCACTGGGAATGGCTGGAGTCGGGGTTCACCTGCTCGGGGTCCGGCCTTCCTGTTTTGCAGGACTGAGAGGCGGGCTCTGAAGGAATGCAGTGCTTAGAATCTCGATGCCTGTCCTGGGGTAGTGGGAAGAGCAGGGAGTCTGGAGTCCAATTTTGCCGAAAATTCCAACTTTGCTGCTGAGTAGCTCATGAGACAGGCATTTCACCTGTTGGAGTTCACTCTGAACTTCAACTTGGGGGTACTCAGATTTCCTTCGGAAGCTGTGAAGAAGTCCCCTGCCACAAGTTACTCCCCTGTTCAGAAGTGACTTGACTGATAGTCTAGTCCAACCCCATGATTGACAGCTGGGGAAACTGAGTTTCCTGAGCAGGGCAGTGACTTGCCCAAGTCGCTTGTTGGGAAGAATGGGGCAGGATGATGATGATGATGTCCACTTCTTGGGGAGGACGAGGAAGGGTGGTAAACCCTTCTCAACGCTTGCTTATGGGCTCTGATGTGAACCACTCACTATTGGCTGACTCCTGGTTTTCCAAGTGTTTAGAGGCTGAGCTGAGGTCCCTGGGGTTTTGGAAGGCAGACTCACATTTCACTGAAAGCCCTAGATGCTTCTCCTTACTGCAGTTCCCCTCCCCAGCACTCCCGCCTCTCTGTTTTCTCGGGCTTTAAATCAGCTTTGGCTTGGGTCTGAAAGTAACCCATGACAGCGGTAAGCCTCCCGATCTGTTGTGTGCAGTGTTTCAGCTAAAATATTACAAACAGACCACCAAACTGTGTTTGGTCCGAGGCCAAGCCCCTCCCTCCCCACTTGAGCACTTGATTACCTGCTGTAGGGTTGCATCTTGAGCTCCATGGAGGAAACTGTTTATTTCAGGGCCGTTAGAGTGCTGTGTGGGAATCCAGGAGAATTTATTGTATTGTTAACATCTGGTTTCATGGAGTCTGTTTCTTTTGATTTTAATTGTGCCCTCGGGAGAGAAAGATCCTCGAAATGGTGGAAAAAGAAGATACCACCTTGCCGTGGCACACACATTGCTGCTGTGGTACATGGTGGACGTGGCTGAACCAAGTCCCCTTATTCTTTGAACATCCTTGCGTATTATTCCTGCTTCCTCAGCCGTCTCCAGGCACCAGTCTCCTCTGGAGGGATTTCCCGGATGGCTGCCAGGCCAGAGCCTGACAGGAGAGATAGGACCTGCCTCCACGGTAACAAATGGCTGAAGGCGGTTTGGGGTGTTGCCAGTAGCCTTCTCTTTCACAGTGGCTGAGGATCCGGTGTTGCGGTGATACATGATGTGACCTCTTCAACCAGTGAGTCACTCACCCCCAGATAACCACCCGGTACTTTCAGGGGAAACCGTTGTATCATTGTGGCTGTGGCCATGGTTTCTCCAAAATAAGGTGTTTTTAGAAATGAAAGTACAGGGATTGGTTTCCTTAGATTTGTTGTCATGGATTCATAGATCCCCGACCCTTTTCACGTAAAGACTCACCTCTGTTTCCTCTTAAATTGTATACTTGGTGTCTGTTTTGTATATTAATAACAACTGACACTCTTCTAAAGTTTTTTGGGGAAAGAAAACATAAGTTTAACTCTTAAGTCTAGAAGGTAAAAGCCTTCTAGAATTGTCCATTTGCATAAGCATTTTTATATTGCTGTAATCAGTGTATTAGTCAAACGGGAAGGAGGAACTACATCAGACATTTAGCACAAAGGGAATTGAATACGGGACCTTGGTTACACAGGTGGTATAGCAGCTGAGAAGCCACACATGGGAAGGTGAGGTGACCCAGAGCTTGGAGGAGGCCGCTGCCGCCTTCAGGCTGGAGGGACAAAGGGAACAACAGGTGATGTTCCCAGAGCCCAGGGTCTGTCTAGAGCAGTTGCAGCTGCTTCTAAAAATGCCGACCCAAGGTAGAAAGGGAGAAGGGGGAGAAACAGCTTGGCCTCTCCCTCCCTCCTGCCCTCTGCTCGCCATGAGAGCCTCCTATTATTTAAACCCTGCCGGAGGCCTCCTGATCTGGAGTCTGCAAAGTCAGGGCTCAGCCCCAGGGAGGACACAGCAGAGCACAGGGAGATGAGGGGTGGATCAGAGGGCAGACTGGACCTGGACCAGCACAGGGTGCAAGCCTGATGCTCTAATTTTATGTTTTATCAGCATTTTCTTATATGTGGCTTTCATAATTACACATATTTTATCAAGTAGATGAACTGCATTTAACCATTCCCCAGCTGTTCGGTGAACACTTTAAATTACTATACATCAGCAGTTCTCAAAGTGTGGCCCCGGGCCAGCAACGTCAGCATGACCAGGGAACTTACTAGGAATGCAGAGTCTCAGACCCCGCCCCCAGGCCTCTTGGATCAGAAACCCTGACTGCGGGCCCAGCAGTCTGCATTTTATACACTCTCCGAGGGCTGCTCATGTGCATGTGAGCTTGAGAACCGTGATTATAGACAACGATGCGCCGTGTGGAAGCGGGTGGTGGGATACTGAGGGTGCTGGGGGTAGAAGTGGTGGAGGGAGTTTATTCAGAGGAATGTGGTATAGCTGAAAAGGCACAGGACTCCAGGGCTGTTCTCCTTTAGGCCCAAGCCTGCCCTTGCTCTTAACCTCTTAATGGGTTTCTTCTTTTTTCTGTTAAACAGCTAAAAGTATCAAATCATGGGGTTGCTGTGAGGGTTAAATGTAATAACAGGCATGATGTTCCGTATATGTTGGGTCTTCTGGAGCTTTGGGGAAGGAGGCGTGGCAATAACAGCCAGCTTCTGCGTCATGGAAAATGGCCACCATGCCCATTCCTGAGTTGTGTGGTCTGAAAATCAATGATGAACACTTAGGAGGCTCATAGCCTGCTTTGAGTCAGTAGGAAGACTGGACTTGAGAGTTTGGAATCTATAGTCTAACTTCCCCTCCCCACCCTGTCTTTGTAAATGGTGCTCATCTAACCCTACAGTTAATACTATCTTGTCACTCATGTCTGGCCACTTGTTAGAGGGGAAAGAACCCTGGTGTCAGGACAGGACTCCCGGCTCCCCAAGCTGGCTGTGTATTCCGGGGCATATCCTTAACCTCTCTGAGCTGCACTTTTCTGATCTGTCAAACCTCTACATTGATGCAAGTCAGGTGCGATGATGGACACAAAAACTGCCTTGCACACCTTAGCAGGCCTGTGAAGATAAAGCCTTCAGGATCCACACCTTTGCCAGGGCCCACGCCAGCCCCGCCACCTCCGTGAACCTCTCATTCCACTGCCAGTGCAGGGGTGCGTAATCAGGATTTGCCAGTGGAGGTAGGAAGGGTGGCTGGATTGTCACGCTGCTGGCACCCAGATGATGTTGGTAGCAAACTGGGGTCACCTATGCACTTTGCTGTCTCTCAGTCTTCCCAGCAGCCCTGTCAAGCAGGGAGTCTAGCAAGAAGTGGCCAAGGCGCAGATTGTTTAAGAGGAAGGATGTGAGCAAACTGGATCCCAAGAGGACAGACGGAGGCCCACTTTGCCTCAGAGTCCAGAGAGCTGCTGCTGCTAAGAAGGGAAAGAGGAACTGGGTCAGTGCGCCTGCTGACTTGCAGCGCTGTGTTGGCATGCGAGGTAGTGCTGGTTGGGAGGTCGTTACCTGAAGGAAGCAAAGGCAGCTGGTGGTTCCTATCTTTTTGCCTCTGGCAGCACCTAAAAGAAGCCTCTTGGGCCAATAGGAGGATGGACTGTCCCCGGCGGCAGAGTTCTGTGAAGTGCTGCGGACATGTTCGTTGATCTCATTTGGTGCCTCCCTCTGTTGATGGCTCAGGAAGCCGAGGCTCTGAGAAGGCACATGGTTTACCCGAGGGGATGCAGGCGAGGAATCTGAACCCAGATTGCATTTTCTGGTCTAGGGCTCTTTGTGTGACCACGGTGCTTCCCAGACCCACACTTCTAGTGTTCCAGGCCCTTGACCACCCATCCTGTGGAGGGGTCCTCAGGGCAGGCAGTGGGACCACCTGAGGCCTGTGTGGGGTGGCCTGTGGTGTGAGGGACCCAGGAAGTCAGCCTGTGTCTGGGCAAATCAGAAGACGTGGCCATCTACCAGTCATCAGATGTTCCGGTACACTTAGGGCTGTGACCAGAAGTGGCATCAAGATGGGAGGTGAAGCTTCTGGGACCAGAGAACCAGCTGCTCCTATTCACTCTGCTTTTGGCTCCCTCATCCCACCATCCTACCCCGTGGCTCCTCCTGAGTAGGGCTGAGGGCATTTACCTGGCTTTCTTCTAAGGCAGACTCGGCACGAGAGAATCTCATTCAAGCTCTGCTCAAAATTGCTACCCTGAGGAGAGGGCTGTGACCAGGCAGGGCAGGGTGTGATAACATGGAATCCAGGGCCTGCTGGAGCAGGCCCTGATGAGTGTAAATAACTGTGTTATAGGCAGGACCTGAGCTTTTCACTTCATAAATATACATTACTTCTAATGTGGCCAGGGCCGAGCTAAAGATCATAATTATGTGAGATCTGCTTTACAGACATTTAGGGAAATGTGTGGGGCTGCACTGATGTAGGCAAAGATGTGGCCACATACATTTAACATGTGTCTCAAAGGAGCCTTTGCTTTAACCCTTTATCAGACCCTGCCAGGGTGCTCCTGACTTGGTGTCCCAGAGCGTTTGGAATCAGAGTTGCGCTCTTTTTTCTTGCATTAAATGCACTTGAGTTTTAACCCAGCTTCTGGACAGATGGCAGGGCCGCATGAGGGGGTCTCCATGGGTGGGGATAAGTCCAGAGAAGTCAGCTGAGCTGACTGGGCAGGTCTTGCGTAAGTCACGCCATTTCTCTGAGCCTCGGTTTCTCCAGCAGTAAAATGTTACTTGTCTCTTGGGGTTGTTGTAAGGTTGAGTTAACGTGTATACAAGGCATTGCTTGGTGTTTACCACGTTGCTGAGCTGGTAAATGGTTGATTGGTCCCTTCCTCTCCCCTTGATGTTAAGCATATTGAAAGATGGCCACGTGCTCACCTCTCCTGCTTTACTGGGTGGACAAAGGAGCTGTCACACAGTGTGGCAGCCTCAGAAAGGTTACAGAAGGCCAGTAAAGCTTTCTGGCTTATCTGGTCCTGAGGCAGGTGAGCATTAAACCCAGATCCTTTTTGTGTTTTAGTATTGGATCCTTTGGCCGACATATCTGAGACCCAGGGCCTCGGAGTGTGGGGTCCTAACCTAATTTGGCTTTGGATGAACTGGCCAGTAAATGGAAGGACAGCTGTGGAAGTGTGTCTCGAACCTGTCCTTACACAGGTGTGGCTGGCATCAGGGCCCGCTTCATGGGCACATGACGAGTGCAGTCACACACAGTTCATGCTCAGGAGGGCCCTATGCTTGGTTTAATGCTCTGCTGTCACCATCTTGAAATTCTTTTTTTCTTTTTCTTTTGGCTCTTGTTGCCCGAGCTGGAGTGCAATGGCTCAATATCGGCTCTCTACAACCTCCGCTTCCTGGGTTCAAGTGATTCTCCTGCTTCAGCCTCCCAAATGGCTGGGATTACAGACACCCGCCACCATGCCCAGCTAAGTTTTGTATTTTTTTTTTTTTTACTAGACATGGGGTTTCACCATGTTGGTGAGGCTGGTCTCGAACTCCTGACCTCAGGTGATCCACCAGCCTTGGCCTCCCAAAGTGCTGGGATTACAGGTGTAAACCACTGCATCTGGCCATCTTGAAATTCTTAATAATTTTATCTTTGACCTAGTGTTTTGGAGCATGAGCATGGGTAGAGATGTGGGCAGTATGTGAGCCTTGAGCCTTCTGCTCCATTCACATGTGGCATTTGAGTACGGACTTCTGCTGGACCTGCAATGTGAGGGAGTTGAGCGAGAGTCAAAGCGAGTATGAGATGTCACATCTGCAACTGAGTAGGCGGGGACCCTGACAGTCCTGATGCTTTCCATCTGAACTGGAGCTTGTCTTGGACGTAGAAAGAAGGCGACGACATTCTAAGAAACATCAATGACCAAAGAGCCCCATCATATCCTTTATTAATCATGTCACTTCCCTTGCACCAACCACTTATACTGCAAATGATGACGGAAGAAGGAAGAGGAAAGATAGGGCACCCGTAATGCCTTTTCTTCTCAGAGCTTCCTCACTCCCCAGGAAGCTTAAAGAGTGATGGTAGAATGGACAGTATCGAGAAGCGAAGTAAAAACGATTGAGATAGCTTTATGGATGTTTCTCTGGTTCTGGTACGTCACAAAATGCATATCCAAGCCCTAAAATACAATTCATATAATGTTGGTGATTCCACATACTGGTTAAAGGCTTTTTATATTTGCAGTTAAAACTGGCATCACACAATATAAATAGTAGTGGTAAAATTCATGCTAATTCATGGCAATTTAAAATTTTAATGTTGCTTTACTTAGAATAATATTAAATAGCAAATTAAAAACACCATGACACATCAAGAGAGAGACTGTGGAAGGAAGAGAAAAAGCTTTCTATTTTAGTACCATGATTGGTACTTTTTTTTTTTTTGCCTTTTGCACAAAGGGTTCCATATTTTCGTTTTGCACTGGGCCCCACAAATTATGCAGCCAACCCTGACTGGCGTCCTGGGGCTGGAGGTCTCAGTCTGGTCTTGCATGGGCAGCCTCTAGATCCCTGGTCTGCTCACGTTGTCTCCTGGGTTGCGGAGCCAAGAAACAACATATAGGCAAGTGAGCATGTACGCTTGCTCTGAAGATTCCAAGCTTCCAGGTGGTGGTGGCTCTGTTGATAGAGAGAAAAGGTGAGGAATTTCAGAGGCTACAAACATACTCTTGTTGAAGGTGCTTTTGAGGTCTCCTTTGCGTTTACTTTTGTGAATTTTTGGGCAGCCTAGTATAGAGGCATGAGCCAGCAGTGAGCTGAGAGAGAGGCCCTAGTTTGACTCTTAACTCAGGCATGGTCTCCTTGGGTGAGTCATTTCTTCATCAGGCAGTCCTCAGTCTTTTGGTTGCAGTGTAGTTGTTAAAAATGTGGGCTGCTTGGAGGCTGAAATCTTGAGTCCAATCTTATCTCCATCTCTCTGTCCTTTTTTTATTTTTGTGTTTTTTTTTGAGACAGGTTATTCCTCCACCATTCAGGCTGGAAGGCAGTGGTATGATACTGGCAAACTGCAGCCTTGACCTCCCAGCTTAAGTGATCTTCCCATCTCAGCCTCCTGAGTAGCTTGGGACTACAGGCATTCACCTCTGTACTGGGCTAATTTTCATTGTTTTCTGTTGTTGTTGCTCTTGTTTGTAGAAACAGAGTTTCACTATGTTGCCCCAGGCTGGTCTCAAACTTGAGAGCTCAGGCTGTCTGCCTGCCTCAGCCTCCCAAAGTGCTGGGATTACAGGTGTGAGCCACTGTGCCCGGCCTTGTCTCCATCTCTTAACTAGTTGTTTGATGTTGGGCAGGTTGTTCAAGCCTCCTGGAGCCTTGGTTTACCCGTCTATAAAATGGGTATAAAGGTAACTACCTTATAGCGTGGTCATGAGCATGAAATGAGGGCAGAGGGAGGAGTTAACATTGTGTCTAGTCAGTGGGATTGAATCAGTGCTAGCAAGGGTCATGATGGTGAAGAATGAGGGGAGGAGGAAGAAACAGTTCCTGTGGGGGCTAGGACCAATAGTAGTATCCTCTAGGAATCCTGACCTTCAAGGTCTAACTTCCGAGATTCTGTGAATACGGTTCTAGGGAGCCTCTGCCTCCGACTTCTAAGTAGTTCTTCAGGCTGTACTGTGGAAGTTACTGGAATGAAAGAAAAAGTGTAGTGTTTGAAGGTCTTCAAGGATCCTGGTCCTCTCACCCTGTTACTGTCAGTCCCATGACCTTTGACTGTCCATTCCCCACTAAGCCTTGCTTTACACATCTGTCAAATGGAGCAGCTGGGTGTGCCTGCCTTAGAGGATGAGACCCAGCTGAGATGACCTGCGGAGAAATCTTTTATAAACTTTTAAGTACTGGTGTTAGGAAGAGCTAACATGGTGAGTCTTCAGTGTTTATTTAAATGCTGCTCACTACTGTCCTGAGAGACTCCAAGAAGGAGTTACTTTCTTTGGGCCCCAGTTCATCATCTGTGAGATGAGAGGATTGTGCCATAAACTGCCCCCCCACCCCCACCCAAGGCAGATTAAAAAAGAAGGAAGGAGGGAGGGAGGGAGGGAGGGAGAGAAAGAAAGAGCGAGCAAGCCAGCAGGATTTGGAATCGTCCTCTAACTGGAACCACAATCGCAGGTTTCAGGGACTCAGGAAGGGGTGCAGCCCAGCTTGTGGTTGAGAAATGAATGTCAGATGTTAGGAAGAAAAAGGCCTATCTCAACGCAGCAGGGGTTTCTTGCTGTCCCTGCCTCCTCAGCCCCGGTAGCCTGTCGCTCCCTGGCGAACAGCTTGGCAGCACAGAGGCAAACCACAGAGTACATTTGAGGCCCAGATCTGCTTATTTCAAGGGTGGGGCCGCGTTTTTCTCCTGCCACAGTGAGCTAATTAAAGAAAACAAGCTTGGGGAGTTGGGAGAGAACTGTCCACAGGACACTTGGGGAGGCTTGCATTGGTTGCGGAGGCCTCCACAGCCCCCGGAAGGCAGGTGGAAGTGGGCATGGAGGATCCCACGCATCCCCGGTGGGGGTCCGAGGGCCCACTGTTGCTCAGCTGGGAGACTCGGGGACGGTGGGAGGGCATACATGGATGGGAGGGTGGACTCCGCTCCTGAGAGGGCCAGTGTGGAGGAGGGTCAGGCAGCCCATGGAGATGGGACGGTGTTCTGAAACGCTTCACAAATGTGGACTTTTGCCCCAAACTGTGGACAGAGCCTGTGTCCTGAGTGAGGGTCAGCTCTGTGAGTACCCATGGTAATTCCCCTCTCTGTGGTGCTGCTCTTTCAATTCATGTGTCAGCCTTAGAGAAAGTGGCTGTGACTTCTGCATTCCTGAGAGTACGCTGACATGAGAAGTAGCCGCCGCTCTTGTTCAGAGTCACAGGGCTGGACAGTGGGATAAGAACTCAGGACTTCTGTCTCCGGATTCAGCATGCTGATTATGGGGAAAAGCAGACACCAGTTCATCATTTCTTGTAAGCATCACTGTCCTCCATATTGGAGCCCAGCTCAGACAGCTGCATAGTATTCTATAGAGAAGATGTGTTGTTGAAATACCGATTGTGCAAATTGAATTGTGTTTTAAGACTACTGGGAAAACCATTTAAAGGAATCCTGTTGTGAGTCATTTTGAAAAAATGGAGAATTACACCACTTCCCCAAGGATTTTCTATTTTGGTAAATTTCATGTGGCAGGATTACTTAAAGAAGGGTTCCTGTGTTTTGCTACCTTATACTGGTTACTGCGTAAGGAAGGTTTACTCGCCAGAGGTCCGCACACATTGGAGAACTGGGGGAATATGTAATACTTGTGCAGAAATGTTTTGATTCATGTACTCAGAAGATGGGATCTGGATGACACCTCCAGTCTATTGATTCCCAAGTAAGGTGTGATGATGTCACTGCCAGCGAGGTGTGCTATGAGGAATTTTTGTTGATGATGAAAAGTGGATGCTAACTGATTGCATACCACATGCCCCATACCTTACATAGATTATCTCATTTAATTATTACTGATAATAGTACTGCAGTCTGTGAATGATTTACTTAGCAATTAATTCAAAAGCATATTCCACTCTACAGTGGAATATTTTTTGAGCCAACAGATGAAGTACGTGGCCAGGCGCAGTGGCTTGCACCTGTAATCCCAGCACTTTGGGAGGCCAGGGTGGGCGGGTCACTTGAGGTCAGGAGTTCAAGACCATCCTGACCAACATGCTGAAACTCCATCTGTACTAAAAATACAAAATTAGTCGGGCGTGGTGACACATGCCTGTAATTCCAGCTACTTGGGAGGCTGAGGCAGGAGAATTGCTTGAACCCAGGAGGTGGAGGTTGCAGTGACCTGAGATCGCGCTCTTGCACTCCAGCCTGGGCAACAAGAGCGATACTCCAACTGGAAAAAAAAAAAAAAAAAAAAAAGAAATTAAGTATGTGCCACAACATGGATGAACCTTGAAAACATCATGCTGAGTTGAAGAAGTAAGACATCAGAGGCCACATATCACATGATTCCATTCCCATGCAATATCCCGATAGGCAAATTCATAGACGTAGAAAGCAGATTAGTAGTTGCCAGGGGTGGAGGAGAGGGGAACGGGGAGTGACTGCTTCATGGATACAGGGTTTCCTTGAGGAGTGTTCTGGAACAAAATAGTTGTGGTTGTACAATACTGTGAATGAACTCAATGCCACTGAGTTATATACATTAAAATGGCTAACATGGTAGATTTTTGCTACATGTATCAATATATTAATGTATTAATGAGTGTGTTAATTACAATATTAATATATTGTGATAAATATATCAATATATTGTGACAAACATATAAATTGATTTTAATATACATTAAAATCAAATGTATTCCTCTAATGGTGTCCATTTCACTGACTTCGTTTCTGATATGTTTGTGTTGGGTGGGACAGAAAGGAATGGGTCATTTACGCGTACACGGAGGCTGAAGAAAGAATGGGACTTTCCAGTCCAGGCTCTACCTTTATGAGGAACCAGAGACCCAGAGAGGGCTAGTGACTTGCCCAAGGGCACAGAGCAGCGTACCAGAGTTGAGCTTTGGCTTCTAGCCTCCTCACTTTCTGTTGGGGAAGTCACAGTGGGAAAGTGGGTTTTAGCTCCTTTATGTCTTTGGGTGTGTTCTGGGTTACTGAGGATCAGCTGTGTTCCACCTGGCATTTTGTGCAGTCCTTGGGTGCTCAGGGAAATTGTCTGTCTCACCCTCAGGTGAGGCTCAGGAGGCTCTGGGGCTGTGTAGCAGAAATAGAAATAGCCCAAGTCCTGGGTTGTGTCCTCGTGGATGTGTCTAGAATAATTCCAGTCGTGCTACTCGCTTTGGGCAGTTAGCGAAAGGGCCCAATTATGTGCAAATACATACGTTTGGTGTTTGATGGGAGACTTGCCATGTGACACTGCTTCTTCTTTTCTTCTCTTTTTGACTATAAACATCTGACACTACAGGAAATAAGAAACTTTCCAGTACCTAATTTATGCTCACTCTACTTTCAAACCCTCTTGGCCCCAGCACAGGGTAAATGAAACTGTAGCTTATAGTAATATTTACATATGGGAGTCAATGAGCTGTTTAAATACTTGGATGTCAGAAAAAGGTTTGAAATTTAGCAAGCCCCCTGACTCTCCCACCCTCTGGCATGTAGTGGGTAGGCCTGCCTGCTCTCTGAGGTCGAGCTCTGGTATCCTGCCCTGGTCGGTGGCAGTATAGCAATGATGATGACAGTGACGATGACGCCACCGGAACAGGCCGAGCAGTAATTGAATTAAATATCTATTTAATCCCTAGGAGAATCCGAATAAGGTTTCAGGATCTTGGAAGTTCAATTATACTCTCAGCAACTGAGGTGAGATCCGTAGGCTAGGAGTGACAAGATCGAGACTGATTAGCTACATGACCTTAGGAAAGTAATCTAAAGCTTGTTCACAGAGTCCTCATCTTTGAATGTGAACGATATTTCTGGCCTCTCCTATCTTACAGAGTTGGTGTGAGCATCTGCATGAGATGATGGCCATTAAACTGCTTTGTTAGCTGTTGAGACTCTACTGAAATGAAACCCAAGGGTGGGTGCCACTGAAAGAAATAGGAATGAATGCAAACTGGTTTGTGTTGGGAGTTGTACTTGGCACAGCAGAATTTGCCTTTGTCTTTAGGAGAGTCTTAGCTGTGGGAAGCAGGGCTTGGAATGCACTGATATTTATTTCTGCCATCAAATCAGGATTATGAGGCACCTGATCTGTTTAAGGCCGTGTGAGTGGAACCAGGTCCTGCCTTCCAGAAGTTCATGGTTACATTGTGTTTTCATGGGTCACCTGGAAGGCAAGCTTGTGTGAGAGTGAGGAGAATTGACCTAGTGAATCCTTCCTGCCTAGAGGCCCACCATGTTATTCAAATCAGTCTTGGGGGAAATGCTGTAAAAGAGAGAGAGAGAGAGAGAGAGAGAGAGAGAGAGAGAGAGAGAGAGAGAGAGAGTGTGTGTGTGTGTGTGTGTGTGTGTGTGTGGTGTGCATGCTCGCGTGCGTGAGTTTGTGTTGAGAGAAAGAAAAAAGCCGGGAGAGTAGGATGAGTCAGATTTAACCACTGTTTTTTCCCTTTTGAAACTTGTTATGTTCATACACATACAGCAGTCATGCACTTGCTCAGAAATGTGTGAAAACCACTTAAAATGTGTGAGATGCGGCCCTTTAGAAAGTGTGCCTTCCACCACATTCTCTTGAGCAGTGGAGTAGGTTTGTGAGTGTTCATATCTGTCCTCATCTGTGGGAATTGTATGTCCAAGGTGCTAGTTCAGGGCCCTTCTGGGCCGACGTGTGTGTATAAACTTGTCCTGGGTGTGATGGGAACAAAACCATCCAGTGTATGATGGGGAATTCTGTTAAACAGGTAGAATTCCGAACCTCTTGGTGGTCCTGGCTGGTCAGTTGCAGGGAGTGACCTTGAATGGACTGGGAAGATCTGGGTATACCATGTTTCTGTAGACAGGATACGCAGTCCCTTAGCTTGGTATTTAAAGTTCTCTGGAGGTGACCACTTTCTGGATTTACCTTTGTGTGGCCCCTCTGCTCCTCCCAGGTGAGACTCATCATAGCTCCTCTTCAACGTGCTTTCTCCACACCTGCTGCCATGTTTTAGCTCCCCTTTACGTTTCCTGGGACGCTCTCCCAGACTCCTCTGTACCTTTCTTCTTTCAAATCCAGAACAGGTCCCATCTCCTTAGTCTTAACTGTCTGTGAATGGTCTGTTGCCTCACTTCCCAGCTCTGGCATGCAGTACATGCTCAGTACACATTTTTGAATGCATTAATTTGGCTCTTCTCTGTGAAGGCAGCTTGTCTGTGTGTCGTTCATCTGCCCAAATTTGATTGTCAGCTTCCTTTGTACGGAGCTGTACTATTCTTTTTGTTGTTTTTCGTAACTCCTTCCCCCTGCCTCCCACCACCCCAGTTAGAAGAGTTGTAGTCAAGGTCATGTAGTCAAGGTCATGCAAGAGCTACACACTTGAACCTTTTCCATGTGATTTCACACAAGGCACATGGCCTCCTTGGGACTCACTTTACATTACTCGACAAGGGGATAGCAGAACCCACCTTGGCTGTATTGAAGGCTGCATGATGATGAGGAGAGAGTGAGGGATGGGAAAGAGTTTGGAAAACAGCAGAGCACAATGCAAACATGAGTTATTCATGGTTTTGTGTCCATGCTAACTGTGCCCTGACATTAAGGCTGGGCGGGTCTGGCCCAGGGCTTCCGGGGTAGGCGCTCTGCTGGTGTCTGCTACTGACCTGGAGTCCAGGACCCCTGAGTCCCACTCACCCTCCCTGGGCTGCAGTTTCCTCAGCTCAGCTACCCTTTCCAGCCATGACTGCTGGTTGTGGAGCTGAATGTGTGTGGGGCGTGGGCCCGTGTGTGAACTCCCCACCCCTGTGTGGTTTTCCTAAGCTTGCAGTGCAACAAGGAGCTGGAACAGAGCTACGACAACAAGGAGGGTTTCCTCCAACTATCAGTGCTCTTGGATCCACCGTTTCGGCTTTGACATCACCGGGAGTGACCACCCTGGTCCTCTTTCTTTGTGCCAAGCTCATTGCTAGATCACCATAAACACTTACTTGGATTGATTAGAGAGGCTATTTGCAGTATTGAAGGTGGCAGAATTATTTCACCTTTTCTAGAGGTGTTGACGTTCAAGGGTAGTTGGCGGTGACTGTACAGAAGGGAGACAGGAAGCCTGGAGGAAGGAAAGCGGGTGCGTAGCCGAGAAAGTGCACAACGGGCCCTACTTTTAAAAGTGCCTGCCTCCGCTGGTTTTGTTGTGGCAGCGTTCAAAGGCAGGAAGACAGATAAGATCGGATTTCAGGATTTTTGTCTGCCCCGTACCTCCGCCCCCAACTTTTGACAACCAAGAGCTTTTCCCCAGCAGGAATGGGTATATTTCAACTTCTGTAATCCCTGCATCTCGCACAATACTTGGTATTACAAGGTGCTCAATGAGTGTTTGAGTGAATGAATGCCTTCCCAGTTCTCATCACAGCTATAGGGTGTCCCTGTATACATCAAGTCATGGTTAGCAGCAGGTTTGATCGCGTAAGAGACACTAATCAATGTGTCTGATTCTAGAAGAAGACGGAGCTTCTTGGAAGAAGGGCCTGCCCTCTGAAGCTGTCCTCTGTGTTCCCCGGCATTCTGCATTTTGCGGTCACCCCTCATTATCCCTGAGTCCAGGAACACCTGAGATTGGAAAGGATTCCAGCCCCGTAGGGCCTTTATTGTGGCCCCCAGTAAGTGATAAATATTCATACTAATTTTGGGCAGTGTCCTTTATCCAGCTGTTTTCCCATGAGTGCCCTCTGTTCCGTCAGGTGGCCGAAGACGGATAACTTTGGCAAAGGGCTTGGCACAAATGGCCAAGTTTACACTGGATCACTGTACTCCGTGTTATCTTGTTTCCCCGATGGTCATTGCCACACAAGAAAGTACTTCCTCTGTGGGCTTTGCCCACCCCCTTCCCTTGACAGAGACCTCTGGGCCTAGTTAAATGTATAAACTGCATTGCAGGAGTGAAGCGGTTTCCATTAAGAACTGGGATCTATGTCCTGGGATCCAGTTCTTCTCCCCTCTTTTAATACTGAAAGCTGCTTCCTATCCGAGAGTTGTCTGGGGACAGACACCGTGCAGCTGCGTGCAAACTTCTTTGAGAGTTTGATCTTGCAGGCGTCCCAGCGGCTGCTCTGCCTTGTCTGCTTCCTGGGGGTCTCTCAGTATCAAAGCCACCTGTGGCTCCATCTCACCTCCCTGAATAGGAGGTGCCATTTGTCAGGAGGCCTTGCCACCTTTGGCCCTTTCTTTCCAAAGAAAGAGCCCTGGCCTGGAGTTTTTGTCTCAGCTCTGTTGTGTGAGCTTAGGCAAGTCAGTTGACTTCTCTGAGCCTCAGTTTACTCCTCAGTAAACAAAAAGATTGGATGAGGCGCTCTTCAAAGTTCTTACCGTCTGTGTCCTTCCTCTGCATTCTACAGGGAGGGAGGAGCTGCCTCTGTTTGGTTGTGGGGACTCAGGCAGGATGGTTAGGGAGGGGTAGGGGAACGAGATCATGGTGTACCTCCATGGCCACAGTGGAAACTTTGAACCTTGAGCTGTATGCGGTGAGTCCAGGATGCTGAGAAGATGCCGGGCTGTTGGGTAAGCAGAGCCCCTACGGGAAGCAAAGAGTGTTATTCAGCCCTGTGGAATGCTGAGGCAGGGCTGAGCTTGGGCAGGGTGGCTGAGAGAATTGTGGCTCTAGCTGTGGGCAGAAATTCATGGCCTTGAAGAATGGCTACTGTATATACCAGTGATAAATATTAGTCAGTCTGGCAGCAGAACGAGTTTCCTGTGCTGCATTTTTGGCACTTCCAGAAAAGGGAAAGCCTTTCTCTCTGACGGGGCACAGGAGGGAGAAACAGGAATGTGTCTCCTACCCTGATGCCCTGGCTGGAGATCCCGTTGGGTTTTCAGGCTGCCTCAGGCAACACAGGGCCTGCTAATGCCTCCTGTTGCCCTAGGTCAGGCCAGGGCCCATTGTTGACATCTGTGCTGTGCTGCGTCTCCGGGCCTTGCTTGAGCATGTCCTGAATGGAAGCCTTCATCTGCGCTCATTTCCCTGCCCTCCCTGCCATCTGCACAGCCTCCTCCAGGTCTCCCCTTCCCAGTGAAAAGCACCACCATCCAGACCTCAGGAAGTGATCATTTTAGCCTCCTCTTCTCCCTCCCCATCCAGGACATCACCGAGCCCTGTCAGTTCTGCTCCCAGAATATCTAAGTCCATCCAATGCCCCATCTCCACTGCTGCTTCCTCACCCAAATCACGGTGTTTCTGGCCCCATCTCCCTCCTATCTGGTCTCCCTGCCTGCACCCTCGTCTCCACTGGGCCCTTTCTACACCAGCAGCCAGCATGATCTCTAAGAAATGTACCTCTGTCATCGGTCATATCTGCTGAAAATTGTTCAGGGCTTCCTGTTGCCTTGAGGATAAGGGTCTGAATCCCAAACAAGGGTTCACATCTCAACCTCTCAAGCCTACCCTGACCTTACGTTTCTTTCCTCAGGGCGTTTGCACATGCTGTTCCTTCTGCCTGGAATGCTTGTCCCCATAGTTTTCAGCTGGTGAATGTGAGTCAGGTTTCCCCTTAAATGTCACCTAAGAGAGCCCTTCCTAATTCCCCCCTTCATCCTAACTATCCTCAGTACACTCTCTCATACAAATTGTTCTTTTCCTTCTGAGACCCTGCTCCAGCTTGTAGTTCTAAATCTGTGATTATTTACTGTCTGTGTTCCTCTTGAGGGCAGGGGCCATTTCTTTTGTTCTCTACTATGCTCAGGACCCAGAACCAAGGAGCTCAGTAAATATTTACAGGCATGCATCATACGTGGAGGATACTTATGCTGTGATGGCCCCACACCCGGCTTCCTTTGGGGTCTGTCCCCTGCTCTCCATTACCCGCGGAGTAGTCACTGAGCACTGGCTCTTCCTGGCTTCACTCTCTGGCATCAAAACTTATCAGTCCCACATCTCAGTCTTTTGCAAGATGACACTTCATCTGATTACCTAATTCACACTAAGGTGTTAATGGTGCTAATGACATAGTATTTATTACCCCAGGGGACCCAGAACGGTGGCATCAAAACATATCGTTCCCCAGTGGTTTAAAACTCCTTGGTAGCTTTCCAGGGAGTCCAAGTAGAGTCCAGTCTCCTTAGCTGGGTTCACAGGGCCCCGTCTACACGACTCGGCTTCTGTCGGCTTCCCTAGCCCTGACTTCCTAAGCCTTAGTCATCGCCCTCTCTCCCACCCAGGGCTCAGCACAGTACCTGGAACAGCCAAGCCCTCAATAAATGTTTACTGAGTGCATTAAAAAAAAAAAAAAAAGATTTTAATGAGTCATGCTTAACTGAAGATTTTGGTGTAGTCAGTCGTTGGGCCTTGGATGCCAAAGGAATGACAAATGGTGGGAATTTCAGGCACAGCGACTGTAATAGCCCCAAGGAAACCAAGAGAGAAGTATCTTTGTCTGGGTGGAGGGGAGTGGGCCTTTCAGAGCCTCGAAATCTCCTCACCTGCTGCACCACTCCCGCCACATAAGCACCCTTCTTCCCAGGGTGAGGTTTATCAGCTCTGCTTTCTGATATGCCAGACGGGAGAGCCTCAGTGCCATGCCTTCCTGCCCTCCTGATGCAGTCTGTGGTCACCTGCAGGCAGAGACAGATGAAGTCTGTCATTCGGCTGAGAGTAATTTCTGATAGGAGAGGGGCTTCCCCCGGCCCTTTCCGCCTCTCTGAGCCTTGCCAAGGTCACTTGGGTTGCCCAGCCTAAGTCACTGCCTGTCTCTGTGGTTATTGTGTGGACAAGGCCTCCCTCTGTTCCTCCACTTCCCCTCCCTGCCCCATACTCTTGCCCTCACCCACCCCAAAGCCTCGCCCTTCCCTTCCATAGGGATATGGCCTGAGAAAGGAGGAACCATTTGATTTTGGTTTAGTTTAGGAAAATCTTCCTTTTTGATTTGTTTTAGTGTTAGGTTCAGAGTGGTGACTATTGTTGAAAATGAGTGGGGGATTTTGGCTTCGTTTAGGTTTTGGAAGGGAGGATTCTCTGAGGCTTGAGGCTTCTGTGATACTGACTTCTGGTGTGGAAAGTCTTCCTCCCTCATCTAGGTGGCTGGGCCTCCAGGTTACTTCCCCAGCAGCCTCCCTGGATCTTCTCTCGTCTCCCGCCGCCCCTGCACCGTGCCCAGGTGATCTTTCTAAAGGACAAATCTTGATCTAGCACGTCCCTGGTTAGAACCCTTCTGTCTAGTGGTTCCTAGTGCTTCGGGGATAACTCGCCTTGTCCCTCGGTGTCTGCACAGTGTCCTCTATCTCCTCTCACTTGGCTTTGCCCTCAGGGGCTTCGGTAAGAAGCTTTCCAACCTGGCAGCTACAGACTCTGTGCAGTTGTATTATTGCTGTAAATGGGCAGGGATTATGCATTTATGGAGTGACTGATTTCAAGTACAACTGCTACCACGGGAGAGGTCTGTGAAAATCACTGGAATTGAAAATTATCATGCTTTGCCCAAAAAGGTTGAGAATCCCCACTCTGATGATACTAGGAGCCCGCTTTCCTCCCCACCCTGTGCCAAGCCATTTCTTGCCTCCTTGCTTTGCCCATACCAGCCTGGAATGTCCCAAGCCTATTCAACTTGCTTCCTCCAAAACGTAGTCCCACCTTGATCTCCAGGAAGCAGCCTTCAGATGCCCCCTCCTCCTGGCCACTGCACATGTGTCCCCCCAGCTGCTGAGGCACACGCCTAGGTCTGACACACACCATGATATGTTGAAAACATTGGTTTCTGGGTTATTCTTCTCACAGTCCCAGGCAGCGAGCCCTCAAGGACAGGGGCTCCATGGGACTGGTCTCTGGGTAGGAGGCCAGGACCCAGGTCACTAAGGGCGTGTCACTCATCTGGACCACAGCTCCCTGCCTCGTGGTGTGGGCTCTGTTCTCTGCACTGGACTCATTCTAAAACAGAGCATTTGGTCCTTGCATCCTGCCTTGTGGTTTATGACTTAGTAGATTGAAAATGACAGTTGTGCTCCATTTTCATTTGGAAAGAAAAAGAAGAGTGGAAAACCAGAGATTGCACTGATCTGGAGGTAGAGAGAAAACTGTGGAGATCAAAGAATATATTATTTATTATGAATGTTACATAGATCAAGGCATGTTTGAAATAGGCTTAATTTTCCTCAAGGTGGCTTTTGTCTCACAATTGAGTTCTTGTTGACAAAGACCAGTTATTATTCATAGTTGTGTCTCTGGAGCCTAGCATGGTGCCTGATAAAGCGTGGTCACTTCACAAATACTTGCTGAATGAATGCATGGGATGAATATGCATTTGGGTATTTTTAATGCTTGATGATTAGAACATTCTCATGGCTTGTTAACTTGTAAGACATAATTTTCATTGTAAGTTCTTTGTGTGTGCAAATGCTTTTTGTGTGGAATGCTTGCCATGCACTGAAAAATGCTTTGTGATGGCAGTTTTGAAAAATTGAGTCATTTTGCCCTGATTGAAGCTGGGTGACCTTGTGCAAGTCAATTTAACCCTCTGGGACTTGTGGCCCTCATCTGTAAAATGGGTAGAAGGTCAGAGTGGACCTCGTGGCTTGAGAGGCTAGTACCCTCATGTTGCATGTAACTGTCACATCCTCCTCTTTGGTGATTGGACACTGACCCCCTCCCCAAGGGTTCCTGCACAGAGCTGGAATTCTCTCTGGTGTCTTTGACTGCATTCCAGTGGGTGGAATGCCTTGTTTCTCAGTAGCAATGAGAAATGTTAATGTGGGGTTATGAAAGCAAGCCAAGAGCCATGGAATAATTAAAACACACACGCACACAAAGAAGGAAAAGCGGGAGGGGAAAACACGCTTAATGGACAAGGGATGAGTAAAACCCAATGGACTGAGAAAACCCCAGAGCTGAACTTCACATGACCCCGCGTGCTGCCTGCAGTTGCGACACCCCGTGCCCCTTGTGCCCCGCCGGCCTCTCAGTGATGTCAGCGGGCCATGGGTCCCACAGGAAGCAGGGACTGCCATCAGCCTGGTGGAGCGTGCCAGCCCGCTCCTCCTCCATGGCCCACTTCCCACCCACCTGGGTCTCCAGATAACATGAAGCCATAGCTCCCAGGCTCGTCAGCGCGGGAAACCAACTCAGTGCTTCCCAGAAAACAGAACCCCAGCCCCTTAGTGATGTCCACGCAGGCAAGAGATGACCAAGAAGAATGTTTGTCTTTTAGGAGTTCTCTGCCTGAAACCAGCAGGTTTCCTTTAGGGGTAGGGTGACTGTGCTTGCTGAATACCTCTAGGTCATCAGTGAATGAAATAATTCATTCTGTGCTTGAGTGTCTAAGACCCAGGGGGTTTAGGAATAAGTAAGATACTGGCTGTGCCCTTGGAGTTCTGTGCTGTTTAGGGGATACGACTCAAACTCACAGACATCCGTGGCTCAAATCAAGGCATATGGATGCAGTGACTCTTGGAACATTCAAGAGAGAATCACCACCTCTGCCGGTGGAGGAAAGACCAGGAACTGCCCACCTAGTTTTCCCATGACCCCAGCCTGTAGCGGGATATGTCAGAAGATTTGGACTTAGAGGAACTTGGGTTTGACAAAACAGAAGTGTGTGTATATAAACAGAGAGATGGGAGTGATGGGGGATAGGACGCTGACAGTGCCTCGGTAGTCCCTCCGCCTAGGCGACAGCATTGACTTCATATTTGAAGAAGATACAAGAGGGAAGAGGAGCGTTCCTTGCTGTGCAGATGCAAGTGCTCATTGTTACTTGTTCTGCCTCTCTGTGTCTGTGACATCCAGCCCTGTGTGGGCTGCCCCTGGTTGCAAAGTGGGCCTCCTGCCGTTGAGCAGCTATGGTCCAGCGGGCAGGTACGCCACAGTCATGGAAGACTAGTTAAATCATTACATAATAGTTAGCTCTGTATGACCAATCTTTTCTTTAAAGAAATTCTTCCTTTTGGAATAATTATAGATACACAGAAAAACTGTATACAGGTAATACAGAAAGTTCCAGTGTACCCCTGACCCAGATGTCCGTAATGTTAACGTCTTACATTACCACGGTACACATGTCAAAACTAAGAAACAACATTGGTACATTACTAGTAACACAAGTCTGGACTTGATTCAATAAACCTTTTGAAAAATAACAGCTTTATTGGCATATAATTCATATACCATAAATCTACTCTTTTAAGGTATATGATTTAGTGGTTTTTAGTATATTAACAGAGTTGTGCAACCATCATCACTATCTAATTTTAGAACATTTTCAACACCACAAAAAGAAACCTCATACCCATTAACAGTCACTTCCTGCCCATCCCCCTTAACCCTGGCAACTTAGTCTACTTTCTGTTTCTCTGGATTTGCCTCTTTTGGACATTTCATATAGGTGAAATCCAATTTGTGGACTTTTGTGTTTGACTTCTTTCACTTAACATATTTTCAGAGTTCATCCATTTGTAGCATGTGTCAGTACTTCATTCCTTTTTATGGCCAAATGATATTCCGGTGTATGGATATACCACATTTTGTTTGTCCTTTTTTCGGTTGATAGGCATTTGAGTTGTTTTCACTTCTTGACTATTGTGAATAATGCTGCTATGAATATTTGTGTACAAGCTTTTTTTGTGGATATGTGTTTTCATTTATCTTGAGTAGATACTTAGAAGTGGAATTATGGGGTCATTCGGTAACTTTGTTTAACTTTTTGAGAAACTGCCAAATTGTTTTCTAAAGTGGTTGTACCATTTTAGAGTCTCACCAGCAATATATGAGGGTTCCAGTTCTCCCCATCCTTGTCAAGACTTGTTGTTGTCTCTGTTTTATTTTAGCCATTCTAGTGAATGTGAGGTGGTATCTCATTATAGTTTTGATTTGCATTTCCCTATTGGCTAATGATATTGATCATCTCTTCATGTGCTTTTTGGCCATTTGTGTTTTTTGTTTGTTTGTTTTTGAGATTGAGTCTCACTGGGACATCCAGGCTGGAGTGCAATGGTGCCATCTCGGTTCACTGCAACCTCTGCTTCCTGGGTTAAAGCGATTCTCCTGCCTCAGCCTCCTGAGTTGCTGGGATTACAGGTGCATGCCACCACCCCCGGCTAATTTTTGTATTTTTAATAGAGACAGGGTTTCACCATGATAGCCAGGCTGGTCTCAAACTCCTGACCTCAGATGATCCATCCGTCTCAGCCTCCCGAAATGTTGGGATTACAGGCGTAGCCACTGCACCTGGCCTTCCATTTTGTATATCTTGTTTGGAGGAACATCTACAAATCCTTTAGCCATTAATTTTATTATTATTTTTTTCTTTTTTGAGACGGAGTTTTGCTCTTGTTGCCCAGACTGGAGTGCAAAGGTGCGATCTCAACTCACTGCAACCTCTGCTTCCTGACTTTAAGAAATTCTCCTGCCTTAGTCTCCCACGTAGCTGGGATTACAGGCGCCTGCCACCACTGCTGGCTAATTTTTTGTATTTTTTTTTTTTAAGTATAGATGAGGTTTCAGGCTGGTCTTGAACTCCTGACCTCAGGTGATCCACGTGCCTTGGCCTCCCAAAGTGCTGGGATGACAGGCATAAGCCACCACCCCCGCCTACCCATTTCTAATTGGGTTGTCTTTCTGCCGTTGAATTATAAGAGTTCCTTCTATATTCTGGATACAAGTTCCTTTATCAGATACATGGTTTGCAAATATTTTCTTCCATTTTATTTCTTTCACTTCTGTGGGTTGTATTTTCACTCTCTTGATGATGTCTTTTGAAGCACAAAAATTTTTAATTCTAATGAAGCTAAATTTTTACTTTTTTTTTTTTTTTTTTACTTTTGCCACTTTTGCTTTTTGTGTTGTATCTAAGAAACCATTGCTTAATCCAAGGTCACAAAAATTTACTCCCTTGCATTCTTCTAAGAGTTTTATAATTTTAGCTCTTATATTTAGGTCTTTGATCCATCTTGACCTAATTTTTGTATAAGATGTGAGGTAGGGGTCCAGCTTCATCCTTTTGCATGTGAATATCCAGATGTCCACGCACTGTTGAGAAGAATGTGCTTTCCCCAGTGAGTTGTCTTGGCACCCTTGTAGAAAATCATTTGACCGTAAATGTAAGGGTTTCTTTCTGGACTGTTAAGATTCTCTTCTATTGATCCATACATCTATCCTCATGATAGTCTTGACTACTATAGCTTTGTAGTATTAATCAACTTTTAAAATATATTTTTCTTTTTTTTTTTGAGATGGAGTCTTGCTCTGTCACCCAGGCTGGAGTGCAGTGGTGTGATCTTGGCCCACTGCAAGTTCTGCCTCCCGGGTTCACGCCATTCTCCTGCCTCAGCTTCCTGAGTAGCTGGGACTACAGGCGCCTGCCACCATGCCTGGCTAGCTTTTTTTTGTATTTTTAGTAGAGACGGGGTTTCACCGTGTTAGCCAGGATGGTCTCGATCTCCTGACCTAGTGATCCGCCCGTCTCGGCCTCCCAAAGTGCTGGGATTATAGGCATGAGCTACTGCACCCGGCCTTAAAATATATTTTTCAAAATCTGCATTGTTCAAAAAAAGAATCTGTGGTAACTCTCAGAAATCCAGTAATTACAAGAGTAAATCCAGTAAATACAAATAAAGATAGACAAGGAAACTAGGGGAGAAGACAAGAAAATCAACAGGAAAATAAGGTGACATCAGAGTTAATGTTAGCACACAGTATTATGTGTTGTAAAGTTTTGTGAGATTGTTGGAAGTAGCCTGCAAATTTGGCTTTGAGCTTTCTAGCAGCCAAGGGTAAAATGGAAATGCGATTAATGACAAGATTAACATAGATGTCTGAAAGATTTTTAAAAAAAATGTCCCCCCTCCAATATTTTCAGGGACTGAAAATAAGCATATTTCTCCCATAGACCCTAGGAACCTGAGCTTCTCGCGCACAGGATTGGTTCTTTTGTGTTAGTTCTTTCCCTTTGGACCAATAGCTCTTCGAGGACAGTAACTGTCTTATTTCCCTCACATCTCCCTGCAGTGTTTAGGACAGAGCACGGGAGATGCTTACAAAATCTTGACTGAATTCTTTTTAAAATTGGGAATGTTTATTACATCCTGTGGCAGCATTTCTGCCACCAGCTTGAGGTTAGTTGGGACCAATTTGGTGGTGGAGAAGTGGCAGGGGCTGCCCTCCTGGCGGCATTTTAGAAGTGTTTTCTTGCATCATGCTTCCTGAGCGCTGGCTAAGCACTGGAAACATCGGGCCGTTGGGGTCGTGTGCCCTTGTCCTGAGAGATGGCGGTCACTTTGGAGTGAAGGTAAGCGGCATTGCTTCACTCGTGTGGAACCCACCCACCTTCCCACTTCCTCAGCGCTGGAGGGTCCTCTCTCTCGCTCACGGCCTCTGATGTGCCTTTGAGACTGCCTGCCCAATGGAACTATCCAGTATGTGTGAGGGGGGACCTGGCTAAAACTGAACAGCTTCTCATGGAGTTGGGCCCCTCATCACCTACGGTTGTGTGTAGCACAGAGATGGCCACTCTGCAAAGAGGCCTAGCTCCCTCACTGGGGGCAAGGAACAAGCCACCTTCAACTGATTACATGTCATAGTGGGTGGCCCTCTTTGTCCCACACCCAATGAAGGGCTTTACCATTTTTCAGTAGCATCCTTTCTTAAGAGAAACAAAAAATAGATTTGAATACCAACCTTTAAAGGGGTAGTTGTCATTACTTCACAGTTGACAGATGGGGAAATGGAGGCTCAGGGTGCGTTACCTGCCTGCTGTAAGTCATATGGTGAGTGGGGTGCGAAGACCTGACTCCAACCCAGAGAATCTTTTTTTTTTTTTTTTTTTTGAGACGGAGTCTCGCTCTGTCACCCAGGCTGGAGTGCAGTGGCCGGATCTCAGCTCACTGCAAGCTCTGCCTCCCGGGTTCACGCCATTCTCCTGCCTCAGCCTCCCGAGTAGCTGGGACTACAGGCGCCCACCACCTCGCCCGGCTAAGTTTTTGTATTTTTAGTAGAGACGGGGTTTCACTGTGTTAGCCAGGATGGTCTCGATCTCCTGACCTCGTGATCCGCCCGTCTCGGCCTCCCAAAGTGCTGGGATTACAGGCTTGAGCCACCGCGCCCGGCCAGAATCTTGACTTTGACTTCATCCTCCCCTCTTTCCACCTGCCAGCACCCAGTCTTTATCTACATTTAGGGGGCTTGAGAGGCCATTCTTTCTATTTTGGGTACCTTCAAACAGGTAAGCACAGTTTTCTTGGAAGTTACCTCTGCCTCCATGTGGGAGACTATCAACAAACAGCTCCGTCTTACCCCCGCAAAAGCACTCTCTGCACGGTCACCCCGGTGCCAGGAGCGGCCTTGTAATATGCCACACATCTTGTACTGCCTGTGGCTTTTCACACCTCCTGTCTCAAATATTGGAGCTTTTTTGGCTACAGCCCTGTGAGGAAGGCAGTGTGGGTGCTGTTGACCCTATCTTACCCACATGGGCATTGCATCGTCTAGGGTCGCCCTGTTGGTTGGGATCTGGAGTAAGCCCAGAGGCCAGGATTCTGACTTCTGGTCCAGTGCTCTGCCCTAGCCCTGGAGCAAATGTGTATCAAGTTGCACTGACAATCTTTGAATTCCTGGAACTCATGCCACGAGCACTTCCAGGAGCACCTTAGCGCTTCATTACAAAGATGATGAGACCGTAGGAAAGTCTTCTTTTTTTCCCACGGAAGTAGAATGTCACCCACACCCGCAGATTTTGTTGTGTCCCTTCAGCACTGAGCTGTGTTCTCAGAACAGAACAGGTAGAATACAGTCAAAATGCAAACAGAATGGCTTCCCCCCACAATCTGCTTTGATGGAAATGTGATGCCAAACAAACAGAAAAGTTGTTTTGGCTCCATCTCTGAGGTCATTTAGTTGCTATTTCCATCGACTTGGAATCCACATCTGCTGTGTGCTCAGAGCTGTGCTGGTTGCCAAAGAATCCAACAAGAAAAAGGCATGGCCCCTGTTGGGGTGCTTAGTCCTACATCGCAGTGCCCCAAGCCCAGGTGAGAGACGTATGCCCTCTGGGCCGTGATTTCCTCATCAGTAAAGCAAGGAAGATAATGTCTGGTTAACCACCCTCCTGGAGTCATGGCAAGGCTGATACAGATTCAGTGGCATTAACTCATTTGTTCATTCAGCACATTTTACTGGCAACTTACGCTGTGCTGGGCTCCGGATATAGTAGTGAACAAAGAGGAAGCACCCACAAGGGTAGCACTGCAAATGGTAGGAGCCATGTATGAGAAGTCCAGGGAGCCTGGTTCCATTTGAGCAAGCAGTAGTGGTCTGGGAAGGTTCCCCCAAGGAAAGGACATTGGAACCAAGTCCAAAGGGTGAGTAGGAGTCATCAGAAGAGCATGTCTCTCATCTCTGGACTTCTGTAGAGAGATTTCTGTAACCACTGTACCCTCTGGAAGTGGGTACAGAAGTCCAGAGATGAGAGAGATGTTTAACAACAGAGAAATCCACCCGAAGGACTTTGTACATCTCTCTAACATCTCCTGTTCAGTTTATCTCAGCTGGCCTTTGCTGAGCACCTGTTAGTTGCCTAGTGCATCCCCAGGTGATGGATTATGGAGATGGCAGTGGTTGACACGTTCTGAGAGCAGCTCCCAGGTAAACCAGCGCACTGTGGTTGATGGGCTGCCTCCAGGTAGAGAGTGAGGCCCTCCAAGCACAGCCTGGCCATCTGCATCTTCACATTTGCAGTGCCTAGCACACAGTGGACAAAAGGGATCACTGGACACGCTGTCCTAGGATGCAGATTCGTACCAGGCCTACAAGGCTTGTAGAAATCTTCCCTAACACTGATCATGTGGTGTCCAGTAAAGGACCTAAGCTTTTGAATCTTGGATCCATCTCGGGCACAGGGATAACGGTGGCGCCCATCTCACGGGATATGTGGACATTGTCTCAATAACGACTGTGATGTGCTGAGCAAGTGCCTGGCTGGAGAAGCGCGTGGTAAAGGGAAGCAGCTGTGATTATTATGGGCATCATTCCTAGTGGTTCTGCAATTAGTCTTGACAGTATGTGCCGCAGGACTTCATACAAGCAGAGGCTGCAGGTGTTGGAAGTGCTCCTTTAGAGCCTGTGGGACCTAGATGGGCACAGCGAGGGAGAGTCTTAGGTGGAAGCAAGAAAACTGAGCATCAGGAAAGGAGCAAATTCCCTTGGTGATGGGGGTATCTGTTCTGCATGGAGAATAGATGACTTCTTAGCCATTGGGAAGCCAGCTAACCAGCTATCTGCTTGATGGTTGTAGAAAAATCCCGTGATTAGTGACAATGGCATGCCAAGTTTGAAGAGCAAAGGTCAGGAGGTGAGAAAGCAGATAAATGCAATGTTTATCTTGAAAGAAGTTGTCAACTGCTTGGAAATCCCCAAGCTTACTTCCTCCAGGAAGCCATTCTGGACTACTTCACCCAGTTCTCATAGCTCCCGGGCCCGCCATCTTCCCAGCACTGAAGCACACACTGAAAAGGGCATTTTTCTGAATATGTCACTGCCTCCCCTTTTGGAGAGATGTGGCTCCTTGAGGTCTGGGGTCATAGCTGGCATGTTTGGTGGCGTAGCTAGAAAGAGTAATAATCCTTTTTGAATGCACAACATTGACAGAGGCCTTACAGGCTGAAAATGCTAATAGAACACACAATCAGGTCTTTTGGCCTCAAATCCAGGTGTTTTCCCACCTTGTGGGCCTCACTCAAATGATGACCCCAGGTTCTGCCTGTGGTGAACGAGCAGGCGTGGTTTTGTTCCTTTAGGATATGGCGGGAGAAGAGAGCTGGTTGTCAGAACCAGCAGTGGCTTCAGATCTTGAAAGTCCAACTCCTTCATTTTACAGAGGAGGAAACCTGTGCCCCAAAGCAGGTCCCCCCAAGTTCCAGCCCAGTGCCACCCTCACTGCACAGAGCAGCTGTCTCCTTTTGATCATGAGGAAGCCACTGGGTCCCTGGTGGAGTTCAGCAGATGTGCCGGGTGTGTGACTGGTGGGTGTGAGGATGTTTCCTTTCCTGCTGGGAAGTCCTCCAAGCTCTTGTGAAAGAAATGTGGTTTGTCGAGCATGGATTTTCAAACTTTCTTTATAGACAGCTGTTGTTAGCTTAAAAATGCCTGGAAACATGATCAACTGTAATGTTCTAATGATAACATAGAAGCACATAATACTAAGCACATGTAATGAGAATGTGTGGAACTCTCTAGTAAGAGTCTGAAATTTGGCCGGGTGCGGTGGCTCATGCCTGTAATTCCAGCACTTTGGGAGGCCGAGGTGAGTGGATCACCTGAGGTCAGGAGTTCAAGACCAGCTTGGCCAACGTGGCGAACCCTGTCTCTACCAAAAATACAAAAATTAGCTGGGCATGGTGATGGGCGCCTGTAATCCCAGCTACTCAGGAGGCTAAGGCAGGAGAACTGCTTGAACCTTGGAGGTGGAGGTTGCCGTGGGCTGAGATCGTGCCATTGCATTCCAGCCTGGACAACAGAGTGGGACAACAGATTGAGACAACGTCTCAAGCAATAAAAAAGAGAGTCTGAAATTCATTCTTTCAACATGCTTGTGTTGGGTGCTGCCTGGCACAGCACTTGGTGCCCACTGACTCACAGCGTCGGGGAAGATAGGCATGGAACAAGTCATCTGGTGTGGTCACTGCAGTGGGGGAGCCCAGTGAGGGCCTGTCCAGCCCAGCTGAGGGGAGACTGAGAGAAGGCTAGGTGGCGTAAGTAAAGATATGGATAGCGCTTTCCTCTTCAGAGTGTTTATTACCAGGGTTAGATAAAGCAGATCTCATGTATTTTCTGCTACTAAATAGAAGTTCTTGTTTTGTTTGATTTCTGGTGGTCTTTGATATTTTCCAAAAAGGTAATAACTCATTGTTGAGTGAGATCAGGACTGGGGCCAGCAGACTTGGGTCCAAAGGTGTGTCATTTTTATGCCAGACTAGAATCGGGTGAGGGGAGATGTAAAGAGATGGCTATTGTCACAGAAAGCACCGGAAAGAGCTCTGCTTAGAAAAAATGCCTTTCTCTGTGAGGTTTTCATCCGACATGGGAACACAAAACACCAGTTTAAAATAGCTAGGTAAGGCTTCACGGTCTCTCCATGTGATGTGGGGGTCCTGAGTCGTGACCATCCCATTGTACAGGATAAAATACTGGTTTCTGAGCTTGTCTTTCAAGACACAACCCAAATGCTGTCTTCCCCGTGGTGCCTTCCTTGGGAACCCCAGCCAGGTGAGGTTTGCCTTTTCTCTGCTGTTGCCTAACTTTTCCTCTTTGTGTCTCTTGAGCTCAGGGACATGCATCCCCTGTTGTACCTAGCACAGAATCATGCACAAGCAGGTCCTTGTTAACTGTTGGTGCGTACCAGCAAACATTTATGGAGCACCTATTATAAGGGGCACAGGCCAAGGAGCTGGATAGATGAGCGTGGAGTTTGCGGGAGAGGTCTGAGCTGAGATACACATTTGTGAGTCGTCATTGTATGGATGAGGCTGGGCTGGGGAGGATATGAGGGTAGAATGAGAAGGTCCAGACCTGCACCTGAAGAACAGCCCCATTTAGGCAATGCAGGGAGAGACAGAGGAAAAGCAAGATGGTGCACAGTGACGTTGAAGGTGAGTGATGAGACCCTGTAGTGAGAGGAAAGGAGCAGCAGTGCTAGATGTTGCAGAGAACCCAGAATGATAAGGGCTGAAAACCAAGTGTTTTGGATTCTGTAACCTGGAGGCCACTAGGTGACCCTAGCAAGGGCAGTCATGGTGGAGTGCTGGGGCTGAAGCCCACTACAGAGAGGCCCGTAGTCAATGGGAGGTGGGCAGTAGACACAGAGGGCTGGGTTATTCCTGCCACACAGCTGTGCTGGGGCCATGGCGGGGGTGGGGGTGCCACAGAGTCGGAGTCAGAGAGGGAACTGGGTAAGGGCTGACCGTGGATGGGGAGCGCATGCAGTGCTTTCAGAGGCCAAGTGAGTGGAAATGTCTATGAAGCAGATGGATGGAACCCTGACTGAAGTGTCTCAGACTTGCCAAAGACATCCATAAAATTCAGACCCGCACACACTCGGGAATGGGAAAAATGAATTATTTTGTAAGAAGCTTGTAGTCCAAAGGTAGAATTGCCTAAGAGCTTCTGAAAGGAAAAAGTCATGGCAAGTTGGTATTTTTAAAGTGAAATAATATAGGTTGGATTTTTCTAGTAACTTCAAGGGGTAAAGACTTTGGATTTTTTTTTTTTGAGACAGAGTCTCACTTTGTCACCCAAGCTGGAGTGCAGTGGTACAATCACAGCTCACTGCAGCCTTGACCTCCCAGGCTCAAGCAATCCTCCTGCCTCAGCCCCTTAAGTAGCTGGGATTATAGGCGTACACTACCACACCTGGCTAATTTTTGTATATTTTGTAGAGGTGAGATTTCACCATGTTATCCAGGCTGGACTCAAACTCCTGAGCCCAAGCGATCTGCCCACCTTGGCCTCCCAAAGTGCTGGGATTAAAGGCATGAGCCACTGTGCCTGGCCAAGACTCTGGGCTTAGTAAGCCTCTTGCAACTCACTAGGAGTGGGTTTCTAGGACCTCCCCACTTTCTTGCTTGTTGTTTCTTTTGCTAGCCATAAGTCCCTGGAGTACACTGGGTACTTTATGGGAGAAAGAGGAACAGTGTGGGACAGACTTTGCCCTGAGCTGCTTAACGTGATGTGGGGAACAGAGGTGATAAGAGCCTGTGGCAGCTCAGGCAGCCCTGCTGTGACCTGGAGTTCAGGAGGGCTATCAAGAATAAAAAGGACTTACACACATGCCATGCTGTGTCTTGGGGTCAACACATGGATGATTTTTGAAACTCCCTCTATATATCAAACTCACTTTGGAGATGTAAGGCGTGGCCTCTGTCCTGGTGACAGTATCTGAGTGGGAGGCCTGGTAAAATGTCTGTGTTTAGGATGATGAACGCCATAATCTAAGACTGGTAAGTGCCATGGGGTGGTCTAGAAGGGCAGATGGGCTGGCTGCGAGGAGGGCGGAGGCACTGTGCAATGGTGTTACCTGGGAACACTCCGTGGAGAGTGTGGGAATCTCACCCTGGCCCTACCCCTTTATCCTACAGGTAAGAAATCGGGCCTGGGAAAGGGAAGGGGATTTTTCAAGCTTCATGGCCGCTCCAGGACTTGTAAGACTTTCCTTTAGAGCAAGCTTGTCCACCCTCTGGCCCGTGGGCCGCGTGCAGGACAGTTTTGAATGAGGCCCGACACAAATTCATAGACTTTCTTAAAACATTAGAAGATATTTTGTTTTTTGTGATTATTTTTAAACTCATCAGCTATCGTTGGTGTATTTTATGTGTGGCCCAAGAGGACTCTTCTTCCAACGTGGCCCAGGGAAGCTGAAGGACTGGACACCCCTGCTTAGAGAATGTGCATTTTCTGTTATAAAAGGACCTTGAATCCCCATCTGATACGTTGGGACTTTGTCTTGCATGTTTTCAGGCAGGACACGATTATATCGGTAACATAATAATATGTAAGAATGTGCACTTCTTAGCCTTTGCAGAGAGGCCGGAGGCCTGTTTCCTGCAGCCCCCGCCCCGTCCTGGCTGAGGGGTGGGAGGCAGCTTGCTGGCCAGCCCCGCTGAGTCACCCTCCGGCGTGGAGCCCGGTGGGGATTTCCACGCGGCCCCAGTGTTCTCTTCTCCTCGTTTCCTGTTGGGCTTGTGACGCAGGCTGGCTGCCAGCGGGTGCCGGTGGGCACTCCCGACACGGGCCACTGCCAGCCGGCCTTGTGGGTCCTGAGGGCATCGTCGGTGGCTCTCCCCCCATGAGTGACTGTGCCTGGCAGGATGTGCCCCGCATCTCAGTTGCACTCCGTTCTGGGTGGGCAGCTCCCAGAGGCCCCTGGGAGGGCTGCAGATGGGCGGGGGGTGGCTGCCTGGGAGGACGGGAGTTTTTGTTGAAGAGAGAGCTTACTCTTGGGGCAGTTTGTACTGGGCGCTTAGGGTTATAAAAACCTACATTTGCTGAAAACGGCTCTCTTTTATCTTCTGACAAGAACATTTGTGAAGAAAACAAAACAGACCTTCAGCCATTTAGTCTGTACACTGAGAGAATGGTTTCTACAGTATGCCTGATGTCTCAGGGTTTTTCTAACACATCCATGTATGTGCTCGTCAGCCTCTAGTGCCTCCATTTCTTGATATGAGGATGTTTTGCTTAAAAAAAATCTCTGCTGATAGGACCTCTGCATATTCATGCATGTTTTTCCTCCGGAACTCTGTGTCCCACTACTGTGCTAGGCAGTTTACAAATGTCATCTGATTTCATTCCTGCCACTACAGTCTAAGGCTATGTTGTCTGATACCTATCCAGCACCCTCATGTAGCTATTTAAATGCTGGTTCGTTAAAATTAAATACAATTACAAATCCTGTCCCTCAGTCACACCAGCCACATTTCAAGTGCGCGGGTAGGCTAGTGGCTACCACATCAGTTCACATAGAGCAGTACGTTTTCATTACCACCAAAAATTCTATTGGGTAGCACTGGTCTAAGGTCTGGACATATGTTCCCATTTTGTAGATGAGGAAACTGAGTCCTACAGAGGATAAGTTGCCTTGACCACTTAGAAGAATGAACAAATGAAACCTTTTCATTTTACACATGAGGAAACTGAAGGTTATACTCCCCTTTCCTTCTTAGAAAAGAGAAATTGATCTGTAGGCTTCAGGGACTCTTCAGTTAGTCTGGGGGTGCTGTGCGAGTCAGCTCTTTTGCTGTTCCCCCCAGACCCTATCAGCTGTGGGTGGCTGGTTTCTCTTGGTTTCCTCACCAGAGTTTGGGAATGAGCAAGTCAGGACTGCTCTCTGCATGGTAATCCTTTGGCGCATTTCCTATCGGGGGATTTATGGAGCTGGTTATCTCTTGGGTTTTTTGGCCATTTGTTAGAGCCAAGAGAGGTCACAGGAAAATGATATACTAGTTTCATTGTCCAAAATACTGAGGTCCAGAGAAGTGAGGGGATGCTGAGGGTCATGCATCTAGCTAAGAGCTGAGCTGGTTCTTAAACGTGTTTTCAAGCCAGGGCTTGTCTGATTTTCTTAGGAAAGTAATCACTCCTTGGACAAGGACAGGTTTTTTTCATGGAGCAGTGATGTTCCCTGTGGTCTCTATGTAGGGTGGTAAGGAATAGGGCTTTGGGATCCTACAGACCAGGGTTCAAATCCTGGCCCCACCACTTGTAAGTTATGGGACTTCAGAGAAGGACTTAAACATTCTGAGTCCTCAGTTTCTTCATCTGTAAAACAGGGATAAAATACCTCAGTGAATTTGTTTTAAATACTTGCGTCCGGGCATGGTGGCTCATGACTGTAATCCCAATACTTTGGGAGGCTGAGGCAGGAGGATCGCTTGAGGCCAGAAGTTTGAGACCAGACTGGCTAGCATAACAAGAACATAACAAGATCTCATCTCTACAAAAAATTAAAAATATTAGCTGGGCATGGTGGTGTGAGCCTGTGGTCTCAGTTACTCGGGAGGCTACAGCATAAGGTTGCTTGAGCCAGGAGTTAAAGTCTGCAGTGAACTATGATCCTGCCGCTGCACTCTAGCCTGGGCAACAGAGTGAGACCCTGTCTCAAAAAACAAAAACAAACAAAAAAAATCAGCCGGGCACGGTGGCTCACGCCTGTAATCCCAGCACTTTGGGAGGCTGAGGCGGGCGGATCACCTTAGGTCAGGAGTTCAAGACCAGATTAGCTAACATGGTGAAATCCCGTTTCTACTGAAAATACAATAAGTTAGTCAGGCATGGTGGGACACGCCTGTAATCCCAGCTACTCAGGAGACTGAGGCAGGATCAGGAGAATCGCTTGAACCCAGGAGGAGGAGGTTGCAGTGAGCCGAGATTGCACCATTGCACTCTAGCTTGGGCAACAAGAGCAAAACTCTGTCTCGAAAAAAAAGGAAAAAAAAAATTCTAACATGTTTGAGATTGACTACAATTCCTAGCATAGTGCAAGTGTTAGTAAATAGTAGCCATTAATATTATGAGCATATCATCACCTTCTCCCAGGATTTTAATTCTATAGTATAGAATCCAGTACATAGGAGGCACTCAGACAGACAGAATGCCCCAAAATTGGGAGACAAGACAAACTTATTTTGAAATAGTCTTTTTTTTGACATTTCCAAAGAATATATTCAATGTTTTTCTGCAACACTTGGCCTTCTTTTTAGGTGAAGGACCTCTACATTTAAAGCAGTAGATTCAATTGCTAACCTGAAAAGCTATAATAAAACATCCCAGAGTATCCAAAAAGCCTGGAAACAAAGGGAAAATAGTGTGTCCTGCTTTCCAACTTTTGGATATGCTGTAGAATAGACTGAAACAAATCACTGGAAAATAGGTTGTTGTCAGTTTTATTTAGAGGCTTTTGTTCCTTTGGATTTTCGTTTTTTATTTTTGGGACAGAGTCTCCCTCTGTCACCCAGGCTGGAGTGCTGTGGTGCGATCATAGCTTACTGCAGCCTCAAACTCCTGGGCTCAAATGATCCTCTAGCCTTGGCCTCCTGATTAGCTGGGACTACAGAAGCATGCCACCACGTCTGACTAATTTTTGGATTTTTCTGTAGAGATGAGGTCTTGCTATGTTGGGCAGGCTGGTCTTGAACTCCTGGCCTCAAGTGATCCTCCCACCTCAGCTTCCTGACATGGTAAGATTACGGGCATATGCTACCACACCCAGTTTTTTTGTTCCTTTGAAAGAAGACATTGCTAATGATTGCCCTGGGGTGTCTAGATGACCCCGCCAGCCATCCACCTCTGCAGTTTACACAGCTTGTTGATCTCCACAGTGAGAATTAACTTCACAATCTGGGCCCGAGAGGCTGGAGGATTGTCAGTCTTTAGAAAAAAAACAAAACAAAACTATTATCTTTAGAGAAAATGAACTTGTTGAGGAAGAAGAGTAGACACACACTTTCTGGAAATATTTTCAAAGGGAATTAAAAAAAGAAAAAGATTTTGGTTGTCCTTTGGTGAACGAGAATATTCATAAGCAGAATGCCTCATTACTATGTCACACAGCTGACCAAGGCCTCATCTGAGACTGTGTTTGAATAGAAAATTAAACAGGGCTGACAGTGAAGTTTCAGCTTTTAATTAGCTTTCAAAGGTATACCTCTACCTGTGATGTTGGAGCACCTTGAAAAACCTCACTGCTCTGTGCCTGAATGAGGGGCATCTAGAGGGCTTGGAAGGGAAGATGTGGCACGGGGCAGCCAGGGAGAGGCTGGTGGCCAGAAGATGACCCTGATCTTGGTGAATTTACCTGGCATCTGAGCCTGGCCTGAACAATTCAGAAACCTCATTTTGTCAGTCTTAGAGTCAGGGCTCCTGTCTCTTAGCAAAAAGCTAAAGCACACATCAAGTGTATTTATTGACAAGTGTAACCACTGTGAGGTTGTAACCAGGGCGCTGTCTGCTTATGGGCACACCACCCGACCAGCCAAATGGTCAGAGGGCTGGGTGGGTCGGGGAAGGGGAGGGAGGGAGTCATGGGAAGCAGTTGTGCTGTAGCATGGGCTACAGGCCCTGGTGGCTGGGTGCATCCCTGTATTCCATCCAGGCCCACCCACTAGTGGGCCAGCCCTTTCCCTCTGGACAGTTCTTGCTTGGGCACTGACTGGGTTTGCTGCTGAACCTCCTGGCCTGGCAGCTCTGGTTGCTGATCCACCCGCTTCTTTCTTTATGGAGATTAAGAGTGGCTCCAGCGTGTGTATGGAGAGCCTCTTTGAAGCGCTGCTGCCTTTCTGTGCCTAGATCCACGATCTTCTCTCCGGGATCACCCCGTTGGACATTTGCTTTCCACCTTCTCCAGTCCCAGTGAATGCATGAACCTCTGTCCTCACTGTTGCTGGCTGAGCCAGATGACAGTCCTGTGACCTGGCCTCAGGACCACTCTTCTAGCCCACCGTGGGTGGATGAAGCCAGTGGGAACAGGATGATAGGAGTTAACCACTTTTTAGGCCTCATCGGGCCTTTTCACTTTAATAGCTTAGCAGAGACATCTGTGATGGCTTGCATCCAGAGTGCGTGGTGTTTATTTTTGATTTGAAATATGAAAAGCATTTTTTTTAAGACAACTGACTCCTCTGAGTCATGCCCATGGGAGCAAACGGCCTGAAATATGAGCTTGTGCTTGCTGGAGGAGGATGACAGAGGAGCCTGCTGCTGGGTTCACTGGTGCTGGGGTTAGGTCACTGCTGGGCTGAAGTGCACTGACCATAAGAGCAACATGTGGGCAAGAGCCGCGGCACTGGGGTAATTTATTGCCGCCGCTCACTTCACCAGGAACCCCACACGCTGGGTTCCCACAGGATGGGACAACTGCATGGAAACCCACACTCGGGCCTGTGTTGAGCAACCACGTTTGAGTAAGAGTTATCTTATTTGGCAGGGTGGGTTAGGTGTGGGGTATTTGTCACTGAGAAGCAGAAACTGTGTGCTTGACAGACAGTCCCTGAGTCCTTAGGGAGTTGTGTAGTTTTCTTTTCTTTTGTGGGTTCATCTTACCAGCAGTCGTGTTTGAGAATGTGCACAGCTCACCTTCGTTCAGCCCTTTACAGTTCACTTCCACAGCCTTCTTTGCGTCTTGCCACCATCTTGCGTGGTGTCAGGCCAGGGGTTAGGATGCTCCGTTTACAGATGAGGAGATTGAGGCATGAGTTGTGACTGCTCACAATTGCTTCCTGAGTGGTGGGGCAATGCTGGGGCACTGCGCCCAGACTCCAGACTTCCAGGGGTCCGGGACCTCCTGCTGCCAATCTCCTAGCCTGCTACCACAGCTGTCTGTTTCTTGGCCTCTCCCTAGACTTCTAATGGAACTCTTGGGGTACAGTCTGGAAATAGGTTTTTTTTTTTTTTTTTGAGACGGAGTCACGCTGTCTCCCAGGCGATCTCGGGTCACTGCAAGCTCCGCCTCCCGGGTTCACGCCATTCTCCTGCCTCAGCCTCCAAAGTAGCTGGGACTACAGGCGCCCGCCACCTCGCCCAGCTAGTTTTTTGTATTTTTTAGTAGAGACAGGGTTTCACCATGTTAGCCAGGATGGTCTCGATCTCCTGACCTCGTGATCCGCCCGTCTCGGCCTCCCAAAGTGCTGGGATTACAGGCTTGAGCCACCGCGCCTGACCTGGAAATAAGGTATTTTAAACGTGCTTTGCAGCGATTGTTACAGATCATCATGTTCAGGTGGCACAGGGGCTGACCCTACTTCAACTTCCCCCTCAGACATTAAACCTGTACCACCCACTGAAATGGATTTGATTTTCTACTCTGCACTTAAGGCCCATCTTCCCCCCATGAATGCCAGCTCCCCAAGGACAGAGCCCTTCCCTGTCTTGTCCACGGCCGTGTCCCAGGGCCCTGGAAGGTGCCTGGCACACAGTAGGCCCTTAGTAAATGTTTGTCGGATGAGTATGTCTCTTTTTCAGCCCTGTGGTTAGCTGGGAGAGCTCTGACAGTAGAGTCTGGCAGGTCTGGTTCAAGCATCCCTTTGGTGTAACATGGTGTGAACGGTGGGGCCTCACTGAGTTGTGGAGTGGAGGGCTGTGTCTCCGTACGGCCTCCTGGTGAGGAGAAGATAGTCACCACCCACACAGGCACACTCTTGAGTATTCCAGCACAAGGTGGGCACTCATTAGAGGGCAGCTCTTACGGCCACTGCCTGGTGTGTCTTGGCGTGAGCAGTAGGGTCATCGTGGTGGTCAGTTTTTCCACTGCCATCAAATGGGATCCATTTAGTTCTCAGACAGACAAGGTATAGGGCTGGACTCTGTGCTGTGGGCTAAATACCGACTGCCACGAGCCTCAAATCAAGACCAGACACCGGCATAAACCCAGGTGGCCCAAGCCGAGGTCGCTTCCCAGGGCCAGGCTCATGAATGGATGAGTAAATATTTACCCTGTCTGAGGTCGAATGTGAACTGTCTACCAGGTGTTTTGTTTTTCTGTCTCCTCCCTCTCTTTCTGCGGTGCCTCCCCCTGTAAAAAAGGAAACCAAGAGGCTGACAGGTTAAGTGACGGGCTTGACACAACTAACCATCAGAACGTCCTCCAGTCACATCTAAGTCCCGTTCCTTCTTAGGCACTTCCTCCAGGAAGCATTTCCAGATGACTGGCCCATCCTGCCCTTTCCCTCCTCTGAGCCACAACCTGGAGACAGCCCTCTACCTGTGAATCCATACGGGATATAGGCACAGGGGAAGAGGTTTGCTCATCCTCTCTCCTTCACCCTTGTACATATTAATACTCACCTGGCATTTAGTCATATGCAGCTCTTGTGTTGACCTTCCATGTCCGTGTCTTCTGTGCCCATCTCTGGAGTTCCTGAAGGTGAAGGGCTATGTCTGCTGCACCTTCAGACTTTTTGAAATTGATTGGTTGATTTGTACATCCATCTATTCACCCCACCCCCACATCCTACTGTACACGCTTATGGTCAGTCTATTCTGTGTCAGGCTCAGGGCCTTTCTCCCCAGAGTGCGTTCATGTCCAAGGCTAGAGTGGATGGCTAGAGGCCAGAGGACAGCTTAGGCTGAAAGTGGTAGGGAGACTATCAGTGGAGCTGGGAGGAGCTGAGCTTCTGAAACTTGGGAATATTCAGCCTTGCTAATGAGCTCCTCTGAAAAAATATCTTATCAGGCCCTCAGCTATCCACCGGTTCTCCCTTTCCAACTTGCAGCCTACACCCTGGCCACGAAGTTCATAGGCAACAAAATAGAATCCACCTTCCCTATCACTCACTCCATTTAAAATGTGACTAACTCTGAGCTAACCAAGCCTTGGCCAGACGTGGATATGGTTATGCACGGACTTCGTTTTGTGGTTTGTCATTTCTGACTTGCTGGGAAATCCTTTGTTGGGGGTGGGGATGGGAAGTAGAGCATCTCTGGGGCTGGAGTTTTTCTAAGATGTGTGAGATTTAGAGGCTTTCACACTGCAAAAACAGGGAGAGTGGGCTGTCTGCTTGCCTTTATGGTCAGTGGAGAAGAGCCCAGACTTGGAGGAAGAACAGCTAGGTTCAGATCCCTGCTTTTACTCCTGACCATTTAGTAGCCTTGGCCGAGTCCCTCAGCCTTTTTGCCTCAGTTTCCTTATCTGTAAAACATGGGATTCTTGAAGGATTAAAGGAACTGGTGTGTGTAAAAGCCAGGAACATAGTTCCTGGTGTATAGTGACTTGTTATAATTCATAAATCATAATTCATTTCTTTTTTTTTCAAGGCCAATGTAAGAGTTCTAAGAGTTTGGTTTTCAGAGAGTTGGGGTCTTGCTTTGTCGCCCAGGCTGGAGTGCAGTGGTACGATTATAGCTCACTGCAGCCTCAAACCTCTGGGCTCAAGAGATCCTCCCACCTCAGCCTCCTAAGTAGCTGGGACTGCAGGTGCACGCCACCACACCCGCTAGTTTTTATTTTATTTTATTTTTTTTTTTTTTTTGAGACGGAGTCTCGCTGTGTCGCCCAGGCTGGGGTGCAGTGGCGCGATCTCGGCTCACTGCAAGCTCCGCCTCCTGGGTTCACGCCATTCTCCTGCCTCAGCCTCCGAGTAGCTGGGACTATAGGCGCCCGCCACCACGCCCGGCTAGTTTTTTTTGTATTTTTAGTAGAGACGGGGTTTCACCATGTTAGCCAGGGATGGTCTCGATCTCCTGACCTCGTGATCCACCCATCTCGGCCTCCCAAAGTGCTGGGATTACAGGCTTGAGCCACCGCGCCCGGCCTCCGCTAGTTTTTAAATATGTATTTTTAGTAGAGCGAGGCTTGCCATTTTGCCAAGGCTGGTCTGGAACTCCTGGCCTCAAGCGATCCCACAACTTGGCCTCCAGAAATGCCAGGATTATAGGCCTGAGCCACCACACTCAAGCCTTCTAAAAGTGTTTTGGTGTGCACCATTAGCACTGTGTCTTAAAGGTGATGTGCACCTTTAGCACAGAGTGTTAAATGCACGGTGGATGGATATCATGTGCTTTTTACAGATGAGGCAACAAACTCAGGCCCAGCCACTGAGCCAAGGCCACATAGTCCCAGATAGAGTTGGAATTTGGAATATTCCAAATATTCTGCTGACTCCAATCCTAGGTGCCTTCCACTCACCTGTCCTCTTTCCTCTACCCCTGGGACCCCTGGGAAGTGATGTGCACTTAACACATCACTGTGGGAAAAACAAAGCAGGCACTAACAGGACTCCTCTCTCAAGAAGGAATTTCAGTCTACTTGGGGAAAGAATAATGGCCAAGCAGTAACTCACGTTTGTTTAGCATTCTAGAGCAGTGTTGCCTGATATCATTGTAATGTGAGCTATGATGTACAGCAGCCCCCACTTGTTCTTGGTTTTGCCTTATGAGGTTTCAGTCAGCTACAGTTTGGAAATAGGTGAGTATAGTACCATCAGATGTGTTGAGAGAAAGAGACCACATTTATATGACTTTTACGATAGTATATTGTTATAATTGTTAGATTTCATTATTAGTTATTGTTGTTAATCTCTTACCGTGTCTAATTTATAAATTAAACTTTGTCCTGGATGTGTATGTATAGGAAAAAACACAGTGTCTATAGAGTTTGGTACTATCTCTGGATTCAGGCATCCACTGGGGGTCTTGGAATGTATTCCCCTCGGATAATTACAATTACTTCTAAAATCTGAAATCTTCTGGCCATGTTAAAATGTAAGGTGAGGGCGAAATTAATTTTACCTAATATATCTTGTTTAATACAGTATATCCCAAACCATCATCATTTTAGCATATACTCAAATATAAAGATTGTTAAGGAGCTATATTACATTCTTCTTTATCATACTAAGTCTGAAGTTGATGTGTTCTTTATACTTGCGGCACATCTCAGTTTGCACCGTCCACATTTCAAGTGCTGCCACGTGGCTGATGGCCACCATATTGGACGCAGCAGCTACAGGCTTTCTTCGTTAGGTCAATTGATGTCACCTGCATTTTGGAGTGGAGTCATTGAGCTCCCTGGCTGAGTTACTAGTGAGGAGCTGGGTGGGACCAGAGCTTGGTCTTCTTCCCATTAAGGAAGAAGGGAAACTTGGATTTGCTGAATATCTACTATGTCCTAGGTGCTGTGCTAGATACTCTACCTTTGTCAATCCATTTAGTTCTCACAGCAGCCTTGCATGGTGGTTGGATATCATGTACATTTTACAGATGAAGCAACAGAAACTCAGAGAGACCCAGCAACTTACCCGAGGCCACGTAGTCCCAGGTAGAGTTAGAATTTGGAACAGGGCCTGCTGACTCCGGTACTAGGTGCCTTCCACTCACCTGACCTCCTTCTCCTACACCAGGGGTCCCTAGTCCCAGGGGTCCCCAACCCTGGGGCCACGGACTGATACTGGTCTGCGCCTTGTTAGGAACCGGGTCTCGTAGTAGATGAATGGTGGACAAGTTAGCATTACGGCCGGAGCTCTGCCTCCTGTCAGATAAGTGACTGCATTAGATTCTCATAGAAGCATGAACCCTATTGTGAGTTGTGTATTGGAGGGATCTAGGTTGTACACTCCATATGAGAATCTAATGCCTGATGATCTGAGGTAGAACAGTTTCATCCTGTAACATCCCCCCAACCCCCCGTCTCTGGTGCCAAAAAGACCGGGGACCACTGCCCTACACAGAGAAAGAGAATTTGCACATAGCAACTTAGGCAAAGTATTCAAGGAAAGTGCCAGGGGATAGGAAGGACACCATGGGCTAGTGGCCTGTCCAGTAACAGCTTCAGGGCATCAGTTCAGAAGGCCTAGGCCTGCTTTGGTTGGGGTGTACATGTAAAAGCAGCATTCCGTCTAATCACAGGTTCTGCCTGAAAGGTGGACACTTTTAACCCTTTGGGGGACAGGGTTGGTGATAGCTAGTCGGGGGTATGAGGTGGGGGTGAGGAGGTGGTAGTGGGCAGCAATCACAGAGGCCAGAGATCTGGGCTGTGTTCTGCCTGCCACGCTGGGAATGCTGAGTACTTCCCTAGCCTCCAGGCAACTGAGACTTTCTGCTCGGGGAATCCCCAAGGATTTGGGGCAGCTGGAATTGAGCAAGCTATCGAATGCATGCATGGATTCATGCAGTCATTCACTTCACAAATATTCACTGAATACGTGCTTTGGGCCAGAATGATTTCAGCAGGAATATCTTGTGCTACATGCTATTGCTGTGTCCTCTGAGGACCTGCTGCTTCGCACGTGTAGATAGATCTCCCTCCAGAGTACTCGGCAGATTCCGGAAGCTGACTGAGGCTCAGGGAGTGTCAGCCCCTTGCCACAGGTCATATGGTACCGAATGGAAGGTGTGAGACCTCAGAACCAAGAGGTTTTGACTCATTTGTCCCTCTTTCTGTCTGTTTTGCCATCGGCCGGGAGATAGGCATTGAGTTGTTTCTATTTGCCAGGCATCGAGCTGTGTTTTCAGGGGTTTCATTGTTGTTGTTTTCATTTTGAATGTGTTTGTTTTGTTTTACTTTTAAGAGCAATCACAGTGCTCCTGATACTGAATGGTGGCTGACGTCTGTTGCATGCCAAGCCCTGTGCAGGGTGGTGGTCACAATTTATTCCAGGGATTTCTCCCAGTCCCGCTGTAAAGAGGAGGAAACTGATGCTCAGAGATTTGGACCTTTCTGAACATCATGAAGCTAGGGATTTCAGTCCCAGCCCCTCTCTCTAGAGCCCCGAATTAGCCACTATACCCCACTGCCTCTCTGTGACCAGGGTTGAGTCCTGGTCCTCAAATGAAGCCCGATTTGCCAGAACCTTCTTGTGAGGCCTTACCTGGCCTTCAGTTTTACCACGTGTTAATTGGGCGCAGGGCAGCCAGTCCATCCTCTTGTGCAGAAATCACCCTGCCCAGGAGATGGGTGCTTCTTCAGGATACTACCTGGCTCAGAACACTGCACTAACAGGAGATAGAGATCCAATGTGTGTGAACTGTGTGAAGGCATCTCTCTCTGCTCCTCCAATCTCCCCCTTCTGTCTTATCATGCAGGGCAAGCTCAGGTTGTCGTCCTGCCTCTGTTGGGAGGACCCTTGAGTGGTCATCTCCCATGCCCAAGCAGACCTGCAGAGAACCCTGTCCACACTGATGGTCATCTGAGACATGGAACTTCATGACAGGAACGCGTCTTGGAGGATAACTAGCAAGTCTTTCACTTTATAGAGGGGGAAACTGAGTCCTCAGCGATCAGCCACGTAGATTCCGTGTTGTAGAGACCTGATGATGCGTCTCGTCTCCTTATCTGAACAGCAAGTTCCCATGCTGTGAACGTCTCACCCTGACCCTCACCGTATTTTTTAGGAAGTGGATGGGGCTTTGAGAAGGACAGCCTCACTGTTTTGCCCATTTCTGAGATGGAAAATCAAGGAACATTGCCCCATCTTCACCCCAGGAATCTATATGCCCCTCCCATAGGCAAGATGGAAGCTAGACCAGAATGTGCGGCTTGTGCTTCTTGCAGGGATGGTGAGGGCAGATGGGGCAGGGAGACATCGTTCCTAAACCCAGCCTTTTGACCCAAGAGGCAGGGACTCCAGGGCTGTAGAATGGGAGGAATTGTGGGAGGAAAAGCACTGGGCAGAAGGCCTCAGTCAAATGCACCTGCAGTTTTTAGCTGTGTGACTTGGGCACAGTGCCACCCGTGAGCTCCCATTTTCCTATCTAGGACAGTGGACTCACGAATAGGTGTGAGATGTGCCCTCCCAGAACTGTTGCACGAATTGAATGAGGTGCCTTGCTTAACTGTACTGAATACGGGGGAAGCCTGCTTAAATGGATGACAGGCCTTTTATCATTAGCAAGCTGCCGCACTCCCCACTCATCACTCCAAGGCAGCCTGTTGCATTTTCTTTCATTCTGATACACTCCTTGAGTTGAGCAGAAATCAGACTCCCCGTAACTTCTGCTGCGCAGTTTAGAATAGCCCACCATGAAGCCTTATGTCCTTCGGGACATTCTGCCCTGTCCACTCGGATTTCTCTCCTCCCTCTGAAGCATCATCAACTTCCTCCTCTATTCCTCCTCTGACCCATGTTTTGCACTTCCTTGCTCTGTCACTCCTCTTTAAACACTTGTCCAAATTGTTTGTGGCCCATCCTGTATTACGCCCAGGGCAGATGCAATAGCCCAGCCCAAGCAGCAGAGACATGGCCTCCCTGGTGTGGGGTCTGTGCCTCTTCTCCAGGCAAGTGGCTGTGACAGTCTAACTTCATGGAAGGATGAACTCAATGACATTGGCTGAACTGCTGGTGAACACGGGAAAAGCCCTCCCGGACCTCTTATCTCTCTCTTCTTGCCAGAGGAAAACCATGTCCCCGTTCGTCCCATTGGAGCACTATCAGGCTCATAGCCATAATCCTTTACACCATAACATAACTTTGCCCCAGATACCAATATTATATGCACATATTTTTTTCTAGAAAAACTTAATTGGGATTTTAAATGCATTTGGGGGATGGGCTGCTTTTATGTTTTCCGCCGAAAACAATGAGAAGGAAAACAAAGTATGATCCTATTGCCAGAAAATGGAGCCAAATCTGAAATTAATTTACAAAGTCATTAGTATTTTCCATTTGCGAACCCCAAAATGAATGTAGGTGCAGTTCCCTGCAATTAACTGCAAATTAGGAAAGGGTTGGGAGGAATTTTTAGGGACCAACACACAGAACTGTAGCAGAAGTGGACGGGGGAATGGAACCAAGAATTGCCTTGGTTTTCACTCAAGTCTGTGGTTTGGGAGAGTGGTGCTGACTCAGATATTCCCCAGAAGAGAGCACTTTTTCAACAACCTGAAAAGTGGCAGGGACCTTTGGAATGATCTGTTCTAACCTTTTCATTTTCTCAGTGAGGCAACTGAGAGATTCAGGAAGGGTACGCGACTTGCCTAAAGTCACACAGCCAGGAAGGTCAGAACGAGGATCAGAGAGAGCTCTGCTTCTGACTCCCTGGCCAGTGGTCCGGCCGCCACTGCCACCTCTCTCCTGGGTGCTTGTCTGCTTGTGCCTTTCATGTTCAGACCTTGAGATATTTTCACGTTTAGCACCACTCCTCATTAGAGTAGAGAAAAATGGGATGATGTGGTCAGAGTCACCCGCAGAGTCACCCCAGGTTTCAGATGTGCTGGTGCTTACCGACTGCCACAGGGAGAAAGCAGTGGTTTCTCCCTTCCCTTCAGTAGCCTGGTTATTTCCAAGGCCCAACCCCCGCGACTCCCCACCAAGCCAGGCCCCCACCACTGCACATTGAGAATCTGCTGCTCTGTGAATGAAATCGGCCTGGGGTTAATGAGCGGTGAATGTGTGTCAGTGTTTGGTATTTGCAGCAGGAGCTTTTCCTGCGATTCCCTAAGCTCAGATGAACGGGGCCTTTAAGATGCCATCCAGCCATCAGAGAGATGCAGGAAAGGCCTTTTGAAATGCTGTTTCCCCTGACCCATTTGAGGTGAGGCCCTGTGATGTCATTTCCCCGGTGGTGTGTGAGAGAGTGGGCAGCGCTAAGAAATGCCACTGCTGAGAGTTCACAGTCCTTGCTTCAGTGTTGTCTTACTCTCAGGGTGCCTTAGAGGACTCACAGCGACCCTACCTCCAGCTTCTCCAGCTCCCTTTCCTTGGCAAACACTTGACCCATCCCAGCCCTCGGGCTTTCTTTCCTTCTCCTCTGCTACCACATACTGTGGGTGGTGGGAAATTACTAAAGGCACAACTCTGGCTCTCAAAGACTCTGAAGTCCAGGATCGAGAAGAACTGTGTTTACACGGAGTTGTCAAGGATCGTTCTGCCAATGATAACCTATAAGCGTGCAACTCTGTGCCAGGTCCTGCTCTGGGAGCTTTATATGTGCTGTTGCCCCTCACACTCATGGCAGAGGTGAGACAGAGTGCTGAGAGATTTCTACAGACAAGGAATCTGAGGTTTAAAGAAGCGATGTTTGATGAGCCACTGAGGGGTGGGGCTGGGATTGGAACCAAAGCTGGCTGCCCTTCAGCTCCCAGGGTCCTGCTGGAGAGATGTGCCCAGGCGGGCCTGTGCTGGGACAGTGGAAGCAGGAGTGTCACTGGTGGCTTTGTCCTGGAAGCTGGGCAGGTGCTGGGGACAGAGCTGGCCTGGTTTTGGAGCCACAGGAGAGAAGATGGCCAGGAAGAGCTGTGTTTGGAAGGTTCCTCTCTGTGCTAGGGGTCAGCAATCTGGGTTCTAGCACTGAGAGAGGGGCAAAACGTGGGTTTGTAGGAGAGAGAGGGTGACCCCCAGTGAGGGTAAGAAAGATCAGCTCCAGTGAGCTCTTCTCACCTGGGTCGCAGCCTGCACCAAAAATCCAGGGGCAGCCCCTGGGCCCAGCCTGCCCCCTTCACAGTCCCCTGACTGTTTGAGGCCATGGGCCAGTGGCTTTGCCCCTTGGAAGCTTGGTTTCATCATGCGGGACAGAAAGGGGTCAAAACATCCCTTTTCATTGTTAAGATTAGATGATTTGAGAGCCGAAACTTCTGGCAAAGTACCTGGTACCAAGGAGGCCCTCTAAATAATTAAATGATAGTTTTCATTTTCCCTTCCACTTAATTGTTTTTTCAAAAAAAACTTTTCTTCCCTGTAATAACAAATTTCAGAAGACAAGTTAATACATTGTTGTGTATACTCTCAGGCCAAGAATTTCCTCAGTGTTTACATACCAGAGTAGTACTTTGAACTTCGATTTTCTCCTCTGCCTCTATGCTGGTTCAGACACCCTCTCTAAGATGCCAGAAGCAATGCCCTGCCTTGGCCTATTTTTGGGGTGGGGTGTGTGTGTGTGTGTGTGTTTTCATCGTATTATAAAAACATGAAACATTTGAATTACGGGCAAAGGGTAACTTAGCCATGTACCTTCTACCAGATTTAATAAATGTTAGTATTTTCCATATTCACATCAGGTATTTGTAACATCTCTTTCTTTACTAAAAATAAAGAACCTTCTGTTGAAGACCTCCTGTTACTCCAACCCCCTCTCCCTTCTTCGCCCTCCTGTTTCACAGGTGTTTACTCTCTTTTAAATTGGTGTGTGTCCTTCCCAGCTAGAATTTTGTAGTGTATTATTTGTAAAGCCAAATAATCCCATTGCAATGTGTTTGAACCGCCAAAACAAATGATCGACTTTTGGGAAAAGAAGGCTAAATATCCACGGTCAGATCAGTGACTCGAGATTGCAGAACAAACCTACCTGCTCTCAAATTGAAATCTCAAAATTATAAATTCATTGCCTTTGACTTAAAACTTGAAGCCCTCAACCCTGCATAATTGCAGATACATTAAAGATTGTGCCATCTTGAGCTCCCAGGGTCATCTGAACCTTTCATGTGAAGAGATACATCCCAGAGTCAGTCATTCTTTTTTTTTTTTTCTTTTTGAGATGGCGTCTTGCTCTGTCACCCAGGCTGGAGTGCAGTGGTGTGATCTCGGCTCACTGCAACCTCTGCCTCCCAGATGCAAGCAATTCTCCTGCCTCAGCTAACTGAGTAGCTGGGATTACAGGCATGGGCCACTATGCCTGGCTAATTTTTGTGTTTTTTAGTAGAGACAGGGTTTAGCCATGTTGGCCAGGCTGGTCTCGAACTCCTGACCTCAGGTGATCCGCCCACCTCTACCTCCCGAAGTATTGGAATTACAGGCGTGAGCCACTGCTCCCGGCCCAGAGTCAGTTATTCTTAGAGCAGGTGTTCTGGTTTTTGTCTTTAATGCTTCCCTCCCCACTTTAACATAACTGTAATATATAATTATTGTGGAAAATTTGGAACACATGGAGAAGTAAAGATTGAAATTGCTGACTGCCCTATTACCCCAACCTGCACCTCCATGGAGATATTTTCTCCCCATCCCCGCAAGGGCAGAGGATGGAGATCCCTGGGCTCCTCCAGGTGGGGAGTGGCACCATGGTCTTTTTGGGTTTCCTAGGGGACGGGCCCCATTGACCATCGGATATGTGTCCCCAAGGTGGTTAGAGGCCATCACCTGCCTGAGGTCAGCTCAGTGGGCGGGGCTGGGCAGCTCCTGGTGGTCTACCCACCATGCCTGTTCATCAGGTTGGTGTCTGACCTCTTTCTGGTGTCTGGTGCTGATCCAGGCGAGGTAACAAGTGCTCAACAGAGGAGTCCTGGTTCCTTCAAGGACGCTGGGAAGTGTAGGACAGAGCAGGCTGCGTTTGTGGTTTTTGCCAAGGCTTGACTTCTGACGACTTTTCTGAAAAAGGTCAGGGGCATTTTGTTTTGTTTTGTCATTTTTTTTTTCCCAGTAGATGTTCCTATTTGGTTCACAGATATAAACACTTGAACCAGGAGATATCAGCACTGCAAGTCGATTTACCACCACAGCCATTCTGTAGTACCCATATGAAACTGTTCCTTCCTAAGTTCTTTCTTTTTGCTTTTTTAAACAGAAATCATTTTCATTAGGATCACTACTTTCCCACGTGCATTTTACCACAAAATTTGGTTCTAATTTTGTTGGCTTGCTTGCTGTTAGTACTCATGTTAGCTTCTGCCATTCTTTCCACCGTGTCCTGGGTAAAATTTTGCATATCCGAGTTGTTGGATTCTTTCATCAGTTTTTGGTTAGTGACTTTCGTGGTCTACAGTTTTAGCTGCTTTCAGTTTTATTTTGTGTTGAAGTTTTTTCTATGAGATTTGAGTTTTACAGGGTCAGTTTTTAAAGGTTGCAAGAAGGGTGCTTTTTCAGTTTGCTTATTATTTTCAACACATCTTTTACGTGGGTAATTTTAGCTTTGTTGATCACCAACCAGCTTTGTTTGGGGTGCTTGGTTTCTCTCAAGTCAAATTATCCCAGGTAACCTGGCCAGAGGGCCCATAGGGTCAGAATGGCAGGTCAAAATGTCTTGCTGCTTTCTTGAAGAGTTTGAAACAAGCTTGCAAAGTACTGTCCTCCCTTTGGATTTCTCCTGTCTGGGTGTTGCCAGGGCTCTCCTGTTAGCGACAGAAAAGAGGAGGTACTAGAATTTGGGCTTCTAGGAAGGGTTGTATTGTCCTTATCATCAGAATCCCTCCCTCCCGTCCCGGTGACCTCCCAACTTCACAAACACATCTTGCCTGACCCTAGGCAAACGTGGAAAGGCGCAGCTCTGGTACACCGGAAAGCACGGTGGATGGGGAGGTAGGAGCCCCGTGCCGGGACATGTCTTCTCTCCTTCTTGAACTCCTCTCCCCACCCATCCACAGGGTTGCTGGCCAGAGATCTGTCAGAGTTCTTCCGGGTTTCTCTTTCTCTGGGTGGGGATGTGGACTCTTAGGATGTCAGGAAGCAACTATAGGAAACCCCCTGTGTGGGTGGAGCAGAGGTGTTGCTCAGGGCTCTCTGCCTGGTTCCGGGTCCTGGGACCCTGCTCCCCGCCCTGAACCCCACCTCCCCCGGCTCCAGGACGGAGCTGGCTTGCCATTGCAGTGGATCTGCAGAAGAGGGTTCCAGAGTGTGCGGAGAGCGCGCTGGGGAGAGGAGCTATTTGTTCCTTTCCAATCATCACTGTACTGAGCGGTTCCCTGGGACAGTTGAACCCAGGAGAACTGAATTCATCTGTGTAAGTAAACACCCATCTCCCCTTAAAGGAAAAGCCCCTGTGCAGCCTCTCTGGGCAGCTGGAATGCTGCTCTGTGGGTCTGGGCGTTTGTTCCTTCTTTCTTTCTTCCTTTGATTTCTTGCTGTCTCCTTCAATTAGGCCTGTGACTGTTTTCACATGGCTATTTGTATATACAAGCCGTGCCAGGCATCATCATTTGTGTTTGTCTAGATCAATAAGAGCAGCTTTAACCAAAAAGTCCAGCTGAGAATTTATAAATACCCTTCACCCCCTCCCCTCCCTGGAAGATGTGAAAACACCATCCCATTAACCCTCCAAAGCAGTTGGTGGACTTGATCAGGGAAGATGTGAAATATAATTTCTTTGAATGTGCTTTCTCTTTACCCTTTTAGTGGAATTTGATCAGTGTTTAAGCAACTGTAGCCGATTCCCAGCCCACTTCAAAGCAAAAGCCCTTCACTGTGCCTATTTGCAAAATTACCTTTGAGAGACTGAAGTGTCGGAAATGCATTTAGACACAGATTGTGCTTTATATTAGCTCTCCGTTGCCCCATAAAATGGGCTTGGGCGTATCTGAGGCAGCTACCAAAGGAAACTTAAAAACAGATTCCGGCGGCAGCGATTCTTCTGTGCTCACTGTGGAAAAGAAGGGGGTTAGAGATTTAAGTTTATGTGGATCTTGAGGATTTTAAGAACCAGATTTCTTTTTGCTCACATTAGGGGAAAAAAATAAAGCTCAGATGCCCCGTGATATCTCGTTACGTCAGGTTTTCCTATAAAATGTCAAGACGGCAATATTGGGTTTCCTGGCTTGCTTTTCCCCACTGTGTCTGCTCTTGCCAGAATTTTTATTAGGGGTAGGGGAGCATTCTCTACCCCTCCTCCCTCAATGAAATCATTTCTTCCCTAGCCTTTAACCCGTTAAAGTTTGGGAAGGGAGTACTTTGATTTTAGGGTTAAATACAAAACTTCCCTAGTGACTGTGGCTGGAATTAAGGTGTACTTAAGGCTGTGGCAGCCCTGGTGGGTCCTGGGCTGGCTGGGTGCTAGGGTTTGGTATGGAAAGCAGCTTGCATCACCTGCTTTTCTTCCCGTGCCTATGGCTTCCCCAGGCACCCCCTGCAAAGCCAGGCACGATTCCAGCTGTGTTAAAAGGCCCTGGGAAGTGTTAACTGATCAAAAATGTTGAGTAACTAGGATTATTATTATTTTCACCCTGACCAACTTCAATCAGACTGGCATATCTGCGGTCATCAGGTATGCCACAGGCATGGGTGGAAGCTGTGCTTGTAAAGTGAATGTGTGTAGGCCAGGTGTGGTGGTTCATGCCTGTAATCCCAGCACTTTGGGAAGCCAAGGTGGGTGGATCCCTTGAGGTCCGGAGTTCAAGACCAGCCTGACCAACATGATGAAACTCCATCTCTACTAAAAACAAATACAAAATTAGCCAGGCATGGTGGCACATGCCTGTAATCCCAGCTACTTGGGAGGCTGAGGCAGGAGAATCACTTGAATCTGGGAGGCAGAGGTTGCAGTGAGCCAAGATGGCACCATTGCACTCTAGCCTGGGCAACAAGAGTGAAACTCTGTCTCAAAAAAAAGAAAAGAAAGAAAAGAAAAGGGAATGTGTTTGATGGAATCTGTGCTTGATTAAGCGAATGTGTTTGATCCAAGAGGGCAGGGAATTCTGGAAGAGACATTAAGTACAGATTGACGAGTGTCTTGTCTCACTGCAAAAACCTCCTTTCTCTCTTCCTTCCTAGTCCCCACTGAAAATGGAGTGGTAATAGCTTAGTTCTCACTTTGGGTTCAGGCAAGAGAAATGGTACCCAGGAGGTACAGTTGAGTAGAGAGTCCTTTAACTCTCTTCTTTTTTCTCACTTCTCTTTGTTCCACTGTTCTCTCTTTACTTCTGCCTACCTTAGCAGCATGCTGCAGAATAAACCCTGCTAGGAGGAAGTTTGAAATCTCTAGGCTGAGAAACTATGCAGAGAGCAAATGACCTTCTGAGGGCTCTGGGTACAGAATCTTGGTATGATAGGTGGGTCTAGAGCCGACAGAGACTCAAGGCTCTAGAGTCTTTAGCCTTGATGAGACAGATGAGCCTGACGGGACAGCGAGAGTGAAAGGGAATGCTATTAATAATGACACCGGGTCAACACATGTGAACCCAACTGTCCTGAACAAACGGGGGTTTGTGGTTGCACTACAAAGCCCAGGCTCCGTTTTGATTTGGAAGGAGTGACGCCTTCCTCTCTGGAAGCTTAGGCTAGGGTTGCAAGCTGAGGTGTTCACATGGACAGACAGCGTGCAGGAAATGGGGCCTGGTGTAAGGAAACAGAGCAGAACTCAGGGTTCATTCGCAGTCTAAAGGGGGCATTGGCAAGTCGGCATCAGACAGTAGCAACTTGTTGCCAGATCTTCAGAGTTTTTTCAAGAGAAGCCAAAAATCGAGATTTACATATGAAATCTCCCAGTTTGTAAAACTTGGCAACCATTTAAAAATTTTAAAAATGTTATGCGGGCCAAACACAACATCTGTGGGCAGTGGGCAGCTGCCTGTTTTTGACCTCCAGCCCAGACCGATTAATTGATGGCTGTCTTCTGGGTCTCCCAATTCCGGCAACGGGAAGTTTCTTAAGGAAGTTGCCTGGGCTGACCACAAGTGAGGTGGGGAAGTGGAAAGAGGAGCTTGACTTGGCTTCAGTTGATCATTTGCACAATAAATATGTATTGAGCACCTGTTATGTTCAAAGTACTATCTGTGTTGGGCCTTGTTTCCTAGTCTACATTTTGGGATGAGCTGTGTCTTCCTCATGCTGGTGGACTCTTTATGCCCTGCATAGGGATGGTTCGATGCTTCTCCCTGAGATTATAGCCAAGATGGATGCAGTGGGAGGAACTTCAAGTGGGGGAATATTGGGGAAAGACCTGGGTCTGATTGGCAGACCCTGCCAAAGTGAATTGTATTTCAGGTTAACCCAGTGGTAGTCCCCAGGATGAGACAGTCTTCAGCTGAGGAAAGCCCTGGGGATTTGGAAGCTAGAGTAGAGAGAGCCTAGCCAGGGACCCTTGTCTGGCAGTCCCTGAAGGCTGTACCAGGACCAGGAGGCAAAAATCACAGAAGAACAGATTCCATTCAGCTCCATATGTGGCAGAACTTTCTAACAGAGCTCTGTACCCTGTGGCTGTTGGGCCAGATGATCTGTAAGCTGTTTTTCATTACCTGGAAAGTCCGATATCTTGAGGCTGCCTCCTGCACACCCATTAGACTCCTGAATCTTAAACCTGCTCTGGTTCATGGCTTAACTTGGGGTCCGGTGCCCCAGAAAAGCCAATCTAAACTCTTAAGTTGAGGCCAGCTCAGTTTGCCTGGGGATGAGGTGAGGTGCTATGGGGAAACAAAGGCTTCTCTAATGCTGTGAGGTGTCATTCGTGTTTTCCGTTCTCCTGCTCTCTGAATTTTAAATTAGGGCCAATCATACAAACCTCACAGGCTTGTTCAGTCAACAAAGGCACAGAGAGCTTAAGCCACTTGCTCAAGGCCACGTAGCTAGGCAGTGAGGAGCTGGGGCCTGGACCAGCTCATCTGTCATCCACTGCTCTTTTACTCCCTTTCCTAAACTGTTAGATTTTAATTTCCTTTTGGTATATTCATTCTTTTGTGTGTCTCCTCTCCCCCCCACCCCCCATTGTTTCTAGAACTGTCTGCGTTCAAATGTTTAATAGCTAGGTTTTTTTTTTCCCCCCGTACACTTGGCCAGAAGTAGGAATTCATCACCATCTGTGAACATTTACTGCGCCTCCATGGTTTGCGTGGAATTGTACTAGAAACACTCAACCCCGGGGCTTTGTTGGCAATAAACTAGGTCTTTCTGCAGAACTTTTGAGGACAGATCACCAACGGGTTGGAAAGCATTTCCTTCAGGAATGGCAAAACTCTTATTTTTCACCTTGTTAACGCTGCTCCCACCTTTGTTTCTCCCCTTGTGTCAGTCTTAAGTGTGTTAAGTGCTTTTTTCTGCTCAGTGTCCTAGATAAGAGGTTTCCAAATGATGTCCCCTGATCTGCACCCTACCCGCAATTCTCAGGCTTCTGGATAGACAGAGAATGGACATCTGGTTTGTTTTGGAATGACAGGCTAGACTAGAGGCGTCCAGAGGCCTGGTAACGGCAGAGGCTGCTGGCATCTTAAGACATTCAGAAACCACTGTGCTAAATAACGGTGGAGCTGTAGTGATCTCAACATTTCAAGGAGAAAGGAGCTTATGAAGTAGGCTTGTGATGTTTGTGAAAAGGGCCCTGTGGGGCATCTGGTGGGCACCCCGTGTAGAGCTGGAACACAGGGACATGATCCCATGTGCAGGAGACAGCTCCAGCCTCTGCATACCCGTCGGCGCACTCCTGGGTTGGAACATCCTCTTCGTTTTCTCTGGCATGTCCTTTTGCTCAATGAATCATTCCCGGCCAGGCCAGACGTCCTTGCTGGATCCAGAGCCAGCTCTCTGCACCAGCCGTGTGATTCTCTAATGCCAGCTTGAAGTTTGGTGACCCATCTTGGGATGCTTTGCCTGTCAAGACTTTTCACTGATGAATAGTTGTTACGAGCATGTCAGCCAGAATGGTACTTTTCAAGTCATACAGTAATGGATCTGTATGATTTTTTTTGCACAAAGAACTAAATAGCTAAGATACTAATGTGGCAGATATGCCATAGCTACCTTTTCAGTGAAATCTTTAGTGTACACATTTGTCACACTGAATTAGAACATATTAAGGCAGCTCATTAATGTTTCAGTATTTAGAGTTTGTCATACAATGAGCAAAGACAGACATCGTTGACACAGTCTGTTGGAGCAAAATATGTCTAGGCTTTTGCTTGCTTTTTGCATTTTCAAATTCACATTTCTATCAGAATTTTTGAGTTGTTTGTTTGGAGGCAGAGTCTCACCCTGTAGCCCAGGCTGGAGTACAGTGGCCCCATCTCAGCTCACTGGAACCTCCGCCTCCCAGGTTCAAGTGATTCTCATGCCTCAGCCTCCCAAGCAGCTGGGACTACAGGCATGCGCCACGATGCCTGGCTCAGTTTTGTCTTTTTAGTTGAGATGGTTTTCACCATGTTGACGAGGCTGGTCTCAAACTCCTGGCCTCAAGTGATCCGCCCCCCTCGACCTTCCAAAGTGGTGGAATTACAGGTGTGAGCCACTCTGCCCAGCCCTAGGGAGTTGTTTTTTTTTTTTTTTTTTTTTTGAGGTGGAGTCTTGCACTGTTGCCCGGGCTGGAGTGCATGGCGTGATCTCGGCTCACGGCAACTTCCGTCTCCTGGGTTTACACGGTTCTCCTGCCTCAGCCTCCTGAGTAGCTGGGACTACAGCCCGCCTCAGGTTCCCAGAGTGCTGAGATTACAGGTGTGAGCCACTGCACCTGGCCTTTTTTTTTTTTCTTTAATGTTTGTATTGAGGTATAATTAATATGCAATAAATGGCACATATTTAATGTGTACAGTTTGATGGTTTTGATATTTGTATATGCCCATGAAACCATCACCACAATCAAGATAATGAACATGTTCATCACTCCTCTAAAACTTTCCTCCTGCCTCTTTGCAATTTCACCATCTTGTTTGCCTGCTGCCCCCTGTCCCTAGGCATCCACTGATCTGCTTTCTGTTATTATACATTAGTTTGCATTTCCTAAAATTTTATATAAATGGAATCATACTATATGTATTACTTTTGTCTGATTTTTTTTTTTTACACAGCATAATTATTTTCAGATTCATCCATCTTTTTGCATGTTTTAGTAGTGACTTTTTATATTTCTTTGTATGGATATAAAGGGAGAGATTATTTATTTTCATTATTTTCATTTTCAATAATATATTTTCATTTTCAATAATATATTTTCATATATTATTTTCATTTTAGAAGTTTCTCCTGAAGTAGTATTTTTTTTTTTTTGAAAATATGCTTTGAAAGAAATTTGTTTAGAATTCATTTGGCCGTAAAATCCACGTAATCAATGAGTTAAATCAGTAAATATAATATTTGGCATCTACCATGTTTGCTATATGCCAGGCTTGATGGTGCTTGTAGGGCATAGAAGAGGTTCCTGTCCTAGCCAGTGATTGGTGTGTTCAGGAGGGCTTATCAGTAGTTCACTAGTGCACCATATCCTACATGTGATAGAGCTGTCATGTTCTTAGACACAAAGACGGCTGTTACACTGTTATTTGCAAAAACGTTGAGGTCTTGCTTTCCACAGGCTATGGCCTGATGCGCGTTTCCAATTTTGCACAGTGTCACAGCAGATATGCCTTCCACGCCCTTGGTCTTTCACAGCCAGGCATGGGGCTGGAGTCTCAGAGCTACGGTTGCTGTGATTCTCTGATTCCTGCTCAGGGGATTGCATGATGGGGGCTGGAGTGCAGGCAGGAAGTTAGCCTCGCCGATTCCCTCATCCTCACAAAGCCAGGCGCACAGGGAGGTGGTGGGGGTAGGGAGTTGCCATGGGAATTTCTTCCCCAACCAGACAGAGTGGAGTGTGTTGCTGGGGAGTTGGAAATGTATCCTCTTTTCCACATCCATTGTTCAGTCAAGTTCTCCTGAAAGAACACTTCTTACTGTGTGTAAGAAAAATCAGTAAGCCTCTGATAAATAGTCAGACTGTTGGAAAAGGGACCTTGGAAGTATCTGGTCCAGCCTGCCCATTTTATAGGTGAGGAAGCTGAGGCTCAGCAAGCAGGAGTGACTCAGGAATAAGCACTCATGGCAGAGCTGGGACTTGGGAAACCCAGGCACTGCTTTAGACCTTCATTTTCATAATCCGCGAGGGTGGGAGTTTCAAGAAGGCTTGGCAAAATTTGATAGGACTGGGAAAGAGGTTGTTAATCTCTCATCCTGTGCTCAAGGATGCTGTGCCATTTAAAAAAAAACAAAACAGAAAAGAAAGACAAAATAATTCTCCCAGATGATGTTTCTAGAATGTTCTCACATCTTACAGTCTCCTGACCTTGCACAAGCTTGTTCCAGGAATAACGTTAAAATTCACGAGTGGGTGTTTGGCGACATCATTGGGCAGGATTTTCTGGTTCGTGAATGAAAGGTGATAGGTGACACCGTATGTCAGTGCAGCGCTTCTCGGTTTATGAAGGGCCTTCATGTGCAATCTCTATGTGAACCACTTCCCACATAGCCCCTTTATACCAGTGAGGAAATTGGCCCCCAGAGATGAGGCACTTGGCCTGAGGTGGCCCAGGTGGTAAGAAGAGGAGCCAGCTTTCCAATGCAAGTCCCAGTCTCCTGTTGTTTCCACCGTGTCCCCCTGCAAGGCAGCTGGGGTGTGCAGAACAACAGCTTGACACAGTGGGAAGAAGCTGGGCTTTTATGTTCAGAGTTCAGAGCTCAGCTCTGCTCCCCTGCCTGCTGGGTGACCCTGTGGAATACTCCTAACCTCTCTGAGCTTCATTGTCATCTTTTGGAAGATGAGACCCTGTCCTACAGGATTAAAGTAGTTCAATATAGAGTGCTCACTATACAACTTGCTTCTAGGAAGCAACTGGTCAGTGTTACCTCCTTAACGAGGGTGAAGTAGACGTGGGAATACTAGATGTGAAAAGAGAGCCTATAAAGCAAAACTGAGGACACATTTACATATACCAAGGGGTGCCCAGCCCTGTTCTTCTTGCACATAGAAGCTTAAATGTTTCCTAGATTGAGCCATTACTCTTTGATTTTTTGCAAAGGAAGTTAAGACAGAGGTTCTCACCAAGTACCTTGCACATAGTAGGCCTGTAATACAGACTGGATGATCAGCTGCTCTTTGGAGTAGCACAGAGTATGCCTACACACCATTTGAATAAAATGCGACAGCCTGCCAGAGACCAGACTTTGAAGGTTATAGACCCAGGGCGCGTGGTCAGAGCAGCTGTCAGTGGAGGTGCGGCCTAGAGCGGGTAGTGTGGAGGCTGGAGGCTGGAGGGGCCTGTTCCATGGCACCAGGGTTGAGTGGGAGTCAGTGCAGACTTAGAAGAGGGGATGTGTGTTCCGGGGTGGGGAGCGGAGAGGGATTTCTCTCAGACACTTAGATGGAATCTCAGGTCATACAGAGACATGGTCTCTGTGTTTTATATTTTCCTTTGAGAACATCTCCATTTAAGTAACTGATGCTCTGAGTGGGGAGAGAAGAATGAGCCTTTTCCCTCTATTAGAGCCAGTAGCCGCCTCTTCAGGTTCAGACTTTTTAAGGTGTATGGAGACAAAGTTGGGTCAGTGTTTGTAGAAGAAAGGCTCTTTCTCCCTGTCTCCCTCCTGCTTAATCCAAGGAGCAGAGAACACCAGGGAAACTTGGAAGTAGCGGGGGTGATTCGGGAGCTAGATGGGGCCTGACGTGTGAAGCTGCTACCTGGTTACAGCCAGGCAGAGTTGGAAGGGTGTCCTTTGGTGGGGTGAGAAAAGAGCAGCCTCCCCAGATTCCCCTGCACCCTGCCAGGCCCTGCCGGGGGCCCCTCCCACCGTTCTTTGCTCCTTCCACGGAGACTGTTTGAGAATTCAGTGATTCACTTCCCGTCGTCAACTCTTGTTTAACGTTCCCCTCCATTGTTACCAAACAATCCAGGCCCCAGTGATGTGTGGTGTTCTGAGAGTGGAGGAGGGAAGAGAGAGAGAGCGAGCCAGAACTGTTTACAGAGCCGGGGAGATGGGCCCAGGCTTGACAGCCAGGCCGACTTGAAAGACAGGCTACAGTGGAGTGTGGCCCCAACAGCTGGGTGTGTGCAGGGTGGGAAATGCCAGGCACAGCCGCTCCTCCACAGAAACCACTCTGTTCTTTCTGCTCTTGATGGAAGCTCCTGCCCTTTATTGTGGTGTTAGCTTCTTTGTTCAATTACGCCGACAGCTGAGTTTTCTATTTGGGGCCATAGTTTTGGGGTCATGATTACCAGAGTAGAAAAAAAAAAAAAAACAACAACGTAGGAGCTCACTCAGAAGGATCCTTGGGTAGATGCCATCCCTTCCTGGGCCCCAGTTTCCTCACGTGTTCGGGGGGAAAAGAAGGTGGTGGTGAAATGCCCCCCACTAGCTCCAAAGTCCTGTAGTTCTGAGGCTGGAATATTCTGCAAAAGGACATTTGCACACCACCCTTCCACCGCCCCCGCCCCAGTGTCGCGTCCAGGTCCAATTCTACCAGCCACAGATGTGAGCATGTCTGGAACCCGTCTACCTGTCTCATTCATTCCATGACCTCTGATTTTTGAGGTCGGTAATTCTGCAGCCTCCCTCACCTTTCTGGTTTAAAGCAACCTCCTCTGTCAGGAAGTTGTTTGAAATCAATTTAATTCCTTTATATCCCACATGACAGCTACGACTGCCACCGTTTAGTTGATGTTGGTGTCGGGTTTGGGGCTTACTTGGTTTTTGTGTTTGCTTCTAACCTGCAGAAAGAGTCAAAGTTCTGAAGTTTTCTCTCTCATCCTTTCTGTTTGTTGCTCCATGTACAGTAGGGAAGAGGAATTTGTGTTGGTAGAGTCCACATTCTTGATTACTTATTTGCTCTGCTGCTATTGATGATTCAGGTTTTCTCCAAGGCCCTAGGTGCCTAAAAGCATTGAAGGAATGAGAAGTGTGAACACAGAACACCTTTAAGCCACTTCCCCCTGCAAATTAGTGTATTTCACAGGTATTTGGAATGCTAGAAGGTGCTAGAAGGTGAGCAGACACTAGAGATCTGTTGAACCCATCATTTTTTAAATGAGATAATCCATACCATACCTAAAGACTCCTCCGTGAGTCAGTAGCACAGCCAGAGGGAGGACCACACACACCCCTGTCATCTAATGAGCGGCCAGGGCTCCAGTCCATCCCCAGTGTGGCCCATATATCCGTGTGCTTTCTCCTCTATTAAATTCAACACTGATAAAAATCGCCAGTTAACAAATATTTGTTGAGCAAGTTTATTGCAAATCGTTCTATTTAATGTCTGCCTACAACCTTAGCCACAGATGACTCTCTCTCCCTGGTATGGCAAGTGGGCAGAGCTTCCTTATTCAAAAACATTTTAGCTTCCTGCACCTCCCCACTGGTTGCTTTCACCTAACTGGCACCTGTGGCTGTCATTCCCCTGCTGTTTTTAATTGCGCCTCTCAAGACCAGCTGATGACTTAAAGAACATTTCTGGTATCGGGCCCATGGCAGTAATGTGCGTCTGTGGATCCCTTTGCTATGAGGCTTGACTTCTCGATCGGATTCACAAGGCTGGTGGGCAGTCTGAGATGTTTGCTTATTTCTTACGTCTTCTGAAAGGTGCTGTGAAGCTTACCGGTTGCTGCTGCACATTATCAGTTAGTCATTCCATTACCATTACTATTTTCTGAGCAAATGTGACCTGCAAGCCCCATGCTCCATCCAGGATGCAGGCAAAGTTAAGCTGGGTTTCCTTTCCCTCAAGGCGCTCCTGGCACACTTGGGAAGGGAAGTCAGAAACACACAGAAGTCACTTCATCATAGTAGGCCTTTGGTGCTAATTGATGATGAATTTGAAGAGTGCGGGACAGCGGGGACGGTGGACTGTAAGAGTTCGAGGAGGGGAGGAGGGAGAGGGGTCATTTTTTGCAGAAAGCCACGGAGTAGGTTACTGTTTGAGCTGGAAGATAATTGGACCTCTGAGGGCTCTGTCCCCACCTGCACCTCAGCTCACTATGCTGGTGGCCAACAGTGCAGGAGCCCCACATTCAGATGCTGTGGCTGCAACATTTTACCTCCACTACTTGGGCCTGTTCAGCATTTGGAGTTTCTATGCCTGCAAATTAGGCCTGTCTAGGAAGTGGGGGTGAGGTGGTGGGTGGGCAGGCGCTGTGAATCTCAGCTGGGACTGGGTGGGCTGATAACGGGGAGAGTTGTTAAGTATCTAGGACCCAGCGGGAGGACGCCTCACCTGGAAGCCTTTCCTTGTTCCTGATTGTAGCTGTTTGAGGGATGCAGTTTTCAGACAAGGGCCACTTAGTTGATGAGGCCGGCTTAATCCAGGATGGCTATTGCCACCCTGACATTGTAAGTGTGGGCCTGGCTTCTCTGAAGTCCTCCCTTCTTACTTGTGTGGAATTCCTATCTTCCTGCCCATAGGGGTTCTTTGCTGTCTTAGGTGAATTGCCCCAATGAACCAGAACCTTTTGTTTAGGTACAATAGGAGGTCTGTACCCTTAGACAGAAAGGAATGCTAATTGGCCACTTAACTGTCCTCAGGGTACAGATGCCAGAATATACAGGACACCCATTCTTTGTTACCATTTGGGATGGAAACTGCTTATATAAGCTTATAAAGCTTTGGTTCAGAAAGCAAGAGAATGTGTATGGAACAGACTGTGTATGGAACGTTAGCAATTGGTATCATGCAAATGCTGCATTTTTTGCATGTAAAGGTACCTCTTTAACTCCATGGTCCTTAAACTAACTTTTTCAAGCAACACGGTCATTTCCCACCCTTCCTTTACTTCCAGCCCCCCATTCCTACCCAACAGTGGCTGAACTGAAAGGTTTGCAAATCCTGAAGGCTTTGGGGCTTCTTTTAAAAACAGGGACTGAGTTGTAAATGTCGTAAGACTGAGATGGGGAATGTTCCTTTCCCAACCATACTGTGTGACATTTGCTAGGAATTGTTGTAAAATCACTGGAGTGAGCGCTTGTCCTGAGGCACTGCCTCTGCGTGTGAATGTCACTGAGTCGCCCGGTTGACCCGTTGCATGTTATGCAGCACTTGTGACACTGTTTTATCTCTCTGGCCGGTGACTCATAATTAAGGAAGTCAAAACTGTGCAATTAACATAAAACCTCCTCATTTGCCCTCTTCACCTTTCCCCAACCCCCGCCCCAGTCAAGAATGCCCGCCTGACATTTTCTCTAAGTCTTTGGAAACTTTAAGATTTGTTTTGATAGAACAAGGCCTCCAGTTATCATCATCATCGCCTGGTTCCACTTGTTTTACCCCAAAAGTCTGTGAGAATCTTTTCCAGGAAAAAAAGAAAGAAAGTAAGTAAGTCCCACCCCCAAGCGTGCAGTCTGCCCACGGGAAGTGATTCATGGTGCTCCGATTCATGCAGACCTGACTGCAGGAGGCGGGAGGCTGGGAACCAGGTCTGGGAAAAGAGGGCAGAGAGAGGATACCCAGACCTAATGGCTTCTGCTCTGTGGAAGAAAGTGAAAAACAGAATGACTAAGAGTCCTGTAATAAGAATTGTTTGTTTTGTGAAGTTGAACTAATAGTGAGGTTTGCCGGCAGATAAGACTTGAGAAATTGCAGTTGTCAGGGAAGGGGACTTTTCCATGTCCTGCTTTTTTTTTTTTTTTTTTTTTTTTAATTTTTAAGAGAGCAAAGCTATTTCTCAGTCTTTTTTTTTTGAGATGGAGTCGCGCTCTGCTGCCCAGGCTAGAGTGCAGTGGCACAATCTCAGCTCACTGCAACCTCCACCTCCCAGGTTCAAGTGATTCTTGTGCCTCAGCCTCCTCAGTAGCTGGGATTACAGGTATCCGCCACCACGCCTGGCTAATTTTTTTGTATTTTTAGTAGAGACGGGGTTTCGCCATGTTGGCCAGGTTGGTCTTGAACTCCTGACCTTAGGTGATCCGCCCACCTTGGCCTCCCAAAGTGCTGGGATTATAGATGTGAGCCACCACACCAGGCCTTATTTCTCAGTCTTAAAACATTCAGGTATTAGTGGAAGGCCCAGATCTGTGTTTCAGTTCTACCTTGCCTCTTCTAAGCTTCTTTTCTTTTCTTTGGGGAAGAGGGTCTAAGATAAGACCATTATCTCACAGTCTCCAATAGCTCTTTCTCCCCAGTTTCCTTTTTATTTATTTATTTATTTTTGAGATGGAGTCTCTCTCTGTTGCCCAGGCTGGAGTGCAGTGGCATTATCTTGGCTCACCGCAACCCCCACCTCCTGGGTTCAAGCCATTCTCCTGCCTTAGCCTCTTGAGTAGCTGGGACAGCAGGCGTGTACCACCATTCCCGGCTAATTTTTGTATTTTTAGTAGAGACAGGGTTTCACTGTGTTGGCCAGGCTGGTCTCGAACTCCTGACCTTGTGATCCACCCGCCTCGGCCTCACAAAATGCTGGGATTACAGGCCTGAGCCACCGCGCCCAGTCCATTTTCCCTTTTAACCTTTCTCTCCAAAGTTAGAGTTTTTGAAAAATAATTGATTTTTTAAAAATTGACAAATAATTGTCCATATTCATGGGATACACAGTGATGTTTTGATGCATATTAATGTCATCATGGTGATCACATCAGGTTAATTAGCAGCTCCATCATATCAAGCATTTATCATTTCTTTGTGTTGAAAGTGTTCAATATCCTTCTATTTGAAATTATGTAATATATGATTGTTACTGTGTTACTATATAAGCATTCAATATCCTCCTGTTTGAAACTATGTAATATATGATTATCTATAGTAACAATCGTATATTATATAATTGTAAACTATGTAATAATATTGTAATATATGATTGCTAGCTATTTGAAACTGTCTAATATATGACTGTTTAGTATAATCATCCTACAGTGGTATAGGACACCAGAACTAATTTCTCCTCTTTAGCTGTAATTTTGAGGCCTTTAACAGGTCTCTCCCCATCCCTCTATTCCCTCTCCCCTTTTCAGCCTCTGGTATCTTCTTTTCTATTTTTACAAAGTTAAGAGTTTTGGGGCTGATACATGTTTTTACCTAAATACTCATTTTTTGTTCCACCAAATGGATCATCATGTTGTCGTAGAATGAAGGAATCCTTTCTGTCCTATGGGCATTTTATTTTCTTCTCCCTCAAACTGACAATGCAAATTAATTTGATTCCCCAAAGCACTTTGGAAACAGAGAGATTCTTAAGTATTGGCTACATGAACAGGCCCGCTGCCAAGCGAGAGGCCCAGATCACCCGGAGTGAGAAGATGGGTCTAAACACACCTGGCTTTGTGACTCCATTTCAAGCTCCCTGTATTGTTGGAGGTCAGCTTTAGGGGTGAGGGATTTTAATGAAAGCTGAGGTGAGGTCCGCTGTTGCCTTAAGCCCATCAGAACATTGCCAAGGGCTGTGAGTATGCTGAATGGGTCCATGAGTGATCTCTTAAAAAGACATAAACCATCTTCAGGCCTAATTTTCAGTAGAGTGAAATGGCCCCCCCCAGAAGATTCTCTGAAGCCTGGCAACTTTTCCCTTTCTTCCAGTAGTCACAGACCAATTCCGATCTTTGTAGCATCTTTTATTTGGGACTTGAAAGTTCTATGATCCTGCTGACACTCAAGAAAAAGCAATCCCCATCAACTTGGTGCTTGGAGAAAAAAGTTTGTGAAGACCAAAGCTGCTAAATAGAAAAGCCCTGAACACTCCGCTCCTCCTCCTCCTTCAATATTTAACCATCTTTGCATGGGGGAAGGGAGGGGCTCTCACCAGAGCCAAAAGAGAATCTCTGCTGATTTAAACCCAGTGTGCTTTGTAGTCATAGAGAACTGAGTTTGGAGTGTAACATCTAGGTTCAAGCCCAGGCACTGTTCCTTGCTGATCCTGGAAGACTTTGGGCAAGCCACTCAGCATCAAAAATGTTTCATCTGTACAATGGGAGTGATGATACTCAGCCTGCAGGATCCCTTTATCCAATGAGTTAGTGAGTGAGAAGTGCTGGGTAAACGCTTGCTCTGAGGTGTAAATTGCTTCTGTTTGGCCAGGCGCCGCGGCTCACGCCTGTAATCCAAGCACTTTGGGAGGCTGAGGCAGGTGGATCACCTGAGGTCAGGCGTTTGAGAGCAGCCTGACCATAATGGTGAAACCCCATCTCTACTAAAAATACAAAAATTAGCCAGGTGTGGTGGTGCATGCCTGTAATCCCAGCTACGCAGGAGGCTGAGGCAGGAGAATCACCTGAACTGGAGGTTGCAGTGAGCAGAGCTAAAGGAGCGATACTCTGTCTCAGTAGGGGGGAAAAATTGCTTCTGTTTACCCCCATCTTGCTTATCTCAGCGCATTTCCTTAGCCTAGGGGGATCTCAAGGGGAGGGAAGAGAGCAGATTTGCCCCCAGGGGACATTTGGCAATGTTTAGAGGTGTTTTTTTTTCAGTTGTCACAGCTGTAGGTGGGCGGCCTACCGGCATCTAGTGTGAGGAGTCCAGACATGCTGTTAAACATTCTATACATGTTTCTATACAGGACAGCCCCCCAGCCCCCAACAAAGATTATCTAGCCCAAAACATCAGTAGTGCCAGTGTTGAGAAACTCTGGGCCTCGCCAAATCCATAGTCCAAGGTTGAAAAGTTCTTGGTGTCTGCGTGCTTTACAGATAATTATCATCAAGCTGAACTTTCTCCAGTAACCAACCTTCTTTTCCAGAAAGTACACATTCTGTGCCCACCCATGGCCCTTGGGAGGTGGGATGGCCCAAGGTCTAGGCGATCTTTGTGTGTTTCCAGTAGAGTCCAGCCCTCCCAAGGATAAGGCAAGTAAGGCAAGGTGTTTCCTGGTTTCCTCCTCCAAGGGTCTGCCCAGGAGCCTCCTGCAACTTCTGTGGCTCCTGCCCAGGCTGCCCCATCTGCCTGGTGCACTTCATGGACCTGAGCCGGCTGCTCTGGAGAACTAGCAGGGGGAAAGAGAGGACTAAATATAATGGGGAGAAGTGAACAGGAGGCCAGCTGCTGGTCTAGAGGATGGCATAGGGGGCTGCAGCCTGGCATTTTATTTGGTTCCCCCCAGACTGGCAGCATTCATGCCTGAAGCACTAGATATTGTCCATTTATAAGTTCAGATGAAAATTGAGTTGTTCTTGGTGGAAATGTTTTAGTGACTGGTATCAAGGGTTGTGAAATTCTGTCTTCAGCTCTTCATGGCCAATCTAAACTGGAACATTCAAAAATATGTTTAGTACGCTTACAGAACTTGTTGAGAACACTCAGGAAACTCAGCTAGAGACAGAGCACATGGTCACTGTGGTAGAACTTTTTTTTTTTTTTTTGAGACGGAGTCTCGCTCTGTCGCCCAGGCTGGAGTGCAGTGGCGCGATCTCGGCTCACTGCAAGCTCCGCCTCCCGGGTTCACGCCATTCTCCTGCCTCAGCCTCCCGAGTAGCTGGGACTACAGGCGCCCACAACCGCGCCCGGCTAATTTTTTGTATTTTTAGTAGAGACGGGGTTTCACCGTGGTCTTGATCTCCTGACCTTGTGATCCGCCCGCCTCGGCCTCCCAAAGTGCTGGGATTACAGGCGTGAGCCACCGCGCCCGGCAACTGTGGTAGAACTTGCAGTGAGACCTCAATTATCTAGAACCTGGCCAACCACATACTTGACCTCACTAGATTTCTTTGTGGCACCAAATGAAAAGAACAGGCTAATGTTGGAAATGGAGTTTAAATAAACAACAGTTTTAAAAATCTTTGAAAGTGCCTGGGGTGTAATATATTCAGTGTACATCCTGAGTTCCTTCTGTTTGTGACTCTTTGATTTCAAGCTTCAGAAAATTACAATTATAGGCTAATTATTTTTACTACTGCTAATCATAATATAGTCAAATTATAGGTCTTTCAACCAGAATCAACAACTGCTCAGTCCCTTTTTAAAAAAACAGAAAACACTTGTGATCTTAAAGACCTTCAGGCAACTTAAGATTCAATACAACAAAGAAAAAATTGTCTTGCTGTTCTTAACTTACCAAAGCAGGAAAGCAGACTCACATGTGTTTTACAAACGTCATTGGCAAGAAGGTTGGCGACACCAGCTTGGTTGCAAGGAAAGAGGCAATTGGGAGGCCTCCTTCTCACGCTGCAGTAATTTGCTGAGTGACCTTGAACAAGGATCTTACTAATGCATCAGAGTCTGTTTCCTTAACCCCAAAATGAAGGGATTGGACCAGGTGCCCTCAAGGTTCCTCAAGGGTCAGCCGTCACAGTTCTCCAAAGTGAGTTTTCAGGCAGACATAGAGTTAGCCAGAGTGTCGCCTCACCAGGACATTTTGTTTTCTGAACATGGGGCCTCTGTGGTTTGTCCCATGGACCCAGCGGACTGGGTCCATAACTCCCTGAAGAACTTCTCCCCAGCACAAAGGATGCTTTGGATTTGACTGTGTGTACCAAAGGGAATGAGTGAACCCCCAAATCAAACATCCTTCTTGGCAGACAGTGTTTTCAGGGCTTTCTTATTTGTTCCTTTATTAAGCAGTTATCCGGGGGTGGTCCACTGCATGGGAGAAAGAAAGGCATGTTCTAATACTTGCGTATTAAAGAGCAGCAGAGGCCGGGCGCGGTGGCTCAAGCCTGTAATCCCAGCACTTTGGGAGGCCGAGACGGGTGGATCACGAGGTCAGGAGATCGAGACCATCCTGGCTAACATGGTGAAACCCCGTCTCTACTAAAAAAAAAAATACAAAAAAACTAGCCGGGCGATGTGGCGGGCGCCTGTAGTCCCAGCTACTCGGGAGGCTGAGGCAGGAGAATGGCGTAAACCCGGGAGGCGAAGCTTGCAGTGAGCTGAGATCCGGCCACTGTACTCCAGCCTGGGCGACAGAGCGAGACTCCGTCTCAAAAAAAAAAAAAAAAAGCAGCAGAAAGAGAGCTCTCAGGGTGAGCTTCCGGTTCAAAGACCAAATGGAACCGAGGCAAGGAGACTTTCCAGCCACCAGCAGAATTTTTTTCTGCCTTCCCAGAAGGTCTGATGGAATGAGCACGTCATCCAAACTTGAAGTCACTCAAGTCTTGCTTTTATTTTGAACCAGAAGAAAAGATAAAGAAAACCCACGTAGAATGCAAAATTTAAGTAGAGTATAAAGATTTTAGGCCGGGTGCGGTGGCTCACGCCTGTAATCCCAGCATTTTGGGAGGCCGAGGCGGGTAGATCACAGGTCAGGAGTTCAAGACCAGCCTGGCCAACATGGTGAAACCCTGTCTCTACAAAAAATACAAAAATTTAGCTGGGCGTGGTGGTGGGCAGCTGTAATCGCAGCTACTCAGGAGGCTGAGGCAGGAGAATCGCTTGAACTGGGGGGGCGGAGGTTGCATTGAGCCAAGATTGTGCCATTGCACTCCAGCTTGGGTGACAAGAGCGAAACTCCATCTCAAAAAAAAAAAAAAAATTTAATTGCAGGTGAGTGAACACAGGAATAGTAGGGTAGCTTGATTGCTGTCAAAGGGAAAGAGATGGGGAGGATGTGAAACTATGAGGGCAGATGGGCGTATCTGCTGTAGCATGTATGTTCTGGGAACATGTGTGTATGTATCAGTGTGAGTTCAGGGCATTCATTGGCAACCCCGAGGTCTAAAACAGCTCCTTTTTTTCCATTAAACATAGCAGATGGGAAATGTCTAGATATAGAATAAATTGAGGTGAAATGTATGCTAGAGGTTTGGTTTTTGGGTTATTAATGTGCTATTTGGGGCTGCTTTAAAAAATGAATACTAAATGAGTATTTGGGGGTAAATTCATATTTTATGCAAATTGACTCCAAAGCCTCTAGGTAGGTTGTCCTTCTGAAATAGTTAAGTCTTATCCTGGTATTGTATTCAAGATCTGGGCATAGGGCTATGCCCCATTTAGAATTAGGGAAAAGAATCTGAGTCACGCAGCCTGGCTTCACATTATATTAAGTCTGGGAAAAGTTAGGAAAGTTGGGTAACTCTCAGGTGCTGTTTCTCAATCCATCTATGGAGATAATGATACTGGCAAGTTTATTGGGAAAACTGGTGGTGGAGTCAGTGCATCAGTCAGCTAGTGTTGCGTAACAAAGCACTCTAAAAACCCAGCAGCTTAAATCCATTGTTTATGCTTACTCATGCTTCTGTGGCTCACCTGGGCTTGGTTCCTTGCTACAGATTTGGCATAGGTCTGCTCCATGTGTTTTCATATCTTGGCCCAGCGTATGGGGCAGTAGCTGCCTGGAGGTGGGCAGGTGGGAGAGGAGGGAAGTCCCATGATGATGGCAGGAGGTACAAGAGGACAGGCAGAGACATACAATGGCAGTCTGTCCCTTCTGCTCACATTCTACTGGCCAATACAAGTCAACAGTCTACCCCAAAGTCAAGGGACAAGAAAATACATGCCACCCATGGTAGGAGGAGTGGCAGAGCCACAGAGCAGAAAGTGTGGCTGCAGAGAGGGGTGACTAATTCACTCTGTCACAGTCATCAAGTGGCCAACACGGTACCTGGTACATAGCAGCAGTCACTTCCACCTCTGTTGTCACGATTACTACTCAATGGGCAAGTTGAAAAAGAAAGTTTGTCTGAAAGTGACTAGAAAGTTCAGTAGTAAGAGCATGTGTGTGTATTAAATAAAATAGGTTTCAACTGAAATATGATAATGTTAACAAATTTACTCTTTGTTCACTTCTTTGGCCCAGTTAACTGGCACAGTGCTTGGGAGATGGTAGGTGTTCAATAACTATGCGGTGATTGATGAATGGTCACTTTTTTTTTTTATTTCCGAGATGGAGTCTCGCTCTGTCACCCAGGCTGGAGTGCAATGGTGCAGTCTTGGCTCACTGCAACCTCCACCTCCCGAGCTCAAGCAATTCCCCTGCCTCAGCCTCCCAAGTAGCAGGGATTACAGGCACACACCACCACGCCCAGCTAATTTTTGTGTTTTTGGTAGAGATGGCATTTCATCATGTTGGCCAGGCTGGTCTTGAACTCCTGACCTCAGGTGATCCACCCACCTTGGCCCCCCAAAGTGCTGGGATTACAGTCATGAGCCACCATGCCCAGCCGAATGGTCACTTTTAATAATGGTGATGCAGCATGGGATAACAGAAAAAGCGCTGTTCATCCTACCTGCCTCTATCTCCCATGTTTCAGCCCTGGTCTGGGTTTGAATCCTGGCTCTGCCGTTTACAAGGTATATGACCTTGGGCAAGCCTCTGGAGTTCTCTGAGCTGGGCGAGGGTCCTGGGGGGTGTTGCCATGTCTGCGTGCTCACATAGCATTCGTGTGCCTGGCACATAGTGCTGAGTAGATCTTGGCATGTTTCTGGAACTTACGTACTCTGCTCCTTACCTTCTCCCAGCCTCTGTGTTGTCCCACAGATGGCTGTGAGTGGCTGATGGGTGGAAGTGCAGACGTGAGTAACCCTTGGCATGAGGTGGGCCCCAGCTCCACCCTCTCTCCTTGGGGTGCACTCTGGCAGGCTTCACCTGCGCCATCAGCTTTGGGCTCTGGCATGGCCGCATCCTTGGCTGTGGCTCTCACCACCATTTTGGGATACTTTACAGGTCCCACTTGAAGCCAATGGGAGGAAACCTAATTTCCTGTAACAGGAAATTGTTCTGCTAGGGAAGAATATATTTAAGGATTAAAACCTTCTGTCAGAGGAACTTGAGGGAGTTGCTAGAGAAAGACCTTTGGGGGTCTGTCATCAGGAAGCCAGTGGGTGTGGGAGAGATCTCAGTCATAAACAGGGAGGAGGCCCAGCGGCAGGTTCCTGGGACTGTACTCCTCATGCCAGCAGCTGGTCTTGGGCTGGGAGGAAGGGCTGGGCCAGGGAGAAGAGTGGGTCATAAATAGACCATTTTCTGCAACCAAGCATATTTATGGTAACATCAGCTCAGAATTAAGACTTATTTATTGGATTTACTTAGTGGGCCCAGTGCCCTCTAAGGCTTGGGAGGGTGTGTTCTGGACACATCAGCTGTATTAAATCCAGCCGCTGAAACTCCACATTCACTCTTATTATTTTGGTAAGCATTGCTATATATTTTGAGTGGGGCAGAGGGAGAAAGAAGAAACAATGCCAGGGCTCTGGGCAGCCCAGACTCCGACCCAAGAGGAGTTGTCGCTGATGCATAAGAAGTAAATGAGATTCCCTCCCTGTCATGAGTTTGGGAATTGCATGGCCCAGAGAAGCAGGGTCCAGATGACTTTTAGAAAATACTGCCAAGCCAGATTGGTGGTCGTGTGCTTGCGAGCTGGAGAGTGAGAGGTGCCTCTCTCCTTGCCATCAGAACCCAACCTGGGAGCCAGGAGTGCTGGCCACTTGGCATGGCCCTGAAACAGACTGCTGTGTGATCCTGTGACATGCGCTTTGCCTCTCCAGGGTATTGGGTGTACAGTGAGGTGGGACCATTGTAAGATGTGCCTTATTACCCACACAGTGTTGTGGTGGGGATGATCTGAGATAAGGAACACAGAAGCCTTGTGAAAATTTAAAGCACCAGACAGACATGAGGACTCACTGTGACCTTCCTGGCTGTGCACCCAGATGGCTGAAGCAGGGAAAGAGATGTGTTGTTGAGGACCTACTGTGTTCCTTCCTTTGCCGGGCACTATCATAGTAAAGAGGCAGTAATGGTTACATGACAATACTGACAAAAGACTTTCTGGAATATCTTTCTGACACTTTCTGGAATATCTTTCTGGGTAGTGTCCATTCAAATCATATTATCTGTTTTTTGAAAAAAATGATTGTTAATATTGAGTGTTCTTACTAATATTTCATTTTTAAATTTTATCCCTCTGGGGAAAAGAATTTTTTTTTTTTTTTTTGAGACGGGTTCTCACTCTGTCACCCAGGCTGGAGCGCCGTGGTGCAGTCACAGCTCACTGCAGCCTCAACCTCCTGGGTTCAAGCGATCCTCCCATCTCAGCCTCCCGAGTAGCTGGGACTGTAGGCGTGGGTCACCACGCCCAGCTAATTTTTCTATTTTTTGTAGAGATGGAGTTTCACCACGTTGGCCAGACTGGTCTCGAACTCCTGGGCTCAAGTGATCCACCTGCCTTGGCCTTTCAAAATGCTGGGATTGCAAGTGTGAGCCACCACGTCCAGCCAGTGTTTCAGATGAAAAATATTAAGACCAAGACACTAACTGATTTTTTTCAAATTTGTACAGTTAGCAAGTACTGAGTCAGTATTTAAACTCAGGCTTATTAAATCCATTGCCTTTTTTTGGAATGGTGGTATAATTTATAAATAATAAGCCATGCATATTTAGAGTGTGCACTATGACAAATGTTGATATATGTATATACCTGTAAAACCACAATAGCAGTAAGAGAATAAACATAACCTTTACCCCCAAAAAAGTTTCCAAGTGCACCTTGGTAATTGCTCCCTCCAATCCCTACTCCCTCCCTGTAACTCCCTCTGTCCCCAGGCAATGACTAATCCCTGCTTTCTGTCACCAGATTAAGATTAATGTGCCTTTTACTTTAGTTTAAATTACCTTAGAATTTTACATGAACATAATCATGCCTGGCTTCTTTCACGCAGCAGCATTAATTTAGATTCATTCATAGTGTTGCGTGTATGAGTAGTTCATCCTTTTTTAGTACTGAGTTGTATTTCTTTGTATGGATATGTTATAGCTCATTTGTCTGTTAATACACGTGGAGTAGTTTTCAATTTGGGGCTATTACATTCACGTACAAGTCTTTGGACATAGGCTTTTATTTCTCTTGGGTAAATACTTTGAAGTGGAATGGTGGATCATATGGTAGGCTTATGGTTTTTTAGCTTTTTAAGAAACTTCCAAATGTTTGAGGGATGAATATCCCAATTACCCAGATTTGATCATTACACATTGTATGCTGGTATCAAAATATCGCAAGTACCCTATAAATAAGCATAGCTACTGCATATCCCCCAAAATAAAATATTTTAGAAAGGAACTTCCAAGCTGTTTTCCAAAGTAGTTGTACCATTTTACATTTGCACCAGCGGTGGAAGGGAGTTCCAGTTGCTCCACATCCTTGCCAACACGTGGCATGATCAGGCTTTTTAATTTTAGCCATTCCAATAAGTATGTAGTCCTATCTCATAGTTTTAATTTGTGCTTCTCTAATGACCAACATTCTCAAGCATCTTTTCATATGCTTGTTGCCTTCATATCTTTCTGGGTAGTGTCTGTTCAAATCATATCTCTTTTTTAAAAGATTGAATTGTTAATATTGAGTTTTCAGAGTTCTAGAAAAAGGTCTATTATCAGATATACACTTTGCAAATATTTTCTCCCAGTTAGGGCTTGCCCTTTTATTCCTTTAACAGTGTCTTTCAAAGACCAGAAACTTAAATTTTGATGCGGTCTGATTTTTTTTTTTTTTTTTTTAAATGAAGTGCTTTTTTGTGTAGTATCTGAGAAATCGTTGTCTGTCCCAAAAAGTCACAAAGATTTTCTCCTGTTTTCTTCTAGAAGTTTCAGAGTTTTAAGTTTCACTTCAGTTTGTTTTTGTATAGGGTGCAATGTGTAGTTTGAAGATTATCTTTTTTACATATCCAATTGTTACATCACCGTTTGTTGAAAAGACTGTCCTTGTTCCACTAGATTGTCTTTGGACCTTTGTTGAAGCCAGTTGTCCATACATATGTAACTATTTCTGGACTCTCTTAGAGTCCATTGATCCGTTTGTCAGTCCTCGTGCCATTATCATACTGCCTTGATTACTGTAGCTCCCTTGCTTTTAGAAATATAATTAATATCAAAGTAATTCATGTATGATTAATATTACTTTTAAGGCAGGAGGGCCACCCACTTCTGTCACCCAGATGGAGCTTACCTCCACAGCCTCATTCTCTCCCACTGCCGGCCTGAGCTTTTCTCCAAGGCCTTCTCTTGCAGAGGAGGCTATGATGTCCAGCTGGCCCTTTTTTGGGACTTTCGTCAAACACTGAAGAGCAAGTGTGGCCACTTCCCTAATCTGTGGGCACTCAGTGGCTTTGCAGGAGAAGGAGAACAGCTGAATAATGACTTCCCACTCTCCCTTTTACTCCTGTTCAACCCCCAGCTCACCGTGCTCGTCCAGAGCTGGGTTTGGGGAGTATCTCCTGTGATGTAGAATAATAATGCTAATTTGTGGGTGTTTATGAAGCACTTTCAAATGGAAACCAAGCTTCACGAGGTCGGGGGGCAGGAGAATACCCCATTTTATAGACGAGACAGCTGAGTGTCCTAGGAAGCTCATGAGCTGCCCAGTGTCTCCCAGCTAGGAGAGTAGAACCCTCCTTGCCCCCAGGTCTTACGACTCCACATCCGCCAGTCCTCCTTTTATACTTCAGGGACGAGTCCCAGGCTGTCCTCTCGATCTGCCTGGTAATTACTGTTTTTCAGCTGTAGGGCTTCCTTGTTCTGGGGCCCCACGGGAGGAAGGTAATTACATCCTTCGAGATGCCCTTAGTCAGCAGCTCTGGGTCAGTTCCTGTGACCAAGCCCAGCTATGACCTTTGTCTGTCCTTTCCCCTTCCCAGGCCAGTGGCTTGGAGAGTGCAATTGGAGCCCTCTGTTTCTCTCTTTGGTTGGTGCTGTTGGTGGCATCTGGCCAGCCCCTCCTTCACAGAGTGCCCATGAATTCTGTGTATTCAGGCAAATGGGTGCCCTCGGTCATAAGAAGGCACAGAGGGAAAGCTTGCAAATGTCTCACTGCCAGCCCTGCCCAGCTATTAGAAAAATTATGGCACTGACTGGCAGGGTCCTGGGGTGGGCCTCCTTGAAGAAAGAGCAGCCCTGCCTCTTAATGGGGTACCTGTGACTCATGAGCATCCATCTCATCGGCTCCCCACTTCTATCCCTGCTACCCACAGTCTGTTGGTCACATGTAGCCAGAGTTCCACAGGGCCTGTCTCTTTCACACATATGCACAGCCCATTTGCACATCTCAGAGGCTACATACTGCTTTTAGAACACAGAAGAACCCTTTATCATGGCCTTCAGGGCCCTGCAGAGTAGCCCTGCCTGCCTCCCCAGCCTCGTCTCTAGCCAGCTCTCTCTCACGATCTCTCTAGTCCCTCTGGCCTTCATTCTGTTCTTCCGGCCTCACTATGTTTTCCACTTTCCACAGGGCCTTTGCGTGTGCCCTTCCCTCTCTTTGTACTGCCCTTCTCCTGCACCCCTTTGCCTGGTTAGTTCTTACTTACCCATTAAGCCTTCAGGTCAACCATCACCTCCTCTGAGATGCCCCTTCCAAACCTTCAGCAAAGTGGGGTGCCATGGTCATACACTCTTGGGGTTCCCTGTTATTTTCCTTCAGGACACTTTCATTGCGTGTAATTGTAGGTTTCTGTGATGATGGTGATGATTATTTGAAACGGAGTCTTGCTCTGTTGCCCAAGCTGGAGTGCAGTGGCACGATCTTGGCTCACTACAACCTCCCCCTCCCGCGTTCAAGTGATTCTCCTGCCTCAGCCTCCTGAGTAGCTGGGATTACAGGCACGGACCACCACGCCTGACTGATTTTTGTACTTTTAGCAGAGACAGGGTTTCACCTTGTTGGCCAGGCTGGTTTTGAACTCCTGATCTCAAGTGATCCACCCGCCTTGGCCTCCCAAAGTGGTTTCGGTGAGTATTTGATTAATGTCAGTCTTGCCTAGGGGAGTGGAAGGTCCATGCAGACAGGGACCACTTTGCCAACCTTTTCTCACGGTGAACTCTCTTTCCTCACCACTGTATCCTTATTGCCACACATAATAGGTGCTCATTAAATATGTGCTAAATAAGGGACTCCATTTTACTGGCACCTCCTCACCTAATGTCAGACACTATCTGAAGTTTTATGTCCCTCCGGAAACCTTCTGCCTCCCAGCCTTGCCCATAGCTGACGATGCTTTTGCCATCCCTGAGCTCTCCAGTCGTCCTTTCCTGTAGGCCACCCGGACTCTCGTCATGCACATCACCTGGGGATTTCACAAAGGGAAAGATTCTGATTTAGTAGGTTGGGGTAGGTGCTGAGAGTGTACATTTTTAACAGACTTCCCTGAACCTCTGCTACTGGTCAGGGACCACCACACTTTGGCCTGGCTTGAGAGGTAAGGGCACCAGGTCATAGCTGCTTGGCATAGAAGACATGGTTCACTCAGGGTCATGGCACTGGCCCATTGTAGGTGGGCACAGTAGTGTGTGCCTGCAGTCCCAGCTACTTGGGAGGCTGAGCTGGGAGGATCACTTGAGCCCGGGAGGTGGAGGTTGCAGTGAGCCGAGATCACGCCACTGCACTCCAGCCTGAGTGACAGAGCAAGACTCTGTATCAAAAGTTAAAAAAAAAAAAAAAAAATCCCTTTAATTTCCCTCTTTCCCTCCTTGCTCACCACAAATAACTAAGAAAGAGAGAAAGGAGGGCCAGGGCATGGTGGTTCATGCCTGAAGTCCCAGCACTTTGGGAGGCCGAGGCGGGCAGATCACGAGGTTTTGAACTGCAGGGCTAGAGTGGGTCTGTTCTTTCATTGAAAAACTATTTGTACACCTACTAGATACTGGCTAACATGGTGAAACCCTGTCTCTGCTAAAAATACAAAAACAAAATTAGCTGGGCATAGTGGCGGGAGCTACTCGGGAGGCTGAGGCAAGAGAATGGCGTGAACCTGGGAGGCGGAGCTTGCAGTGAGCCAAGATTGCGCCCCTGCCCTCCAGCCTGGGCGACAGAGCAAGACTCCGTCTCAAAAGAAAAAAAAAAGAGAGAGAGAGAAAGGAGGAAAGGCAAGTTTTCTTTTCTCTCCCTGACTTTCTAATGTGCAAGGGAAGACCTGGGTGAATGAGGGGAGGCAGCCTGTGTACTGTGTCACTCTTCTTTGGATCACTGTAGTCCCCATATCTGTGCCTAAAGAACTCTCACTGTCCTCCCCAGCCCTGTCCCCTCTCCACACCTCCGGGCTGTGTAGGAAGCCGATGAGTGGCTCCTGGACCTTTTCCAAGCACAGTTGAAGTGCGGGCCCTTCCCGTGGAACACAGCTCCCTGAACAGCAGTACAAAGTTGGGGAACCCACCGGGGACGGGTGGACGAGGCCTGCTCTGCCGGCTGGGGGTCCTCACAGGGGGCCTTTGTTGTCATCTCCTGAGATCCCCCCCAGCACTCACAGGTAGCAGTGCTCTGATCTCCTGGACCTCTGGGTCTGGGAGAAATGAGGGGAGGGAGAGCTTTCCAAGTGTCTGGAAGTAGGAGGCCGGACTCTGCAGAAAGCACGGGCAATCCACATTTCCCTCTCTTTCCGCTCCTCCCCGTCCCGGCAGGTCCCTGGATGGCCGGTTGCAGGTGTCCCATCGGAAGGGGCTCCCTCATGTCATCTACTGCCGCCTGTGGCGATGGCCGGACCTGCACAGCCACCACGAGCTGCGGGCCATGGAGCTGTGTGAGTTCGCCTTCAATATGAAGAAGGACGAGGTCTGCGTGAATCCCTACCACTACCAGAGAGTAGAGACACCAGGTATGCTGCCTGGCCCGCCTGTGGGGACAGCAGGTGCTGGGGTCGTCACCTCTCCCCCGACCCCCCCACCCCCCCCCCGAGGGTCTGTGGTGCACTTGGGGGTGCGGGGACTTTGGTGCTGGTCTGGCATCGACACTGAGCCACCTCTGCTCTGTCTCCCCCGGACAGTTCTACCTCCTGTGTTGGTGCCACGCCACACAGAGATCCCGGCCGAGTTCCCCCCACTGGACGACTACAGCCATTCCATCCCCGAAAACACTAACTTCCCCGCGGGCATCGAGCCCCAGAGCAATATTCCAGGTAGGCACGTGGGCGGCATAGGCTGGCCTGGGAGGCAGGGGCAGCGGTCAGACATCAGTCCTGTGGCCCCAGTCTCTGCCCCCTGGCCGTCCCCCGTTCATCCCCTCTCTCTGCACAGCTCTGGCCTGAGGGCCCCTGACTCAGAACCACATCCCTGTTGGGAGAGGACCCATGACCTCAGCTCCCCCCTTACTAGTGATGCTTTTTTTGGCATAGAGGAGCAGCGTGACCCTTCCGCCCGGCCTTGGTGCAGTCATTTATTTTGGAAGCGGAAATAGCAACACTGTTTCTCTCACCGCCCATGAGGCCGGGACTGGCGTTCAGTCCCCAGTGGACCGGGGGTCTGCAGAGGCGGGGAGTGAGCTGAGGGCCAGGCAGCAAGTGCGGAGAGCTGGTTCTGTAAATTCGCCTGGGCATCGGGCCTCGGTGAGGGGCCCCAACCTGGGTGGGAATTGAAGTAACTTTGAGTTTTCACTCTGCAGGGAGAAATGGGCTTTGCTGTCAAAGACTGCAAATGTTTTTAGAAGCCCCTCATTTACATGCAAATAATGTGTGAATCACCAGCACTTTCCGACTCCAGGAAAGCTGTGCTTGGCAGCACTTGGGCTAGTCACTTTTGCTTGCTGGGGCAGTAATCCTGCTGCGTTCCTCTTAGAGCATGCTAATTTGGACGTGACGTTCATCCTGGGTTAGTTTACTGAGCTGAGGTTGGCTACAGACCTGTGTGCTTGGGTCAGAGTGTTAAGGAGAGACCCACTGTCCAACCTTCTCAGATCCTTTGCGGGTAGCCCTGGCGTCCCAGGGGTAAGTCAACTACTCTGTGTTCAAATGGCAAACTTTGGAGGGCTTCAGTCAGGGTCTGGGGGAGGTTTCAGAGAAGTAGATCGCACTGTGTTTGCGACCATTGAATTTGTAACCTAACTGCTGAGTGAGGACACATCCCCTAGAGACGGTAGAGGGTGGGTCTGAGCCTGCAGGTCTTCAGAGGACAAAGAGGGGTGAGGCAGAGGCAAGTCCAGACGCCTCCCTGGAGGGGGTGGGGCTTAACCCTCACCTTGAAAGACCAGGAGAAGTTAGCCTGGTGGAGGCTCTAGGAGTATACACTTCAGACGTGGGAGTTGGTCCGGTTGTGCGTGAGCAAAGGCAGTTATGATCCAAGTGGGAGTCAGAGGTGGACAGGGGCGAGGACAACAGAACCAAGAGCTGGAACCTCTACTCCGAGACCTGGAACTCCTGCAGCCAGGGACACTAGCATCATGGTGTGCATGTGTGATGTGTTTGCAAAAGGTGTCTCAGAGCCCAGCTGTGAAGGCCTTTTAACGGACCTCCTTCCTTCTCATTCCCAGAGACCCCACCCCCTGGCTACCTGAGTGAAGATGGAGAAACCAGTGACCACCAGATGAACCACAGCATGGACGCAGGTCAGTCATGCAGGCATATGCTCTTATTCTTAACTGATTAGCAGCCGGTGGGTTCAGCCCTTCCATCCCTTCCTGTTCGCCCCCTTCCTCCCTCTCTCCTCTCTCTCTCCAGTATTTGTAGAGCAACCATGATGTGCAAGGGGCAGGGCATAGGAGAGGGTCCGAGCTGCCCACGGATGATGGGGGAGATTGACAGGACAGCCAGCAGTCACTGGGCCATCTCGTGTGTGCCCTCATGGAAGATGACGCATGGCCCCAGGCACACAGCAGGGCCACTTCATCTGGTCTGGGGAGGAACAGCACCTTGCAGTCCAGGTTTTTCCCCACGTTGAGTCTTGGTGATGTGTAGGTGTTAGCCTAGCCAAGCTGTCAGAGTGGGCAAGGGGTGTGCCAGGCAGAGTCATGGGAATTGGGCAATTCTGGGTGCATTCTGAGCCTGGTGCATTCTGGGGACAGTAAGAGCTCGGTGTGTCTGGAGTCCGGAGAGTGTCCAGCCCAGGGAGCTCAGCATGACTGGAGGATACACTCTCTCCAGTGGGGAGAAGGATGGGAGGGCCTACCACACAGGGCTCCGGGTGTGATGGACCTTCAAGCTGGCAAGACCACTTGGCATTGAGTCAGGGCTGATGGGAACCACTGCAGGCTGTAAGCAGGGCCTGGGCCTTAGTGAGATGTCACCGGCAGCAGGGTGGAGAGTGGCCTCGATCACCTCAAGAAGTCAGGTGGGAGGCAAGAAAAGACTGAATGGAACTAATGCCTCTTCTGATGACCAGTGGAGACCCCTGAAGCCAGTATTTTTGTGTGACAACCACATGTGATATGTGTGCTCCTGCCGTGAGGGGCAGGCTTTAGTTCTCGCCTGCTACATCTCCAGATGTTTTCCATATCATTTGTTATAGGACCAAATTGGCTCCAGACCAGCAGCTTCTTGAATTGAACCCCAGCTGCCACATAGAATGTGTACTGAGTTGTGTGTGGTTGGGAGAGGGGGAGAAGGGGAGAGGGAGCCACGCAGATGTTCCATTCTGATGGTGGTGGGCATGCCTCGTATGCACAGAGCCGCTAGACACAGCGGAGCCACCTGCCCTCGCACACAGCCCAGAAGAGATTGTGCGGTTCCTTCCCCCACCCGCCCCAGACGGAGTCTCCCTCTGTTGCCCAGGCTGGAGTGCAATGGCGCGATCTCAGCTCACTGCAACCTCTGCCTCCTGGGTTCAAGCTATTATCGCGCCTCAGCCTTCTGGGTAGCTGGGATTACAGGCAATGCAGCACCACGCCCAACTCAGTTTTGTATTTTTAGTAGAGACAGGGTTTCACCATGTTGGCCAGGCTGGTCTCAAACTCCTGACCTCAGGTGATCCGCCCGCCTCAGCCTCCCAAAGTGTGGGATTACACCGCATCCAGCTGAGGTTGTGCAATTCCTGAGAGAACGAAAGAGATTCGCATGTCCGTTGTAGTTGCTGAAATCCAGCCTGGACATCGTGGCACTTTTGGGTTGAGCACACCCGGTGGAACACACCCGCCCGGCGGAGTGGCTAGCAGCGCGAACCAGCTGGAATGCATCGAAGACCTTCCTGTATCCGATGCCAAGAGACGGCTGCAAGCTTGCAGCTCTTCAGTGCAGGCACGGGAAGCAGGCCAGTGGAGCAACATGTCTCCAGCTGCTGTGTGTCTCCCCACTCTGCGCTCCCTCTTCCCCCTCTGCTGCTCTCCGTATTTGCGCAGTGATTATTATTACAAACAAACATGGACCAGAGGGGCCGGAGATTGGAAAGAGCAGCCCAGATTTCATCCTGTCAGCTCTCGTTTCTTCTCCCTCCTCTTCCTCCTTTGTGCCTCCCTTTTCTCTGTCCCCTCTCCCTTCTTCCTTTCTTCTCATTAAGGGTGCCTTCAGGGCCCTGTTGTGAACATGAGTGATTTATCTGAAGTAGAGACAGACCAGACTTGCGGACCCCAGCCAGTGTGTGGGTGGTGGACGGGGGCTCTCCTGTTTTAGTCTCCGTTCTTCAGAGTTGCCTGCTTGGATAGTCCAGTTGCTCACGGGGTTGGCTTCCCTGCCCCCCGGGGTGTGGTAGCATCTCAGGGCCAGAGGGTCACCTTGTTGTCCCCCATGTCGCCTCACCTACCTCCACGCCCTTTTAGACTTGCGAGAAGGCCCCTTGGACTTCCTAGGTGTTCGTGGTTCAGGTCACTACAAAACAGGGGACAAGCATTTATCGAGTGCCTACCACGTAGCAGTCATGGTGTAAGCCTTTTTATATGCACAGTCTCACTTAATTTTTACATGTCACACAGTAGATGATAGTATCCTCATTTTATACCTGAGGAAAAAATTAAGGCTCATAGAAGTTAAAACGGCTTAGCCAAACTCACATAGCTGATTTGTGGGGTTGTCTAGACCCTGTGACTGATTATGTAACTCAGTTCTCTCAGTGAACATTCCACATCCCCCTTTGCATTAGGAGTTACAGGGAAGGAGAAATCCGTGGTTCTTCCCTTGCCCTCAAGGAGGTTACAGCTGAGTTGGGGCAAAAGAAGAGATCGCATGAACAGCGCAAGGCAGCATTCGCTTGAGGCCAGATGCGACCCAGTCTCAGGACTGATAGATTTCATTAGACCCCATAGGGTGGTTAATAAATAAATAGCCTCCTTTTTTATTTTTATTTTTTGAAACAGAGTCTCACTCTGTTGCCCAGGCTGGTGTGTAGTGGTGCAAACATGGCTCACTACAGCGTCTATCTCCTAGGCTCAAGTAGTTGTCCAGCCTCAGCCTTCACCACTCGTGGCTATTTTTTTTTTTTTTTCTGTAGAGATGGGGTCTCCCTATATCACCCAGGCTGGTCTCAAACTCCTGGGCTCAAGTGACCCCCCAGTCTTAGCCTCTTAAAGTGCTGGGATTATAGATGTGAGCCATTGCGCCTGGTCTCTGCAGCCTGCTTGATAGAGGAACAGAGGAGGGGTGACCAGCAGGCTGCTGCTCTGGAAAGGTGTCCACTGTTTATTTTTGAAGGCTGATACCATGTGAGTTCTTTTCTCTGGAGGTGAGAGGTGTAGCGAACATAATAGAGTAAGAATTGGGTAGATTTAGACTTTTTCCCACATGCACCATCATCTTTTGCATAAAGTGTTTGTCTGGGCCGGGCGCGGTGGCTCAAGCCTGTAATCCCAGCACTTTGGGAGGCCGAGACGGGCAGATCACGAGGTCAGGAGATCGAGACCATCTTGGCTAACACGGTGAAACCTCGCCTCTACTAAAAAATACAAAAAACTAGCCGGGTGAGGTGGTGGGCGCCTGTAGTCCCAGCTACTCGGGAGGCTGAGGCAGGAGAATGGCGTGAACCCAGGAGGCGGAGCTTGCCGTGAGCTGAGATCCAGCCACTGCACTCCAGCCTGGGTGACAGAGCAAGACTCCGTCTCAGGAAAAAAAAAAAAAAAAAAGTGTTTGTCTGGTTGCTGAGTTGCAGGGTTTCTGAGACAGGTTTGTGAGTTTCCTGGAATTGATCTTTCTAGCACCTGAGCTGCTGCAGCCTCTGACCAAGATCGTGGCTGGTGATGCTGGGGAGGCCTCAAGCCCCGCCTGTGTGGGAGGGCTGGCCTCCTGCTTCCTGGGTCTTTGCAGCTTGGGAGAAGGGCTTCCCTGGTCCTCTCATTTTCCTGAGGGCATAGTTAATAGGGCAGGTGTAAGCTAAAGAAAAAAGGTGTCACCTATTCTAGTTGAGAACTTAGCAGCCCTGAGCTGGGAGTCTTGGTTAGCATCATAAAACCATCCGAGACCTCTGAGATCATAACCATAAGAGACCTCCACTCCATTCATTCAAATGGAGATCATCCACTCCATTCATTCATTCCAGACAAGAAATTGGGGCCCAGGGAGGGACAATAGAGGCAAGGGTATGGGGTAGGCCTTCTCCTGGGACTTGGAGGCTCAGTCCAGGGTTTTCTTTCTGCTGTGTTGAGCCACCCCACCTTGATATGTAAGTGTTTAGTAATTTGGCTCTCCAGGCCAAGAATCTTTTGTGAAGTCTCACAACTGTGTCTCACCTCGCAGGTTCTCCAAACCTATCCCCGAATCCGATGTCCCCAGCACATAATAACTTGGGTGAGTATCTCCTGGTGCACACAACTGGAACCCCCTCTAGCTGCAGCCCTGGCGAGTCGCCAGTGTGGGGAGGGGGCCCTGAAGGTAAGGCTCTCCCCCGACACCTACCATCAGCCCAGCTCAGCCCATCAGGTTTCTGGTTACGGTGATGCTGAGGTCACCGCAGAACGGAGAAACTTGAGAACAGTGGTGGCAGGAAAGGCAACCATATGCCGGGTTTGTATTTCCCCTGGCGGGGCCGGTAGACGTGAGTGAATGAAAATTCCCCAAACCTTATGCCCAGGAGAACGAGGGTATGTGGTCAGCTAAGCATACGTGTGCGGTTTGGTGCAAAGCCATGGACAGCCGTGCAGACTCCAGCCCCCTGACATTTAAAGACTTGTTTCAGATACACTTACTGGAGTGTTTCATCTTACAATTATGTAATTTTTCTTAAAACAGCAACATATAAGGAATTTGAAAATAAAGTCAAAGTGCCCATAATCCCAGCACCCTAACATAACTGTGTGTGATCACAGTCCTAATGTTCGTGCATCAGGCATATACATACATATCTGTGCCTTGCCACTGAGATCACAGTGCATATCTGGTTTTTCCATTCTCTCTTCTCCTTACGTTATTTTGTAAACACGTTTCTGTATTTACGTGTCTTGTTTATCGTTGTTATCGCGTGATGTTTTGGAGTGCAGGGTCCATTGTTTCTGCTACATCCCTCCGTGGTTAGACTTCTGGATCAGTTTTTCCAAGACTCACTTTTCTAACCCAGTAGGGTCCTTCAGTTCTCCAGCTTGGGATAGACTTTGGCATGGAACCTGCCAAAGGTCTCAAAACAAATGAAATATCCGTTTAGTTTTTATTGATGGGAGTTTTTTATATTCTGGTCTGGTAGTTTTAGAAAATGTAGGTTGGATTTTGTCTGGGGCTTTATTGCTGAGGCTTAATTTGTGGCTCAGGAAAAGAAACAGTTAATATTTCTTGGCGAATCAAAGTGGATTGGCCTGGTTTTTGTGCCCATTTGCTTCCAGACCTTGACTGACAGCGTCAGATGAAGAAACTCATCATTTGGAGTATTAGGAGATGCCTGAAACCCTTTAGAACAGGCTGACCTGGGCAGTGTGGGATGTGACTTTGAGGGGATCTGTTTTAACATTTTTGTAAAATAATATCACCGTGAGTGCCGGGCTTTGCAGAGGGAAGGTCAGATTCCTGATATGAAAGGACCGAGTTATTAAAAACAAACTGAAGGCTAGAAGCGAAGTTAACTCTTGAGAAATTAAAGGCCATGATGATGAACTTGACTCCAAGCTTTCAGCTTTTGAGATTGGCTGCTTTAGATTTATTTTCTGTGCCATTTTAAAACCCTTCTGGGGCCAAGGTAGCACTTTTAGTCATCAGCCTTCCAAGCAGACACTTGCTTTTGAAACCATAGCAGTCCCAGGGCAGCTTGGAGGTGGCTGATGCTGGACGCGGTGCTCCAGACTGAAAGGTGGTCATTTGCTATGAACTGCCCTCTATATTGTGTAGACTAGGATGAGGATGATGGGATGTTTCTTGAGCTTGGACCCAAGGCAGCGTCTCCCGTTGACATAGTTCTCCCTCCCTACTGCCCCTTCCTCAGGCAGCTTGCCTGAGGATTGAGGATTCTTAGGTTATTTCTTCCAAAGGGAGGACCCTCCCCGAGCCTGGCCAGCAGAGAATGGGTGCCAGTTTGCACTGGCCTAGTTGCATCTCTGCTGGGACAGTGTGACTCGGAGGCGAGTCGCCCAGCGAGTCAGGGTTAGGATTCTGGATGAGACACTGCGCTGACAGGCCTGGCTTCCCCTCTGCTTCATGAGCCCCTGTGCTCCCCTTCACTCATTCAAACCATTGACTTCATCCCTACTCAGAAGGTCGCCTGAACTCCCAGTGTGATAGCTGGAAGGGGGTGAGATGGTGATGACGATGGGAAACATTTCTTGAGTTTGCTGTTTACTGTTATTCAGAGTGCTTCCTGCGTGTTAACCCAATCCTTGTAACTTTATAAAGCAGAACTGTTGTGATTTTTCATTTTACAGATTAGGAAACCGGGGAACACATTGGTGAACTGACGTGTCCCAGATTCACAGCTAGTGAATGGAGAAGCTGGCTTTGAACTCAGGCCCTCTCACTCCAGAGCCTGCACTCCCATTGCGGCATGACACTGCCTTGCTGGGCCATTTGGACCAGCTGTCCCCACCCTCCTCACTTGGAGGAACAAGGCTCAGGCAAGGCATTTGCTGACTTTCACATTGGAGACTAATGCTAGGCTGTGGCCCCAGGAGGGGAAGCCCTGCCTGCTTACCTGCCTCTTCCTCACTCCCTCATTCCCAGATACTTGTGGTCTGCATGCCGTTCAGGTGGGGGATTGGAAGAGGGACCACAGACCCAGCCATCAACGGGCTATGGCCTTGTTGGAATCAATAAGGCAGGACCAAAAATGATTCTAAAACAAGAAGTAGGTGCAGATGAAGAACTCTGAGGGTTCAAGGGAGGGAGCGATGGAATTCCAGGCCGGCCAGGCGTCTCCTCTGTATTCATGTACTCAGTCAACATTGGCTGAGTTCCCAGTATGTACTGATGCTGGGGGCCAGAGCTGGGAGAGCACTAGGCATTTGCAGCCTGGGGGCGGGGGAGGGGCAGCTGGAGGTGTCCACGTCCACCTGTAATGCATTGTGCCAGGTGCCCAGGGAGCAAGCCCAGAAGAAGGAGAAATAGTACATGCCAAGGAGGAAAGTAGGGAAGTGTGGATGGAGTGGGGAGACATGGGAGAGGTTGTGCCATGTGTGAGCGGGCGCTTGAAGGACAGGTGGGACCCTGTGAGGCAGAGAAGGAGGGAAGGCCATTGCAGGTCCAAGGGCAGGATGTGATCTGAGGACAGCTGGCATGGTGGTTGGTGGTTGTCTCAAGAAGGACAAGGCGGGAAGACGAGGCTGAAATGGCAGGTGGGACACTGAGAAAAGACCCCTGAGCGTCTGCTTAGCGCCCTCTTGCCTGCAGAATACAGCTGTTCATGGGTTTTGAATGGGGAGGTTTTCTGATGACAGCTTCATTAAGATTAATCTGGCCACGGTGTGGAATCTAAATTCTAGGGGAAATTACTGGAGGCAAAACAAAACAAAAACTAAACCCCACTTAGACAGCTCTTCCTCTCGAGGAGCCTGAGATGGATGCTTTCGAGAAATGGTCCAGAGCCGGGAGAATGCATTTGAGAGGGAGTCATGGGCCTGAATGAGCAGGGTTTGTTGACCAGCATTAAGTGGGGATGATGGTAATGCCTCCATCGAGGCTGGACACCCGGGAAGTGGAATGGGTTTGGGGCGGAAGATGGTGGTGGGTTGCCTGTGCTTAGTCAGGAAAGCAGCTGGCGCTGGAGGTGCAGATTTGGAAACCATTAACATATGTGACAGCCTTTCCCATGGCGGGGCCTGAGAGAAGGGGTTTGGTGGTTGAATGAGTGTGGAAAGCCTGTATTGTGGCCCCTTCTGCAGCCCCCACTCAGGAGAGACTGACATGGCCACGCTCTGAGGAGCCTGCAGAAGGAGGCCTGTCTGACCCAGTGTTCCTCCCAAGCACTGATCGCTGTTCCTGCACTTCTCTTTATCACCCCACTGCCCATCCGTAGATCTCACTCTGCAAACACCAATAAAGTTTGGCTGAAGTCATGACAGTGGATGGATTTAGTGGAGAGGGCGACCCAGCTCAATATGGAAAGACAGCCAGAGACGCACTCGGGTCAGGGGGTTCCTTGGGGAAGGCTGAGGTCAGGGGGATGATGGGGTCACCGCAGCTCAGAGGGGAGGGAAGCCCTGAAGGACGGTGGCCACAAGCAGGCCCTGCAGAGATGCAAAATGAGATTTAAGAAGCGGCCTTGGATTTGGCATGAGGGGTTCAAGGGGGAGCCTTTAGGGAGCAGTGTGTGGGAGGGGAGGGGCTGCAGCAGTCAGCAGTATACTGAAGGGCAAGTAACAGGTGGGGAGCGGAGGCACCCAGCAGCGCGGCCTTTGCACTGACTCAGGGTCAGTGAGTCCCAAATCCTAGGATGGAGGCAAGCACACAGGGAGCTCTTCCTAGGAAAAAATGGGGACATCTCACGACAGCTGATTATTTCTTTTAAAGAGATTATTATGAAATTACTGTGCAAAAAGAAAGCAAGCAGAGGACATCTGGTTTCTCCTTTCATTTCCTCCGCACTCCGGGCGTTAGCTCCAGGGCTCAGATCTGGGGAAGGTTGAGCCTCTTGCCCCAGCAAAGCCACTTCTGGTAATTACGGGGCAGGGACTCCTGGTTGAGACCGGGCTCAGCATCCTGCCCCAGGCAGGCTCTCGGAGACCCTGGGACCGTTGTTTGCAGGGCAGGGGATACGAGCAGGTGATGTTCCTGTTATTACACAGCGTGCTGGGTGAGTCACCGGGAATTTCCTAGGCATTTAAGGCGGAAGGATTGGGGTAAGTGGAGGGGAAGGAGGAGGCAGGTGGAGAGAGGAAAAAGGTAGTGAGCTGGCTTGTGCCCGGTGAGTAAGTTGTTCCCTGTCTTCAAGTGAGACAATTAGGGCGGAGCCGTGACTGAGGAAAATAATGTACCAGGGAGAGCCCTGGGGGGGCAGTTGAGCTGCAGTTAAAGGAGGCGATGGCTTCCCAGAGTGCCAGTGCCAGGAGAGAGAAGCGGGGATGGGGCAGCTTGGAGTGAGAGGGACAGGGCAGCTTGGAGGTGGCTGATGCCGGATGCAGTGCTTCAGACTGAAAGGTGGTCATGTGCTGTGAATTGCCTTCTAGATTGTGTAGACTAGGATGATGGGATGTTTCTTGAGCTTGGATCCAAGGCAGCGTCTCCCGTTGACATAGTTCTCCCTCCCTACTGCCCCTTCCTCAGGCAGCTTGCCTGAGAGTTGAGGATTCTTAGGTTATTTCTACCGAAGGGAGGACCCTCCCCGAGGCTGGCCAGCAGAGAATGGGTGCCACTTTGCGCTGGCCTAGTTGCACCTCTGCTGGGACGGTGTGAATTGGGGGTGAGTCGCCCAGCGAGTCAGGGTTAGGATTCTGGGTGAGATTCCGCGCTGACAGGCCCAGCTTCCCCTCTGCTTCATGAGCCCCTGTGCTCATATGTGAGCCCCTGTGTGGGGGCAGGGCAGCCCGAAGACCACTGGCCCTGAGCATGGACAGTGGCCCGGGGCCCAGGCCCAACCCAGTTCCAGGTATCTTCATGCTGCTGCCCAAGGCTCTTCTACAAGGCAACCTCTGGCTCCAGTCTTCCCCACCCTTGTGAAATCACAGGCAGGCGACATAATGACAGGAAGTCAGCTGCAGGCTCTGTCTTCACACTCCCGAGGGCCCGGTTTTTAGACTTTGCCACTGTTCCTGGTTGCAGTAACTTCCTGGTTCATAAGCTAAAAGGGCATGGGGCTCTCTGTGCAGCCAGGTTTGGTGGTTTAGTCCTTAGATACATAGATTGGAATTAGTGCCCTGGGTGCTGGGACACAGCTGGCGTGGGCTCAGAGACCTCACCCTCTGGCACAGGAGACTCAGGTACACAGTTTCTGGGACACAAGGCTAATTCTGCATTGAGGCAGTGAGGGAGTCTTTCACAGCCACGTGAGCTGGGCCTTAAAGATCTCGTCCCTGCAGAGGAGGGGGATGGGCAGTCCAGGCAGAGGACCCAGGCAGGACTGAGAAGTGGCGGATGGGGAACATGGGAACCGGAGTGTGGAATCTCCTAGAGTGAGGAAGAACTGCCTTCCGCAGATGAGGTGGGCCCGGAGGAAACCAGTCCATTTCTGTTTTGACCTTTCATCTTGCAGCGGCGGTGCTCCTGGCCTTTGTCCGTTCCTTGCTTTCGATTTAGAGGAGAAAGTTAATTTCCCCCTCTTGCCTCCCCACCTTTTCCTTTACCGGATTTGAATCTCTTGCACATGTTTTTAATAGGCATCCCTTAATCCAAGCGTTGCCTTCTGGGTTTTATTCTGTTTTCTTTTTCTTAAACAAAATGGAACGTCTGTGCCAGCTTGGAACAGGACTGAAAACTGAGGCCAGCCAATGCGTTAGGCTGGCAGGGGGCCAGCCATGGATTAAGTGCCCTATGGCACTCGAGAAGTCTGGCTGACACCACACTGGTGGGGGCAGGGGACCCACAACGGCTGGAGCTGGAGGTTCCTGCGTCTCCAACACGTCTGCACTGGGAAGAGAGATTAGCACAGACTCGAAGTCTGGCCGGGAGCGGGGCTGTTTGAAGGGAAGGCCGTGGGCACGTGCCGTTGTCTTCCACCCCAGTGTGCAGAATGCTCAGCCTAGAGGTGAAACTGCTGTTGATTGTGTCACCTTACCCTCCCTGTAGTCCTTCTCCTAGAGGAGCCTTCTCTAGAACTGCTTCTGCATTTGTTGGTAAACCCTGGAAACCAGATCTTGCTTGCTTGCTTGCTTCATCAATTGATTGATTGGTCGGGGGAGGGGTTGCTACCTCCCCCTGAGAGATTTCTTTTAAGATTTAATGCCAGGACAAGCTTTGTTTACCCTGAGGAACTAGTAAGCATTGCCCATCCACCAACCAGAGCCATAGACCATATCATCTTCCCTTTTTGTCTTGTCTGCTAGGAAGCTCAGAGCCAAACTAGATGCTTTTGCAGTAACTATAACCTCATGGTTATCCCATTTATAGCCTTCTTCTTTCCAGAGTCCTTTTTGTTTCTCTGATAGGTAAGGATAAGTCCTTTGGGAAAGAAATGAGGGCATATTTAGTGTTCTGGGGTGTGTGTATGTGTATGTGGCAGAGTCTTGCTCTGTCCTCCAGGCTGGAGTGCAGTGGCGTGATCTCGGCTCACTGCAACCGCTGTCTCCCAGGTTCAAGTGATTCTCCTGCCTCAGCCTCCAGAGTAGTTGGGATTACAGGTGCCCACTACCACGCCCGGCTAATTTTTGTATCTTTCGTAGAGATGGGGTTTCACCATGTTGGCCAGGCTGGTCTCGAACTCCTGACCTCAAGTGATATGCCTGCCTTGGCGTCCCAAAGTGCTGGGATTACAGGCATGAGCCACTGCATCTGGTCTGTTTTTTATTTGTTTGTTTGTTTGTTTTTTAAAGAAAAATGTGTCATTGAAGGCAGAACCCAGAGGTGGTGACCATACTTTCTGGTCTGCCACTCTTCTTGCACAAGTTTCGGGAGGAAGCAGCTGAGGTGTGGTGGGCAGGCAGGACCTAGAAAGGAGGGAAAGCACGGCTGGCTTTTAGTTGTTTGCAGAGAATAGAGAGTGCATGGCTGGGGTGCTGCTCCGGCTCAGTCCCGCTTCTGAACACAGGGCAGCTTGTCCAAACAGCACTCTCTGAAATGGCAGCCTGCAGACTTTGCCACTGGCCTGATTTCACTGCTCCCTCAAACAAGCATCTTCCTAATGATGTGTCAGGTTCCTAGTGTCCGGGGTTTTCCACAACACTGTCCAGTGTGTGTCTGTGAGTTGCAGGGCTGTTTGGATAAGGGCTCAGATCTGCTTGGGAGGGCCTCTCGGCCTATGACCCGAAGCCTGTCTTTGATTCTGAGGGTCCTTGAAGCCCACCCCTCCCCAGAGCATGGTTCCAGCACCATGCGATACCATGGGTGGCCTGCCAGCTTTTTCTTTTTTTGAATGGTGGGCTGGGTTGCTGTTCCTGGGAGCCTAGCTCTTTCTCTTTTGCCTGGAGTAAACCCAGAGAATGCTGGGCAGGGCTTTATGATTTCGGGGTGCGGACTCTGTTCTGTTCTACACACTGCTGAGTCAGTCAGAGCCAGCCAAAGCTATACGTTCAAGCCGACCTGTGCCGGAGAATGACCTAGGTGGTCAGCATTATTGTCTTCTAATGCACCAGAGTCGTCGTATGGACTGGAAAACTGAGGTTACAGAAGGAGGTCACGTCCCCAAGATCACACAGCAGGATCAGCAGAGCCTGCACTTGGGCAGTGGTGGCCAGCAGCACTGATACGTTGCCTGACCACTCTGAATGCTTGGGTTGCACTTGGATTTTTTTTTTTTTTTTTTTTTTTTTTTTTTTTAGTTTCCAAAGCAACATAGCTCACATTTTACTGACCACATTGTTTAGAATATAGCTTATCTCATTGGAATGTTGAAGCATCAAGCAAAGCCAGAGCCAGATGTGGCTGACGTGGCTCAGCCTCACCTCAGGGGCCAGGACACAAGCCACAGCTGCTCCTGGCCCTGTCCTTCCTCCCTTCCCCATTAAGTACTTTTGATGCCTTCATCCTTATCTTCCTTTGCTCCACCCCAGGAAGAGAGGAAAAGGTTAAGAATGCTTTGCCTCCATCTTGATGGTGATCAAGATAGGACCAGGCTGTTTTCAAGTTCATAGAATCCAGTTTTTATCATTGTGTTAACACCATGTGCTGAGTGCTTGATGCGCACCCTGCACTTCACATGAGTTATCTCTGTCTGTCTAGAAACAGCGCCGAGAGTAAAGAGGATGAGGCCCAGAGAGTGTAGCTGGTTTGCTCGCAGTTGCACGTCTAGTCTGTGCCTGAGCCAAGACTGATCTCCAGTCTGTCTGGAGGATGGCTTTATAGCTTGTGTCCCATGATCCAGTTAAATATCTAGCGCCGTTTTGCCCTCTAGAATACATCTGGCAATATCCACAGCCTTCTTTTATTGCCACAATTTGAGAGGGTGGTATGGATGTATACTGCTAGCACCTAGTGGGCAGGGGTCAGAATGCTGGTAAACATCCTACAATCTACACACGCTCCCTCCCACCCACCTACCCAACAAAGAATTATCTGGCCCCAAATGTCAGTAGTGCTGAAGTTGAAAAACCTGACCTAGGGTGTCCTAACCCTCCAGCTGACTTCCTGGGCGTGTGTGGAGTGCAGGGGTGTTACTGGCCTGCCCCTTCTCTGTTCGTGGTAGCATTCTCCTTGCTTTTAGAAGGGATCATGTGCCTAGACCCCATAAGGGGATCAGGGACTCTTTGTCCTGCAGGCAACCAGACCCCTTCCTGTGGGCAGAACAGCTTCTGACTTTTCTCTCTTGGGCTTTACACACTTTCAGAAGGTCTAATGAGCGGGGGTGCCCCCGGTGGTTTCCCCCTCCTAGACGTTGCCTGGTATCCATTGAGCAGGGTTCTCAGGCCAGGGCGACGGCACGGGGAGCCTCTCCTGTTCCCCCCTCAACAGAGCCCTGCGCTGAGGGTTAAAGTGAGGGAAGAGAGATGTCAGCCTGGGCCCTGGGACCTCATGGTCGAGTTGGACAGTCAGGATGCTCACATAGAGGCACACCCTTAGTCACTGCGTGGCTCCAGGTATATTTAAGAGCCAGAGGGACTTCAGAGCCAGGCTGAAGCTTTGAGATGGAAGAGTGAGAATGAGCAGGGGACTCCCTGATTCTTCAGCAGATGGATGGGATTCAGGTAGGCATCAAGCAGAGCGTGGCAGGCCAAGGGCTCGTGCCCAGCAGTCAGTGCAGCACAGAGAAGCAGCTGCAAGTGGTTGGCCCAGGGCGCAGGGCAGTCCTGGTCCAGAGGCTGTGGCATCGGTGTGAGTGGGAATTCCGAGGGCCCGGCCAAGGGCTGAGAGTATGGACCTGGAGATGCTGCAGAGGCGTGCAGTAGGAGGGCACAGCGCCAGGGCCGCTGGGCTGGGGCAAGAGGAGGGCAAGGAGGCCCCAGGAAATGGAAGGCTGGGATCCATTTCCAGTGTAAGGAGAAGCTGCCATTTACTCTTCTGAGAAAGAGAACCAGCCCCTCGCAGGATGGCAGTTTTGCTTTGAGGAGCCCCATATGGAGACTACACAGACAACTGGGACAAATCCAGATTTTCTTTCAGATGGGTTTGTGTCCCAGCCACCCCAGCAGCCGGCATGTAGATAAGTGTGGAAAATGGTTTCTGTGATAAGAGGCAAGGCTCCAGGCTCAGTCTGCGGACGATCCTGGTGTGTCCACTGCGCTGACACGGGGCCCTATTGGGAGCCCACTCGGCTGCTGCAGGCTTGGAAGCTGCTGCTCCACAGGCTGGGAGTTTGCCCCCAGGGCTGTGCAGAGCCAAAACCTGAAAGCCCTTTTAGGGGCAGGGATTAATGGTGGTTACTGTAGGAACCTTGCAAGAGAGGCTGAGAGGTGACTGTGCGGGAGGTGTGGACTGCCCCACAGTGGACACACTGCAGTGGCTGTCCCAGGTTCATCCAGGTACTGGGTGGCCCCTGGTCCTCTTCAGGTTTGGCCCAGCCCCTGCTTGAAGACTCCTTCCATCCAGTCAAGGCCAAGCAGGCGGGGCAGGGCCTCTATGAGCTTAAAAAAAAAAAAAAGAAATCAATGGCCCTTTACACACACAGTGTGGCAAGGCTGACGGAATCTCCTCCGGACACCTGAGCATCTTGTTCTGGTGGGTGCTGCCAGTTTTATACGATAAAAGGCACCAGGTGGGGAGACTATTAATCCCTCTGAAATGTGGGGAAATGGTTCTCCAGAGCGTCCATGGGACCCCATCGAGGCAGCATGGGGCTTGGGGCACCCACTGACCCAGTAGCCCGCCCTGTGTCCACAGACCTGCAGCCAGTTACCTACTGCGAGCCGGCCTTCTGGTGCTCCATCTCCTACTACGAGCTGAACCAGCGTGTCGGGGAGACGTTCCACGCCTCGCAGCCATCCATGACTGTGGACGGCTTCACCGACCCCTCCAATTCGGAGCGCTTCTGCCTCGGGCTGCTCTCCAACGTCAACAGGAATGCAGCAGTGGAGCTGACGCGGAGACACATCGGTATGGGGTGGCTCCATTCCCCGCCCCCACCCTGCCCCTGCCACTCTATCGCGCCCCCAGCCCCAGGCCCGAACACACAGCCTCTGCAGGGAACCTTGCCTCCATCCTTAGCTGTGCTCTGCCTCCTGCTGGGCATGGGGGAAGACTCACCGCCCCAGCAAGGCCCCCACATTCCCTGTTGCCCTGTTTAGGGGCCAGACAGGTAGTGTTCAGGCCACTTAATCATTCCCACTCAAAGATATAATCTCAGAAAACCTGGAAGCCACAGAGGAAAATACTTAAGGGATCGAGAAGGGAATGTCTATGAGAAAGGCAACATATGAAATCTTTTTTTTTTTTTTGAGACAGAGTTTCACTCTATCCAGGCTGGAGTGCAATGGCACAATCTCAGCTCACTGCAACCTCTGCCTCCCGGGTTCAAGCGATTCTCCTGCCTCAGCCTCTCAAGTAGCTGGGATTGCAGGCACCCAACCACCACGCCCGGCTAATTTTTATATTTTTAGTAGAGATGGGGTTTCTCCATGTTGGTCAGGCTGGTCTCCAACTCTTGACCTCAGGTGATCCACCCGCCTCGGCCTCCCAAAGTGCTGGGATTAGAGGCGTGAGCCACCAAGCCCGGCTGAAATCCTGTTAATAAAAAGAGTTTGAAAGTGCAGATGGATAGGTTGATAAGTAGGCAGTCGTCGTTGGAAGAGTGATCTTTTCTTATTTTTATGTATCATTATTCTAGACAATTTAGAAAAGGTAGAAAAGAATTGTCCACTATCCAAACACCACTACTGTGAACCTTCTGCCTTCGAGCCCGCAGAACATAAGTAAAAGATGACTCTGTGAGTTTAAGGAAGATGAAGCTGTGTTACGTATCGCTTGGTTTGCTTATGAAGTTATCATGCTTAGAGGATTTTACCATCCAGAACACAACTGTGAGAACTTAGAAGGGCTGTGGAGAGATGGCAGAGTGACGTTTTCTCAGACCTCGTCCTGGAGCCCCAAGGGTTGGCGAAGGGTTCCTGGGGCAAATTCAGGAGCTGGGCAGGTTAGCAAAGGGAAGCCTGGCCCCACGTGAACCAGGGCACCTCTGCATTCGCTTGCTTTATATCTCGGGCTCTCACAGAAGCCTTCGTTTGAAGAGAGGATTGATTCTGTAGTGAAGAGAAGAAAAGTTTGGAGGCCACAGGCCTAGGTCTGTGCTGTCATTTTCTAGGAGAGGGGCCTGATGTCTAGGGGTGGGGAAGGGTAGGGAATGGCTCTCAGAGACCTCATTGTCAGTGACAGACAGCCCCCACTACCAGACCCGTTCTCCCCATTTTGCTTTTTGTCTTTTACTTCAAAAAAGATACTTATTCTGGGTGGCATACCACTGTTGGATTGATTGATTGATTTACAGATAGGGTCTTGCTATGTTGCCCAGGCCCAGTCTCAAACTCCTGGGCTCAAGCCATCCTCCCATCTCAGCCTCCTGATTAGCTGGGATAATAGGCATACACCACTGCAACTGGCTTTTTTCTATATTTTATTAAAAATATATATATATATATTTTACTTACATATATATATATGATTTTTGTTTGTTTGCTTGTTTTTTGTGAGGGGAGACCAAGTCTCACTCTTGACCCCCAGGCTGGAGTGTGATGGCATGATCTCGGTTCACTGCAACCTCCACCTCCCAGGTCCAAGTGATTCTACTGCCTCAGCCTCCTGAGTAGCTGGGATTACAGGCACGTGCCACCACACCCGGCTAATTTTGTGTATTTTTAATAGAGATGGGGATTCATCATGTTGGCCAGGCTAGTCTCGAACTCCTGACCTCAGGTGATCTGCCTGCCTCAGCCTCCCAAAGTAGTGGGATTACAGGTGGAAGCCACCATGCCCGGCCTATTTTTTTGTTACTGAAATGAAACAAACATTTTTGGTCTGGGTCTTCACATCCCCACCTCTGCCTCCTGCTCTTACTGACATGATACAGTTGTGGACAGCCAGGAAGTCACCCCTCCTGTGGACTCTGAGCTAACCAGCACCCTGCAGAACTAAAGCCAGGAAAAATGGGGAGTGGTTGGAGGAAGGGGACAGTAGTGGGAATAGGAGGAAGGACAGGGGACATCCAGTGATGCATGGGTCGTTCACCTGGTGTTCATCCCACCTGACGCTGGGCCTGTAACACCTGGCTCCACGTTCTGACCTCTGAGCTTCTTCCCCAGTAATGGAACAGAGACTTTCCCAGGCGGGAGAAGGAACCATCCCCTGGCCGAGCAAAGAGCTCATTGTCAGAGTTTACGTAACTGTTCGAGTTGCAGAGCCAATTTAAAAATAATTTCTGTCCATCTGGAGTGGATTTAAGAGATGAAAGAAAAGTAAATGATATAAACCTCTGGAATGTTTTAGAAAAATGCATTGAGGGTAGAAAAAAATATGGGGTAGCATTAAGCCATCCCTGCAATAAAGGGCTCCTCGGGGTGTCTGCTGCGCCAGAAGGAGCCCTGCAGGTTTACTCAATGAATCTCTCAATCTTGGAGTGTGAAGAGACCAGATAGTAGTGGGGTAGTAGTAGCAGTAGCAGCAAGAAAAGCTGACACTTACAGGCGCTTATTCTCTGTCGCACAGTAATCCTGCAAGGGTAGGCGTTATCATTCCCATTTTCTTTTTTCTTTTTTTTTTTTTGAGTTAGGGTCTCACTCTGTCTCTCAGGCTGGAGTGCAGTGGCATGATGGGAGCTCGCTGCAGTCTTGAACCCCTGGGCTCAAGCAATCCGCCCACCTCAGCCTCCCAAGCAGCTAGGACTACAGGGATATGCCACTATGCCCAGCTACTTTTTAAAAAATATTTTTGTAGAGATGAAGTCTCATTACATTGCCCAGGCTGGCCTTGAACTCCTGGCCTTAAGTGATCCTCCCACCTTGCCCTCCTAAAGCTCTGGAATTAACAGGTGTGAGCTACCGCGCCCAGCCCCCATCCCTATCGTAGAGACAGACGAAGGCTCAGAGGGTGAATAACTTGACTGAGGCTCACACCTGCTCAGTGGCAAAGGCTGTCACTGAGACCTATCCTGTGTGCCCATCTCTTGTCATTTGCCTCCCTTGGCTTTAGGAATCCAGCATTGCCCATTTCTCCTCCTTGAGGCTTGGGCTTTGGGGCCCGTTTGCCTGGGGAAGCTGTCAGTCACTGGGAGCAGCCCTGCAGCTCTGCATCCTTTGCAAGCCTCAGGGCCACTGTGTATGAGCAAAGGCACCCCGTCCAGTCTAACCTGAATCTCTGTAGGAAGAGGCGTGCGGCTCTACTACATCGGAGGGGAGGTCTTCGCAGAGTGCCTCAGTGACAGCGCTATTTTTGTCCAGTCTCCCAACTGTAACCAGCGCTATGGCTGGCACCCGGCCACCGTCTGCAAGATCCCACCAGGTAAGCCAGCCACACAGGCACCCCTGCCTTGAGGTCCCTCTCCAAGTGCATGCCTGGGATGCTGGAGAGAGTCCACGTTTCTCACCTTTTCTGCTCACTGGTGATTGCGTTTTCAATCTGGAGGTGATTCGATTGGGTTTTCTCTATGCCCACAGATCTAACTGTGCTTTCCCTGAACCTCCAGGGAGCAGATGTAGCATCTGATGGGTCTGCTTTTAACCATGGGTACCTGCCTGTTGCCCTGTGTGTAGATGCTCAGGCAGTGTGGCTTCCTTTCTTCACTCATTCATTGTACTAACAGCATGCAGGGCTCTGTGCCAGGTGCTGTAGGGGATGAAGAGGTAGATGGGGCCCTGCTGTGCTCCCGCAGACCTTACAAACCTGCAGAGCACAGAAGACAAAGACACGGATGAGTTCAATATAAGGGAGGGGTGCCAAGCACCAAGCCAGCAGCCCAGGTAGAGAGAAGGCCCATTTAGCTGTTGGGATGGATCAGGGAAGTCTTCATGGAGGAGAAGCATCTGGATCCTGAAGGATAGGTAGGCACTAGGCACAGGGAGGGCTTTCTAGACAGGGGGAACACGCCAGGCAAAGGCCCTGAGGTGGTGGGGGGCAGGACATGGATGGGTAGCTCTCTGGCTGGAGGAGGGCCACGTATGAGACGGTCAGGGGAAATGTTTCAAAAGCACAAAGCATGAGGCCGTGGAAGGACACCAGGGTCTGACTCTAGGGAACTGCTGAGGGTTTTCTGAGTGAGTCTGAAGATGCCACCTGTACCCCAAGAAGAGGTGTCAGGCTGCACCCCCGAGAGTGGTTTGGACAGGGCCATGCCTGGACAGCAAGATCAGGCAGGTGGCTGATCCCGTCTAAGGCCTCTTTCCTCAGGAAACCAAGGCAGAAAGCCCCAGCCAAAGCCCACAGTGGACCTGCAGCCACTGTGCAGGCAGCCCGCGGAACGTGGCCTGTGACAGGCTAGTGGAGCAGGTAGCCTGGCCGGGCCATTGCCTGTGACACGTGTGTGGCATGCCCTTCCCTGCCCACTGAGCAGCAGATGGTAGTGGAGAAGTGGTGGACCACGGGCAGGGAAACTTTAGAATGCAGCAAGTCTGAAATGGTAATAGCGCATCAGGTTTCCAGAGCATTTTGTGGTTGCATTTACAGAGTACATTCCGATCTTTGACCTCATTTAGTCCTCTCTAGTTATTCTCTGGCTCTATAAGTAAGGACATGCTTTGAGAGACAAGTTCAGAGAGTTTCAGCCATCTGCCCAAGGACACACAGCTAGTAAGTGACCAAGCCAGGATGGGGCCTAGGGCTGATGGACTCTCAAGTCTGGTGCTCTTCTGCTTCTTGGCTCTGCTGGGGGTCAGGGCCCAGGTTCAGCCCTGTTCCACCACCCTTGTCCTTGGAGAGAATGAGAAGAGGAAGCTCAGTGACGCTCTTGGCCTTCTGCCTCCTCCATTCCCCGGCCCCACCCCCATCTTTTGGGTGAGGGCTGAGTTGGCTCTGGTGGTGTTTGTCAGCTCATAGAATGTCAGAGCTGGAAGGACCTCTGAGGCCAGCCCCTCATTATACAGAGACACAGGGTCCCCAGGAGAAAGCGACCAGCTCAGAGTCACACAGCAAGAACAGGAGCCTGCTGTTGGCTCATTCATAAGCGTCACCCCAGCTCACCTTTTGGCTATTTCCGGCATGTGCTTTTGTCTTTATTTTTCTGGTTGACACATTCCTGGCACTCAGGCAGTAAGACTTCCAACAACGTTTATTTTAAACTTTATTTGTGACTGTCTTTAGTTTTACTGTCTGGAGAATTAGATGCACACCTTCACTTAGCTGTGAATGTCACCTCCACCCCGCCTGGTGCCCAGAGGCCAAACTGTGGCCCAGATCTCTCCTTCCCTCCTAGCCCCAGCACCAGGTGTATTCATCAGAGGAGCCCAGGTGGAGGGTGCCCTGGGCCCTCCGCCGAGCTTCCTGTGGGGATGGCAGGCCCAGTAGCCTTTCGGCCAGCCCGTCTCTGCTGGCACTGCCTGCTGTGGAACAGCCAGAGCTCCTGTTCCTAGGTGGGCGACCAGACCCCACACAGCATGGGCAACCTGGTCCAGGTCCCTTATCTCTCTGTCCCCTGGCCCATTTGCCCAGGGCAAGGCCCCCTCTCCACACCATCTCCCTAGTCTCGGAAGCCCACTTTGCAGACTTCTCCCCGCCCTGGGAGTTGGAGCTTGTGGGCCAGCCTTCCATCTCCCCTTGCAGGTATGTCAGCGGCACCTCCCAGTGAGGAGGTCGGTTCAAGGGGAGGGACTGAGTCGGCCTTCCCTTTGCGTGGTGCTGAGCGTGGAGTGTGTGGCAAATGCATCACACACCATGTGTCCCGGGAGCTGTATAAATGAGGCTGGTCTGGGGGTCCAGGACTTGCTTTATCCAGGAGGGGAGCAACAGACCTGGCCACTTTCATCCCCACAGCCCCATTTCTGTGTTTTTGCCAGGATGCAACCTGAAGATCTTCAACAACCAGGAGTTTGCTGCCCTCCTGGCCCAGTCCGTCAACCAGGGCTTTGAGGCGGTCTACCAGTTGACCCGAATGTGTACCATCCGCATGAGCTTCGTTAAAGGCTGGGGAGCGGAGTACAGGTTGGTTACGGGTGCTGCCTACATCAGGGGCCCCAACTCCAGGTGACTCTGGACAGCAGAGCAGGCGGGGCTCCTCAGAGATGAGCGAGGCCAGCCCTGGCATCAAGAGCAGAGAGACCAAAGATCAGAGAGAGCCCAGGGCCTGGCAGGCAGGAGGGGCTGGGCCAGCAGCAAGGATGAGGAATTGCAGAGCGATGTTTGCTGGCACCGAACAGCTGCAGGCACTATAAACACATGCTCCCTCTTATCCTCATCCCAGCCCTGGGTGGGGCTGCCGGCATCATCCGGATAGATGAGAGAACTGAGGCCCAGGGAGGAAGAGTGGCTTGCCTGCAGTCACACGGGTAGAAGAGCTGTGTCTAGAACTCTGCCCTCTCGGCTTCTTCCTTACTCTTCATTTTAGGCACATGGCTTTAGGATGACCCTTTTCAGGAAGTTAGGTCTTCAGCTCATTGTTCTTTCCTCCTCTGTTGCTCCATTTCTGACTCAGGGACCCCTGGTGATGCTGAGGAGCCCAGGATATTAAAACTGAGAGTCAGGGAAGGGAGGAAGAGATTTGGGTAGTTATAAAGGAACAAAATTTTCTCGCTGAGAAATGACTTTTTTAGAGTCCTAGATACTGGTTTCTTTTTTCTTTTTTTCTTTTTTTTTTGAGATGGCATCTCCCTCTGTCACCCAAGCTGAAGTACAGTGGCGCCATCTCGGCTCACTGCAATCTCTGCCTCTGGGACATGCCTCAGCCTCCCAAGTAGCTGGGACTACGGGCGCGTGCTACCACGCCCGGCTAATTTTTTGTATTTTAGTAGAGACCACCATGTTGCCCAGGGTGGTCTAGAACTCCTCAGCTCAGGTGACCTGCCTGCCTTGGCCTCCCAAAGTGCTGGTACAGGTGTGAACCACCGTACCCGGCCCTAGATACTGGTTTAAACATGGCCCTGATGTAGTCAGGTCTACCTGGTCTGCTTGGGTTCAATCTCTCAGGCCATCCTGCTTTGGGTTTAGAAAATCCAGTCCCTTTTCTTTCCACTCACGGACAAAAGTTTGCTGAGAGGCAGGGCTGTGTGCCCCCGCCTTCTGCTCCACACTCCCCACTGCCAGCCGCCAGCTCCTGCGGCAGATGCAGGGGTGCCCACACGTCAGCTCGAGCCAGTGCCTTGCAAGCTACTCTCCCCTTCTCTTCATTTTTCCAGATGTTTGGAATCCATTTTGTTTTGCAGTCATGCTGCACCCAGGCCAAACCCATTTCAATATTGGCCTTAGGCCACCGTTTGTAATGAAATCCAGATGAGCATGACTTATGGAAAGTCAGATTCTCATTAGAGGATTTCGTCCTGTAAAATCCTCCTCTTCCACTTACCGTATTTTAGCTGCTGTTCTTCTGTGTCTGCCCCAGGGTGTCAGGGAACATAGCCCCTTGGTCTCTGGGGTGTCTCTGAAATTCAGGAGTGACCAGTGAAGCAATCAAAGTGGTCAGACCTCAAAAGAACTTACCTATGTTATGGCCTAAAGAGATCAGCCCAGGCCCAAAGGTCCAGCCAGAGAAATGTTTTAAGCAGTCTTTTAGCCCTGGCTTAGATCATTTAGGGAACAGGAGTGAAAGGTTAGAAAATTAATCTCTTTTTACTGGAGAAGGGAAATATTTAAAGATGGACTGCAGTGGAGAAGAGCAAGGGGATGTCCATTTGCTCTTCTTATACCAGACTGTAGTCGAGAGGGCCACATTCAAGTACCCTCCCTCATGCAGACACCCCAGGGTTTGTCTGCAGGCCCATTTCTTAACCTCCCTGCTACACAAGCAAAGTAGAGGCCAAGCAAGGAGGGCGGTGCCCTCAAGACAGCAGCCCTGTTCGTGGTGTGGCATTGCAGCTCTCCCACTCCAAGTGCTAGGAAGAGGCTCTTTGGTGGCAGAGCCTTTCCCTGGGGACACTGTATCACCGTGCGGGATGTCCTGCCAGCACACCCAGTCCTCTGCGGCCCACCGCGTCACCGCTGCCTGGCAGGACTGCACAGCAGCCTGACGGGCGGGCGCGGCCCCTTCCCAGAACAGCCTTGTCGTCCTCCTGCCTCTTGGGCCAAGGAGAGTAAGGTTTCAGCTCTTCTCTCTGTGCGGTGGCTGAAAGCAGGGCCCAGGGCCCACACCTCTCACCTCCAGCTGGCACCAGCGGCTCCAGCCTCAGCAGATAGCCTTTGCTCAGTGGAGGCCTTTGGGAGCCTGCCTGCAAGCTGCGTCATCAACCAGCCTGAATTTAGACAAAGTGCTTTGGGGAAAAGAAACGTGTGGTGTGCCTTGGTTTTTTCCAGTAATTGTTCCATGGCTCGCTCTGCTTGTAAGATTTTCCAAAATAAGGCCGTAGATGAGAATTATATCAGCACATTGGGAACCGAAGGCATGCGGACACTGTTGGCGCTTTGTAAAAAACACCCCTCAATGAGACAGACACACGTCATCGTGGCCTGCTGGGGCTGGGCCCGGATTTGGAGATAGGGGAGCGGCACGTGCCCATTTGGTACAGATGGGAGCCAGGAAGCCCTTTGCTCAGGATAGAGGTCTCTTCTTTTAGGGGGCCTGTTACAGTAACTGGTGGGCCTCTGGGTGCCCTGCAGTTGACTTTGCGTATTTAACTCTTTGCCGTTGACTTTACATGTTTAACTCTTTAAAGTTGACTTCCTTTCCCCTCGAGAGAACTTAATTTACCTGAAGTCCTCCCTGGGTGGAGGAGTGTGGCCTGGTAGTTTCAGCAAGTTATTGGTACCGCTTCTAGGACAGCATCTCACAAGGTGGTCTATCTCTCTGGCTTTGGGAAGAGGAGTGTCATCAAAGCAGAAGAAGTTTTCTGACTTGTGTAGCCCCCTGGAGATGTTTTTAAGTCCCCCCCCCCCAACCCCTTTCCCTGTTTCTTACAGGAGACAGACTGTGACCAGTACCCCCTGCTGGATCGAGCTGCACCTGAATGGGCCTTTGCAGTGGCTTGACAAGGTCCTCACCCAGATGGGCTCCCCAAGCATCCGCTGTTCCAGTGTGTCTTAGAGACATTAAGTGTGGTAGGGGAGGGCGGGCTTGGGGGAAATGGCCATGCAGGAGGTGGAGAAAATTGGAACTCTACTCAACTCATTGTTGTCAAGGAAGAAGAAATCTTTCTCCCTCAACTGAAGGGGTGCACCTACCTGTTTTCGGAAACACACGAGCAAACCCAGAGGTGGATGTTATGAACAGCTGTGTCTGCCAAACACATTTACCCTTTGGCCCCACTTTGAAGGGCAGGAAATGGCGTCTGCTCTGGTGGCTTAAGTGAGCAGAACAGGTAGTATTACACCACCGGCCCCCTCCCCCCAGGCTCCTTTTTTGAGTGACAGCTTTCTGGGCTGTCACGGTCCAATCAGAAACGCCCCTCTGTCTAGGACTGCAGTGTGGAGTTCACCTTGGAAGAGCGTTCTAGGTAGGAGGAGCCCGCAGGGGCCATGCGGACCTCACGCCCAGCTCTCTGATGTTTGTGACGGTGCCTCTTCCAATGAACATTCCCAGCCCAGCCCCAGCACTCCAACAGACCCTGCCCCTCGTGAGCTGGATAGACTTGGGGTGGGGAGGGAGGGAGTTTGTCTGTCTCCCTCCCCTCTCAGAACGTACTGATTGGAAGGCGCGTGTTCAGCAGAACCTGCACACAGGACAGTGGGAAAAATTGATGAGCACCACCTCTTTAAAAACTCACATGCATTTGTCCTTTTTCACTTTGAAAAGTTGGAAGGATCTGCTGAGGCTCAGTGCGTATGCAGTGTATAGTGTCTATTATCACATTAATCTCAAAGAGATTCGAATGATGGTAAGTGTCCTCATGAAGCAGGAGGCCCCTGTCGTGGGACGGCGTTTGGTCTCAGGCAGCACCGCACTGGGCGCGTCTCCAGTCATCTGTAAGAGCTCGCTCCAGATTCTGATGCATACGGCTATATTGGTTTATGTAGTCAGTTGCATTCATTAAATCAACTTTATCATATGCTCTTTTAAATGTTTGGTTGATATATTTTCTTTAAAAATCCTGGGCTGGCACATTGACTGGGAAACCTGAGTGAGACGCAGCAACTGCTTCTCTCCCTTCTCTCTCCTAAGGTGCAGCTTTTCCAGGTTTTGTTGAAGAGACACCTGCCGGCACTTCTGCAAGCTGAAATTTACGGAAGCAAATTCACCAGAAGGGAAAACATCTCAGGCCGACATAGGCAAATGAAAAGGGCTATTAAAATATTTTTACACCTTTGCAAATTGCAGGCTTGGTTCAAAGAGGTCTGTCATCTTCCCCCTGGGATATAAGATGACCTAGCTCCCGGTAGAGGATCGTCAGTGACAACTATAGCAGTTGTATTGTGTAATAAGTACTGCTCCCAGCAGCAATTCGGGAGAAAACTAGCCTAAATGATTTCAACTGGAAAACAGAAAAAAAAGCCCTCTTCTTTTCCCAGCCTTTTGCAGAACACAATAGACAGAACTGCCACCTTCAATTGGTACTTTGTTCTTTGCTGCTGTTTTTGTATAAAATGACCTATCCCACATTTTTGCATGGATTTAAAATCAAGGGACTTCCTATGGAAGTCCTGTTTTATTCCAGGTGAAGGGAAGAAAGTGTATACTCTTTTGGCAGGGTACACACCTCAAATGTGATGAGATTTTTGATGTTGGAGGGAGATGGAGAGGTTTCCTGATGCCTCACCTGCAGGGTCCTGTGCCTCTGAATCTCTAGCCATGAGGTTTCCAGGTAGGACAGCTGCTCCCCAAGCCTCCTGAGGACACAGGAAGAGATGGAAGGAGCACCTTGACAGACTTGTGTGAGTCTTCTCGAAGGAGTATTGACTCAGAACCCAGAGACAACACAACACCCCTCACTTCCTCTGAGAGGGCCAAATACTGTGAGTCTGAAGTATGTGCCTGGTGTTGAAATGATCTGTGGCCTGTTGCTTACACAGGAAGCCCCCTGAACCTCCTGTACATGGGTTCATGTTCCCAGCCAGCTCTGAGACCCAGGACACAAATACTCCATTTTGGCTTCTGCTAGAGCAGTCATGGTTCCTCTCCTAAAAGCCACGGGCAGCAGTTTCCGAGGGCCTGCATTCTCCACCTGCTGCGTGATTCTGTGAGGGCTTCCTGTGGCACACAGCCCTCTGGGTGCTTGGGAACTAGCTTCAGGCACAGCCCGATTCTGGTGATCCAGTGATCTGTGGAGTCTGTCTTATTCCAGGTGAAGGGGGGAGAAAAAGCCTATACTTTGGCAGGTTATGAACTTTGAATGTGATGAAATGACACATTTGGCTGCTTTTGGATAGTGTCTTAGAACTCTCATTGCTCAGACCTGAAGGCTACTTCCTTGGCCCTTTTTCTTTATAGACTAGACCATCAGAGGAGGATGTGTGGGATTGTAGGCAAACCCACCTGTGGCATACTGAAAATAAATTTGATCATACCTAAGAGGTTAGGAAATGGTGCCTTTCCCACCTTAGAGCGCTACATAGGTGCTTTGGGCATATGTAACATCAGTCTCCTTCCTTGAAGCCACAAGCTAGTTTTCTTAGTTTTAAAATCCTGTGGTATGAGTGGCATTTGTATATTAAAACACTTTTTTAAAGGACAGTTGAAAGGGGCAAGAGGAAACCAGGGCAGTTCTAGAGGAGTGTTGGTGACTGGATAGCAGTTTTAAGTGGCGTTCATCTAGGCAGCACGACCGTGTGTGTTGCCGCTGCCCTGGGCTCCCCGCCATGACATCTTCACCTTGCAGCTTGTGTTGAGACTGACCCAAGTGTAGCTAGCACTGGGACATAGATCCTTGTCTTCAGCACCTTCCCAGGAGCCAACTTTTATTCCCTTTCCTCTCTCCCCGCCCCACCTCGCTTCTTCCCAATTTAGTAACTTAGATCCTTCCAGCGCATACGTAGGTAGCTACCCCAGCCGGTTTGGATTACAGGCCTGTGCTGGAACATCATCTCAGTTGGCCACCTTCCTGGCGGGCTGTAGACCTGACATTTTGAGACAAGCCTAGAGTCAGGAGCAGGGACTTTGACTCTTAGGAAGAGCACACATGAGGACAAGGCTGCTGGCAGACGTCTCCATTGTCCTTATGTTGTCTGTGTTGTATTTTCTTTTTTTTAATTGACCATGGTGATTATTTTTTTAAACCATTGTTCATATACTGAAGTGAGCTATAGCACATTATCGTGTGCTTATTTTGTTTTAATTTTCTCCATCTCCCCTTGGCTTCCTAGAGTTTGGGCATATTCCAGGCTAAACGCTTTTACTGAAGACTACAGAAAGGTCTGAAGTAGTGTGTGCATGGCATGCACGTATGTGAGTAATCTGGGGAAGACGCAAAGATCTGTTTCATTCTTAGCCTCAGGCTCATGAGGGTCTCCACAGGGCCAGAGCTCAGGTTACACAACCACTCCTTCGTCCTCACAGGAGACGTAGGGAGAAGAATCTGCAGGCTGCTTGTAGGACTGTTCACCAAGGGGAATACCAGCAGCAAGAGGGCACACGTTTAGCCCTGGACGCTGTTTCTTATTGTGTGACTTGGCTAGAGTTGGGAGTTCCCCCAAAACATACGTGTCCCCATTTTACCAGAACCAAACCTCAACACAGCAAAGCTGTACTGTCTTTATGTGGCAAAAATGTTTCCTTGTAGGCCCCTTTCAGGTAACAGTCTTCACAATGTATTGCCATCACGGTTTAAGGAGCATCAGCAGCTTCTCAAGTGGGTAGGGAAAGCAGAAAAACGTACGCAAGAGGACATGGATCCAAAATGATGACGAAGCATCTCCCATGGGGAGGTGTTGGTGGGGAGATGATGGGCTCAACAGGCAACTTTTCAAAAACACAGCTATCATAGAAAAGAAACTTGCCTCATGTAAACTGGATTGAGAAATTCTCAGTGATTCTGTAATGGATTTTTTTTTTTTTTTAATGCAGAAGTAATGTATACTCTAGTATTCTGGTGTTTTTGTATTTATGTAATAATTTCTTCATTCAGACAGATAACTATTTAATTTTTTTAAGAAAGTTGGAAAGGTCTCTCCTCCCAAGGACAGTGGCTCGAAGAGTTGGGGCACAGCCAGTTCTGAATGTTGGTGGAGGGTGTAGTGGCTTTTTGGCTCAGCATCCAGAAACACCACACCAGGCTGGCTAAACAAGTGGCCGCGTGTAGAAACAGGCAGCTCTGAGTCAGATCTGGGCCCTTCCACAAGGGTCCTCTGAACCAAGCCCCACTCCCTTGCTAGGGGTGAAAGCATTACAGAGAGATGGAGCCGTCTATCCAAGAAGCCTTCACTCACCTTCACTGCTGCTGTTGCAACTCGGCTGTTCTGGACCCTTACTTTGGTGTGTGTTGAGGGATGGGGAATAGGACATTGACTATGTTGATTACCTTCACTATTCAGCCAGCCTGACCTTTTAATAACTTTGTAAAAAGCATGTATGTATTTATAGTGTTTTAGATTTTTCTAACTTTTATATCTTAAAAGCAGAGCACCTGTTTAAGCATTGTACCCCTATTGTTAAAGATGTGTGTCCTCTCGTTCCCTCTCTTCCTCTTGTAAGTGCCCTTCTAATAAACTTGTCATGGAAAAGCTCCTGTGCCAGGAGCTCAGTCTGATTCTTGCTGTTGTCTGTGGGTGGAGAGAAGATTTAAAGGGGAGCCCCGAGGGGTCCCAGGGACTTCAGGGCTCAGGAGGACCAGAGGAAAATGTCTATAAGCCCAGATACACCTTGACCAATGATGTGCCAGGCCACATTCTGCCATGGTCCTCATGTAATATCCAGCTGCTCTCATTCACCAAGGGCAACATGCAGTGCCAGCAGGAGCCCCTGGGCCATCTGCACAGAGGTCAAGTTTCTCAATGGGTGGATCTCGCTGTTGCCCAAGCCTAAACACCATATGTGTCCCATCTATCTCTGCAGTGCCATTTTGTATTTTACTTCCTCTATATCCCAAGGCCTTTGGCAAATGACTGAATGCCACCAACCCAACCTCCACCCCTGCCATCTCTTGCCTCTGCTAGTCCCTCCTAGCCTGATTCCTCCGTATTGTCATGGTGTCTTAAATGCCACCAGATTTGTCTTCCCACAGGCATGGAGGTAACTTTAGCATCACAAGTACCTTGGTTTCCACATCTTCCAGCTCAGATGATTGTTAGCACCTGTGAAAATTCATTTTGAATTCAAAACGCCCAAGGAGAAAGGGACTTCAAAGTTGTTTCTTTGGCTAGATCTTACACCGACCCCAGAAGATGTGGATAAAGAAAAACATTGATTAAAATGTAAAATGTTGGCCAGGCGTGGTGGCTTAACGCCTGTAATTCCAGCACTTTGGGAGGCAGAGACAGGCAGATCACTTGGGGTCAGGAGTTCAAGACCAGCCTGGCCAACATGGCAGAACCCCGTCTTTACCAAAAAATACAAAAATTAGCCAGGTGTAGTGGCGCACGCCTGTAGTCCCAGCTACTTGGGAGGTTGAGATGGCAGAATCACTTGAACCCAGGAGGTGGAGGTTGCAGTGAACTGAGATCACACCACTGCATTCCAGCCTGGGCAACAGAGTGAGACACTGTCTCAAAAAAAAAAGTAAAATGCCTTTTGGTTTTTAAGAGTGAATAAGCAGCGTTTGGGGTAGAAGGATGAACTGGGTTGGAATAATCCTGTGGTGTGACCACATCTGCAGTAGTCCTCCTAAGGACCTCCCCAGCATCCAAACACCTCCCTCAACAGGAGGAGGCAGGTTGCAGTGTAAGGGCCCATGGATTTGGCCTCCGAGTACTGCATCAAATTCCTGCCTTTATGATGATTTGGTTGGTACTTCCACCTTCCTACCCCCTTAACAGCTTTCCTCAAGGGTTTATGTAGCCTGTAGTTCTCAACAGCTGACCCAAACCAGTCCTTTTAACCCAGCCTGTTCCTTGAGATGCATGACTTTAAATTCCAGCTATTTGTTAGACGTGATGCAAAACACAGCGCCCCCAAAGTGGATCATCTTCCCCCCTCACTTGAGCCAGCTCCCTTTTCTGCTTCCCCAGTTTTGATCAGTAGCCTCTTCCCTCCCATTTTCCAAGCCCGGAGCAGCTTGAGGAATGTCTTTTCCTTGCTCCCCATCACCTCTCTGCTGCGACCATCTCCCTTTTGGAAAGGCCCTACTCCCTGAACTTCCGGGTTCTCCTTGGCCCTCTCATAGTCTGCTCTTTCTCTTGGGCCTACACCTCTTCTGCCTGCTTCCTTGTTGGTATTCCCAGACCACTGTTCTGCTGACTCCTCCCTAAGTGATCTCATCTACCCTTATGATTTCAAGCCACACAAACGCTAATGACCCCCAAATCAGTACTTACAGCCCAGACTTTAATCCCAAGCTTCAGACTCATGTCCAGCTGACTGCTGGCTGCTGGCACATGGAGGGGCCACAAGTACCTCAAACTCACAATCAAATAAACAGAATTCATGGTGTCTCTTAAAACTATCCCTCTCCTCTGGCCTTCAGCCCTGTTTTAGACATGACCATTGACCCAACCTACGTCCACAGAAGCCACAGCGGTCCACCAGTCCTCTGCTCCCACCTCCACACAGTCCCGCTTCTCCAGTCTCTCTGCTCTAGTCCCACTCAACCACCCTGAACACACCTCTAGTGCCTGGAGAACTGCACCAGTGTCCTAGTGGGTCTCCTAGACTCCAGATGGCTTTCCTATCAAGGCACCCTTCATACTGCCCCAGTAACCAATCTGACCATAGATGCTTCCCCTAGTCCACTGCACACATTCTAAGGTCTTTGCCCTGGAGCACTTGGCCCTCATTTGCCCTTACCTAGCTTTCACCACTCCCTGCCTCACCCTCTACAACCCGGCAATTTGCAGCCCTCATGGATCATCCTTGTCTTCATGGCTGCTTGTGCTTAGAACATCAACTTCTCCTCCCCCGCCCACCCCCGGCTCCCCAGCACACCACCACTTCGCCTGGCTAACTTTTACTAATGCTTTGTGCCTCCATTCAGACATCTCCAGGAAGCCTCTCATGAACATCTATTTCTGTTGCCACAGTCCCCGCTCTAGGCTGTGAGTTCATTGAGAGCAGGGTTTACATTTTATTCTCTTATCCCTGGCTTCTTTTTTGGCCACCACATACTTTTGCCGAGTAAATGACTCAGTGTCCATATCTAGTAGATTCTATCTTAGCAATATATTTTATATACATTTCCATAGTGCTTACAGCAATTCCTTATATATGACTGAAGGAATATAGTTCCTGCTTACCTGCTATCACAGCTATTCCAAAATTCTCCTAATCTGTGTCCCTGTAGTCCAGGGATAGCAAATATATGGCAGAATTCCCCCCTTCTCTATTTCTCTATCCATGGCAAACTCATCACTGGGTTGGGTCCATCCTCAGCCTCAGACTCTCACAGCTAACTGGTTAGACAGATACTGCTAATACTGCTGCCACATTTTCCTGGAATGTAATTATGATTAGATGCTTTTTCTGCTCAAAACCTTTGGCTCCTCACTTACCTCCAGAGTAGGCACAGACTCTACAAAGTCCCCTCCAGCATCACGCCATCCCCATCTGCCACCATTTCTCTATGTGGACTCCTTGCATTTTCCCAGCACATCCCTTCACTCTTCTTTCTGTACCTTTGTTCAAGCCATAACTCCAACAATTCTGCTGCCTCCACTCACCTATCTGCCTCAATCCCTTATCCTTCTAGCTCAACTCAAGCAGCGTTACTTCCCCTAAGTCAGTGGTTCTCAGAGTGGGTCCCAGGACCGAACCAGCAGCATCGGTATCACCCGGGATATTAAAGACGCAAATTCTCAGGCCCCACGCCAGGCCTACTGAATCCGCAGCTCTGTAGTGGGGCCGTCCAGGTGGCTGTGGCGTGGGCTCACTTCTGAGAACCACTGCTCTAAGATGCACTTCCTGTTCTCCCCAACCCACTGTGTTCTCTCCTTCCCACAGCCATTAGGGCTAGTCACAGCACTCTTCACATGCTGTCTTGGCATTGTCTTTTGTGACCTTGTCTGGTTTGCCCCCTGCTCCCACCTGAGTTGGACTCTGAGTTCATGGAAAGGAGAAACTACATCCTGACTCAAGTCTGGATCCTCTGCCACACCTTGCTCAGATTCTGGCACCACCGACGTTCACAGTCAGTGTTGGCTGGACCCTGAGTTCCTGTTTCTGCTCTCACCAGGGTAGAAGGAACAAATTTAAGGCTCTCTGACTTCACCATTAATGACTTCCTGAGAATTTCCTGGGGAAACATGATTGTTGCAGGCCATGTCCTTGGAATTCAGATTAAAAGAACCTTTTCTCTCCTAAACTATGCTGCTGTTTCCATAAAGTTCCTACCCTAGGCCTTAGTCCACATTTTTGTGTAATAGCATTAAAGCCACCTGGTTGATAATAGCAAGGGCAGGGGCAATGATTGGACACCTCCTTCATTAGAGAGAACCCAAGAGGCTTCCTACTCAGTAAACTGGGCATGAGCAAGCAGCTTTGGGTGGCTGGTGATGCCTCCCAGATCTGTAGCTGTGTGGAAGAAGTGTTTGGGCCTAACAACGGATACACAGAAAGGGGTTTTAAAAGTTGTTTTTTTTTTTTTTCTTTTTACCCCCAGGCCTGTGTTCCAAAGATGCAGTAATAACCATTAGGGCCAGGTTTTGAATCACAATGTTTTTCAAAAGGAAACAAAGTAGAACTGTAAATCCCTAAGAGTGGGAATATGCTATTGCTGTTACCTTTTTTGTTAATTTTTCTGCAAACCAGAGAAACAACTTAGAATAGAGCAAGATACTTACTATGCTAGAACTTAATTCTGAGTAAAGAGACCTACGTTAAGAGCAAGCTTTGTGATGCTAACAACAGGCCTATGTAATGCCAAAGTAGGAAATTTAGAGGATTTCTCTTTTTTTTTAAAAAAAAAAAAAAAGCCTGTCGCCCAGGCTGGAGTGCAGTGGCACAATCTCGGCTCACTGCAAGCTCTGCGTTCCAGGTTAAAGAGATTCTCCTGCCTCAGCCTCCCGAGTAGCTGGGACCACAGGTGCCTGCCACCACGCCCAGCTAATTTTTTGTATTTTTAGTGGAGACGGGGTGTCACCGTGTTAGCCAGGATGGTCTCGATCTCCTGACCTTGTGATCTGCCTGCCTCGGCCTCCCGAAGTGCTGGGATTACAGGCATGAGCCACTGCGCCCGGCCAAAATTTAGAGGATTTCTAAGATGTTTTCTCTAAGAGCTTACATGCCAAAGGTGCCAGGATGGATCACTAAACCCTGAGTGGAATCAAAAATACTAGAATTATGCCCTGCACAGTCAGCAGTCTACTTTCATGAGACATACAAATTATGGGAAAGTTAATAGGGGGTTGTTTTCAAACTAACCTTGTACTAACACCATACTGGGTTCAGTACGCATGACCAGACTTTTTACACTTTCTTCACCTATAGTCCTCTAATAAGATTTGGTACTTAATGACATAATGCTGTAGCTAAATTGTCTATTGTAAAATTAACAGGGGCAGTAGGGAGAGTGAAGAGCAAATCTAATGCGTTAGAATATTCACTGAAACTCTTGTCTCCATCAATCAGAACGTTCTATGAATCAGAACCCCTAATGAATCAGAACCTCTGACCACACTGGACACGTTTGCTAAATTTAGCTTTGCATCAGCAAACGCTGAAGCTCAGGATAGTTTACAGAGCTCTCATCTTACCCTTAGACAGTGATTCTTCTAAGACTCTTTTTCCATGGCAGGCCAAGGCAAGGCAAGGGGCATTCCACACGCTCTCTCAATGGCCATTGTTAAGAGACTGGCCCAAGGTTAAAGGAATCTGACAAGCCATGGCAAAAATTGTTGATCCCGACCTCTCCACAGTGGGACCAGGAAATCAGCCATATATCACATTTCACGTGTTCGAAATAGTTTGCAGGAATGGCCTGACATGCTCTATGGTCCTTGAACCACATCCCATATTACTCAACCATCTAAGTCTAGCTTCCCTGAATCTCTAGCTTCTCTGAATTAGACGTGGCCAAGTTCTATAAATAGAGAGCAAGCAAACTGGTTCTGTCAATCTTCTCATACTCTGGCAGGATGGCATATTTTAAAATTATAAAAATATCTATGTCTTCATCACTCTAAAATTATTACATAACACATGATTTTCTCAGGGGAAAAATGTTTATTCTTGTCTTTCCTTACCTTCCAGCACTTATGTATGGATCTTCAAACTTTGTGATCATATACATCCAACACAAACCATACTTTACAACCAAAACTAAGGGCCTACTATGTGCCAAACACTATGTTATGCAAAACGAGAAATGTTTAGGGAAAAAAACAACCAAAAACCAAGTCTCTTATTTTAAATTCCAGCTGGCAATTCTGTAACAACTTGTGGTAGTGTGAACATAGGTCACTGTAGATAGACTGCAGCTATTACTGTAGTGTTAGCTCATGATCACTATTCTAACATGGACTTTTAGTAGATTTCACTAGAGACCTTCATCCCATATGTCCCTAGAGGAGGCCAATATCCCTACATAGCTGAGGTCTTAAAAACATGACATTACATATGCAGGGTAAATTCCAAAATAGTGAGCTTGACAAACTCTTCCACTATTCACTATATATGTCTAATCCAATGAAGGATATAGGGCTTCCCTCGCTCATACCCCCTAAAAAACCCACAAAATCATAATAATAGACATTAGCAGAGTTTATAAATAAATCACATTTTAATCATCTGGCTTTGTTTAATCTACCAAATCAAATTCACAGATTTTTCTAGTCTGGTCTGTTTTTTCTAACCAGATGGCCTAGTATATTTTCTAAAACCTTCCATCTTTTAAGGAAAACATGTTCCACCTCTTTTTTTTGCAACCCCAGAGCCAACTTCCCTAATGCAATCACCTCAAAGAAACACTGATGGGCTGGTGGTGAACCACAGACTCAAAGTCCTTCAGAACAGTAAAAGAAAAAAAAAAGGAAGGAACAAAAGGTCACTAAGCAATGTCCAGTGTTCCCTGGAAAGCCTCTTCCTGAATGCTTCAGTCACTGAGCTGTCTCCTCCCTGTGGTCACTCCTGCTGGCCCCCGTAGCATTCCATTCCTTCTGCCATCTGTTTCAGGTTCTGCAGTGCTTATAAGGTGGTGTCTGGAGGGGTGTGAGCCTTATTTCTTTCTGCTCCTAACCCAACCTGTTTCTTTCATGCGGTGTAAATGGTTCTAGGGCCCACCTAGGCCAGAACCGGTTCTCAGCTGGTGTGTGGGCACCTTCCATCCACTGTACTATGTGCCAGTTCAGAGCCACAGCAATAATGATCACAGTGAGGGCTAATGATATGCATTACAAAGTCTACAAAAACAAATAAGGATTTTTATTTGCTGTACTTTCCACTCTTCCTTTAAAAACTTGCCATTTACTTATCAGTTCCTTTGGGGCTGACCCACTCACTCAAGACAAAGGATAAAGAACGAAAGATAGTCACCCAAGGTTCCAGGCCTGGAAGGGCAGAGAGGAGCTATGAACCTCGGAAGTCAAACAAGGTGCTCAGGAACTCACTGCCCAACATTTCGCTTCCCCACCCACTCCTTAGTGTTCCCCCTTTGGCAGTCATCTCTCTTTGGCTGTAAAGAGAAAAAGGGGGAAATGTGCCTTGTTTTGTGGGTATAAAGTATGACAACACAGCTCTGGCATCTCCAGCAGCAGGGGAGAACTCTAACTAAGGCAGAAGAGTTTCTTTACGAAAATCACAGTATATGATCACCTACGGTCTCCGTGGCCCATACAAGGACTCCTTAAGGTTCTCTCTAACATACAACCTATCTCCCACAACTCACTAGAGAGGTTTTATTCCCACTGGAATAGAAATCCTTTGCCTCATTTATTACAGTCTAAAAACCCACACTGGCTTTTTTATTCTTTCTAGCATGAGCTCAGACACTATACTTCAAAAGAATGCCCAGAAGCATTTTCTTAGGTAGAGACTAAGCTGTGGGCTAAGACTTTGGCCCCACATAGCTCACGTCAATTCTGCAGATGCCTCCTTTCCTCCCAATAAAAGCATCATAGCTCAGAGCTACAAGCTCCTTGAACGGAGAAAACCCAAATCACCCAGGAAAGTTGACACAACTCCTGATGTGCAGTATCAAGTGTGAATGCTGGAAATGCTACTTAAAAGGTTGACCAGGAATGGCCTGGAGGTTGTCTTCAACTTAAGTAAATCGCACAGACCTCAGAGATTTATCCTACCCTCATTCCTAGAACAACAACAAAAAATTTATATTTAAGAAATCCTCACTCATTACTATCACTGTATTCCTCGCTCTCTTACAATATACTGAGGAAAAAAGGATTTCTCCTTAACCTTCTACTAAAAACTAAAATTAAGGGGACCCTATAAACAAGTCAGGCAGCCAACATGATAATGGCAATTTTGGCAAAATATGACTGGGCTGAGTAGAGAGAGATCTCAGAGACAGCTAGCATTTGTTAGTCAAACCCCAGTATGAATAATTTAGTGCTCTTCATCAGATGAAAGGCCTTCAATTTCATCTCTGTCTCCCCCGATTGCCATCCAGAATGCTTTGGCCACCTGTGGAGAGAAGCATGCAACAAATGTTAGGCAACAGCTACATTTCAGCTTGTTTCATATGTTATGCCTTGAACTGACTGAGACCTACAATTCTGCACTTTGCCCTCCAGTCCTCTGGCAACACATATCAAAACCCTTGAATACCATTTGATCCATGATCGCCACATCTAGAAATTTATACCAATGATATATTTAGAGTTGTATACAAAGATGATGTGTAAGGATATGCACAGCTTCATTATTTATAGAAGCAAAAAATGCACATGACCTAAATGTCCAAAAGGGAACAGGATAAATTATGACACATTCATATCAGGGAACACCATCAACCATCCAAGTTTCCTGCCAATAACATGTGTTGGTAATAATATAACAAAACAACTAAGAGTCTTCTGGCCCAATAGTTAGAAAGGCAAACATTGTGAGTCTCAATGAAGGTTCCATGTCACTCACCATAGAGGTGAAAAATCTTGGTTTGAATGCAGCAACTATACTATTACTGTATAAATACTTAATTAGTTAGAAGTTAATATTCAATGAAAAGCTCACACTAAGACCTTCAGAAATACACAAGTGTGATATATAATTATAATAATAGCACTGGACCTTTTATAGGTACTCACTAAATACCCGGCTGATTGTCTCACCTTTTCTGCATGCACCTTTCTTTGCTCGTGAGGAAGTGTCGCAGCCTTGTCTAGGGGGAAAATGCATCTTAAGAAATTTGTCTAATAGCACAGGCCACGTAACACGTTGAAAGAAACAGAAGAAGGCAAAAGCAGGAAAAGTAAAAGGAAAGAGAATGAAGATGGAAATTTTTTTTTACCAAGTCCCACGAGTAGCTAAGTTTCTCAAGACAGCTGAGACCAGAACAAGGAATCCAATCCAGCAGTGAACAAAATAAAATGCTACTACATAAAACAGACAAGCATCAATACGGGAACATATTAGACACAAGGGATCCGATTACCTTTCATTTCCTTTAACTTTGAAAACAGTCTTTCAAAATTCTCCACATCTCCTCCTCCAGTAGTAAGACTGGCTAGTTCTTGAATATCCAGATCTAACATGGGATCTGAAATAGAGATTTGTCACATTATCTGTCACGTTATTTGCATATGTGCTACACTGAGAGAATCCTAAGGCAAATGATAGCCTTGATGAAGTCACCAATGATCGAAGGCCCAGTGTATATACCACCTTTACAGTTCATGGTGCCTCGCCCTGCTTGGCTGCTAGTGGGCCCTCACAAATGAAGCGTAACTATTTTATCCTCACAACATTGACATGAGGTAAGGAGTACTATTTCCATTCTAAAGATAAGAAAACCACAGCTTAGAGGTGAAGTGACTTGCCGAGGTCACAGCTAGTAAGTGGATCCAGACACAGGGGTTACCAACTCCAAAAGCATACTCACTCCACTAAGGTACATTGACTCACCAATAAATGACTAAAGTTTATACCATATTTTACTGTACAACAAATATTTTCACATCTATTATTGACAACAACTATAAAAGGTGATTAGAACAGATAACATTATCTGAGAATAACAGAAAATGATATGGAAAAAAAAACCTGTATCTAAAAATGAACTCATCTAAAATTACAGCTATTCAGAGGTAGAGCTGATTTAAATTCACATTTCCTTACTACTAATCTTTTACGGTTTCTACCTTGGCACACTGCTTCTTTATTAAAGTTTGTTTTTAATCAGAAATTTAACTTCTTCTCCATTCCAGGCCCACTACCTTCAGAATGTCTTCCCTGCCCATCCCAGTTTCACAGGTCTCCTTCCTTAGAATTCTTTCTACATTTACTGTTTCTAGAACTGTCTTAGCACTTGCATATATTACCTTTTATTCTAACATTTCTCCACCACTACTTTAATAAATACTACTACCATAAGAGAGAGAGTTTGCTTTGGATCTGCACCACTGAATGCTTTAACTTACATGGTCCCATTTCATCTTTGCAACAGCCCTATGAGGAAAGATTTGTCACCGTTATTTTACAGAAGAGGAAACTAACACCAACAGAGGTTAATTTACTCAAGGTCAGACCATTACTAGTGATAAAGCCATGATTTGAACCCAGCAGGGTTCCAATTACAGGACTCCAATGCCTATGACCTTAATCACTACATTATAGGTCCTATCTCTATATTTTTAGACTAAGCTCCATGAAGATAGGATGACTTATAATTATTTGCATCTATTACAATGCCATATAGACAATTTGGTGTTCAAAATGTATTTTGGTTAATATATTTGCTTTTGTTGAATGGACATGTTGTGTAGGAAGTTAGTATACAGGGCTGAAGATAAAAGTTTGTGATCTATCTGTGTATACATAGTAATTGAGCTGTTAATGCAGACAGAATCACTCCATGCCTAAATATAGATTTGGAAGAGTTTAAATGGAGCAATGAAGAATGTCAATATTTAAAGGCTGAGAAAAGGAGGGTATCTACCAAAGAAAGAGAAGGAATAATCAGAGAAGTAGGAAGAAAACCAGGTGACATCGTGTTGGGTGAGGCACGGGAAGATAATGTTTCAAAGAGGAATTGATCTGTAACACTGAATGCCGCCACAAGGTCAAGATGAGGACTGGAAAATATCTACCCGATTCAGTGGCATGGAGGTCATTGTTGGCCTTTGCACAGAGCTGCCGTAGTGGCATACCAGGGGCAAAAGACAGACAGGAGTGAGGTGAGGGGCAAATGGGAGGTAAGGAATAGAAATAAGTTTAGTAAAGAGATAAGGTGGAAGACATGGGATTGAGGAAGTGTTTGGTTTTTATTGATTTGGTTTTGCCTTAAATTTTTTTCTTAATTTATTCTTTAAAAAAAACTTGCAAAAATAGTATACAGAGTTCCTATATACTCTTCACCCACTTTCCCCAGTGTTAACATCTTATATGACCATGGTACAATTATAAAAATCAAGAAGTTAATATTGGTATAATGTCATTAACCACACCATAGACTTTATCAGTTTTTCCACTAATATCCTTTTTCTGTTCCAAGATCCTACATGGAATTTAGTTGTCAAATCTCCTTAGTCTTTTCCAATTTGTGACAGTTCTTCAGTCTTTCATTGTCTTTCATGACTTTAACACTTGTATGGTCAGTTACTTGTATAATGTCCCTTAACCGGGTTTATCAGATATTTTCTTATTATTAGATTGCAGTTATGCATTTTTGGTGAGAATACCTTCTCACTGCATCCTATAAGGAGGGCTATTATGTCAATATGTCCTATTACCAGTGATGTTAATAATTAAATTACTTCATTACATAATTAAAGTGTCTGGTATCTGATGAGTTTCTCCAGTGTAAAGTTACTATTTTCCCCTTTGTAATAAATAAATATCTTGAGAGAGATACTTTTAGACTATGCAGATATACTTCTCCTCAAACTTTCACCACTAATTTTAACATCCATCAGTGGATCTTGCCTGCTACAACTATTACTGTGTTTTGTGCCTAATGATGGCTTTCTACTTTCTTCATTCCTTCTGTATTTATTACTTGGGATTCTTCTGTAAGGAGATGCTGTCCTTTCTTTCTCATTTGCTTATTCAATTATTTATTTATATTAGTATGAACTCATGGATAGTTAGCTTATTCTACGGCTTATAACCCAATACTATATTAAACTACTTTGCTGGTCAAATTGTTCCAGATTTAGCCACTGGAAGCTCTTTTAGATTGGTCCCTAAGCCCTTTCAACATGTCCCCACTCTTTTTTGAGAATTTTCTTAATTTCTGGTACCATGAGATGCTCCAGGGTCATCCTGTATTTTTCTTGCCCAAGTTCAGGAATCAACCACTTCTCCAAGAAGCCCTACTTCCTTTTATTGGAGAATGGTATTTAGAAAGCAAGATCTGGCCAGGTGCAGTGGCTCACGCCTATAATCCAAGCACTTTGGGAGGCCGAAGATGGTGGATCACCTGAGGTCGGGAGTTTGAGATCAGCCTGACCAACATGGAGAAACCCCATCTCTACTAAAAACAAAACAAAACAAAACAAAACAAAACAAAAAATTAGCCAGGCGTGGTGGCACATGCCTGTAATCCCAGCTACTCGGGAGGCTGAGGCAGGAGAATCGCTTGAACCCAGGAAACAGACGTTGCAGTGAGCTGAGATTGCGCCACTGCGCTCCAACCTGGGCAACAAGAGCGAAACTCTGTCTCAAACAAAAACAAAAACACAACAACACACACACAATAAAAGAAAGCAAAATCTGAGTGCTAAGTGTGTCCACTGCTACGGCAATATTGTTGCTTCTGGGCCTCTCAGTGGACAGAACTAGGAAATACATGTGTGTATACTAATACACACATACACACACATCTGTATTTATTTTGTAACTGTAAGTATATTTTTAAAACCATGAGTTCATACTGATACACTAGATTCCAATCCAGTACTAAAGGGTACATCTCGGCCTTCCCTTTTCCTTATTGGTAACCTTTTTCCTCTGGCAGTAAGAAACCTAGCTCCCACTATCTATATTTTCTTGTTTTCTATATGTCGGTATATGTGTGGTGTATAAAATATCTATATAAAAAATTTCAGAATTAGCCATACCCCAATAAGAAACAAATTTACTAAGTAGAGTTCAGTATTTGTGTTCAGTTCTTTTTGTTTTTAGTCTTATGGTATCTAGTCCAATTACTGTTTTCTACAGTTACTTAGGTTTAGTGCTTGAAGTCCCCACCCACTTCAGTGTGATTACTAGTTTGTTTTAACGGCAGAGACTTAGGCAGGTTTAAAAGCCAATGGGAAGGATTCAATTGAGAGGATAAGGTTGAATAAACTGGAGAGAAAAAAATATATACATGATTTTTTCTTCCTCATACGTTTCTCTAACCAATCACTTGAGTTTTCTACATGAATTATCTTATAATAAGAAAAAAGAGTTTTAAAAATGTATTACTGCACAGGAGCCCTCTGTAGCATAAAGATAAAGTAAGAGTATCAGTAGTTCCCCAGCAAAAGAAGATTTATAGTTATTGTCAAGTAAGTTCCTTGGTTTTCTGGCTTTTGGACGGCATATTGGATTCCAGTTTCAGCTCCAGGCCCTTCCTGCTAGATGTCCTTGGACAAGTTATTAAACTTCTCTGGGCTTTAGCTTCATCTCCATAAAATAACTTCTCTGCAAAACTTCATTACCAAATGAGAAAGGGGATATAAAAGAACTTTAAAAGGATGTGGAAGGGCTTATAAATACAAAGTTGTATTATTCTTGTCACCATCAATTCTGACTACTGTTAAATATTATGAAAAAACTATATGATACAGAGCTAGCTGTTTCGCCACCTGGTTCTGTCTGCCTTGGCTACGATGATCTGAATCAAGATCCTGCTAGGAGAATTAAAGAAAAAATGGTGCTCACATATTTGTTATGTATTTATTCTTCTTCCTTTTTCTGATAGCCACTGGCAAGGCTCACATTCATGTGTGGTACACTACCACTTTTTTTTCCCTTCTCTGTGTTTAAAGTCAATTTCTCCCTCAATGATTTCTGCCCAGATACCTATTCCAAGTTGCACAAAGCTCTCTCTTGGCAGCCAAAGGAGGAACTTACCCACAATGCTATCAACCTGGGCATCTGTTGTATTAGATGCACCACTCCGATGATCAGAGAGGGATTCAGTCCTATCTGCTGCTGGCAAATGGGGTTGCTGTTGAGGAAAATACACATAAGCAACAATTTAATAGACTATTCCAGAACTAAATCCAAAAAAGCTCACACTTTCAGTCCTTGGTTGGCTTGAGAAAAGAGTAACAGGAACTGGAGGCAAAGAAAGAAGAGCAAGATCACATTAAAAAAATAAAAGGCTAAAAATTCACTAACCCAGGAGTACTTTCCCCCAAGGAAGAACCAGAAAGTGTTGATTTTGCTTTAGACTATTAAAACATGTTTTTTGTTTGTCTCATTTAAGATCCATGTTATATTCAAAATGTGAAAATGTAACACAATCGTAACACAAATAGCTCAGAGGCTGTTGAAAAAGATCCCTGGAAAGACAGTGTGGCACTGTAAAATTTGCTCTTGGCTCCAGCTGCTGACCAAGGTAAAGTTGGAACAAAGTTCTTAAGGACGCAGGGTTGAAACTGGACTACAAGCTCATTGAGGACAGGGACCTTGCCTTGGATTTGCCAAGGTCTTTTACACAGGAAGTACTAAAAAAGCACCATCAAATTTACTTTCTATTTAAAGATCTGAAGGCAAATTAATGCCTCAGGGAAATCCTAGCATATTTTAGAAAGCACCCTAGTAAAAATAAAACCAAAGCTGTAAACATCTTGAAAGGGCTTACTGCATTAGCAAGGGCTGTTTTAGGCTTTCCTTTCGTCTATTTTTAACATTCTCCTTCGCCTTTTAAATGGAAAGGAAAACAATGGTGAATGTGTAAAGATTCACAATGACAAGGAGAAATTAAAGCCAAAGAAGGAAAAAAGATCCAAGAAGAACCATTACCTCTGGGTGACAGGGATCTGCTGACCCAATGCTATGGTTTGTTCCCGTCAATGAGTTGAGAAGGCTAAAGCCTTGGTTCCTATCTAAAAAGGAAAAACACAATCACTGAAATTAGTCATTTACATTTTAAACTGTTCAAATGACTAGGATGATGAAACAAACGCTACTTATTTGTTTTCAAAGTTCTAACTACATATATGTATTTTTTTGAGATAGGGTCTCACTCTGTCGCCCAGGCTAGAGTGCAGTGGCACAATCACAGTTCAATGCAACCCTGAACTCCTGGGCTCAAGTGATCCTCCTTCCTCAGCCTCCTGAGTAGGTGGGAATACAGGTGCCTGCCACTGTATCTGGCTATTTTTTTTTAAAATTGTTTCTTGTTTTTTGTAGAGACAGGTTCTCATTATGTTGCCCAGGCTGGTCTTGAACTCCTGGCCTCAAGCCATCTCCTGAATCAGCTTCCCAAAGTGCCAAGATTACAGGCTTGAGCCACACCCCCGGCCCTGAATACACTTTTTTAAAGTACATTTTTTTTTTTAAATCACAGACTATTAGTCCAGGTGGAAAATAATAGCAGGGCCATTATAGACAAACAAAATAGGTTCTATTTGCAAAGATTAATAGCACTAATGCTTTAATAGCCACTATGAACTAATATTCCATTGTTTTAAATAAACAAAAACATTTAAAAAATCAACAAAGGCATTCATATTAGGTGAAAAGGAATATGAATGCTTTTTGAAAAAAGCTCTAGGGCTGGGTGCGGTGGCTCACACCTGTAATCCCAGCCCTTTGGGGGGCCGAGGCGGGCGGATCACAAGCTCAGGAGTTCAAGACCAGTCTGACCAACATGGTGAAGCCTCGTCTCTACTAAAAATACAAAAAATTAGCTGGGCATGGTGGTGGGTGCCTGTAATCTCAGCTACTCGGGAGGCTGAGGCAGGAGAATCGCTTGAATCCGGGAGGCAGAGGCTGCAGTGACCTGAGATTGCACCACTGCACTCCAGGCTAGGCAACAGTGCGAGACTCTGTCTCAAAAAAAAAGAAAAAGAAAAAAGCTCTAATTTAGATATGAATGAAGCAACTGCAGTTAAGGCTCCCAGTATGCTGTTTGTATTTACAATGGAGGACAAATCTGGAGCAACACATCTAGCACTGTTCAGAGTACAAGGGCCAGCCTTCATCCAGCAGTGTTCCCCAGAATGACCTGGAACACCTTATTAAAACTATCCTAGTATTCAAGGACTCTATCTGAGATTCACTGAGTCAGCATCATTAGGATAGAGATCATGGAATCTCAACTTTTAGCAAGTACTCCAGGAGGGTCTTATGAATACAGTAGTTCGAAAAACACTGCCTTAGAGTAGAACATGAGACTATAATCCAAGAGTAACAGTACAGAAGGCAAAGACTTTCTCTCTCAAAAAGACAACTTTCTCCCACCTTGCCTTTCCTCTCCCTATCTCTTCCCTGACCTACTCTCATCTCTCTTTCTCTAAACCACCTATAAATTCCCTACACCCTTTCCCCTGCCAGATAGTTGGTCATATAGAGATATCCAAAGAGAGAAACTTTGCAGTGTCCTTCCTTCTTCCTTTCACTTGGGAAGATCTGCTTTTTAAACTGGGATGAAGCCTCAAATGTGGCCTGCTAGGCTGTAGCCTGCAGATTTCTAGAGCTTGACTCTCGCCACGGAGGCAGTCATATGCAGCTATCAATCCAGTACCTCTGCATTAAAAGCTACCTTGGTCTGGGCAAAACTAAGAGGCTGCTGCTGCCCTACTGCTTTTCATTCTGTACAACCTCAACAGTGGCAGCATAGTCAGAGGTTCATGTGTACTCCTGGAGCTCCCCTTATCTCCTCATCCAAAGGCCTGGGGTCTAATCCAAAGACGGGGGCTAAGGTTTCAACAGGGTAGGACATGTAGGCTCAGAGGCCCAAGAGAAGCAGATCCATGCAGTGTCCTATGATGACAGTTTCAGAGCCTAAGGATGTTTATTCAAACATCAGCATGGTTCTTTCTTTTGGCCAATGTGTTGCTGATTTTAAAGTAGCTGTATGTAGTTATGTAATACTCAGACATGGATTTTACCTGTCATGAAGATATATATTAGTGCTCTTATAACATACTTTAAGCTATTTGTACAAAAGGCAATATCTGAGTAATAAACTACTTCTGTAAGAGAGTCCTCACTTCTATTACTGGAAATAACTTGGACCTTAGGTAATTTTCCAATTCAGTTCATAAATCTCTCCATATTCTAATTCCACAGCTTATATTTTTCCTCTGTTAGGCAACCCCTAAACTTGGCAGGCCGGACTGCAACTCAAAGAATAACGCAATACAATGTCAGTTTATGCATGTTATGAAACCAAAGCAGTCTATTTGAAATGCCTCATTCCTTACTGTGGCTGTCTGTAAGGAGAACTGGGATGGACAGGAGTTAGGAGTAGGAGTTAAGACTCATCACTGTATACTGTAAACCTTTCATTTTTGTTACATGTTCATGTATTATTTACCCATTCAAAGAGATTTTTTGAAAAAAATTTTTTTTTTTTTTGAGACAGAGTCTGGTTCTGTGGCCCAGGCTGGAGTGCAGTGGCGTGATCTCGGCTCACTGCAAGCTCCGCCTCCCAGGTTCACGCCATTCTCCTGACTCAGCCTCCCGAGTAGCTGGGACTACAGACGCCTGCCATCACGCCTGGCTAATTTTTCTATTTTTAGTAGAGTCGGGGTTTCACCGTGTTAGCCAGGATGATCTCGATCTCCTGACCTTGTGATCCGCCCGCCTCAGCCTCCCAAAGTGCTGGGATTACAGGAATGAGCCGCCATGCCCGGCCGATTTTTTGAAATTTAATAATTTTATGCTGTGTATTTATCATAATTAAAAACTTCGAAAAAAAAATTAACGCCCAATTAGAATGGATAAAATTATGAAAAAGTCAAAATAGTAGGAAGAAAACTGGACTAGTGGTCAGAAAACCTGTCTTTCATTCCTGGCTCTGTCTACCTGTGTGACCTTAGACGAATTAATCAGGTTCACAATTGACTAAGAGTTTACAATCAGGTTTCAGGCTAATTATAATAAGCTAGAAGGACTTTTACTGATATTATAAACAATGAAGAATTTAGTCAACTAACAAGAGAGTTCATTATGTTCCGCTGCTTATATTTTAAGGAACTTAGAAACATACAAATTGACACAATGAGAAAAACAATTCATTTTTGTTTATCCAAAGTAGACTGCTCGCATATTAACACTGCTCAAAAAACTTAGATGATGTTTTATATACCTATGGCTTTTTAAAAAATTCTGTTCTGCCTGGTCCAATGTTTATTAAAATTCCATCCACATGCACTCACTGTATAACAATTCTTCTCATAGAAAAGAATTACATAAATCTTTTCTTGCTTGCTAGATTTTTTTCCCCAGGATTCAGGGCATGGAAATGTCATCCCTATTAAGAAGGATTTATTCCTTTAGCAGGTAGTTGTTGAAACTGGCTCTAGCATCTACGGTTTTATTGATGCCACAAAACTCTAGACTAGGAAGGAATAAATAAATTCATCTCCTCAGCTGATTCTTATGGAACTTCAGGGATGCAGAAAGGGGAAGCTGTTAAGTGATGTAAAATAAATTATTCTGTAAGGCACAATAAGTATATTAAACTCTGATTCAGTTTTAGTAGTCTAGTAAGTTGGACACCAGTGGATGCATGGATAAAAATGAAAATATCATGAAAAAATCTGGCAGTAGTCATTAGCACAGATTCTTCCAGAAAGTGTAAGAAACAAAACTATAGCCTCTAGAATAAAGATTTTAAATGGGAAATTCTTAAGCGTGGGGATGATTTTTTTTAACAATAAGAAGTTAAAAAACTTGAAATATATGAAATTATTTGGCCACCTCTTTACAAATCTAAGGGCACACTGTTATTTTAGAAGCATAAAATGCATTTCTCATAGAAATTTTGACTTACATGAAACATTTAAAGAATTCAAAACCTAGGCAAAGGGGTAAATTTCAGTTTGGGGGAAGGGGAAAAGTCGCTTTTTTAAAAGTATTTTTTTCCTTTTAATTTTTCTGATCTTTTCCCTCCTCCATTATTTATCAAGGTAATATGACAAGCATATGAATTTGGAAATAAGGCATGGATGTGAATCCTACTTCTACTATTTACTGTGTGGTTTTACACAAGCTATACCTTCTCTGAACCTCAGTTTCTACATTTACACAGTGGGTATAACAATATTTACATTGCGGCCGGGCGCGGTGGCTCAAGCCTGTAATCCCAGCACTTTGGGAGGCCGAGATGGGCGGATCACGAGGTCAGGAGATCGAGACCATCCTGGCTAACATGGTGAAACCCCATCTCTACTAAAAAATACAAAAAACTAGCCGGGCGAGGTGGCGGGCGCCTGTAGTCCCAGCTACTCGGGAGGCTGAGGCAGGAGAATGGTGTGAGCCTGGGAGGCGGAGCTTGCAGGCTTGCAGTGAGCTGAGATCCGGCCACTCCAGCCCGGGCGACAGAGCGAGACTCCATCTCAAAAAAAAAAAAAAAAAAAAAAACCACAAAAAAAACCAAAACAATATTTACATTGCAAAGTTTTCCTAAGGGTTAGTAGTAGATAACATTTATCAAGTGCTAAATATATGCAAGGGAATATTTTAGGTACTTATAACGCTTCTTTAATCCTCACAACAATCAAAGCATGCCTTCTACAAACAATAGAAATAAATATATGTCTTCTTTATTGTATTATCCTCTTTTACAGAAGATTTATTTCATTATTCTCTTTTACAGAACAAACTGTAACTCAGAGAGATTAGGTAACTTATCCAAAGTCACATAGCTGGAACCAGAACTTGAAATCTAGGACTCTCTGATTCTAAAGTCTATACTCTTTCCATGAAGGCCAGAGGTCTTGATAACATGTAAAGAGTTGAGACATGGACAATGTTTTGATGCACAACTACTGGCTTACTGGATATGATACAAACGTGGGTGAAGTGCAAAAAGATAATGTTTCATTCATATATAGTTCTCTTTTGTCAGTAATCCTTCATTAAGTCCCTGGTTTAGACTGTGATTTTCACTGAAGTAAGGTGAATAACTCAGGACTGAATAATTAATCGTGTACCACTTACTAACGGTTCACAGCCCAGCCCTATAACTCCTTGAGGCATTGGTCACATAAAACAAATGGTAGTCTCTTCACTGTCCCTCAAGCACATGTAGACCAGGGGTTTTGAATCTCAGTATTACTGACATTTCCAGCTGGAGAATTCTTTGGTGTGCGGGTAGGTGGGAAAGAGGGGTGTCCTGTGCATCCCCTGCCTCTACCCACCAGATGCCTATAAGACTGCTAAATGTCCCCTGAGGGGCAAAATCACTTCCAATTGAGAACTACTGACACAGATCTAATTAGAACAGGACAATTCTGGCTAAAATCCTCAGGTTTTTAAGTCCTTACTTTTAAGTAAGGAATATAACAAAGATTTTCAATGAAAGAAGAGAAAAAAAAAACATTAAAAAGACTCAATCATTCTCTCTTGTCAGCACGGAAAATATCCTCCCCCTACTCTGAGAAACTTCTCTAGATGACTTCAGCCACTAATTACTTCTCCCTCTGTGCCATTTGTCCTTGTTGTCCTTACTATTCAACTGGCCCTTCAGAGAACATGCTAGTATTACTACTCATCTCGAGTCAAAATGCCATCCTCAACTATACTATAAACTCCTTGCAGACATGGACAATCGCTAATGGTTCTACACCGCACCGCCTCCAGCATAGTGCTAAGTATACAGGAGAGAGGTTGAAATATCCACTGAATGCCTAATAGAACTGTCAGGCAGGGGCTGCAAGCACTAGCTATGTAAGTTAGTTTTTATTCTCAATGTTTACATACGACTCAAATATTAAGAATTTCCATGACCACACCCCCCAACATGCCTAACAGACGACCTCCTAGATATTTTGTGTTCATATTTCAATTTTTATTTCCTTAATGTAGCAATTATTTGGCATCATCTTAAGAAATTTTTTCCATCTTTAAAGTTGTCTTTATATCCCCTTCCCTGCATAAAATGTTTTTCCTTTATTATAAACACGTTCTTTTCCATCTGATGATAAGCATGACCAAACTTACTAAAACTAAGATATTTCAATTCGCATAGATAAGTTGTACCTATTTTTGAACGATATTCTTCAATCAAACCACACTGTTTGAATAAAAAATTGTTTTAAGAAGGAAATGATTTCACTAGCATCAGAGAAATTGAAGTAAAATGTTTTTTGAAATCATAAAATAATTAGAAGAATCAATTTATTCTTTTTCACTAAACTACTGCTTGAAAAGGGCAAACTTTGAAATCCATTATTAAAAATAGTACTTATTAAAGAAACAGGCCTAAGCACCGTACCTGGTTCTACCACCTGGCTTTAGATTCAGGAAAGTGAATCCGCTGTCCTATGATACCTGGGACACCTGCTCACATGTCAAGAACATATAATGAACATGACCAGAAAGTAATAATACTATTTTTTTCTCTTTTTCCGGATTATAAATAATATATTCACTGTAGAAAATTTGGAAAAAAGAGAAAAGTACGAAGAAGAAAATTAGGCTGGGTGCAGTGGCTCACACCTGTAATCCCAGCACTTTGGGAGGCTGAGGCGGGAGGATCATGAGGCCAAGAGCTCAAGACCAGCCTGGCCAACGTGGTAAAACCCTGTCTCTATTAAAAATACAAAAATTAGCTGGGCATGGTGGCGTGTGCCTGTAGTCCCAGCTACAGGGGAGGCTGAGGCAGGAGAATTGCTTGAACCCAGGAGACGGAGGTTGCAGTGAGCTGAGATCATGCCACTGCACTCCAGCCTGTGCGACAGAGCAAGACTCCGTCTTGGAAAAAAAAAAAAAAGAATAAAATTAAATCACCAAAGATACCAATTAATACTCTGGTAATATGTCTTCCTAGTTGTTTTTTTTTTTTTTTCCTATGCACACATACACACAAATCTTAATAAACTGAACTAAACATCAGAGTGAGTACTATCCTCTCCAGAGTTGTAAAGGTAAGCTTTATTCTGATTCCAATAAGAGTTCCATTGTAAAGTCCTATCTCCAGAACTTGAAGCACACTCTTGAAAATCCTAAAAGGAATGTTCAGAATCAAGTCAAAAATCATTCAGAACCAGTACAAGACTTTACCATGAAAAAAAAAAATAAAGATGACTTAAGTGGTTCATACCCAGGTCTAAAAATAATTCCAACGAAAGTACTAAAAATGTTTTTGCAAGATGGCAGCAGAAGAGCAGGGCCTCCAGGGTAACTAACTTGAAGAGATTTCCCATGATTCATTTGCTTACAGTTAATTTTAAGGGTACACTTTTAAAACAAAGTCTCACCATTTTACTCATACACTTATTCCTTCTTATTTTTTATTTTCTCTTCCCCTTTTTCTCTTACAAGACAATCTCCTCCATCAAATCATGCCTTCTATACACACACACACCCACATACACAGATAGAAATCAACACATACTTATTTAATTTTTGACTACAACATTCACATTTAGACAACAGTCAGAGAGTATCCATTTTTTTGGCTCCACAATATTAGGTGCTGGGTTAAAAAGAGAAGCAACTAAGTCTGAATCAAGGAACTCAATTTCATAGAAAGTAAAATTAATATAATTCTACATTATCCTAGAGTTCTACCATCCTAGAGGTTAGGAAACGGGTCGAGACATGAAGCCGTTTTCCAAGAGTAATGTCTTTCACGGGTAAAGACAGACCTGACTAGAACTGTCTTCATTAACCATTCTCCTCTAACTGATTTTATATTGTTTTATTTTCTGTAACATTAGAGTCAAATTTGTATTTAATCATCATTTACTTTAGAAAAACAATTTTATTTAAGGCATTAGCCATCTTCTTTCTCAGGAGAACAGCCCAGGTACCACAGATAGACCTTGTGTTTAGGTACACATTTCTTTTTTTATTTTTTTGAGATGGCGTCTCACTCTGTCACCAGGCTGGAGTGCAGTGGCACAATCTCAGCTCACTGCAACCTCCACCTCGCGGGTTCAAGCGATTCTCCTGCCTCAGCCTCCTGAGTAGCTGAGACTACAGGTGTACGCCACCACACCCAGCTGATTTTTGTATTTTTAGTAGAGATGGGGTTTCACCATGTTGGCCAGGCTGGTCTCAAACTCCTGACCTCGTGATCCACCTGCCTTGGCCTCCCAAAGTGCTGAGATTACAGACGTGAGCCACCATGCCCAGCAGGTACACATTTCTTAACCACTGCTCTGTACAGCAGCTGCAAATGATTCCTTGAATTGGAATCTGGGATTTCTGCCATGGAATCTTGTTACAAGTAAATTCAGGGGGATACACGTTAATAAATGATCAATTCTTTCCATTTATAATGGGAAAACAGAAAACGACGACAGAAAGAATTGTTGTTTCTACTATTAAAATTCCACTAATCCTCCTCCACCTGCATTACTGGGGATTAAACTATAATAGATAGATTGAAAGTAAACCCTCAGAGCTTTTGAAATCCAGTCTCTACAATTACTGCTTACCAATGGGGAATCAAAGTCACAACTCTGTAACATTTGTTTAATCTAATCCCTCTTTCACTGATTAGAAACAGTAAAAGATCACAGCATTTCTCTTCCTTGCTGTCTCCTCCATGGTGGTAATTGTTAAAAGACCCACTGAATACTCAAGAGTTACCAGCACGGACTAAACTCCACACAGCACTTGTTAGTGCTCAGGTGATAAAGCTGGGGCAGGGTCTTAGTGGTAACATTAAACTGACACTTTAAACAAGGTCACTGTACATAATACTACCCTCTCATGTGAAACATTGACAACCTAGTCTAAAACAAACAAACAAACAAAAAACAACTCATCAGGCATCTACTTACCATCTTCTTTTCCTTGCCCTTAAAACCAACTCTTGCCGGGCGCGGTGGCTCACGCCTGTAATCCCAGCACTTTGGGAGGCCGAGGCTGGCGGATCACGAGGTCAGGAGATCGAGACCATCCTGGCCAACATGGTAAAACCCCGTCTCTACTAAACATACAAAAAATTAGCCGGGCATGGTAGTGCGTGCCTGTAGTCCCAGCTACTCGGAGGCTGAGGCAGGAGAATGGCGTGAACCCAGGAGGTGGAGCTTGCAGTGAGCCAAGATGGTGCCACTGCACTCCAGCCTGGGCGACAAAGCGAGACTCCGTCTCAAAAAAAACAAAAACAAAAAAACAAAACAAAAAAAACAACTCTTACTTACCAGGTGCCTCTCAATTTAAGACACAGTACTGAGTATGATGCCTAGATCATCTAGGTTTGCAATGAGGTTATTTGATGTACCAGACAAATTGAAAGAAAAGACATCTCACTGGAGACCATAGCGGGGGTGTGGCAGGAGCAACCAACTTTGAAAAACTTGTCACATTTGGCAAAAAGCACTGACCCACAGTTTCTCCTTTCATGATGACAATAAAGGGACATTACCAAATTATAAATGACAGGTCCAAATGGTTGATTTCCACAGCCACAAACCAGACCCTGATATGACTGTGGGTAACTCGACTAAGCAGCTGAGATTTTATCTACATCCCTTTCCTTGAGCGACAGCCAAACTTTGAGGTTAAGGAATTTTAAGAAAAGACGGTATAGACAATGAAAATTTCTATGACTGTAGATATCTAAAAAGCGCCACCCAAATGTAAAGGCAGTCCTAACCACTTCAATTCCTGGCCCATGAGAAGCCGTACCTTTAACACACAGCGGAAACTCTGACTTCCCTAAAAGTTTGACCGTCACAATGAATCCAACGGTATCTGGGAATTTCCTCTAGGGTAGAGCTTAGCACATGCAAACAGATCCTTCAGCTCAGTGTTTCTCAACCGTTTTCAGTATGGCCGCCTCACCAGGAGCCTTTTAAGACATTTTCCCCCTAATTTTGACACACCATCCCACTGAAATATTAATACCACAGATATACTGTATATGTGTTTATGTGTTGCACATTTATTTGTCCCTTATACATAAAAAGAGTAAAGATTTTTTGCCCCTCAAGAATTAATGTTCACCCCTTTGGAGCAATAATGCCCCTGTTTCTTATGCATGCTTTGCACCATTCACAACAGCAAAGATGGGGAATCAATCCAGGTACCTATCAACGGTGGATTAGACAAAGAAAATGTGGTACATGTACAACATGGAATACTACATAGCCATAAAAGAGAACAAAATCATATCCTTTACAGCAGCATGGGTGCAGCTGGAGGCCATTATCCTAAGTGAATGAAGGCCGGAGCAGAAAACCAAACACTCTATGTTCTCACAAGTGGGAGCTAAATACTGAGTGCACATGGACAAAAAGATGGGAACAGTAAACACTGAGACTTCAAAGTGGGAGGGAGTGAGGCAAGGACTGAAACACTACCTATTGGGCAATGGAATAATTAGAATTCCTGTACATGTACCCCTGATTCTAAAATAAAAAATAAAAAATTTTTAAAATGCATGCTTTGGCTTAATGAAACAAGACACTGGTGGAGCCAAGAATATAAAACTAAGTTCTGAGTTAATATTAGAAGCTATGTCTATCCACATGAAGAAATGCTCATCATCACTCGCCATCAGAGAAATGCAAATCAAAACCACAATGAGATACCATCTCACACCAGTTAGAATGGCGATCATTAAAAAGTCAGGAAACAACAGGTGCTGGAGAGGATGTGGAGAAACAGGAACACTTTGACACTGTTGGTGGGACTGTAAACTAGTTCAACCATTGTGGAAGACAGTGTGGCGATTCCTCAAGGATCTAGAACTAGAAATACCATTTGACCCAGCCATCCCATTACTGGGGATATACCCAAAGGATTATAAATCATGCTGCTATAAAGACACATGCACATGTATGTTTATTGCGGCACTATTCACAATAGCAAAGACTTGGAACCAACCAAATGCCCATCAATGATAGAATGGATTAAGAAAATGTGGCACATACACACTATGGAATACTATGCAGCCATAAAAAAGGATGAGTTCATGTCCTTTATAGGGACATGGATGAAGCTGGAAACCATCGTTCTCACCAAACTATCGCAAGGACAGAAAACCAAACACCGCATGTTCTCACTCATAGGTGGGAATTGATAATGAGAACACTTGGACACAGGAAGGAGAACATCACACACTGGGGCCTGTCGTGTGGTGGGGGTAGCGGGGAGGGATAGCATTAGGAGATATACCTAATGTAAATGACGAGTTAATGGGTGCAGCACACCAACATGGCACATGTATACATATGTAACAAAACTGCATGTTGTGCACATGTACCCCAGAACTTAAAATGTAATGATAGAAAGAGAGAGAGAGAGAGAGAGAGAGAAAGAAAAGAAAAGAAAAGGAAAGGAAAGAAAAGAAAAGAAAAGAAAAGAAAAGAAAAGAAAAGAAAAGAAAAGAAAAGAAAGGGAAGTTATGTCTATCAGGAAAATTTACAAATCTCTTTCTAGAATAATAATTAGCCTATAACTATAGTACTGTAATTTAACCTGTTTGCCCTTAAATCTCATATTAAGTAACAAAAAGCCATTAACAGCACCTACTATGTACAAATAAGAATTATAATTCAAACTGAAAAGAATAATAACCTGTTGTGACTCCAAGTAAAATAATTAAAAATAAATATAAACTATCTTTCATTTATAAGGAATGCATGAGTATTAAATTAACTATCCTTAGCTGTACTTTGGATTAAGTGCAAAGACTGTGGGATAAAGCATCTCCATCATTCCAGATGGCCTAAATTATTTAAAAGGATATATTTAAAAGAAATAAGCCAAAAAGCCCAAAATCTCAGCTATCATCATCATTTCCACCCAATCTCATTAAAATCTTACTCATGTCAGAGAGCACCTAGGCTAAGGGGAGTTTTGTAGCCAATGAACTCATCTGGCTTGGCCAGTGATTTCCCACGCAACTTAAGGTAAATTATTGAACTACTCTGTGCTCATTTCTTCAAATGCCCAGTAATATAAACCAACATACTGTCATGGAAAAACATGTAACACTCTTAATCAGGAGACCTGTCATGTGGTCTCACGTTGGCTACAAACTCACTGTGTGAATATGAGCATGTTACCCCTCCTCTTTGGGTCCTGTTTTTCCCCACCTGTAAAAGGAAGAAGCCATACCAGATGCATGCATGGAGACTGTATGTTCTAAATGTTTTCATCAGGCTAACTGACATGCACTATCATGCCAAACAAAACAATGCTCCTTATTAAGTTTCATAAAACACAAGAACATGTAATCTGGGTGAACCTAACTAGTAGAGGACCTAGTAAAAATACTGCATAGATAAATACTGGGAAGAAAAATATGATTGCTTTTCAAAATAACAGACTCAAAAGTTTAGGCCAAGTACTTTTCAATTTGAATTAGGTACAATTGTCATTAATGAGAATTCACTGTAGGCTTATTGAATCATATCTACTTTTTGCCTAGATCATCTCTTAATATGAAGTACTCCATAGATTACTGCCTGCTATGTTCAGTAAGGCCTTCATTTTAAGATTTAGGGAATGTCTCTGAGTTACAGCAATCTGAAATTTGGGAAATCAGGTCCATATCTGCCTTATACATACCCTGTAATACAGATTCCAATTAAATCTCTTCTCAGCCCTGGTTTGTCCACACTTATTTATTATATTAGACAATTTCCATTGTTCCCATCCCCTTGGTCATTTCAGTCTCCCTGAGCTAAATCTTTTCCAATTCTGCTGGAACTTTCTTCACCTCCTACTAGGGAGACTAGGAAAAAGAGTCATCAAAATGAAAGCTAGTAAAAAGGTAGAAGCAAGGGGAAATACACCGACAGATAAAATTTTCACCACTGCTCTCAGCATTATGACACAAAGTAAAATATAGATCCTTTCCTTGTTTAAGTGCTTAAGCTACCAGCATAAAAATATATTCTATCTGCTAAGAATGAACAAAACAGTTCTTGGAGTTCTCTATGCAATTAATTGCTTCTAGACTGCTTCACAAGGTGCTGTTATTTAAAGCGTTCAGCCAAAAAGGGTGTATGATCCTGGCAAGGATGCTATAGAAGCCATTCCTGTACTGGATGAACAGACTAGCTCAAAAGTTCCTAACAGTTTCTACCCAATGCAGTTGAGGGCACATCTATCAACCACTTAGTAATAGCGCTTAATAGTTAAGTGATTCTCAACGGGAGCCAGGCAATCAACATCTTCAGAGGGCTTGTAAAGCATGTGATATGTATTTCCATACCCCCACTGGGTCTCAGTTGAGAATCACTGGATTAAATCATTGCTAAAATCTCTGAATATAGGAGCCTACTGATATTCTCACACAAACTATTTGAAGGCAAATGTCTTAATTTTTAGCAAGTTCAATATATAGACAACCATTCAACCAATCTGAGTCTCAGTTTATTGAATTCCTCCATTTCATGGATGTTGTCCTCTACACTACTGCAGCCATGTACTCCCAAGGTCATACCCAGACCTTATTATTACCAATAACTACCCCTCCATAATTTCAACTTCATGCATCACCTGTTTTTCCAAGTCCCTCTCTCTCCCTGTAGTACCTTAACCCAATTATCCTTTCACTGCACCAGGACTCAAAACTACTATCTTTTTACTGACCCACTCCAATTGATTTCCACTCTCCCCTTTTTAGCTTAAATTCCATGATTATTATAATTAATCTCTTATATATACTACTGAATCCCTTGCCTCTCTCTTGCTGTGATAACATTTGCTTAGCAAAAGCAGAACTGATTACTACATGCACATGTACATACACACACACACACACACACACACACACACACACACACACACACACACACACACACACACACACACACACACCCAGGCTGCCTGACTTGACTTTAGTTTTATGACACGAAATTTCAAGTTGGGTCCCTTAATGCTGCCTGGCAAATCATACGTCACATCCCTATAGGTTCATTTACTCTCTCTCTCCCAAATGACTACTTCACATTTTCTCCTCTCTCCTCAAATGCTAATGCTACTTCCTCCCTTCTGCCCTCTCAAGTGATATCCTGGCCTCCTACTTCACTGAGAAAACTGAAGCAATCAGAAGAAACTTCTACAGATTCTCATGCCACATCTCCCCACTGAGCCCCATTTGCATCCACACACCCCCTTTCCCATGTCTTTCTAGGTTTACTTTCCTCCTCCTGTGCAAAGCCAGTCCCTCTACTTGTACATTGGAGCCCATCCCTTCTACCTACTCAAGGACATCACTCCGGTAAATCTCCCTTCTCTTTCCTACTTCATCCATTTTTCACCCTCTATTGGATCTTTTCCATCAGCTTATGAACATGCTGCTCTTGTTCTCATCTCAAACAATAAAAATCTCAACCACATTTTTCTCTCCAGCTCTCACTTATTTCCTTGCTCCCCTTTCCTGCAAAATTTTCAAGGGTTTTTATAGTCACTATCTTCAATTTTTCTCTTTCAACCTATTTCACCGAAACTGCTCTTCAAGGTCACTAATGCTAAATCCAAGGGTCAGCTCTCTATTCTCATCCTACTTGACCTATTAGCAGCATTTGGCATAGGCGACCACTCCTTCCACCTTGAAACACTCTTCACTTTTGCTTCCAGAATAAGACTCCACTCTCCTGGTTTTTCTACCTCATTGACCTTTCTTCCTCAGTCTCCTTTACTGGTGCCTTCTCTTCTCCCTGTCTCTTGATGTTGCAATGTCCCTGGGCTGAGTCCTTGGTCTTCTTTAAGTACTGCATTCACTCCCTTGGTGATCTCATCAAGGCTCAAGGTTTTAAATGCCTTTCTCCCCAAACTCCACACATCTCGCAAACTGGCTACTTGATATCTCCACTTGGAGGTCTAGCAGCCACTTGGAGGTCTCAGTAGCCATGTCAAATTCAACATGTCCAAAACTGAACTACTGATATGTGACCCTGTTTGCTTCATCTTATAGCTGCCTCATTTCAGTTGACGACAACTAATCTTTTAAGTGTCCAGGCCCAAATCCTGTTGTCTTCCTTGACTACTCTCTTTCTCTCGTATCCCATATCTAAACCAGCAGGAAACCATGCTGGCTCTATCTCACAATATATCTGGAATTCAGCCTTTTCTTACTGCTTTCATTGTCCCAGCCCCAATCTTAGCCATCACTCTATCTTATTTGGAATATTATAATAGGCCCCTAAGAGATCTTGGTTGCTCTTCACCCTCATCATCTACTCTCCACAGAGCAGACAGAGTGATCTTTTTAGACCTTGTCAGATCATATCACTTTCCCACTCAATACCCTGCAACAGTCCCCTAGTTTACTCTGAGTAAATGTCAAAGTTATTATGATGGCCTTTGAAGCCCCAAATAATCTAGCCATTTGTTACCTCTCTGACCTCTCCTGCTCAGCCAGCAAGCGTCCTAATATATCCTTCAAACACACCAGGTGTGCTCTCACCTTAGGGCCTTTGCTATAGCTGTTCCCTGTCCCTGGTATGTTTTTCTCCCAGATATCCACATGGTGAAACACCTTATCTCCTTGCTCAAATGTCAAGAAGACCTACCTCGAACCACCTTATTTAACAATGCAATCTACACAGCAATCTCAATGTCTCTAACTCTGCTTTATTATTTTCCCATATCACTTATCATCTCCTAATATACTATATAACATACTAATTGCTTGTATTGTTTATTGACTATAGCCTCCCACCAGAATGAAAGCTCCTAAGCACAGACATTTTTGTTTAATTTGTTCACTGATATATCCCAAACAGACCAATACTTTGCACAGGGCAAGTACTCAAGAAATATTATTTGTATGAATTAATCAACACTTGAAACTGGAGCTTAAATATGGACTAGAGAGATCTGAGGCCAGCAGAAGAAAACTCAAATGGCCCAGATACACTCAGCACCTAAATTATGCTCCCAGACAATTAGCTACTTATAAAAGCTGTATTATTTCCTTCAGATCTCAAGAAGGACTGTCACAGCACTGCTGACCTCTGCATGATACTAAACCACACTAGAAACAAATATACAGGAAGTACGAGAAGGAATGTCCACTATTTTCACCTTTCCCTATAGGTGACTCCATATTAAACATAGTCCTGTCTTCTTTCTCTGACTTGAAAAGTCACTTTTCCTTTTCTTTTTCTCTTTTTTTTTTTTGAGCAGAGTCTCACTCTGTCGCCCAGGCTGGAGTGCAGTGGTACAATCTCAGTTCACTGCAGCCTCTGCCTTCCGAGTTGAAGTGATTGTTGTGCTTCAGCCTCCCAAGTAGCTGGGATTACAGGCGTGCACCACCACACCTAGCTAACTTTTGTATTTTTTGTAGAGATGAGGTTTCACCATGTTGGCCAGACTGGTCTCGAACCCCTGGCCTCAACTGATCTGCCCACCCTGGCCTCCCGAAGTGCTGGGATTACAGGCGTGCGCCACCGCGCCTGGCCAAAAGTCACTTTTCAATACTACATAATTTAGGAATTAGAGAAAGCAGGTCAGGCAAGGGGCTAACGTGGCTTTCAAAATGATGAATTTATTCCCATGGATTAAGCACAGACTCTTACAAGTTAGAACTAGAAGACTATCATTTATGTCAGTGGTTCTCAACCATGGCTGTATATTTGAATCCCGGAGGCACTTAAAAAACACTGTAGCTGCCCCTCCCTTGGGTGAGGCTCAGGTAGCATAGGTTTCAAAAGCTTCCTAGGTCACTAAAGTTCCCAGGTGATTCCAATGTGCAAACAAGTTTGAGAACTGATGAGCTATATGACCTTGGGGAAATTACTTGGCTTCACTGAGCCTAACTCATGTGGCTTTTGTGAGGACTAAATGAGATTTTGCACATATACCATCAGGTGCTATTAGTATCACTGCCACTTCTCCCTTTTCCATCATCACCACCACCACCTTTTCTACTATTACTATTATCATCATTGGTGGTATCATTTCCTTCCTCCTTTTCTTTCTTTTTATTGAGATTTAATTTACATATCATAAAATCCAGCCTTTTAAAAATGTATGATTCAGTGGTTTTTAGTATACTCACAAAGTTGTGCAACCATCATCACCATTTAATTCCAGAACATTTTCATCACCCCAGAAAGAAATGCCATACCCATGAGCAACCTCTCCTCCCAGCCCCTGGGAACCACTAATCTACTTTCTATCTTTATGCATTTAACTATTCCGGATATTTCATATGAATGAAATCCTATAGCATATAGCCTTTCATGTCAGGCTTTTTTCACTTAGCATAACATTTTTGAAGATCATCCACATTGTAGCATGCTTCATTTTTAGGACTGAATAATAGTCCATTGTATGGATACATCACATTTTGTTTTCAGCAGTTTTTCTCACTTTTTGGCAATTATGAATAATACTGCTATGAACACTTATACACACTGTTTTGTGTGCCCATGTTTCCAGTTCTCTTGTGTATACAGCCAGGAGTGGAACTGTTGGGTCATATGGTAAATCTATGTTTAACTTTTTTTTTTTTTTGAGACGGAGTCTCGCTCTGTCGCCCAGGCTGGCGTGGGGTGGCGCGATCTCGGCTCACTGCAAGCTCCGCCTCCTGGGTTCACGCCATTCTCCTGCCTCAGCCTCCCGAGCAGCTGGGACTACAGGCGCCCGCCACCACGCCTGGCTAATTTTTTGTATTTTTTAGTAGAGACGGGGTTTCACCGTGTTAGCCAGGATGGTCTCTATCTCCTGACTTTGTGATCCACCCGCTTCGGCCTCCCAGAGTGCTGGGATTAGAGGCGTGAGCCACCGCACCCGGCCTATGTTTAACTATTTGAGCAATTACTAAACTCTCTAAAGTGGCTGCAGCACCATTTTATATTGCCGCCATCAGTGTACAAGGATTCTGATTTCTCTACATCCTCACCAACATTTGTTATTATCTTTCTGACCCTAGCCATCGTAGTGTGAAGTGGTATTTCATTGTTGTGATGTGCATTTTCCTGGTGACTAATGATGTTAATCATCTTTTCTTTCTTTTCTTTTTCAATACTGGATTGGGGTCTCTGTTGCCCAGGCTGGAGTACAGTGGCACAATCTTAGATCACCACAGCACTGAACTCTAGGCTCAAGTGATCCTTCCTGCCTCAGCCTCTCCAGTAGCTGGGACTACAGGTGCATGCCGCCATGGCTGGCTGATTTTTAAATTTTTTTTGTAGAGACAAAGTTCTCACTATGTTGCCCAGGTTAGTTTTCAATGCCCGACCTCAAACAATCCTCCTGCCTCGACCTCCCAAAGTGCTGGGATTTCGGGCGTGAGCCACCATGCCCAGCCAACGTTAAGCATCTTTTCATGTTCTCACTGGCCGTTTGTGTATCTTCTTGCCTATCCAAATTCTTAACCATTTTTATACTGGATTAGTTGTCTTTTTATTACTAAGTTGTAAGAGTTCTTTATATATTCTAGATACATTCTGCTGATCCTTATAAGATACATGTTTTACAAATATTGTCCCTCATTTTGAGGGTTATCTTTTATCCTTCACTTTCCTGACAGTGTCCTTCGAAGTATGAACATTTTTAATTTTAATGAAGTCCAATTTATCTATTTTTCCTTTGGTTGCTTGTGTATTACTAACTTTTAAGAAGAAAGGAAAAAAGTTATGAAGATATTCTATAACCAAGTAAGTTGTTCAGACTTATAATAATCCCTCATTAAATCATGAATTCCCATATAGAAAACACATCCACTTTATCTGGGGGGAGGGCAGGAAGGAATGCAATTCATCTCTTACATTTTTAATTAACTAGATTTTCAGATAAAATATTAGACCTTTGAATGTCAAATGTCCAAGAAACTGCAAAGAAATAAAACCTGAGTTACATTTGTGTGTTTTCAGAGCCATTTGTTGCAACAGCTAGATGTTCATAATCCTTACAAGAAGTGGAATTGTTTTTTCAAATTGAGCATATTTAAATATTTTTAAAAGAGTTTCAAACAAGTATTTTTCTGCAACTGTACAAAATTAGTGGCATGACATAACCTAAATGTTCTATTACTCCTCAATAAATACTAACTAGACAATACATAATCCCAAATAATCAACTGGCATTATATAATTTTCCAATGTAATAATCCCAAAGAATCAATTGTGATTATAGTAATTTTTCTAACCAAAACAACAAAAGTTGGTCATTATGAATCTCTTGAAAAAGGTAATCAGTACCTCTATTATGTTTTTTTACTTTGTCAACAAACTTTTTAATTAAAAAAACTTTTTGATTTAAAAATTGTTGGTGGCAATAGTTGTACAACAATGTGAATGCACTTATTGCCACTGAAATGCATATTTTAAATGGTAAATCTTATGTATATTTAACCACAATTTTAAAAAGAGAAAAGGGGAGAAAATAAAAGAGAAAAAAAGAGTAGGAAAAACAGAGACCCCTAAAACAAATAAACCAGTCTGAGCACCTGCTGGCAGACAACACTTGGACATTCAAGAAAAGCAGGCTGAGGAAGGCACAGTTCACTGGGCACGCAGACAGATCGCCAGCAAAGCAGGCTCTATAAACAGCATAGGCAGTAGGTTACCCTGGAAGAGTAATATGACCCATCATATATCCAGAGAGCTTTGTCTCTAAAGTAAGATGCAGGGCTCTAAAAGGATGTCCTTCATACTTCCTAAGACCTGGGTTGCATCAAAATGTCATTCATTGTATCTTCATACCACTTACACCACGATCCTCTTAAAATGAAGTTAAGCTAATTAATGGCAGTATGTTGTTTTTTGGTTAACAGGAAACTAGTGTACCAGTACTCTAAAGAAAAAAAAAGAAAGTGAGGAAACCTCAGGGCAAAGAACCATGAAAAATCCACAATGTACCTCCTTGCTTTGCAGTTCTTTTAAGAATATTGTTTAGTGTCTAAAACAAGTAAAATGGCATTTTTTCAGGAAACACCTTTGACCATACTTCCAAAGTAATAAAGCCTGTTTAGTCCAGCTTCTCAATTTATAGCCATAAGTGTACATTACAAGGCAATAGTTCTTTAATGTACGAACTTGAGACAAGATTTTTCAAAAAGTGAATAAAGCCAAAGAAGATTTTGTGAAAATAGTTCTCATAAATATAACAAGCACCACTGAATATAATTTTATTCTAAATTGATCCAGTTTATGTTCCAAATCTTATTTTTATAGCCTTCCTATGGTAAATGCTCAACAAGGATTTGCTGAATAGATGAATGAGAAGGACCAAGTCTTAATTTGAATTTGTTCTGGTAACAGAGAGATAATCACATAAATGAAAAACTCCTTATTCTGGCTATGATTAAAAGGTGAGAAAATAACAGATGTTGGTGAGGTTGCAGAGGAAAGGGAAGTACTTATACACTGCTGGTGGGACTGTAAATTAGTTCAGGCACTGTGGAAAGTAGTTTGGAGACTTCTCAAAGAACTTAAAATAGAATTACCATTCAACCCAGCGATCCCCTTACTGAGTATACACCCAAAGGAATGTTAATCATTCTACCAAAAAGACACATGAATGTGTATGTTCATCACAACACTATTCACAATAGCAAAGACATAGAATCAATGTAGATGCCCATCAACGGTGGACTGTATTAAAAAGTGTGGTACACATACACCACGGACTACTACACAGGCATAAAAACGAAGAAAGTCATATCCTTTGCAGCAACATGGACACAGCTGGAGGCCATAATCCTAAGTGAAGTAAAAACAGCAACAACAACAAAAAACCAAATACTACATGTTCCCGCTTACAAGTGGGAGCTAAACATTGAATATACATGGAGATAAAAAGAGGCCCAACAGACACTGGGGCCTACTTGAGGGGAGATAGTAGGAGGAGGGTGAGGTTTGAAAAACTACGTATCAGGTACTATGCTCACTACCTGTGACCTGGGTGACAAAATCATTTGCACACCAAACCGCAGCAACACACAATTTACCCACGTAACAAATCTGCACATGTGCTCCTTGAACCTAAAATAAAGGTTGGAGAGGCCAGGTGGGGTGGTTCACGTCTGTAATCCCAGAACTTTGGAGGCCAAGGCGGGCAGATCGCACGGTCCAGGAGTTCGAGACCAGCCTGACCAACATGGTGAAACACCCCTGTCTCTACTAAAAATACAAAAATTATCTGGGAGTGGTGGTGTGCACCTGTAATCCTGGCTACTCAGGAGGCTGAGGCAGGAGAATTGCTTGAACCTGGGAGGCAGAGGTTGCAGTGAGCCAATATCGCACCACTGCACTCCAGCCTGGGCAACAGCGCAAGACTCTGTCTTAAAAAAAAAAAAAAAAAAAAAAAAAGTTGGAGGAGGAAAAAAAAAAAAAAACCCAAAAAACTCCTTATTCTTTCTAGATCTATCTAGACTGCTACATCAATAAAATAGAATCTAGCACCCTTGCAATTCAATGTAACAGACATAATAAGATTCCTCCTAGAAAGAAAAAAGGAGGAAGGAGGATGGAGAGGGGAAGAAAAGGAGAGGAAGGAATACCTTATTATGCCAGAAGGAACTTCTCTAATGATGACAAGGGTTAGATCAGACCTCAGGAAAGCTAAAGGGCGCCAATCTCACTTAACACTCAAGGGTCTACCAAAAACTGAAGTGAAATATTCTATTTCTATAAAACTGGTCTTCTACTTGACCTTTATCAGGGAAGATGGGGTAAGCTCACTGTAAAATACGATTTTTTCATTTTGTGTGTGTGTGTGTGTGTGTTTTTTTTTTTTTTTTTTTGAGATGGAGTCTTGCTCTGTTGCCAGGCTGGAGTGCAGTGGCACAATCTCAGCTCACTGCCACCTCTGACTCCCTGGTTCAAGTGATTCTCCTGCCTCAGCCTCCAGAGCAGTTGGGATTACAGTCACGTGCCACCACACCCAGCTAATTTTTGTATTTTTTAAGTAGAGACAGGGTATCACAATGTTGGCCAGGATGGTCTTGATCTCCTGACCTTGTGATCCGCCTACCTCGGCCTCCCAAAGTGCTGGGATTACAGATGTGAGCCACATCGCCTGGCTGTAAAATATGATTTTTCTCATTCCCTTCTGTAGTGTCTCACTCAGCATACTTGTTGAGGCAGCCCAGAGCTATAAGACAGAAAAACCCTATACAGGGAGCAATTCCTAAAAGACTATGTTATGGACTGAACTGTATCCCCCACCAAAGTTGTATGTTGAATTCCTAACCTCCAGCATCTCAGAATGTGACCCTATTTGGACAGGTTGACTACAGATATATTAAGATGAGGTCATACTGTAGTAGGTAGATCCCTACTTCGATGTGACTGTAAAATGTGGACACAGACAGGGACCTAGGGAAAACACCATGTGAAGGCTGGAGTTTGCTGCCACAAGCTAAGGAACTACCGGAAGCTAGAAGACAGGCCTGAAACAGACCCTTCCCTGGCACCTTCAGAGGGACCATGGCCCTGCCAACACCCTGATTTTGGATTTCTGGCTTTCGGAACTATGAGACAATGCATTCATGTTGTTCTGTGTCATATGGTTTGTGGTACTTTGTTACCATAGCCCTAGGGAACTAATGCAGACTATAAGAGGCCAGTGTGCACTAGCCTACCCTCCTCAGATTGTACTTCAGATCCAGTCTTCTGCCTCATGGCCACAGCCACTACATTACCCCCAGCCTCAGCACCTCACTCTTGCTGCAAAAGCTCTGGTCTCCCTTACTTCAGACTCTATCTTCACTTTCTTCAATTGTCAAACCTCACTGCACACCACCTTCTTTGCATCAACCCCTTATTTAAAAAACTCCAGTGACTCACCGATTTTTACAGGAAAAAGCTAAAATTCTCCTGACTGGCATTCAGGCCTCTCTCTAAGCTAGCTCCAAATGCTAGGTGATACTCTCTTAGTGACCCTAGAAAACGTAACTTTTTTTGTTGCCCAGGCTGGTATGCAGTGGCATAACCACAGCTCACTGCAGCCTTGACTTCTTGGGCTCAAGCAATTCCCCCTCCTCAGCTTCCCAGGTAGCAGGGACCACAGGCACATACCACCATGACCAGCTAATTTTTATAGAGATAGACTCTCACCATGTTGCCCAGGCTGGTCAGAACATACAACTGTTATTCTCTATGTCATGCTTCCTTCTCCACTTGCCACTCTCCCCTTTCATCAGTCCAAATCTTGACCTTCCTGTGAAAACTACTGTCAGGACACACTTTCTCCTTGAAGCTCTCTCTCTATACTTGAGCCTAACACAACAGCCATATTTCTGATTCTATGCACTTTACTGCCTGCATCAGTCATCTGTACTCTTCACAGATTGCTTTGCATAGTTACCTGGCATTTGAAAAGTATATGCTTCAATTTCATAGCTGGACTAGGAGCTCCTTAATAATAGGGTCTATGTCTTATAATTTTGGAGGTACTTCTCAAAGCCAAAGACAATGGTTGGTGTATTACAGGCAACCTCTAAATTCTTACTGAATTAACTATTAAACATATATGAAAAATTCCTAGAAATGCTACCTTTGGCACTTCCTTCAATCAGGGAATTGAAATTGGAATAAATCTACAGATTTCATATAGTACTAATGGTCCCACATGTATCTGAATAATTTAAAACTTACAAGGAATAAGAGGAAAAAAATGACTTGAGTCCCAAGTTACTTACCATTCTTCATCACTACATTGGACCACACATTGGCATTCAGGGCTTGGACAATTCGCTTTACTCCTGTAGATTCCGGGAAGTCGTCTAATCAGGGAGGGAAATATACATATTTATACATAACACTCATACAGATATACATACACATTCACAAAAATATGACCGGGCACGGTGGCTCACGCCTGTAATCCCAGCACTTTGGGAGGCCGAGGCAGGCAGATCACCTGAGGTTGGGAGTTCGAGACCAGCCTGACCAACATGGAGAAACCCCGTCTCTACTAAAAAATACAAAATTAGCCGGGTGTGGTAGCGCATGCCCGTAATTCCAGCTACTCAGGAGGCTGAGGCAGGAGAATCACTTGAACCCAGGAGGTGGAGGTTGTGGTGAGCCAAGATGGCACCATTCCAGCCTGGGTAACAACAGCAAAACTCCATCTCAAAAAAGAAAAGAAAATGTTATGTATATATCCCCCAAGCCATATTTTCAAATGACTGTGGTTTTGTTATCCTGTTTATTTAGTTGTTAGTTCACATTGTACAAGGAAAAAACAAATACAGAGCTTGGAGCTCCTGATAAGAATACTCTAGAGAAACTCATTTCCTCCTCAGCTGTCTGAGGATTGACCACCATCATGAACGACATGGTAACTATCCAAACTGGAAAGTTCATGACCAACCAACTACTTCAGAGAAAACAAATGGTCATTGATGTCCTTCACCCCAGGAAGGCAACACTACCTAAGACAGAAATTTGGGAAAAAGTAGCCAAAATGTACAAGACCACACCAGATGTCATCTTTGAATTCAGAACTCATTTTGGTGGTGGCAAGACTACTGGCTTTGGCATAATTTATGATTCCTTGGATTATGCAAACGAAAAGGAACACAAACATAGACTTACAAGACATGGCCTGTGTGAGAAGAAAAAGACCTCAAGAAAGCAATGAAAGGAATGCAAGAACAGCATGAAGAAAGTTAGGCAGACTACAAAGGCCAGTGTTGGTGCTGGCAAAAAGCCGAAGGAGCAAAGGTGCTGGAAGGATGTTATCTGTGGCCGCTGTGGTTTTTTCATGATTAATAAACTAAAAACTTTCAAGTGGAAAAAAAAGAATATTCCAGAAACTAAAGCAATTAAATAAACACACAATATAAGGCAGTTATATAAAAAAGTTATCCTTACCAATGGAATCTATTTATATTCTGAAAATGTAAGATTCCACTTATTACACACATTCCTGGCACAGTACGAGAGATACCAATCTAGACAGAATGAGTTTCCTTAAGGCAGGAACAGTCCTCTTATTAATAGTATGCTATAAAATCATGTAAATGCTCTATCCTCCGCTGGAAACGAAAGAATAATAAGTGTTATTTATGATTGATATCTATAGAAGAACTTCTTGATCAGAGAAAGACAGTTTGAGTGAGAAGTGAAATGACTACAAGTTTAAGAGACAGGCAAAGGGTCATTACAATAACTTAGTTTATTATGAGTACTATCCTGCTTCTGGAATTTGACTGATACTACTCAGAATAATGGGGCTGTAATCCCATAGTGTACCAAAAAGGTGGTATTCTTAGCTACAACATAGGAATGATTGTGTACAAAGGAAATGGAGATCCTACAGATGTTGAGGACTGTAAGGCTGCATCTGGAAAACAATGAGAGAAATAGTTTTCATGTGGTTAAAAAAGGAAAGTTTCCTGAGTTTACAGAACATAATCCACACAGAACCTGTCTCTAGTGGCCAGCCTAGCCCTGGGTGGTTTAACAGGAAGAGCACAGAGTTACATGTCAGAATATCTGAATTTGAAGCCAGGCTGTGACACTTATTAGCTATTTGATCAAGGGCGAATCACTTACACCATTCTTACAGAAAGTAGAAACAATACCACTCTATGCACATCTCTCCTAGAGGAAAGATGCACTGGAACTGACGATTTACTAATGTAACCTTCCCCCACACTGGAAACTCCTTGAGGGCAGGAATCTTGTCTTACTGAGTTCATATGCCCACTGCCTAGCACAGTGCCTGAAAAACAGCAGGCACTCACCAACTGTTTAATGGATCGATGAATCATTTAAAGAATACCAGCCTACCAACCTAACAGAAATATAGTGATTAAATTGAAAATATAGTGATTAAATTGAAAATACTCAGCCAGGCGGGATGGCTCATGCCTGTAACCCCAGCACTTTGGGAGGCCAAGGCAGGCGGATCACGAGGTCAGGAGATAGAGACCATCCTCTGGCTAACATGGTGAAACACCGTCTCTACTAAAAATACCAAAAAAAAAAAAAAAAATTACCCGGGCATGGTGGTGGGCGCAGTCCCAGTTACTTGGGAGGCTGAGGCAGGAGAATAGTGTGAACCTGGGAAGCAGAGCTTGCAGTGAGCTGAGATCGCGCCACTGCACTCTGGGCGACAAAGAGAGACTCTGTGTCAAATAAATAAAGAAAGAAATAAAAATAAATAAAGAAAATACTCTACCAAGATAAGTTTATCACCACCAATGTTTGGATGAAAATCTAAAAGTCACATTTATCTTAACTGTGAATGACTTAATTCTCAAAAGAATAACTAATATTTTAGATGACATAACCAGGAACCAAAAATGTGGTCTGAAATGAAGAGCTAGTACCCATAAGAGGAAAATTAATACAAACTAGCATAAAGTCCTATATTCATGTTCGAATAATACATGCAAGTAAAAGATGAGGAAATATGGCTTAGGAATAGTTTGTATTTTAAAAGTCTAGGAAGGTTTTCATTATGTTACCTAAAGATGACATATCAAAAAACCCATTTTAAGATTAATCTGAATGAATACAAGAACATTATTCAGACAAAGGGCTATGAGAAATACAGTGTATAAAGGAGCAGAGATTCCAAAATGATAACAGTCAGATACTGACTCTCAAGGACAAGAGAAAGAGAAAATTCTATTGCCAGAAATCACACAGGCTCACATACACAAAACAGGGCACAAGTTTCAGGGACCTAGAAAAACACAGAAAAAGATGTATTTGCCAATTTTCAATACTCTTTAAAATGAGCAAGGAGAAAAACCAGCCTTTTTACTTCGGCTTTGTTCTCTTCTTCCCTGGCAAGTTTTATTCTCAAAGGTAACAGTATTTTGGAAAAATTATAAATAAAACCAGAATATAGAAAAATATTTCTTAATTCCTTAATAAAAATACAAGTTTCATGAAATTACTGCTTATGTCTTATCTATGTACTTTAATTCACGTTGGTTTTCCCTGCCCAGGATGTCTTTTGGAACAACTGGCATATTCACAATGCCACCTCTCCACCAGTCCTCTCACTACAAGCCCAGGACCTTTTCTAACTTCTTCCCCATGGAGCAGCTGACACGTGAGAGTTCACAATGCCAACATGTTCTCTGCACTTTTAAACAAAAATAAGCTCTCCTGTCTCTAAAATACCACAGCACCACTATTTCTTCTATAATACTTATGACATTCCACTTGATAATTCAATTATCTGTAAGTTTCATCTCTTGTACCAGATTATAAGGTTTTGGTGAACCAAAACCCTCTTATCCTGGTAGATACCACAACAGGTGTACTTCAAAGGAGAAAAGATGAGAAAAGAAATGGGGAAGGGGAGTAGAAAAGGGGAAGAAATAGAAGGTCCAGCAATAGCGGAGGACAGCGATTGCAGAGCTACCTGGGGTGGAGGTGGGGGATTAAATTAGGGGTCTGTTTTTTGGCTTCAAATGTCCAAAAGACATTCAAATAGATCTGAAATGTCCCCTGCGATTCCTGGGAATTCAGTCTTAGGTTACTATGAATTCAAAATAAGAAACATCAACTTTAACTACTATGAAGGTCTAACTCTCCTTCTTCAGCAGTGGGGAAAGGAAAAAGAATTGGGAAAATGACAAAGATTTTAGAAAGCAGCCTTATACCTTTATCCATAAGAAAAACACACATTTTCAAAAGTTCTAAAACAGGTGGTAAAACCAAATAAATGAATTCTCACACTAACTATAAGACTACATCAATGGATTTTGCTTAAATCCTTGAAACAGCTGGGGAAAAAAGTTTCTTGAATTTTGCTGTGATTCTTCTTCCCTGAATTAAAATAATCTCTCATATCTGAATCTAAGTGCCATATTTTCTACTAACACATAAACACTTACCATCCTCCTCAGGCAACTCCTCTGGACTAAGTTCTACCAATTCGAAGCCATGTCTGATGCACCATTCTTGAGCTTTCTGTCGGTTTACACCTAAAATAATATGCAAAAGAATCTTCATAAGTAAGAAGAAAACAAAACATGACTATTCCTGCAATATTCTTCATAAATCTCAATGTGTTTCCCTTAATGTCAATGTTATTCTAAAGGCATCTATTCTAAAGGCATCTAAAATAACAAAAAGAAAATGATTTCTCAACCCTGAAGTATCCATTCTTAAAAAAAAGTAAATATTACAAGATACCAAAGAAAAATAGCTGAAAATATTTTCATAAAGCAATAAAGTCACATGGGATGTATGTCCTAAGTTAAGGAAACAGATGTACTCTGTTTATCAAGGAATGGCAAATGCGTGTCCCATCCACATGCCTTACCATCTTCAGACACTCTATCACAGACCAAGATCATCACCTCAGGTAACCATGCTTCTGCCAGTGGAAGCCATGAGGAGACACTGTCGAGACCCGATTTCTAGAAGGAACAAAAAATATAAACAAACAAAACCAGAGAAAAGATAGTAAGATAAAATGTAACGGGAAAAAAAGAAGGCATGCAGTAATTTCTTATTCAAGCCTTCATAGAAAACAAAGTCTTACTTGTGTGCTGTCAAAGTAAACCACAAATGCTTGGACAGATTCTGCAATCTCTGCAGTCACAAGAAATTTGTTTGGCACCACACACAAATTGATGTCCGCTGAATAGTATTTATTATCAATGGTCCAGGGATAAAATCTCACAGCGTCATTGGAAGTCACTTCCACAATAAGATCTTCTGTTCCAAGGATATCTAAAAATAAATGACAACATTACCATGTAAAGTGCAAAACCAATATACATTGGTTGATTTTCTCAGTCAGATACCAGATAAAGCTGGTACTTTCGCTGTTTCCTTTTATGTGAGGATTTCAAAGGACCCTGCATTTATTAGCTTTAATCCTATCTTCTCTGATCATCTGATTACAAAAGTTATGGTGATATAATTTAAGTCATTGACTTTTTCTCTTTAAGAACACAAAAATCATTGTGAACTAGATTAGATAGTAGTAAAGGAAAAAACAGTCATACAACCAAATATCCAGAAAAGAGCAAGTAGAAGACAAAGAATGACAGTTGTATTTATCGTATTGCTTGAGTACTTCATAGGAGGTAGACTATAACAAGCTTCTGGAATCTGTAACTACTTTGTACTTATTGCAAACTAAAAGGAAGATAGGATTAAGGCTAACCCATTAATAAAATAGAAGAGCTACATATATTTCTTGGACTGAATGCTTAGACATTAATTCAGCTAATGAAATAAGAGAATGGATACTGATAAATGACCCGAATTCTATTTATATTCAGCCTTGTTCACATTCTTTGAAAGCCAACCCAAATTCTTGTTTGATCAAGACACTTCTGGTAAATTTTAAATGTGTAATAGCCAAACAAATTACTACAACTAAATTTAGATTCTAAAAGATTAGATTATAACTAAATCTTTCGGAAATGTACGTGCAGCATGTATATAATAGGAAATCCCCATAGTAAGAGACAAGTCAGTGATGAACAAATGAATACAGACATGATCACGGAGCCATGGAAGCATTTTGCTTCCATTATGTTATACAGTACTTACAACTGGAAGAGAAATTACAAGTTGTTCTAACCTAAACTCCCATCTTTCACACCCATACCCACAACCTCCACTTTATACAAATGTGGAAAATGAGCTTATAGAAGTAAAATGACTTGCCATTAATTGACTTATCAGAAGAATATAAAGCAAAACAGTCACACACTCCTCATCAATGCATACTAAGATGAACACGTATTAATGAAATGTGCCTCAAACTCATAATTAGCAAGACACTGAAAACTAGAAATTAATTTTAAATCCCAGAGCTAACATCATATATTTGAAAAGATGCCATCATTTCTGCTCAATATAAAGTTATGGGGAAAGTATTTAGTCCAAAAGACTGCTAGGAATTATGTACAAAGTGTGGTGTTAAGAGTGTATACACACATGTGTTCTTTTTATTAGCAAAGTTTCATCACGTGGTTAAGAGGAACTAATCTTCTCAAGAATAAAAGGTCAGCCCTTTTTTTAACAAAAAATTTAAATTTAAAATAAATTTAAGGTTTTATCTTTGATATAAAGCATATCATGAAACTAAAAAATTTTTTTCACCAGAACCAGAATTGTTACTCTTAAATTAGCAGAAGGTCTACGTCAATATTTGACAATCTGAGTGTATCCCATTTCTTTAAGAAATCAGCAGTTCTGTCTACTTAATTTCTACCTGAAGTCATTATCTTTTACTTAGTGTCAGTCAATTCCATTGCAACCAGCTGCTACGTCCCTTATGGAGCATTAAGACAATTTCAGGTGGGAAATAAACAGGTAAGTTATTAAAATCAAAGACATTGTTTTCATGTAAATGTCTCACAGAAAAACAAAAACTAGATCAAAGTCTACATTGCATTCAAATCTAACACTCCAAACTTCAAGAAGGTGGCATAGTAACATGTGGCTGTGTTTCTAAAAGCTGAATACTGGCACAGCTAACACACATGCCACAATACGCTGATAAATACGCACATAAAAGAAAGAAACTAAAACAACGAGAAAAGCAAAAAAAGTATAAACTAATTTTTTAATGGTGAAAAGAGCCAACATATAAAATCAGTCTTCATTCTTTTTTTTTTTTTTTTTTTTGAGACGGAGTCTCACTCTGTCACCCAGGCTGGAGTGCAGTGGCGTGATCTCGGCTCACTGCAACCTCCACCTCCCAGGTTCATGCCATTCTCCTGCCTCAGCCTCCCGAGTAGCTGGGACTACAGACACCCGCCACCACGCCTGGCTAGTTTTTGGTATTTTTAGTACAGACTTAGTAACACAGGTTTCACCGTGTTAGCCAGGATGGTCTCGATCTCCTGACCTCGTAATCCGCCCGCCTTGGCCTCCCAAAGTGCTAGAATTACAGGCATGAGCCACTGTGCCTGGCCATCCATGGGTAATTTTTAAAAATAGCAAACTGCGTATTTTTTAAAGGAGGGAAGCACAAATAATAAAATACAGTAATGAATTCACTTGTTGCTAAGGGGTAAAGTACAAAGGCAGAGGGGGACTAATATTCCTGTCATTGCTACAATCAGTTCTTAATATTTCCTAAATCGGTTGTATTGTTAAAAACTGGAATAAAAAAATTGGGGTTATGCTTTCTTTGCTCCTCAACATGAGAAATCTAAAATCAATTAAAATGGCATTACTAACTGCAATTTAAAATTACTAACAGCAATTTAAAATATTTAGATCCATTAATGATGGCTCATTTTATTAATGTTTAGAACACAAAAGAACAAAACAATGTTTGTTACTCAGACCACTTACAATTTCAGTTTTATACTTGCACTTGCAAATGATTAAGATATTTACTTAACACGGGGAAAGAAGCTGTTTCTTTCTTTTTTCTCCAAACCTAGATAGGAATGGAACCAATAAGTTGGGAAAATGAATTTCACATTTCAGTGTTTCAGTAGCTAGTGGGCTTTGGCTTTTGTTTTATTCTCTGTGCTGCCTAAACAAGTTGATAGCTCAATTTACTTATCAGATTTTTTTTTAACATTTTATGTCTAATCAGACACTTTCTTCAAGACTGCATATGGACTTCATTATCACATCTGTGCCATATTAGAGCTAGGGAGATAATAGTAAAGACTGTCTCATTCTAATTCTTATGATCAATATCATAACGTAGAGTTTAATTTAAAAAATGTAAATGTCTACACTAAATATAGCTTTCTTCCCTCATGTTTTCTATTTGATTTTCAAATGCTTAACAAGTTTATTCTTTTCCAAATTAAAATGAAATTATTCAAATTATGCACATGGCTAAAGGTTTCTGGAGATCAGCTAATATAATTCACTCATTTTACAGATGAGAAAGCTGAGGCCCAGGAAAAAAGAAGCCACTTGCCTAATAGGAGCAGAGCCTAAAACTGGATTCGATTCACCAACATTCTTTCTTACTACACCGTGATGTTACAATACTTAGCATCTGAGCTGGATCACACTTGAGTCTCTAATAGTGACAAGCCAAAACTAGTCTATGGACCTAAAGTATCCTCTGCCCTTTTAGGAACACCAAAAATAATAGCCAGAATATGGGCACAATTATATACGGATGTGCAGTACAATTAACCCATCAGAAAACTGTCTATGACATTCAGGTATTTATATGTCAACAATGAGTCACAGTGATCTTGAGGTTTTTTTGTTGTTTTTTTTTGTGTGTGTTTTTTGCAAGACTTCCTAGAAAAATCTGCAGTGGGCTCCCTTCTTTGTCCTTCACTAAATTATTATGTTGTAGACTCCGATATGCACAAAGAAAATCAAGAGCAGCTTTCCCCTCCTCCTGGTGGATGCCAGCCTGTCTCATTCACACTGTTGGCAGCCACCTGGTGGAGCTGTAATACATCACTTTTTAAGAGACAAACACTAGGTGTTTACTTGCCAGGTCTGTTACTACAAACTCCATTTCACAGCTTACAACAGTTAATTTGTAGTGCTTTTACAAAGGAAGTTAGATGCCAACTCAGTTCTAGTAGCAAACATAAACCTTTCCTTCAGTGTTAAGTGCAAGTATAAACCTCTATCCCTATTTGAGAAACTTTTTACAAAGCCATCAATTCTCCAGTAACTCCCATTTACTTTCTCACATCCTTGGTCAACTTCTTTTCCCTATGATCTCATGTGGTAAGTTACAGAAAATAAAGATTCAAGAGCTTTGAAGGAAGCCATGTTCCAAGGCAACATTTCAGTTCAGTAACCCAACATCTTCCTCTTTTTATTCAGCTTTCTACTCTTCCCTGTATATCCTAATAATGATCCTTCCCTCAGAGAAACTACAAATGTGGTAACCAATCAAATGAAAGAAAAGAGGCAGCTAGCTTTCTATGGTTAAGAATCAATAAGAGGTGATACTCTTTTTAGCATGATTAGAAGGCAATATGAAGTTCAAGGTGAATTCCCAAACACCACAAATATCTGTTCTCCTACACACACACATTTTATCTATATATAAACTTGCACATACACAACCCTTACCTTATGCCCTCACCTATCCACCTCAGCCAAAAAAGACAAATGCATTCTAAACTAGACACGTTGATACTGTTATGGATTTTTTATGTCTCCTTTAGTAGTAGGGTAATTAAGTACACTTTTAATATCAGTAGTATTAATGTGCACTTAACCAATCATGACATTCTTTGTGAAGCAAAGCTGTCCAGTGGTTAAATCATATTTTCTATGCCCTGAGGGAAGTGACAGCTGTCACCTCAAATCAAGATGATCCCTCCGGAAACCAGCACTCTTCTCAGACTGTAAAGTTGGTTTTATTCTTTCTCATAAACTGAAACTGCCTTGACAGCCAGGCATCATAACCTCTCACCCCAGATATGAGTGTCTTTCATGGAATCCACTCTTCTGGAGACCCAACATTCTTCTTTCTTCCCTTTGTGAAGGCAGTACTAACAAGAAGGGAGAAGAGCATGGAAAGCAGAGACAGCACAGACCTGGGGTCCCACAGGCCTGCATTTGCATGGGCTGGCTCTCTGCAAAGCCTTGGGCAGATTAACCCCTCTGTGTCTCATTTCCTTACCTGCAAACAGGGATGAGAACACTTCTCAAAAAGCTTAAATGAATTAAATGAAACTATGTCAAAGAAAGTACAGACACTGGGCACAGAGTAGGCCCTTAGTAAGCACAGAGTAGGCCCTTAGTAAATATTCATTTCCTTCTTCCCAACTCACTTTTTTTCACATTTGTGACAGCCCTCCTGACTAGAGGTAGGTTAGAGATGCACTGAGGAGTTAGTAAGAAACATTACAGTCAGGATAACCATCTCCTTCAAGCTGCGCTAGCCTCGCCCTTCTACCCCAGACCACCCCCTAAAATAAACTTGAAATTTTTCTTTTCCACTGCTAAGGCATATGCTGAGACAGAAGAGAAGGCAATTAGGAAAATTATAGGAGGCAGCAGAGTCTGACGTCAGCTGAAAGGAAAAGTAGCCATTATGAAAGAAAAGAACTGAGCAAAATATGACTTAGGAAAAATTCAAAACCTAGAGTTTTCATTAACCAGCAAGGGAAAAGAGAGACTTTTAAAAATCATATTGGATTCATACTGTTGCAAGCAACTACAGTTTCTTACCCACAACTTCATGAGACTGTCAAACAAGGTGCGTGCTACTCTGTCAAATATTTTGTAGTAGTTGTGAACAGGTTAGTCCCTAAATACTAAAAGTAGATGATACTGCTCCAGTGGAAAGGGACTTTGTAGCATGGTAGTATTTAAAGGTTAAAACTGTGCAACATTAGAGTTGAGACTTCACAGACAAACGTCAGGAAACTCATATCTGAGGCTCCCTGTGTAATCATACCCCAGCCTCCTGGTGCAAGTATACGTGATATTTGCTGCAGTCTGTATGACAGGTCAATCACTGGAGTAGTATAGACTTGCTGAGGGAAGAGTAACTGGATTGAGTTAAAGCAACATACTGCTTTAACAACAGTACAGAGATTCTGGGTTGCTTACAACACTTAATTACCTCTTCCTGACACACCCCTTTTTTCTGGTTACACGCTAAACTCGCATTTCCACATGCTCTTAAGCTTTTTATATCACAGCGGAAACATTTTAAAGCTGAAGCAGAGGAAATCCAACCCAGTCCTCCTCTTTTTCCTCAAGTTTACTTTCTCCCAATAGTCATCTGGAATTGGTCACCACAGCTGCATCTTAAAATAATTGGGGAAAGTCAGCGGGCGGTGTAGGGGGATGCGGGATGGGTGGGGGGTGTCTCTGCTTGCTTTTAGAAGACCGTACAATGCAGTCAAACATACACACAAGAACATAAAAAAGCAATCAGGAAAGGGAGAGAGAATATGGAGAAGGGTTTTATAAAGATCAAGCAGGAAACATCAGCCTCTAAGTTTTATGGGCTGCATGCAAAGACCACTTTGTCAATTCTAGTGGCACAGCTGATGGACAATTCCTACCTATATTTTAGAAGGGTAAGGCACTTCTCTGAATTCCCTTGCTAGTTCTAAATATACCCCTAAAGCAGTGATTCTCTATGGGGATGAGATTCTCCCCAACCCTACCAAGGGGACATAGGTCAACACCTGGAGACATTTTTGCATCACAATAGGGGTATGTTACTAGCATCTAGTGAGTAGAGGTCAAAAATTCTGCTAAACAGCCACCCTACAATGCACAAGATAGCCCCACAAGACAAGGAATTGTCTGGCCCAAAAGGTCAACAGTGTCGAAGCTGAGATACCCTGCCCTATAGCAAAGAAACCTTATGGAATTTACTTAGCTGTATTCATGAAACAAAATAAAAGTTCTGGAATGCAAAATTGGTTTTATTCTTTCTCAAAAAGCTGAAACTAGGCATTACAGTCAGGCATCACAACTACCTACCCCAGATAAAAATATCTTCCATTTATATCTAATAAAATCTCTCTCTGATAAAGTCTATCTAAAATGTCTTCTTTGATTATTAACCATAAAAATTATTTGGCAATTAACCTCAGAAGCTTTGAAAATAATCTATGAATGATAGATTTCTAGAAGAATTCATAAGCCTAAACAGGACAATTATGAGATAAAAATAATTTTCATATTCAAATGGTAATTTTTCATAAACAAATCAGCATCAAGTAATAAAACCTTACAAGAAATGTCAATGTCTGCTCAGGATGACAACATCTGCAGTAGATGCTAATTTACTCTAAAAAAAGACAAACATGTTTGAGATGAATTTTCCAAAACAGAATAAGTTTAATGAATAATGGAGAACATTCATTCTGTAGCCCCTGTACTCAAGTATTGAAAATAAGCTTGATCAGTTAGAAAATGTCAGAAAGCTAACAGATCCAACGTCCCAGCATTCAAAAGGTTCCTCTAAAAGGGTAAAATCATTATTGGGCAACAGATGGTCAATGAATCATGGAAAACAAAAACACTAATAAGTAAGACATTATTGAAAGTAAAAATTGTTTCAAGACACCACAAAGAAAAACAAAACCCAAGCCATAGAACAGGAGAAAATGTTTGCAAATTATTATATATCAATAAGGGACTTGTAACCAGAATATATAAAGAACTTTTTCATTAATAAGAAGACCACAAAACCAATTTAAAAGCGGGCAAAAAAGAGCTAGGCACAGTGGCTCACGCCTGTAATCCCAGCACTTTGAGAGGCCAAAGTGGGTAGATTGCTTGAGTCCAGGAATTTGAGACAAGGCTGCCCAGCATGGCGAAACCCCGTCTCTACCAAAAATATAAAAAATTAGCTAGGCGTGGTGGCACACACCTATAATGCCAGCTTCTTGGGAAGCTGAGGCATAAGAATTGCTTGAACCTCAGAGGCGGAGGCTGCAGTGAGCCAAGATCACACCACAGCACTCCAGCCTGGGCAAGAGAGTGAGACTTCATGTTAAAAAAATAAAATAGGTAAAAAAAAAAAAAAAGTGGGCAAAAAAGATCTGAATAGACATTTCACCAAAGAAGATATTAAAATGGACTATATGCACATGAAAAGATTCTCAACATCATGAGTTATTAAGGACATGCAAATCAAAACCACAATGAAATACTACTTCACATCCACTAGAATAGCTATAACAAAAAATAAAGATAATAACAAGTATTGTTATTGTCCAAAGATATGGAGAAATTAGAATCCTCACTGATGGGAATATAAAATGGTACAGCCACTCTGGAAGAAAACAGTTTGGCAGTTTCTTAAAATACCAAATATAAATTTACCATATGACCCAGCAATTCCACTCCTAGGCATCTACCCAAGAGAAATGAAAACAGATGTCCCATGAAAACTTGCACAAGAATGTTCATAACAGCATTATTCACAATAGCCAAAAAGTGGAAACAATCCAAATGTCCATCAACTGATGAACGGATAAACAAAATGTGGTATATCCATACAATGGAATATGAAGTACATCCTACAATATAGATGAACTTCAAAAACATTATGCTATGTGAAAGAAGCCAGATACAAAAGATCACATATTATGATTCCATTTATATACAATGTGCAAATCTACAAAGACAAAAAGTACATTAGTGGTTGCATGGAGCTCAGGAGTGACTGCAAATAGTCACAAAGTTCCTTCCGGAATGATGGAAATGTTCTACAATCAGATTGCAATGATGGTTGCACAAATCTGTAAATATATTAAAAAAACACTGAATTATACAATTAAAACAGGCAGATTTTATACTACTTAAATTATATTCCAAAAAGCTGCTAAAAACCATAAAAACTGGGAGATAATGACCCCATTACTAATAAGGTAGGTGACTGAGACACATAATGTTTTAAGTACTTAGAACAATGGATGGCACATTTGAACAAATCTGGTCAATATTTATGGAATGAAGTTAACTTGTTTAAAGTCAGATAGCTAAAAAAAGGATAGAATTCAGTACTCAATCCACAAATTTTTTTTTTCACCACAGAAACCCTATACAACTCCAGGAAAAGTCAGACAAAACAGCCACCCTGGTACATCAAGATCACAGTGTTGTTTATTACCAAATGATCAAACATTTTCCTGATCTGAGCAGGCTGGAGTTTGACCCAAATACATTGACACTTTTCTCCACTTCTGTGTCAAACCAGCCATCAGATCCGTATGGAAAATTAAACTCTAAATACGTTTTTGTTACTGAACCTACACTATTATAAAGCCTCTTTAATAGTTTCACAACAGGCCAGGTGTGCTGGCTCACACCTGTAACCCCAGCACTTTGGGAGGCCAAGGTGAGTGGATCAGCTGAGCTCAGGAGTTCAAGACCAGCCTGGGCAACACGGCAAAACCCCTTCTTTACAAAAAATACAAATATTAGCCAGGTGTGGTGGCCTGAGCCTGTAGTCCCAGCTACTTGGAGTAGGGTAGGGGGGCTGACGCAGGAGAATCACTTGAGCCTGGGAGGCGAAGGTTGCAGTGAGCCGAGATCACGCCACTGCACTCCAGCCTGGGTGACAGAGCAAGACCCTGTCTCAAAAAAAAAAAAAAAAAAAAAAAGAAGAGTTTCACAACTGTCCTGGTCCATCAATCTATGTCAATATTGCTTCCTGAATAAGAATTATTAGAGACGTATTTGTGGAATCCGTGTGTGCTGGCTCCAAAATAAATACAATGTTATGTCCAAATTATCATTCTTGCCAAACTTAAAATAATTTTCATACCTTTGAGAGGTGAAGCCAGCTGGACTTCCTGGGTTGAGTGGGGGACTAGGAGAACTTTTCTGTCTAGCTAAAGGATTGTAAACGCACCAATCAGCACTCTGTAAAAACATACCAATCAGCACTCTGTGTCTAGCTAAAGGAGTGTAAATGCACCAATCAGCACTCTGTAAAATGGACCAATCAGCAGGATGTGGGCAGGGCCAAATAAGGGAATAAAAGCTGGCCACCCAAGCCAGCAGCGGCAACCTGCTCAGGTCCCCTTCCACGCTGTGGAAGCTTTGTTCTTTTGCTCTTCACAATACATCTTGCTGCTGCTCACTCTTTGCGTCCGCACTACCTTTATGAGCTGTAACACTCACTGTGAGGGTCTATGGCTTCATTCCTGAAGTCAGCGAGACCATGAACCCACCAGGAGGAACAAACAACTCCGGATGAACCACCTTTAAGAGCTGTAACACTCACTGCCAAGGTCTGTGGCTTCACTCCTGATGTCAGTGAGACCACGAGCCCACCGGAAGGAAGAAACTCCAGACACATCTGAACATCTGAAGGAACAAACTCCACACACCATCTTTAAGAACTGTAACGCTCGCCGTGAGGGTCCACAGCTTCATTCTTGAAGTCAACGAGATCAAGAACTCACCAAAAGGAACCAATTCTGGACACATTTTGGTGACCATGAAGGGACTATCGCCTAGCGGTGAGTACCATCAGACCCCTTTCGCTTGATATTCTATCCTATTTTTCCTTAGAATTCGGGGGCTAAATACCAGGCACCTGTCGGCCAGTTAAAAGCGACTAGCGCGGCCGCCAGACTAAAGACACGGGTGTCAGGCTTTCTGGGAAAGGGCTCTCTAACAACCCCTGACTCTTTGGAGTTGGGAGCATTGGTTTGCCTGGAACCAGCTTCCACTTTTCCTGTACTTCTGGGCTGAGCCAAGGGTCAACAGAGAGGAAAGCCATTCACCTCCAGGGTCCTGAAAACAAGTTGGTTGACCCTTCGGCCATGAATGGAACTCTCAAAGTTACATCACCCAAACGAGACTCGCCCATCTATCCTATCTATCCTGACCCTTGCCTCCTGGGTCCTAATGCCTGTCAGACAAACTTCCTCTAGCCTCTCTTCTCTGAGACTAGTCCCACTTCCACAACCACTCCCTGTCTCTTGTGCTTTTCTAGTTTCTCCTATAAGAATGATTTCTAGTATAAACTCCAGGACTCCACTCCCTTCTTTAGGCACCAGGGCTCACCAATCAGAAAGACATTCTTTGTGCAAAGCCCCGTCGGTGGTGGGGGTACTATCTTATCTGGAATTTTAGGATCCCTCCTCAGACTAGCAGGCCTAACAAAATGTATTCCTGAAGCTAGAATATGGGGAGCTTCAGAAATGATATCCTTCCTATCATATGATGAGAAGTGAGGACAAAAGGCATCACTCTTCCAACCCTGGAGATCCCTTCCCTCCCTCAGGTTATGGCCCCCCACTTCATTTTTGGGGCACAACATCTTTATAGGACGGGGTAAAGTCCCAATACTAACAGGAGAATGCTTAGGACTCTAACAGGTTTTTGAGAATGCGTCAGTAAGGGCCACTAAATCCAAGCTTCCTTGTTCCTCTTTGTGGTCTAAGAGGACAGGCAAGGGTGCAGGTTTTCGAGAATGCGTCGGTAAGGGCCACTAAATCCGACCTTCCTCAGTCCTCCTTGTGGTCTAGGAGGAAAACTAGTGTTTCTGCTGCTGCATCGGTGAGCACAGCTATTCTGATCAGCAGGGTCCAGGGACCGTTGCGAGTTCTTGGGCGGGGAGAGGGGAAACAAACCAAAACCGCAGGTGGTTTTGTCTTTCAGATGGGAAACACTCAGGCACCAACAGGCTCACCCTTGAAATGCATCCTAAGCCACTGGGACCAATTTGACCTGCAAACCCTGAAAGAGGGGCAGTTCATTTTTTTCTGCATTACGGCTTGGCCCCAATATTCTCTCTCTGATGGGGAAAAATGGCCACCTGAGAGATGTATAAATTACAATACTATCCTGCAGCTTGACCTTTTCTGTAAGAGGGAAGGCTAATGGAGTGAAATACCTTATGTCCAAGCTTTCTTTTCACTGAAGGAGAATACACAACTATGCAAAGCTTGCAATTTACATCCCACAGGAGGACCTCTCAGCTTATCTCCATATCCTAGCCTCCCTATAGCTCCCCTTCCTATTAATGATAAGCCTCCTCTAATCTCCTCTGCCCAGAAGGAAACAAGCAAAGAAATCTCCAAAGGACCACAAAAACCCCCAGGCTATTGGTTATGTCCCCTTCAAGTTGTAGGGGGAGGGCAATTTGGCCCAACCCGGGTACATGTCCCCTTCTACCTCTCTGAGTTAAAGCAGATCAAGGCAAACCTGGGGAAGTTTTCAGATGATCCTGATAGGTACATAGATGTCCTACAGGGTCTAGGGCAAACCTTTGACTTCACTTGGAGAGAAGTCATGCTATTAGATCAAACCCTGGCCTTTAATGAAAAGAATGTGGCTTCAGCTGCGGCCCAAGAGTTTTGAGATAGCTGGTATCTTAGTCAGGTAAATGATAGAATGACAGCCGAAGAAAGGGACAAATTCCCTACCGGTCAGCAAGCTGTCCCCAGTATGGATCCCGACTGTGACCTCGACTGAAATCATGGGGACTGGAGTCGCAAACTTCTGTTGACCTGTGTTCTAGAAGGACTAAGGAGAATTAGGAAAAAGTCCATGAATTATTCAATGATGTCCACCATAACTCAGGGAAAGGAAGAAAATCCTTCTGTCTTCCCCGAGCGGCTACGGGAGGCCTTAAGAAAATATACTCTCCTGTCACCTGACTCACTCGAGGGTCGGCTGATCCTAAAAGATAAGTGTATTACCCAATCAGCTACAGATATCAGGAGAAAGCTCCAAAAGCAAGCCTTAGGCCCTGAACAAAATCTGGAGGCGTTATTATAACAGGAACCAAGAGGAACAGGCTCAAAAGGAAAAGCGAGATCAGAAAAAGGCCAGAGCCTTAGTCATGGCCCTCAGATAAACAAACCTTGGTGGTTCACAGAGGACAGAAAATGGAGCAGGCCAATCACCCGGTGGGGCTTGTTATCAGTGTGGTTTGCAAGGACACTTTAAAAAAGATTGTCCAATGAAGCTGCCCCCTCACCCATGTCCACGATGCCGAGGCAATCACTGGAAAGTGCATTGCCCCAGAGGACAAAGTTTCTCTGGGCCAGAAGCCCCCAACCAGATGATCCAACAACAGGACTGAGGGTGCCCGGAACAAGCACCAGCTCATGTCATCGCCCTCACTGAACCCCAGGTACATTTAACCATTGAGGGGCAGGAAATTGACTTCCTCCTGGACACTGGTGCAGCCTTCTCAGTGTTAATCTCCTGTCCCAGACTGTCCTCAAGGTCCATTACCATCCGAGGAATCCTGGGACAGCCTGTAACCAGGTATTTCTCCCACCTCCTCAGTTGTAATTGGGAGACTTTGCTACAGATAGTAAGTATGCTTATCTAATCCTACACGGACATGCTGCAATGTGGAGAGAAAGAGAGTTCCTAACTTCTAGGGAAACCCCCATTAAATATCACAAGGAAACCATGGAGCTATTGCACACGGTGCAAAAACCCAAAGAGGTGGCAGTCTTACACTGTTAAAGCCATCAAAAGGGGAAGGAGAGGGGAGAACAGCAGCATAAGTGGGTGGCAGAGGCAGGGAAAGACCAGCAGAAAGGAAAGAGAGAAAGAGACAGAAAGAGAGAAAGAGAGAGAGAGAAAGAGAGAGAAGAAGAGAGACAAGGAGTCAAAGAGAGAGACAGAGAGAGGAAGAGACAGGCAGAAAGTCAAAGAGAGAAGGAAAGGGAGGAAGAGACAGACAAAGGGAGTCAGAGAGAAAGAAAGAGAGACAAAGTCAAAGACAGAAGGAAAGAGAGAAAGAGAAAGTCAGAGAAAGAGACAGGAAGAAACAGAGAGACAAAGAGGAGACAGAGGAAGAGACAGAGAGGCAGAAAGTCAAACAGAGAAGGAAAGCAAGGAAGAGACAGAGACAAAGAAGGAGTCAAAGAGAGAGAAAGAGAGAAGTAGTAAAGAAAAAAGTGTACCTTATTCCTTTAAAAGCCAGGGTAAATTTGAAACCTATAATTGATAATTGAAGGTCTTCTCCATAACCCTATAAACACTCCAATACCACCTTGTTATCAGTGTAAACAAGGGCGTAGCTCAAAAGCACTGAGGCCACTGACAACCTATAGCCTTCCTATCAAAAATCCTTAACCCAGCAAGTTTCCTAACAGGGGATCCAGATCTTAATTATACTATACAAAGGTCCGAGCAGACTTAGGAAGAACTCCCTTCAGGACAGGATAATAGATGGTTCCTCCCAGGCGATTAAGAGAAAAAGACACAATGGGTATTCAGTAAGTGACAAGGAAACTCTTGTAGAAGCAGAGTTAGAAAAACTGCCTAATAATTGGTCTGCTCAAACGTGGGAGTTGTTTGCACTCAGCCAAATCTTAAAGTACTTACAGCATCAGGAAGGAGCCATCTACATGAATTCTAAGTTAATATGGACTGAACGAGGTCTTACTAATAGCAAAGAATAATTGAAATCTCAAACTTACAAGGTTTTCAACAAAAGTAAAGTTTGCTAAAAGTTAACAGTATAACTAACATGTATTATCCTACTACCCACATTCTCAAAGGATTTCTCAGACAGTTTGCAAGAAATAACGATATCTATCCTTAACGATCCCAAACAGACTTTCACAGCAGTGACTCTCCAAAACCGCTGAGGCCTAGACCTCCTCACTGCTGAGAAAGGAGGACTCTGCACCTTCTTAAGGGAAGAGTGTTGTTTTTACACTAACCAGTCAGAGATAGTATGAGAGGCTGCCAGGCATTTACAGAAAAAAGCTTCTGAAATCAGACAACACCTTTCAAACTCTTATACCAACCTCTGGAGTTGGGCAACATGGCTTCTCCCCTTTCTAGGTCCCATGACAGCCATCTTGCTATTACTTGCCTTCGGGCCCTGTATTTTTAACCTCTTTGTCAAATTTGTTTCCTCTAGGATCGAGGCCATCAAGCAACAGATGGTCTTACAAATGGAACCCCAAATGAGCTCAACTAACAAATTCTACTGAGGACCCCTGGACCAACCTGCTGGCCCTTTCACTGGCCTAAAGAGTTCCCCTCTGGAGGACACTACAACTGCAGGGCCCCTTCTTTGCCCCTATCCAGCAGACAGTAGCTAGAGTGGTCATTGTCCAATTCCTAACAGCAACTGGGGTGTCCTGTTTAGAGGGGTGATTGAGAGGTAAAGCCAGCCGGACTTCCTGAGTTGAGTGGGGACTTGGAGAACTTTTCTGCCTAGCTAAAGGATTGTAAACACACCAATCAGCACTCTGTAAAAACGCACCAATCAGCACTCTGTGTCTAGCTAAAGGAGTGTAAATGCACCAATCAGCACTCTGTAAAATGGACCAATCAGTACTCTGTAAAATGGACCAATCAGCAGGATGTAGACAGGGCCAAATAAGGGAATAAAAGCTGGCCACCTGAGCCAGCAGCAGCAACCGGCTCGGGTCCCTTCCACGCTGTGGAAGCTTTGTTCTTTTGCTCTTCACAATAAATCTTGCTGCTGCTCACTCTTTGGGTCCGCACTACCTTTAAGAGCTGTAACACTCACTGCCAAGGTCTGCGGCTTCACTCCTGAAGTCAGCGAGACCACAAACCCACCGGAAGGAAGAAAGTCCAGACATATCTGAACATCTGAAGGAACAAACTCCGCACACACCATCTTTAAGAACTGTAACACTCACTGCGAGGGTCCACGGCTTCATTCTTGAAGTCAGCGAGACCAAGAACCCACCGGAAGAAACCAATTCTGGACACACCTTGATCTTACAAAAAATGATTTTATATCAGATTGCATTATTTGTTGAGTGTCATTATTTGTTGATGAATTATTGGGGGCATATTCCTTGAGGGAAAAGGCAGCAAGTTGCTTAAACCAAATGACCACTGCATACTTTCTAGATTTTTACCTTTTGCCATACAAAAACAAAGCAGTTAGATGGTCCAGAAATAAAAGTCTGATTCTAAACATGCTCAGAACCCTCCAGGATGATACAATATTCTCTGTATCATAAGTGGTTTTGTACAATATGGGCCGATGTGTAATACTGTTCCACTGGTATTTCTCCTCCTACTCTCCACCACTGCCTCATTTATGGGTATGCCATTTAATGAAAGAACACCTTATAATCATTTCACACATCAACAATATCTAAAAGACTAGTCTAAAACCTCACACGAAAAGTCAAATTCTCTACTCCACAAGTAAGGAAACAAACTGCACACCAATAGAGTCATTTTCATTTATTATTTAACTTACCACACTTTATCTACTAAGGTTTCAACTACCACCAAAGAATAAACTAATTGTAAACTGATTTTGAGAGCAATAGACGTTTTCATTTTAATAGTAAAATCATCTACTGCAATTTCTCCTACTGCCACCTGCACTCTGAATCCACACAGTCTAGTTGCTAAGTTGACCATATTTTACATGTATAGAACTAGAATTGAATCTTGGCTCCCCAGCTTTTGGGAACTGAACAACTTTGGGAAACCACAGCTATACCGAGCTTTAATTTCACATACACACATACTGGAACGTAATGTAGACATGTTTTTTTTTTGAAGTCCCTTTGGGTCTGGAGAAAATGTGAACATTTAAGCGTCTCTTCCTCCTAGATTGATGACAACCTCCCTCTTTAAATAAACATAAACACAAAAATCAGTCCTTCTTTCAATGTTGGTTGAAAAAATATAAATATATTAAGTATCATAGCTAAAAACAATCAGTTCCCTCACCCCAGTCATCAGTTGAAATCAATGCCCTCATCAGACCATCTACTGAATCACTCTGTGATGACAACTCGAGGCCCTTGCGGTTCATCCTGCTGGCCCAATCTTCCATTCTTTGAAGAAAATAAAGACTTGGAAATATACAGTCCAATCAAAGGCAGAGTCCTCTTAACACAACAAAATAAGTAACTTTGCTTAAGTAAAAATTACTTATTCCCAGAGTAAACCAAAGGGTGCACTCAGAATACCTCAAGTAGCTACAGAAAAATGCACATTTGAAGACTTAAGTTTTTATCTCCATTCTGTTCCTAGACAATGGTGTCAAAGCAGCACAAAGCACTACCTTTGAAATAATAATGTTCTCTTTAGTAAATTACTTGAAGATACTTTTGTAAGTATAGGAGTCTGACAGACCTAGAAACAAACTCCCAATCTTGCAGAAGAATGCATGTTTTCCAAAGAAGCAATGTCATGAATATGGCTGGCTTTCCTGTGTAACTCTCCAAAGCCTAGTTTACCCATTATATAATTGTGCTTTCTGGTTCTGCAGTTTCAGAAACCTGAGGACCGGAGGGTTGTTTCTATGGGTAAATGCATCTGAATTTCAAACACAAAAGGTTAAATTTTCTACTCCACAAGTCATCTACTGCAACCTTAAAATAAGGCTTGATTCCTAAGTTCTCAAAAACTAAAACAGGAAAAACATTAAGTCAAGTTAAGAAGCATTACATAAATCTTGCATAAAAATAAGTAACATAATAACACAGATTTTTTTTTTTTTTTTTTTTGAGACAGGGTCTCACTTTGTCGCCCAGGCTAGAGTGCAGTGGCGTGATCTGAGCTTACTTTAACCTCTGCCTCCCAGGTTCAAGCAATCCTCCTGCCTCAACCTCCTGAGTAGCTGGGATTACAGGCACGCACCACCATGCCCGGCTAATTTTTGCATTTTTAGTAGAGATGGGGTTTCACCATGCTGGCCAGGCTGCTCTCGAACTCCTGAACTCAGGTGATCAGCCCCCTTCAGCCTTGCAAAGTGCTGGGATTACAGGCGTGAGCCACCGCGCCCGGCCAATAACACAGAATTTTACATCTAGAAGAGATGTCAGAAATGATTTCGAACAACCCTTTATTTTTAATGTTAGTCCTGTACAGTAAGAACCACCAATACATATCATCTCTGAGTTCACTCAATTGAGAAAATAAAAATCCAGACATTGTTAGACTACCTATCAGGTATGCACAATGCTCTTTTTAATAAGTATTTAATACAATACACATATTAAATAATGCTCCATTTAATACAGGTCCTCTGTTGCCCAGAAGACCTATATTGGTTTCAATGGCAACAATTTTTTCCCCCTCCATTCAGAATTAATCATCCCAAATAGGCAATGTGAGCATATTTAAAACCGTTTAGGGGTTAATCTTCTCTATCATTGCTTACACCAGTGCCACGACCTTAAATTTAAATAGTTCTGACTGCTAAGGAATCTCAACACATTACATTCACACATTCCCGTGCATAGAAATCCTGAATTTGAACATATGCTTCAGCACCTGGGCAAGTCATTTAGTATTTCCAAAGCACAGTTTCTTCATCTGTAAAATGGACACAACCTACCTTCACAGGGATACAAAGACCAAACTAAATAATGTGAAAACATGTTTGGGAAGAGTACAGATACACATATGAATGCTTGTTATGATTTTAAGAGCTCCAGATTCCTACATTTCACTAAAAGGAAGAATTTCGTTCAGATGTAGAAACTGAATGGACTACAGTTGCTGAGTCGGCATTACATACTTTAAAACCAAACAAGTTTCCATGGACTTTTCTATCTAAAGTTCCTTCTAGGGAAGTAGAGTAGGATGTTAAAACTTACGTATCTTCATTTTAATATTTTCACAGGTGGGGCATACACTTTCTTTTTTTTTTTCTTGAGACTTTGAGACAGGGTCTCACTGTCACCCAGGGTGGTGTGTAGTGGCATGATCTCGGCTCACTGCAACCTCTGCCTGCTGGGTTCAAGTGATCCTCCTGCCTCAGCCACCTGAGTAGCTAGGATTATAGGCATTGCACCACCATGCCCAGCTATTTTTTTAATTTTTAGTAGAGATGGGGTTTCTCCATGTTGGCCAGGCTGGTTTTGAACTCCTGACCTCAAGTGATTTGCCTGCCTTGGCCTCCCAAAGTGCTGGGATTACAGGCATGAGCCACCATGCCTGGCCCATGGAGGATACATTTTCTACATTCCTCTCAAGGGCAGGAACAGTATCTTAGGCATTATTTTAGCTGCAGTAACTGGAACAGAGACTGTCTCTGTGTTTAATAAATATTCATCAGAATATACTTTTCCAGAATAAAGTAAAACTTTGGTAAAATATATGTGAGGTGGAAAGAGCTCTGGCCGTGGAGTAGACATTTGCTCTCTTACCATGTATTACAAGTCCTTCAAGCATCCTGAGGCTTCATTTCCTTTTAAAAAGTCTACCCTGTTGCTAGGCACGGTGGCTCATGCCTGTAATCCCAGCACTTTGGGAGGCCAAGGAGGCAGGATCACGAGGTCAGGAGATCGAGACCATCCTGGCTAACATGGTGAAACCCCGTCACTACTAAAAAATACAAAAAATTAGCCAGACATGGTGGTGGGCGCCTGTAGTCCCAGCTACTCGGGAGGCTGAGGCAGGAGAACAGCGTGAACCCGGGAGGCAGAGCTTGCAGTGAGCCGAGATCGTGCCACTGCACTCCAGCCTGGGCGACAGAGCGAGACTCTGTCTCAAAAAAAAATAAAATAAAATAAAATAAAATAAAACAAAATAAAAAATCTACCCTGTCAGTAATGCCCCTTTTATCCGATGTTAGACATCCACACAGAATACCACAAATAAGGCCTTTGAGTGACAAAAAGAAAAAGTTTCTAATGAAGTCCATGCATGCACTTTACGCATAGTAGAGACCCAGTGATTCTTATTTTAAGTGTGTGTGTGTATCTGAGACAGGGTCTCGCTCTGTCGCCTAGGCTGGAAGGCAGTAGTACCATCAGAACTCACTGCAGCCTCGATCTCCCAGGCTCAAGCAATCCTCCCACCTCAGCATTCCAAGGAGCTAGGACAACAGGCACATACCACCATGCCCGGCTAATTTGTTAACATTTTTATTTTTATTTTGTAGAAACTAGGTCTCCCTATGTTGCCTAGGCTGGTCTTGAACTCCTGGGCTCAAATGATCCTCCCGCCCTGGCCTCCCAAAGTGTTGGAATTCCAAGCATGTGCCACTGCGTTTGGACTATTTTAAGAATATTTCTAATAAACTGTTATTTGGTTATATTTCCCACTGGTGGTTAAAAGCACTAAGATAAGATAGATCAGATGTCCAAGGAAAGAGAAATTGGAGAACCCTAAAGGTTTCCCTCGCTGATACATGAAGTAGAATCAAACCTTCCCAAAAAGGCAGATCCAATTCAATCCAAAACTATTCTACAGCCTAATATCACCAAACACTTGACAAAATATTATGCGGGCTCCATCTCTTACTTCAGAATTAGTTAACCTGTGATTAATTTAATCCCATCTTTAATTACAGTCAAAGAATAAATGCTCAGCAAATACTTCATTTTAACACTATCCACTGCTACCCTACTCATAACCTTGGAAGAAATGATAAGCCCTCTTTTATGGTTCACTTTTCCTTATTCAAGCAATCTGCTCACTAGCTGTTCTTTTATTTTTTACTACATGACAGTAACGAGTTGCAATGGAAAGGTCAACTGATTTTAACCCGAATTGGAATTATCTAAGAGCATTTTACATACAGAGATAAAATGGATTATTTTACAGAATTAATTTTACCCCCAATAATGCTAATACACTTTACAGAAGTACAATGTTACTATTTGCTAACTACAGGTAATCAGCTACTTCAAGGCAGTGACCACCTTTGCCCATTGGGATCATTAAAGCACACAACAGAGCACTGTAGCCAACAGAATAATTAATATTCCTGAGAATGTCTTTAAAAGACTTTCATGTATCGCTAATAGGATTCCAAATGCATGTAAGTCTTTTGGAAAGTTAGTTACATCTTTAAGAATCTCGAGCAAATTCTGGTTTATTCACTAGACGGATAAATGTGAGAAACTGATTTTTGATAAATCTCAGGATAAGAAGTGTGTATTTAAAAAATTTTTTAAATGGCCAGGTGTGGTGGCTCACGCCTATAATCCCAGCACTTTGGGAGGCTGAGGCGGGTGGATCACGAGGTCAGGAGATCAAGACTATCCTGGCTAACACAGTGAAACCCCGTCTCTACTAACAATACAAAAAATTAGCCAGGCGTGGTGGTGGGCGCCTGTAGTCCCAGCTACTCGGGAGGCTGAGGCAGGAGAACGGCGTGAACCCGGGAGGCAGAGCTTGCAGTGAGCCGAGACCGCGCCACTGCACTCCAGCCTAGCCTGGGCTACAGAGTGAGACTCTGTTTAAAAAAAAAAAAAAAACAGAAATAACTGTGTATCAAATGTAATTACAATTATTTCTTTTTAAGAAACTGCATTGGAAAAACAGACTGGAAAGAAACGTTAGCAGTATTTGTAGTTGGGTAATGAGACTATGGCTATTTTCTTTTCTCTGTATGCTAAATTTTACTTAATAAGTATGCACTAGTTTTACAATGAAACAAAGAAAAAAAGAGAAAGGAAGGAAGAAGGAAGAAAGGAGGGAAGGGAGGAAATGGGAAGGAGCACTGCTTAAAGGTAGCAAAATGGCCTAATTAGACCAGCTAGTTACCACTTAGTTAAATACTATAATTAAGTTTTCACCCTAGCAAGGAACTTTCTAAGTGATCACAAATGTTAACTAAGTCATAATATCTGCACTGAAGGGGCATCTTACCTAATTCTGTCATTTGACAGGTGTAGCAAAGAAATTATAATTATACAATGCTATACAGTTTACAAAGTGTGTTCAAAATGTCACATCATCTGTCCTTCAAATACTCCTGAAATAGGCTCATATGCCCCATTTTAAGGATCAGGAAATTGAGGGTTACAGAGATAGTAATGTGCCTTAATAATAATGTCTACGATTTATCAAATGTTTACTACGTGCCAGACTCTGGGTTAAGCACAATCCTGTGAAAATTATCCCTACTTTATAGATAGAAGGTGAAGGGGCCAGGCGCGGTGGTGACTCACACCTGTAATCCCAGTACTTTGGGAGGCCAAGGCAGTTAGATCACTTGAGCCCAGGAGTTCCAGACCAGCCTGGGCAACATGGCCCAACCCCGTATGATGCGGGGGCGGGGGGGCAATTAGCCGGGCATGGTGGCACCCACCTGTAGTCCCAGATACTTGGGAGGCTGAGGTGGGGGGATGGCTTGAGCCCAGGAGGCAGCAGTTGCAGTGAGCTAATGCCACTGCACTCCAGCCTGGGCAGCAGAGTGAGACCCTATCTCAAAATAAAAATTAAAAAAAGGAGAGAAAAGAGAAAGTGAAGGGTAGCCAGGCACAGTGGCTCACGCCTGTAATCTCAGCACTTTGGGAGGCCAAGACAGGAGGATCACTTGAAACCAGGAGTTGGAGACCAGCCTGAGCAACATAGCAAGACCCTGGCTCTACAAAAAATAAAAAAAATAGCCAAGGTTCGTGGTGTGAGCCTGTAGTTCCAGCTACTTGGGAGACTGAGGCCGGAGGATCACTTGAGCCCAGGAGTTCCAGGCTGAAGTGAGCTATGATCGCATCAATGCACTCCAGCCTGGGCGACAGAGCAAGATCCCGTCAACAGAACAGAACAGAACAGAACAGAACAGAACAGAGAAAAAGAAAAAGAAAAAGAAAGAAAAGGAAAGGAAAGGAAGAAGAAAGGAAGAAAAGAAGGAAGGTAGGTAGGAAGGTAGATTAGGTGACTTGCTTGAGATCATACAGCTAAGTCACTACTCTGATTCTAAGCCATACACTTAAAACACTTAAAACAGAAGTCTTGAATTACCTATAATTCAACTTCACAGAGCCCTTTAGTAGAGTTGGCTTATGATCCAGTCCCATGTTCTCTCTTTTAAGAGTTACTAAGTCTGACAGCCATTATGAGGGTCTATAAGCAAAAGCACTAGCCCAGTCATACCCAAAAACTCATGTTGGCGGAGAGCCCATGCCTCAGAAGAAAGGCGTGAATAACTAGAGTGCAGGGGACAAAGCTAAGAAGTCTTATAATGTACACATTAAGAAGCAACCAAGAATTCAAAGGAAACACTCCCCAGAGCAGCAAGGATAGCAACATCACGATATCAACAATTCCAGCACCTTACACTCCTGTAACCTAGCGCAATTTCCGCAGAGCCTTCAGGTTCATCTCAACGGATCCTCGCAAAAACCTGTGGGCTGGGCTGGGCAGAGCGGGAAATCAGTCTCACTTTACACAAGAAGCCGAAAGGAACGCAGAAGAGGGCCGGGTGGGCAGAAAAGCACGAGATTAAGAGCCAGGGGCAGCCACCTGGGGTGACTGGGCGCCTCCATTGACTGGAGGAAGAACGCAGGGCCCGCGGCGAGGACAAGGCCCAGAGAGGCCGAGGTGCTGGGTCCGTCGCCCGCCGAGGCTCAGGGGCCTTGGAGGTCGGCCCAGGCGCCTATCTACTCACGTTGGACCAGCTGGTCTCCAGAGAAGACGGAGGAGCAGCTGGTGACCAACGCACAGGGTACGCCCGCAGCCATAGCTGCGCTCGCAAGCCGGTTCCGTCTGGCAGCCGCTTCCGCCTTGGACTGCACCATGGCCGCCGGCGCGAGGGGGAGACACGCCGGGGAGGGCGTTCTCGGAATGACCAGGCTGCCCTGACCCCGCCCCCAGGCCCCCTTCCGCTCCCAGCGTGGAACAGGCCAGGCCGCGCGTAGTGTTGCCATGGGGACGAGCGGCCCCGGCTGAAGGTTTCCATGCTTGGAAACCGCGCCTCCGCGGAGGTAGCAATTCCCTGACCTAGCCATGGCTCAGAACACTGAAAACCACGACCCTGTCGGATCCATCTTAATCCAGGTGGGAAACGGGCCTCCCCCGGCCCTGCCCAGCCGTGCCACTTCCGAGCGAGGCCCCGCGCGCCGATTCACGGGCGCTTAGCCATTTGGTGCGCCGTCCCTAGACTGCCTTCTACACGCGAGAGGCTCCCCAAAATGCCCATCCAGACCTTCCCCCACGGCTCAGCGCACTCCCGGTGACTTACCGTGTAGGTTACGCCCCAGAAGTACGACCTTTCTGCCTCTGGGAAAACTCACGCTGAGGCCCCATTTTTAAATGTTACATTCTGAAAAATTTGAACCCATCACGTCGGGAGCGGAGGAGAGACAAATCAGACACTCTAGGAGGTGATAAGAAATTTGGAGACAAATTGAAATATGTGCATTGCTTTTCTTAAACTCCCCAGTTTTTTTAGATCTAAATGTTCCTTGTTGGGGAACACACACACACAGAACAATCAAGATAACTTGGAATGAAAAGATATAACATTTAGAAACTTGGTGAAGGAGCTTTTTAATTTGAGAGGGGAAATGTCAAGAAAGTCTTGTCCAATACAGGACAGTTTGTAACAGTTGCACTAAGATGTTTCTGAAATGATTATGGCATTTTGTTTTCACATTTATGTGAGGTAGCTTTAAGATATTTCCACATATATCATCGGTTTTAACTATCACATATATAATAGCTGCATTTGAGTAAGTCTTGAAGTCATTTGTGTAAGGTCACTCTATCAGGACTGTCACTCAGTCGGTCTGAAGTGGGTCTTATGAAAGGGATCTAATTTTTCTGGCAGAATTTTGATCTCTTACCTCCCATCTAGGAGAGATTTCCCTAAATCTACCTTTTCCCAAATACAAGCCCCTAAACTCACCAATTTCATACACTTCCCCTTTAAGAATCATACCTAAATCTTACCTGATCTTTTATCACCCTCACTTTCACCATCACCGAGCAATGAATTTAACCAAACTGCAAAGTCTGAGGGAACAGTCCCCAAAAAACTGCCCTAACTTCAACACTCATTACCTGCAAGTTTAGAGGTCCCCAGAACCACCTCACTCAGACAAGCTGGGTACAAACTTAGGGGCCCCATCACCACCCTCACATTCAATGATTCACTAGAACTATTCGTAGAACTGAGGAAAGTGCTGTGCTCACACCTCCAGTTTTATTATACTGAAAGCATACAAATTAATCAGCCAAGGGAAGAGATGCATAGGACAGAATCCAGGAGGGGTCCAGACACAGAGCTTTTGGTAATCTTACCCCTGTGGAGTCATGGACATCATTACCTGCATTACTTCCTCCCAGCCACAATATGTGACAATATGCATAGAATATTGCAACTAGAGAAGCTTATCTGAGGCTTTGATGTCCAGAATTTTTACTGGGGCTCAATCTCACACTGCCCTTGTGGTTGACCATTAATCTCCAGCCCCTCCTGAATACTTTTAGTCTCCCACTGTTCCAGAGGTCTGAGCTGATACAGCATGGATCAAAACACCCATTATAAGTCATGTTGTTAGACTGTCTGGTGGCTAAAGCCCACAGACAAAGACTTTTCTATCAGGCAGGACATCCCAGGGGCCTAGAGATCACCTCCCAGTAGCCAGGGGCAAAGACTGGACCCCTCTTTGGGTAAGGTTAATTCTTTGCTGCACATACCCCCTCTTTTTATAGATTCCAAATAATTAGAATAATAATGGAGACTCTTACCTAGGATACAACATTATAGTAATAGATAACTGTTGACACTGACTTGTGAGATGGGTCAGAAGAGCTAATAGTCATATCCTTGTTGATCTGCACCCCTACTTGTTTAAAAGGATTCCTGTGGACATATCAGGTAAAGGGCTGTGTAGAGGAAGAGAGCCTACCTGTTAACCAGATTATTAAGACTGATTCCTGTATAGTATAAAATTCTATTCTCTACATGTAGAATATATATAGTGAGGAAATTTGGAAGACTTTCCCTACTTTCCCAATGAATCCTGAGAATTTGTGAGTACGTAGCACCACCCAAATGTGCCAACATGGATTCCACTTCTGTTTGGGGCTATGGTTTATTTCCCTCAGACAGGCTACCAATAATTAGTATGTCTAGTGGAAAGCACTTGATGGCGAGTCAGAATACTGAGATCTGACCATGGCTTTGGCATTCTCACAAGTAGCGACTTTGAGCTAGTCACTTCACCTCTCTGGACCTCTTCCTCTTCCATAGGGACACTTTCCTCTTCCATAGGACATATAGTTTGGATTAGGTTCACTTCTGACTCTAAATTGTCCCAATTTCCCGAAGCTACATCATTTACTGTAAAAGTAGACTTCCTTTCTTGTTAGCCTAGGCAATCAAATTGTTTCTGGCAAATCAGTGAGTGAGTGAGTGTGTGTGTGCTGTAGACTGTAAAGCAGAGGTACTTTAAATTTCGACTTGCTTCACCCTAATATGGTCAGTTAGGTCTGTGTATCAATCAGATATATTAAACAGCTTAGGTGTTGTAGGTATTATTTTTTAGCTCCAGTTTACAGAAGACACTTAAGTACAAAGAAGTAAAGCATCTTGCCCATTGTAATACATCCAGTATGTATTGATCCTTAAATAGGCTATGGCATGTTTATGAAGTAATCTTGAAGAAGTGTGGTAGCGACTCTGGGAACTTTCCAGTCATACTTTGTAAATCTTAGAAGCTTTGTTTTTATGCTTCATTAAAATGTGGTGTATTCTTAACATATCTTTATAAATGCTTGCTTGACCCAAATATTAAACAGGTTTGTGTAACAAATATTACCTGATTTTATGATTCAAAATTAGCTTTTTAATTAAAATCCAGCAATTGTGTGTTAACACACAAAAAAACAACAATTGTGTGTTAACACTGATCTTGGGAATAAGGGAGCTCAATTGACAGTTTGCTATTTTCATTCTTTCTTATCAACCTCTCTGTCTGATTTGTCAGGTGCATACAATATAAAAATGAATAAAGTTGGCCAGGTGTGGTGGCTCATGCCTGTAATCCCAGAACTTTGGGAGGCTGAGGCGGGTGAATCACTTGAGGTCAGGAGTTCAAGACCAGCCTGGCCAACATGGCAAAACCCTGTCTCTACTAAAAAATACAAAAATTAGCTAAGCATCATGGCAGGCACCTGTAATCCCAACTACTTGGGAAGCTGAGGCAGGGAGAATTACTTGAACCCAGGAGGTGGAGATTGCAGTGAGCCGAGATTGCGCCACTACACTCCAGCCTGGGCAACACAGCTAGACTCCGCGTCAAAAAAAAAAAAAATGCCGAGTGCAGTGGCTCATGTCTGTAATCCCAGCACTTTGGGAGGCTGAGGCGGGCAGATCATCTGAGGTCGGGAGTTTGTAGACCAGCCTGGCCAACATGGTGAAACGCTGCCTCTACTGAAATACAAAAATTAGCCGGGCATGGTGGCAGGCTCCTATAATCCCAGCTACTCAGGAGACTGAGGCAGTAGAATCGCTTGAACCCGGGAGGTGGAGGTTGCAGTGAGCCGAGATCGCGCCATTGCACTCCAGCCTGGGGGACAAGAGTGAGACTTCATCTCAAAAAAAAAAAAAAAAAAATAGAAGAAAGAAGTTAAAGATAATTGAGGTAATGAGAATGACTCAGCCAAACTTTAGCAGAGATGAAGAAAATGGAATTTTATATTGCTTTTGACAGTATAGAGTCTGGTTTCGTGGCTCTTGTAAAGTCTAGAGCAAATCTTTGCTGCATTAAATCTTTCAAGGGCTTCTCATTAAGTAGCTCTGTCCCCAAATTGTCAAAATAATAATCTTTCTCCAAGTAGAAAATTTATGGAAAACAAGGTGTTTGATGATGACAGAGATGATGGATGAGATGTAAAATTTCAATATGGTAGATTTGGATCTATTTGAAGAAAGAACAGAGATTTAGAACTCAATCTCTTTTTCTACCCAAGTCTAGTGTAACTTTTTCTATAGTACTTGTCTTTATTGCAATTATACAAACAGATGAGTGGTTGTTAGAGGGAAGGAGAAAATAACTAGCAAGAAAAGGAAAAACTCTTGAGAAAGATTAGGGAGCAAGTTATTCAATTAACATTTACATAAATTCAATTAACATTTACAGAGTATTAGTTTCACTAATACTCTGTAAGGAGTTTCACTAGGTTTTACAATTCAGAAGGGGAGAATTAACATTTGTTCAGTGCCCTCCTATGTGCTTAACACCATACAAAGTACTTACATATTTTTACTCGTTTTGTTCTTGCCACTGTTTTGAGATAGCTATTATTATTCCCATTTTACAGATGAGAACACGAAGCCTCTAAGAGACTAAGCAACTTTCCCAAATTCAGTTTAGTAAAGAACGAAGCAGGATTCCAGTTCACATCTGTCAGCACCAAAGCCTATATTGATTCATTTTCATACATATTCCTTTCATTTTCATTCAACAGTTTTAAGTAGAGTAATTCTTTTTTATCCTGGACAAAGAAATTAGAAATTCAGAAAATTTGGATGTATATGGAAGTCATGTGACTAATAAGTGATTGGGCTAGGAATTATATTCAGCTGCCTTTTATTGAGTTCTTGCTATGTACCAAGGCTGTTACATACTATCTCACAACTCTGTCAGGAAGTATCATTGTCCACACAAGGCAGGTGAAAAAAAACAAACCTTTGGCACAGTTTTTACTCCCTCCTGTAGTTGATAGAGATAGTTACAGAAATACACATGGAGCTACAGATACTAGAAGAGGGAAAGTCAGTACATTCAAAGGAGGAACCAAAAACTGCAGGCCTAGAAAGGGCCTTGCCCTTGAACTCCCTCTCTCTACTTTCCAAATGTCTCCAGACAATAGATGGCAAATCAGCTTGCAGCAGTAATTTGGACAAAACAATAGAAAGAAGTACATCTTTATCCTTAGTGCTTATAAGCAAGCAGTAGGTATGTTCAAATTTCAATCTGTGAGCTCTGAAGGCCTTACCTGACAATTTGTGCAGAGTACAAATGACCAGATGTGTCTGCCAGACTGTGATGCCCATCAGTGAAAAGATGTAAATTCTGATCTTTTGAATACTTGGCTCCATGGGAACATTTGAGATTAATCAATAACACAGGCTGGATCAGTGTTGAGTCCAGTTATACTAACAGAGAAAAAGTAACTTCTTCAAAATGCCTTTAGCAACCCAATTTGCAGATTGTTATTGGTGTGACTATTGCTGAAACAGGTGTTGGGTTCATAAATTTGCATAACAAAATGTTTTTCTTGTGGCAGCAGCCCATACAATAATTGGTGCCATCTGTATTTATCTGAAATTTGGTTTCTAATATGAATGCAGCGAATCTTGTGCTTTCTAATTTCATAGGGCCCATTTTATTCTGAGGGTGCCTGATGTTGGAGAGATGTTCATCATTTCCAAGGAAAATACAAATTGAAGGAAAAATGTTAAAGTAATAACATATGTTCCTTTTTCTTCAGGGATTATTTTCATTTCTCACTACATAAAACAAAATCAAGGTCACAACACCTACCAAACTACTTCTTCAGAGCAGTAAGTGGGGAAGACCCAGCCTAGGATGGAAAACCAACAGGCACTGACAACACATTTACAATAGTCTTTTGAAAGACATTGCTTCTGCTACAACTTCTTTGCTGGAAATTTCTTGTTTTCTTTCCTCTTAACCAATTTGTAGAAATTGGAGTCTGTCACAAACCTCTTATCTCTGACTCAACTCTTTTACCACTTAAGAAAGCAGAAACCATTTGAGTTGCAGTGTTATCTTAAATCTATTTCTAATGGGAGAAGGAAAAACAGAAATAATATGAAAGCATCATTTTTCACAATCTGAGAGACAATAATAGAGCATTCTCAATAAAGAATGCCTTAGAAGGGCCGGGTGCGGTGGCTCAAGCCTGTAATCCCAGCACTTTGGGAGGCCGAGACGGGCGGATCACGAGGTCAGGAGATCGAGAGCATGCTGGCTAACGCGATGAAACCCCGTCTCTACTAAAAAATACCAAAAACTAGCTGGGCGAGGTGGCGGGCGCCTGTAGTCCCAGCTACTCGGGAGGCTGAGGCAGGAGAATGGCGTAAACCCGGGAGGCGGAGCTTGCAGTGAGCTGAGATCCGGCCACTGCACTCCAGCCTGGGCAACAGAGCTAGATTCCGTCTCAAAAAAAAAAAAAAAAAAAAAAAAGCCTTAGAACCAGACTGGGCGTGCTGACTCACGCCTGTAATCCCAGCACTTTGAGAGGCTGAGGTGGACAGATCACGAGGACAGGAGTTTGAGACCAGCCTGACCAACATGGTGAAACCCTGTCTCTACTAAAAATACAAAAATTAGCCAGGCCTGGTGGCATGCACCTGTAATCCCAGCTACTCAGGAGGCTGAGGCAGGAGAATCGCTTGAACCTGGGCGGCAGAAGTTATAGTGAGCTGAGATCACACCGTTGCACTCCAGCCTGAGCAACAGAGCGAAACTCCATCTCCACAAAAAAAAAAAAAAAAAAAGCCTTACAACCATAAAACTGGTCCTTTTCAATCAATACCATAAAATCAGCTTTATGTCTCTACCAATTCAAGTACATTGCCAACCTTTAAGATAAATAACTGCTATAGGTGGACTATGTGTGGATTATTTCAGTATTTTTCATTTTTTATACCTCTAGATCCATGAAGACCTTTATCAGTTAAAGGAGGAATTAACAAAATTCTCACCTGAGGAAAAACGAGAGACTCTAGACATTCGGAGTCTTGAAACAGCAATCAAAAGAACTGAAATGGGGTTAAAAGTAAGTAGAGCTTTAGATATTAAATAAAATTCTGGAAGGATACAAAGAATCCTCTAGAAAAAAGGAATTGCAGTTCTCATAGAACCCTGCATAATTCTGTAACAAAGCTGAATTTAGGGCAGTCATCAGCATTCTTGTTCTGTTGTTTCTTCTCATGATAATTATTAACTGATTGATTTATATTGTCATATTTCACAAAGAATTTAAGTAGGTTAAATGTAAGATTATGCAGTGACAACTCCTAAAATGTGGTTTTATAAAAATAATTTGGAGTATGAAAAATAATTACTATCACTTGATCTTAACCAAAAGGCCAAGAAGCAATGAAAAATAATTACTGTCAATCCAACAATATACCTGACCAATACATTGCAGATTTTCTGGGATTTACTGAGATTTCACAAGAGAAGAGTTGGCTGGGCACAGTGGTGCAGGCCTGTAATCCCAGCACTTTGGGAGGCCAAGGCAGGCAGATTACTTGAGTCCAGCAGTTTGACATCAGCCTAGGCAACATGGCAAAACCCCATCTCTACAAAAAATTTTTTAAAAAATTAGCCAGGCCTGGTGGCACACGCCTGTAGTCCCAGCTACACAGGAGGCTGAGGTGGGAGGATCGCTTGAGCCCAGGAAGTCAAGGTTGCAATAAGCCTTGATTGCCCCACTGCATTTCAGCCTGGGCTACCCAGAGTGAGACCCTGTCTCAAAAAAAAAATAATAATAAAATAAATAAATAAATAAATAAAAAATAAGAGTTGACTTTCCCCTAATAGCCTAAATATTTTGAGCTATTTGTTTTTGTAATATTATCATCAAGTGGGTAAAACTAAAGAAATATACCAATATTGGGCCAGAGAAATAAAGTAGATAGGAACTTCATCATTACAAACAGATCTAAGGTCAGGGGAGAATCCAGTTTTCAGACCAGGATAATACTCATTTACGAAACAAGCTAATGGAGTCCATCTTCCAAATAAGGTCCATCTCCAGCTTCTAGACCTCTTATTTTCAGTGTCTCTGCTCTTGATTCAGACTTTTAATCTACTCTGTTACCTGCTTTATCTCTCAGCTCCCAAGGCTGTGAGAAATGCGGTATATTTTGTAGCACATCATTGTCATATTACCTGATGATGAGAGGGCTGGACCCAGCTGGAGTCTTTGGATTGGCTCATTTAAATAATGTTACCTAAAGACCAAATGCTTTCTTTGGATGCTTGCTTGAAGTCCCTATAAGAAAAAGACATTACTCCATGTCTGTATTGCCTAGTAGATTTACCTGGCTAAAAATGCACTGACTATTGTGCACTATTTTATTTGTAAAGAGTGCCATAGAGGCTGGGCAATATAGGGAAACCCTGTCTCTGCAAAAAATAAAAAAATTAGCCAGGCGTGGTGGCGTGTGCCTGTGGTCCCAGCTGCTCAGGAGGCTGAGGTGGAAGGATTGCTTAAGCCCAGGAGGTTGTGGCTGCAGTGAGACATTATGACACCACTGCCCTCCAGCCTGGGCCACAGAGCAAGACCCTGTCTCAAAAAAAAAAAAAAAAAAAAGAAAGAAAGCGTGTGCCACAGGTCACTCCAGCTTTGAGTCTCAGTTTATTATGCTTTCTGCAATAGTTGAAGTAATTTGGCCTTGAGATGCCTAATGATACCTTAGGCATGTAATAATACATAGCATCTTGTGGTTTGGGCTTAATTACAGGATTCAGAGTGTTAACCTAATGAAGTAAATTAGCTGGGTATCTTAAGTCCACAATAATTGCCTAAACTTTGACATTTCTGTAACAGATTCACATTGAGAAGTATTTAAATGTTGTAAACCAGAATGTATTAACGACTGCTGTTAATGATGAGAGCTTATATACTCCCCAGGCTTCCAAATGGTAAGTAAAATAGCCATTTAGAGCCCAAAGTAAATAAAATTGAGAAATAACTTTTCTCACTCAAATGAGATGACTATAAAATATAGGCAACATTTTCTTGGCTTTGTTAACATCCTTTCTATTCAGTAGAGATTTTGTGTAAGAAGTTAATGGTAGATCAAGTACAGTGAACATTGTTCAGGTGAGGGATGCATTAAAACCAAGACTCTTCCACTAAATAATATCAGGCGGTTTCATCCCTACTGCCTACAAGGCACTTGTATTAGTTATCTATTGTGTAAGAAACTACTCATGTAGTCATTTAGAACAACAAATACAGTTTTTATGGGTCAGGAATCTGGGTACAGTATATACATGGAACAGAATTATACTTGTACCCCTCAAGTTTATGCAGTTTTTAAAAAAGTAAGTTAATGGTAGAATTTGGACTTCAATGAAGTGATTATAGATTATTTCTATTGAGTTCTAATGCTTGACACCGTAACAGTTATTTCAGTGTCCTGGGTTTTGCTGTTACTCTTTGTTGTTGTTATTTTATAGCGAAAGGTATCTAAAATTTAACTTTTAAAGGAAACGTTTTAATGCAAATCAGTTTTCACACTGTTTAGATCATGTGGTGCTTTAGGGTTTTTAGAATGTCTTATGTGCTTGATTATACAGATAATTTTGGTATCCAGGGTAAACAAAAATAAAACTTGCTTGAAATACCTATTATGTGCATCCTAAGAGATGATTTATTAAAATGAGAATCGAGTTAAAAATAAGTGACCTTGCCTTATCTTTGGACTTTTTACACACAGGCCTCCTGAATTTGAATGAATGTAGATTAAGCTTTTGTACTAAACTTAAAAATCCCATAGCCCTTATTTGTGTTTTATATATGTACTCAGCATACATGAATAATATCAGGCAGTGAAGTAAAGTTTCATAAACAGTGCACAAGAAGTCAAGGAAAGCTGTAGACATAGCCAAGTCAGTACAGGGGAGCAGAGCTTTGGGTGTACATTGGACCTGTCTCCCTTTCTCTACATGAAGGCAGTGCCACAGGTATCCATCATCCTTTGGTAGTGGCAGCCCTTTCCTGGTCTCCCTATTTTTACCTGGACCTCCTTGCACATACAAACATCTGTCATCTCTGTATTCATCACAGTTTCATCCCTACTGCCTGCAAGGCCCTTGTATTAGTTATCTATTGTATAAGAAATTACTCATGTAGTCATTTAGAACAACCCATACTTACAGTTTTTATGGGTCAGGAATCTGGGCACAGGTAAGCTGAGTGCCTCTGACTCAGGGTCTCTCACAGGCTGCAATTTAAGTATTGACTGGGGCAATCTCATCTGAAAACTTGACAGTGGGTGGAAGGACAGGGAAAGATCTGCTTCCAAGCTCACTCTTATAGTTACTGGCAGGCCTTTGTTCCTCACTATGTGGGTCTCTCTTAAGCTGCCTGAGTATTTCTACAGCATGGCAGCTGGTGACCCAAAAGAGATCCAGAGAGTGGAAAAGAGTGCCCTAGATGGAAGCCACAGTCATTTTCTAACCTGATCTCAGAAGTGATACACTTCTACTCTGTTCTGTTGTTAGAAGTGAGCCAGTAGGTTTAGCCTACATTCAAGGAGAAGGGATTATACAAGGGCATGAATGACAGGGGGTGGGGATCATTGGGGGCCATCTAGAAGGCCAAATACCACTGTACTCCTCTGTTTATCTTCATGATCCAGTTATGGTCTCTCTCTTGCTCTCTCTCTCTCCCTTCCTTCTTCCCTCCCTCCCTCTCCCTCTCCTCCCTCCTTCTCTCACTTTCTCTCTCCCTCCCCACTGTGTGTGTATATATATCAAGAAGTATCAGATGAATTTGTACTGTGTGCTAGCACTGAGAGAGACAGAGAGAGAGAGAGAGACGTGATCTTGCTCTGTTGACCAGGCTGGTCTTGAATGCCTGGGGTAAAATGATCCTCCTGTTTGGGCCTCCCAAAGTGCTGGGATTATAGGCATGAGCCACCATGCCCGGCTCCTCTTCTTTATTAAGCTTTTCCTCAACTCTTCAAATGATTTCTGAACGTATGTAGCATTCATACTATACAACTTATTTGTCATACGTCATTTATTACCTTATATTGGTAGTTACTTCTTCATTGCTCTTGAGGACAGTGACAAAGTCTCATGTCTCAGTAGTCCCAGTTTACCATAGTGTCTTGTACACGGTGCAGAGATGGTAATGAACTATGTATGATTTAGTACCTCATATTTCTTAAAATATTGGAAAGAATTATAAGTAACTAACCTCTGCCTTCCTGGAAAATTATTGACATGTGATCTTATGAGGGGAATAGGAGAAAAGTCATTCCAGAATGCTGATCTTGAGCTGGGAACCTGGAGAAGCAGAAAGGTCTGAATGTCCAAGAGATATGGACCTGATGATGCAGGAACACTATTCTTTATAGTATCAACACATTGACCCTCCAGAACTCCACAAACTTCTGGGTGAATCTAAAAACCTATTCTCTTCGCTTCTCCGGTATCCTTACTTTGGCATCCTGAATTAGACTGTCTTTTCTGCCTATATTTAATTCAAGTCAAGAAGTATCAAATGAATTTGTACTGTGTGCCAGCACCATGGCTAGTGCTCTTTGGAATTCAAAAGGTCATTACCTTGAGAACTTTAGAGTCTAGTCAGAGAGACAAACTCAGTGCACGGTGGCACGTGGGTAAAAGGTGATGTAAGTCTGTCAAGAGATTAGAACCTTGGGAGTTTGATATGGGCTACTCTAGTCTGGAAAGATTTCAAGGGTAAAGTAGTACTTGGGCTCAGGCATGCAGAAAGGAAAAGGGACAGCTTTCTGAGAAGGAAAAATTACCATGAATGAAAAACCACATAGGGAATAAACATGGGAACCCTGTTCATTTGTGAAGACCAGTGAGCTTGGAGATGAGAAATGGGAAAACAATTGAAGAGGTAAAGTGGGGGTAGATTGGGCAAGAGTTTAATACTAGATAATAAAGTTTAAATTCATCTTAGAAAGTAGTAAGCTATTGAAGCCTTTTGTGTCAAACTGTGACATGACAAAAGTGACATTTTATAAAGATTAATCTGAGAATGCTGTATAGAGTGGATGGGAAAGGTTATGGTCTAGAGATAAGAAAATAGTAGATGGATGGCCATAATTACCCACACATTCATTTAGTAACTTATTTATCATGCATTTATTCAGCATTTATTGAGCAGCTGCTATTTACCAAGCAGTATGCTAGATATTGGATATATACTAATTAGACGTAGACCTTGGCCTTGTAACTCAAAGTTTAATCTGAGGTATACAAGCCTGGACAAATATGATGATGAGGGAGTAAAAGGAAAGGTTCGATTTGAGACATTTGGAAAGAATCTCAATGAACATAAGATTGTAGAAGTAGATTGAGTGAGACTCAGGGATGACCCTAAGATTTGGGATTTGGAACACTGAGAAGATAGAGGAATCATTCATCTAAAATGATAGCTAAGAAGTCAATTTTTTTTTTCCTCTCAAGAAATCTTTTTTTTTTTATACTTTAAGTTCTAGGGTACATGTGCACAACATGCAGGTTTGTTACATATGTATACATGTGCCATGTTGGTGTGCTGCACCCATTAACTCATCATTTACATTAGGTATATCTCCTAATGCTATCCCTCCCCCCTCCTCCCACCCCACGACAGGCCCCAGTGTGTGATGTTCCCCTTCCTGTGTCCAAGTGTTCTCATTGTTCAATTTCCACCTATGAGTGAGAACATGCGGTGTTTGGTTTTCTGTCCTTGCGATAGTTTGGTGAGAACGATGGTTTCCAGCTTCATCCATGTCCCTACAAAGGACACGAACTCATCCTTTTTTATGGCTGCATAGTATTCCATAGTGTATATGTGCCACATTTTCTTAATCCATTCTATCACTGATGGGCGTTTGGGTTGGTTCCAAGTCTTTACTATTGTGAATAGTGCCACAATAAACATACATGTGCATGTGTCTTTATAGCAGCATGATTTATAATCCTTTGGGTATATACCCAGTAATGGGATGGCTGGGTCAAATGGTATTTCTAGTTCTAGATCCTTGAGGAATCGCTACACTGTCTTCCACAATGGTTGAACTAGTTTACAGTCCCACCAACAGTGTAAAAATGTTCCTGTTTCTCCACATCCTCTCCAGCACCTGTTGTTTCCTGACTTTTTAATGATCACCATTCTAACTGGTGTGTGATGGTATCTCATTGTGGTTTTGATTTGCATTTCTCTGATGGCTAGTGATGATGAGCATTTTTTCATGTGTCTGTTGTCTGCATAAATGTCTTAAAGAGAAGTCAATTTGAGGAGGAAAGAGCAAAGTCTTGTTTTTGACTTTGGAATAAGGTTACTTGGAACTTTCTAATGCAGGTGGAACTTGATTTGGGAGACAATGAAGCAGGAGATAAGCAGTTTCAAGTTTTAAGACCCAGTAGGTTGAGATGAGGAGCTAAGATCAGAGAAATAGATAGGGCTACATGCCAGTTTTGAAAAAGTCTTGGAAACAAGCAGACCAGAAGTCAGATAAACAAAGGTACATTTGTATAGCATGTTATTACAGTGTACTTTTATATATTAATACATGATCTCAAATAATCCTTACAACAACGCTGTGAAATTAGTGTTATTACTATGCACACTTTATAGATGAGGAAACTAATATTGAATAAATTGCACAAGATCACAAGGCCAAGAAGTCTAAAGGAATTCTAATAAAGTCCAATCTTTTTGTTGAAAGTGCATTGTCTTTTCTGTAATGGCAATGAAAGATAGTATGATGGTATTTGCAGTTATTTTCAATATTTTAAAATTCTTTAAAGAAATCATGATTAGTAGGCTGGACACAGTGGCTCACCCCTGTAATCCCAGGACTTTGGAAGGCCAAGGAGGGTGGATCACCTAAGGCCAGGAGTTCCAGACCAGCCTGGCCAACATGGTGTAATCCCATTTCTACTAAAAAAAAATACAAAAATTAGGCTGGGCGTGGTGGCTCATGCCTGTAATCCCAGCACTTTGGGAGGCCAAGACAGGTGGATCATAATGTCAGGAGATCAAGACCATCTGGCTAACATGGTGAAACCCCTTCTCTACTAAAAATACAAAAAAAAAAAAATTAGCTGGGCATGGTGGTGGGTGCCTGTAGTCCCAGCTACTCGGGAGGCGGAGGCAGGAGAATGACGTGAACCCAGGAGGTGGCGGTTGCAGTGAGCTGAGATCGTTCCACTGCACTCCAGCCTGGGCGACAGAGCAAGACTCTGTCTCAAAAAAAAAAAAACAACCCCCAAAAAATTAGCCGGGTGCTGTGGCATGCCCCTATAGTCCTGGCTACTCCAGAGGCTGAGGCAGAAGAATTGTTTGAGTCCAGGAGGTGGAGGCTGCAGTGAGAGATCCCGCCACTGCATTCCAGAGAGATCCTGCCACTGCATTCCAGCTTGGGCAACAGAAGGAGGCTCTGTCTCCAAAAATAAAAAAAGTAAAGAAAAAAGAAATCATGATTAGGCTAACTAAAATTTCAAAAATAGGCTCTTGATTTAAACAATTCAATGAGTTGAAATGTGCTAGTTCATACTAATTAAACACTTTAGTTTGTGGTTATTTATATCTTTAATTTTTAAATTTAGAACTAAAACTGTGACTTGCAAATAGGTTAATATACATAATCTTAAAACAATGAATCTATAGGGAAAATAATAAGAGGGATTCTTGGAGAAGAAAATATTAGAAGTTACCTTACCAACTTAAAATATTGGCTCTTAGTTTGAATTCAAGAGAGCCTAGCAAGGCAAAGTGCATTGCCTGTATAGTTGGCAGCCAAGAGGCCTATAGCAGATGGAGAAGCTGTGTCATCAAAGGATCAAGCATACAAGCAGCAAGTAAGAAAGCCTTAGAATGGAAGGGATGGGGAAAAACAAACAGGAGAAGAGCTGTCACCAATTCTAATGAAAGAATCCAATACTCAAGTTCTACTGTCTCTATCTTCCTCTTTATCCTTTCATCTTGACAGATAACCAGGAGTCTGGACTGTAGATTGTCAGGTTATGATAGCTGAAAAGAGCTGCCTAGGTAGCAGTTGCAGCTACAGAGAACAAAACAGAAAGTATCTGGCAGAAATCTTTTCGTATACAGTTCTCTTTTGCCAAGGAGTGCCTTTGCTCCTTACTAGGGTCTGGAAGAGTGAAGGAAGACTTTGACTGGGGCATGGAGTTAGTTCCCAGAAGTGCTACTTGGATCATATCTTTCCTATTCAGTACAGTAGTATAATCATTGGCCTTCTTACCAGGAAGATGGGGAGCCTGTCAAGTTTGTATGGGCCCTATAAGCCTGGAGGAGTGGCATGAGCATCTCTCAGTCCTAGCTGTGAATGTGTAGGGCTAAAGTGGCATGCCATCAGAAATGAAATGAGATGGGCCAAGGTTAAACAAAATAACCGGAGAAAAATCCAAACTGGGTCTTCAAAGTTAACAAGCAGGTCCTGAGAGTCAAAATGAAAGTCATAACATGTGTCTCAGGGAAGGAGAGAAGCAACAGCAGTAGATGGGAATAGAGAGAAACAGGAGAATCCCGGAGATGGGAGACTATGGCCCGTGACTGACATTTTCTCTGCTCCCAATCATACCTGGTTCTGCACTTGCCCCAAGACACTGTCATGAATAGACTTGGCTTCAGAGTCTGGCATGGACTGCTAGGAGATTATATCCAAAGCAGGTTACAGAGCCTAGAATTTCTTCAAGTTCTCATGCCTAGAAGGAGGAGATGGGACAATTCATGGCATTTTTCTTCTAAGATTCCTTAACAAAGTCCTTAGACTACCCAAGTAGGAAGGTGTTTTTCATTTACCAATGGCACCATTCACTGAAGAGTGGGATGCTTAGTCACAATCTTGATCGGGGGTCAAATAGGAGACTTAACTTTCTCTAAGTTTTGAAGTGGGACAGAAGCAGGACCTGGCCTTTTATCGACATAGCCATCGGTCAAAGGATTTGGGCATATATTCGTGATATGTGTATATTTATTTATAAATTATATATTTTTATTATATATAGTGAATACATTATAAAATGTACCAACATATAAATTTTTAGTAAGACAAATATGAAATAAGTATATTTAAAATTTTTGGCCGGGCGCGGTGGCTCAAGCCTGTAATCCCAGCACTTTGGGAGGCCGAGACGGGTGGATCACGAGGTCAGGAGATCAAGACCATCCTGGCTAACACGGTGAAACCCCGTCTCTACTAAAAAATACAAAAAACTAGCCGGGTCAGGTGGCGGGCGCCTGTAGTCCCAGCTAATGTAGTCCCAGCTACTCGGGAGGCTGAGTCAGGAATGGCGTAAACCCGGGAGGTGGAGCTTGCAGTGAGCTGAGATCCGGCCACTGCACTCCAGCCTGGGTGACAGAGCGAGACTCCGTCTCAAAAAAAAAAAAAAAAAAAAAAAAAAAAAAAAATTTTTTTAAATTGTATGAATAGTACAAAACTTTTAGTTCTTGCTAATAGTGTTCATTAACTATAATGTTCTGGTTGCTTAATCTTGTTAATTATGATGGCTTTATACCAGCTGTAATTAATATCTCAAGACATCATACTCTATACTTAGGTGAGGTTTAGCACTGATGATAGGTGTAAGTCCATAATTTCAGTTAGTCTTCTGGATAATTTCTAAGTTTTGGGGTTCTTTGGCTGACTTTTCTTAAGTTGGATTGGATCATCATCATTTTTACTTTCTAATGTGGGTGAAGAAAAAAAGCTCATGCTGAGAGTAAAAATGTCAACTCTCATTTTCTTGTTCATGGATGCTTATCGTTATCTTCAAAATACAGTGTGCTTTTTGCAGAAAGCCTTAGGACACGTCCGTTTTTTCAGTCTTAGCACACTTGAAATTAAATAACACAATTCATAAACCCACTGCATGAGTAAATTACAGTCCATTCTAATGCGCTGAGAGCAAACGCACCAGTGCTGGTCCACTGTTTTGTGGTTTGGAGACTCCACTCTCAGGTTGCCTTCAGAGCTGCAAGGGACGTTACCACATGAGGGATCGAGTGACAGGCTGAATATTGAATGGTAGTACAAAGTAGTTTTTTATTTATTTCTTTTTAAATGTAAATAGACGTTCTTATACTTTCCTCACATGACCAATGGCATCATCTTATGTATCACCCGGGATGTGGGTACTGTATTTGAGAGACAACAGGTCTAGAGTGATGGTTCTCAAACTTTATTTGCAGTTTTCTTTCACTGGCTCTCAGGAGGGCATCCTAGAATCTGCATTTTAACAAACATTCTTGGTATTTCTAATGCAGATGATTTGTCCTAGGAATCTCTGAGATGAGCATGACTGCCTGGAACCAATATTTTTTTGGACACATAGAGGGCCTTTCTCTGTATGATTGAGAGCTTGGTCCTGGACATTCTACTACCCGGTTGCTGTGAAGGATTGGAGTACCTCTTGCACTAGGATTGAGCCAGGACTGGAACCCGGCAGTCAGGCTAGCAGGAACTGCCAGTGCCTGCTCAAACTGTGAGGCTGATGGAGTATCAGAGGCCAAAAGTCCCAGGGCAGCAACTCCTTCTGAGAGGGAAGGCATATAATGACTGCAGATCTCTGTTTGTTCCTTTGACAGCAGAGCACAGTTCCTATGAGTAACTGAGAATCAACATTGTTTAGGTATGGGGCTTCACTTTATCTATGGAAACCCAGGAAATAGGGAGAGTTCATTCCAAATGAATACTATCCATGGACACACCTTGAAAAAGGATTTAGAACAGAGAGGCAATAATGATCCTCTTCATTAATATTTTCATAACACCCTTGACAGTTTGCAAAGGACTTTCTTTAAACTTACAAGGTAAATATTTACTCTTTCTTTTTAAAGATGAGGAAACTGAGGCTCAGAGAGTTTATGTAAACCAGTCCTAGATCACATGCATAATCACTGATGAGGCTGGAATCCTAATCAAATATCTACAACCTAGCACTCTTTGCTCCATACCTGCCTGAAAATCAGAAAGCCTAATTTTCACAAAAGATAGTTTTCCTTTTTAGCCAGCATTGCCTAGGGGAAAATCTGGTAGTTTTGCCTGGTAGAGGCAAACCAGTAGGTACACAAAGTGATGATAGCGAATGCCAGCAAATGCAAGATTCTCCTAGCAGTAATCTTGAAACAATGATAAGGACATTATCAGAAGAGTTCAAAGTGCTTTTGTATTGTTTTCAAAATAGGTTTCACTTTATCCACACTTTGGCAATGATTTTTCTTTTATGTCAAAGTATAGTTCCTCCTCTTACCATTGCTGGCTTTCATAAATTTTATTGCTTGTGATATTTGCTCACACTGTTCTTAATGACCATGCTTTGCTTATTGACACTAGGAGGGTGACTGCCATCTGTACCAGCACTATCAGAACTGCACAGAAATCTTCATTTTTTGCTTGCTCTGTTGTGCTACTATTTGGGGGGGAGGGGGAAGAAAGAAACAAGAACAAAGCAAGTAATAGTGAGAAAAAGTGAGGGTAACAGGTTTTTGTTCAATGGTGAGTGTAGATTAGAAGGTGTCTTGTCATTCAATTATTGAAACACCATGGATCCTATCTATTCTGGGTTGTTCCAGTACAGTTATATATGATATTGACCACATTCTAGTCACAAACACACACACACACACACACACACACAGAGAGAGAGAGAGAGAGAGAGAAAGCATGCATAACAAGATGTTAACACTTGGTAATCTATGTGAGGGGCATTCACATGCTCGCTGTTCTTTCCATTTTTCTTTGGGTTTGAAACTTTTTAAAATAAAAAACAAACTTTTAAAACAGAATTACAAAATAAAACATAACAACAAACTGGAAAAATATTTGCAACAGAAATGACACAAAAATTGCTAAGATTCTTAAATACAAAGTACACTTGCCAAAAAAAAAAAAAAAAAGCAACTAAAAACCCAACACTTGATATAGACAGAAGGGCATCAACAGACCACTCACAGAGATAGAAATGCAAGTAACGAGTAAGCATGTGGAAAGTGTTTAATGCCACTGGTAACTGATGAAACACAAACGAAACAAAAATGTTTCATCTTACAGATAAACCAGAGAAATGCAAATCAAACAATATATTACTATTTTTTCTTCAAAAATAAGCAAAACAAATTAATTTAAACCACCGTAATACTCAGTGCTGATGAAGGTATAGCAAATGGGCATACTTTTATCCTTCTGGTGGAAGTGTACATTAGCACCCAGTTCTTTCTTCATTCAGTTTATTATTTTGTTGATACATAATAGTCGTATATATTTTCAAGGTACATGTGATAATTTGATACATTCTTATAATGTGTAAAGATGAAATCAGGGTAATTGGATTTTCCATCATCTTAAATACTTATTTTTTCTTTAAGCTAGAAACATGCAAATTATCTTCTAGGCATTTTGAAATGTACAGTAGAGTAGTGTTAACTATAGTCACCCTACTGATCTGTAAAACCTAGGTTTTATTTCTTCTCTCTAACTGTATATTATACCCATTAATCAACCTCTCTTCAACACCCCTTGTCCCTCTCCTCCTGCCCTCTGGTAACCACCAATCTACTCTCTATATTCATGAGATCCACTTTTTTTTTTAAGCTCACACATGTGAGAACATGAGATATATTTGTCTTTGTGTACTTGACTTATTTCACTCAACATAATGACCTCTAGTTCCATCCATGTTGCTGTGAGTGACATGATTCCTTTGTTTTTTATGGTTAAATAATATTCCATTGTGTATATATACCACGTTTTCTTTATCCATTCATTCATTGATGGGCACTTAGGTTGATTCCAAGTTTTGTTTATTGTGAATAATGCTGCAATAAACATGGGAATGGAAATCTCTCTTCAATATATTGATTTCCTTTCTTTTGGATATATACCCAGTAGTGTGATGGCTGGGTCTTATGGTAGTTCTATTTTTAGTTTTTTGATGCACCTCCATACTGTTTTCCATAGTGGGTATACTTTACTGAATTCATTAATCAGTTCTAACAGTTTTTGGTGGTGTCTTTAGGTTTTTCTAAATATAAGATCATGTTGTCTGTGAACAAAGCTAATTTGACTTCTTCCTTTCCAATTTGGATGCCTTTCTTTCTTTCTCTTGCCTAATTGCTCTGGTCAGGATTTCCAGTATTATATGGAATAAACGTTGTGAAAGTGGGCATCCTTGTCTTATTCCAGATCCTAGAGGAAGGGCATCCAGTTTCTCCCTGTTCAGTATGATGTTGGCTATGGGTTTGTCATATATGGCCTTTATTATTTTCAGGTATGTTCCATCTATACCCAGTTTGCTGAAGCGTTTTTGTTTTTGTTTTTGTTTTTTTTAATCATGAAGGGATACTATGGTTTGTTTGGCTCCACCAAGTTTCATGTTGAAAGTTGATCCCCAATGTTAGAGGTGAAACCTGATGGAAGGTGTTTGGATTGTGGGGGTGGATGCCTCATGAAGGGATTGGTGCCATTATCATGGGAGTGAGTGAATTCTACTCTTAGTCTCCATGGGAACTGATTGTTGAAAAGAGACAGGCACCTCTTCCTCTGTCTTGCTGCTTCTCTCACCATGTGATCTCTATGTACTGGCTCCCCTTACCTTCTACCATAAATGGAAGCAGCTCGAAGCCCTGACCAGAAGCAGATGCTAGCACTATGTTTCTTTTATAGCCTGCAGAAGCATGAGCCAAATAAATCTGTTTTTTAAAAAATTACCCAGCCTCAGGTATTCCTTTATAGCAACACAAACAGAATAAGACAAGGGATGTTGAATCTTATCAGATGCCTTTTAGCATCTATTGGAATGATATACTTGGGTGCTCCAGTGTTGGGGGCATTGACACTTATAATTGTTCTATCTACTTGTTGAATTGACTCCTTTAATGATATAATGACCTTCTTTGACTCTTTTTACAGTCTTTGACTTGTAGTCCATTTTATCTATGTACAATTACTCCCCTTTTTGAGTTTCCAGTTGCATGGAATATCAACTCCATGTCTTTACTTTCAGTCTGTGTCTTTATAGTTGAGGTGGGTTTCTTGCAGGCAGCATATAGTTGGGTATTGTTTCTTTTATCCATTCAGCCGCACTGTGTTTTTTAATTGAAGAACTAAATCCATTTACATTCAGTCTTATTATTGCTAAGTAAAGACTTACTATTACCATTTTGTTGCTTGTTTTCTGGTTGTTTTATAAATTCTCTCTTCCTTTCTTACTGTCTTTCATTGTGGTTAGATTATTATTCTCTGGTAGTATGTTTTAATTCATTGCTTTTTAATTTATTTTTAGTTACTTAATTTATTTTTTTGTTGCCCAGGCTGGAGTGCAGTGTCGCAGTCTCAGCTCACTGCAACCTCCGCCCCCCAGGTTCAGGCAATTCTCCTGCCTCAGCCTGCCAAGTGGCTGGGATTACAGGCACCTGCCACCATGCCTGGCTAATTTTTGTATTTTTAGTAGAGACAGGGTTTCACCATGTTGACCAGGCTGGTCTCAAACTCCTGACCTCAAGTGATTTGCCCGCCTCAGCCTCCCAAAGTGCTGGGATTACAGGCACGAGCCACCATGCCTGGTCTGAGCCACCATGCCCAGCCCATTGCTTTTTATTTCTAACGTATCTATTATAGTTTTTTGCATTGTGGTTCCCATGAAGCTTATGAAAACATCTTCTAGGTATAATAAGTTATTTTAAAGAGATAATGTTATCTGAGATCACTAAAATATAATAGAAACAAAGAAAAAAATTTTTAAAAACTCTACAATTTAAGTCCATCCCCCATACATTTTGACTTTTTTTTTGTCTCACCTTACATAGTTTTATATTGCCTATCTTTTAACAGGTTGTGTAGCTATTACTGTTTTTAATAGATTTATCTTATAGGCTTCATACTTGAGTTTGAGTAGGTGGTACACCACAGAGTATTAGTGTATTCTGAGGTTGTTTATGTACTTAATTTTACCAGTGAGTTTTTTACCTTCCAATGTTTTCTCTTTGCACATTAGTGATTTTTTTCTTTCAGATTGAGTAACTCTCTTTAGCATTTGATGTAACATGGGTCTGGTGATGGTGAATTCGCTCAGCTTTTGTCCATCTTGGAAAGACTTTATCTTAGCATATTTGAAGGATACCTCTGATGGATACAGTGTTTTTCAATGGCAGCTTTTTTCTTTCAGCACTTTGAAAATGTTTTCACACTCTCTCTTGGCTTGTATAGTTTCCATTGAGAAGTCCTTTGCCAGATGAACTGGACCTCTTTTATGTGCTATTTGCTTCTTTTCTCTTGCTGTTTTCAGGATCTTCTCTTTGTCCTTCACCTTTGAGAGTTTGATTAGTATATTTTGGGATGGTCTTATTTGGGTTGAATCTGTTTGATGTTCTCTGCCCTTCCTGTACCTGGATAGTTATGTCTTTCTAAAGTTTTCAAAAGTTTTCTGTTATTGTTTCTTTAAATAAGCTTTCTACCCCTTACTCTTCTTCAACTCTCTCTTGAACATCAATAATTTTTAGATTTGGTCTTCTGAGGGAATTTTCTGTATCTTGTAGGTGATCTTCATTTCTTTTTATGTTTTTCTTCTCTGACTGTGTGTTCTCAAATAGCCTGTCCTCAAGCTCACTGATTCTTCTGCTTTATCCATTCTGCTGTTAAAGGTCTTTAGTGAATTTTTTAGTTCAGCATATATATTTCAAGATTTCTGTTTGTTTTTATTTTTATTATTTCAATCTCTGTTAAATTTCTTTGATAAATTTCTTAATTGATTTTCTGTGTTATCTTCGTGATCACTGAGTTTCCTTGTAATTGCTATTTTGTTCTTGGTCAGTGAGCTCGCATATCAACATCTCATTAAGGTCAGTCACTGGTTCCTTGCTTTGTTCATTTTGGGGAAGTCATGGTTCCTTGTTTGCTGTTATTGTGGCTGTATGTCTGTCTCTTTGCATTAAAGGATTAGTTATTTATTCCAGTCTTCTCTCTCTGACTTATTTTGGTTTTTAATGGATATTTTTGCTTTTTTCTTTGTAATTTGTATCTTTTTCCCCCCCCACTGGGTTGCTGTCTCCTTTTTGGCACTAGATGGCACCTCAAGCCCAGGTTTGCGTCGAATCTAATAAAGGATCAGAGTGCTGCCTGTCCCAAATGGAAGAGGTCCCAAAGGAGATATTCTGGCAATGTGGGTCACCTGGCCAAGGGTTTGTACCAAGGGGACCTGTGGAACATATTTCCTACAGCATGGTACTGCCACTCTGATTTGGTGTCTCCCTTGGCCTAGTTATAAAGTGGAATTTCTAGGGTTGGGATGGTTGTCTCACCTCTCCACTTTGTCTCTGGCTGTCCTCAGGGATATTTGTCCCTTCAGGTACTCCTGATACTTCCCATGGGTTGAGGTAGGGACAGGTCTTTTGTCAGGAACCCAAGGTGATAGGGAAGCTGGTTGTCAACCTTGATCTCACTTTTTCTAGTGAAGAAATCATGAGTTGGGGGAAATATTTTCACATGCTTGGTGCAAGGCAGATTGTGGAGAGGGGAGTCACGGATATGGAAATCTGATTTCCCTTCCATCTGCTTGGAGTTTTTTCACTTCTCCATGGCCCCGGGAACTGTCTCATCCTCATCTTTGGGTTCTGGGTTATTGCTGGTAATAATCTCGGTAATGTATGTTTGTTTTTAGTTTTCTGTTGTGAGAGCAGGAAGCCAGTTTGCTTCTATGCTGCCATTTTGGAACTGGAAGACAGCATGAAGTTCTTAAAAGCAATTTTTCAACATATATGAAAAAATTTAAATTATTATTTTGGGCCGAATGTGGTGGCTCACGCCTGTAATCTCAGCACTTTGGGAGGCTGAGGTGGGAGGCTTACTTGAGTCCAGGTGTTTGAGACCAGCCTGGGCAACATAGTGAAACCCCATCTCTACAAAAAATTTTTTTAAATTTGCTGAGTATGGTGGCATGTGCCTGTAGTCTGAGACAGGAGACTGAGACATGAGACTGAGACAGGAGAATTGCCTGAGCCTAGGATATTGAGGCTGCAGTGAGCCATGATTGTGTCACTGCATTCCAGCCTGGGTGACAGAGTGAGATCTTGTTTCAATAAATAAATATGTTTTAATTTAGTAATTGTAGCTCTAAGAATTATCTTAGGAAATAAGGAAAGATATACATTAATGTCTGTATAAGTATGTTCATTTTAGCATTGTACCTAAAGCAATAACTTTGGATATACCTTAAGTATCAACAGTAAAAGAATGATTAAATTCATTTTAACACATCTATATGTATGTTATGTAGCTATTAAAACTGATATTGAAGAAATTTTAATGACATGGAAAATTTCTCATAGCATATGCTGAGGGAGGAAAAAGCAGGGTACAAAATTATATCTCAATTCAATTATCAGTATCTAAATTCACTTCTAAACACATCATCCATGGAAGTAAAAGGATTAAAGAAATACACCAAGATACTTTCACTTCTGGGAAGGTGGTGACATACTGTCTTTTATGCCTCCTGCTAAGTACAACTAAAAACTTTGGGCATTATATTTAAAACAAACTTTAAAAGACTCTGCAAGACGGAGAGAAGGCAGACCAGCTGAGGGTCTTGAGACACAAGGAACAGCATGGTGGTGAGTGTCCTGGGTTTTCTTTTTGCCTCATATATCCCATAGCAAACATATATAATTTTTCTTCCCTCCAAATAATTTCCTTTAACAGGAAATTCTTGCAAGACAGGTCTCAGGCAACAAATTCTCTTAGTTTTTACTTGTCTCAAGACATCTTTATTTCCCCTTCACTTTTGAAGGATAGTTTTTACAGGTTAGTGGGTTTTTTCTTTCCACATTTTAAATATTTCAATTCATTCTCTTCTTGCATAGTTCCTAAAAAAAAAAAAAGTTCAGTATAATTATTATCAATAGGTAAGGTGTTTTTTTCTCCCTGACTTCTTGCAAGATTTTCTTTGTCTTTGGTTTTTCATAGTTTAAATATGATATGTATAGGTGTAGGGTTTTGTTTTGTTTTGTTTTGTTTTTGCATTTATCCTGGTCAGTGGTCTCTGAAATTCCTGAATCTGTAGTTTGGTGTCTGTCATCAATTTTGGAAAATTCTCAGCCTTTATTACTCAAATATTTCTTTGGTTCTTTTGTCCCTTCTTTTTCTTGTATTCCTATAATGAGTATGTCACACTGTTTATAACTAAATATTCTGTACTGTTTTATTCATCCTTTTTTCCCCTCTGCGTTTCACTTTGAAGAGTTTATATTGACATTTCTTCAAGATCACTGATTTTGTTTCATTGGCCATATTCAATATATTGATAAGCCTATGAAAGACATTCTTCACTTCTTAAAACAATACTTTTTATTTCTAGCATTTTCTCTTGATTCTTTCTTAAAGTTTAAATTGCTCTGCTTACATTACCTATCTTGTCTTGCATGTTGTACACTTTTTTCATTAGTGCCCTTAGCCTGTTAATCAGAGTTATTTTAAATTTCTGGTCTGATAATTCCAAAATCTCTGGCACAGCTGAATCTGGTTCTGATATTTGCTTTGTCTCTTCAGACTGTTTTTTTCTTTCCTTTCAGCATGCCTCATCATTTTTTATTGAAACCTATATACCATCATTACATCATTGGGTAATAGCATTTAAGATAAATAGGCCTTCAGTGTGAGGGCTTGTGTTTATCTGACTAGGAGTTACACTGTGTTTACTGTTTGCTGTTAACTGTTGGCATCTGAGCATTTCCTCCAGTATCTTTGTCTTTTTTTTTTTTTTTTTTTTTTGAGACAGAGTCTCGCTCTCTCCCCCAGGCTGGAGTGCAGTGGCGCGATCTTGGCTCACTGCAAGCTCTCCCGGGTTCACGCCGTTCTCCTGCCTCAGCCTCCTCCTGAGTAGCTGGGACTACAGGCGCTCGCCACTGCGCCTGGCTAATTTTTTGTATTTTTAGTAGCGGTGGGGTTTCACTGTGGTCTCGAACTCCTGACCTTGTGATCCGCCCGCCTCGGCCTCCCAAAGCAGTATCTTTGTTTTTTTATCACCCCTTTTGTCTCCTGTTTTGTCTTTGGGTTTCCCTAGAAACCCCTTCTTAAAAAGAGTCTAAACTTTGCAGTCTTTCATCTATAATCTTCTGTTATCAGGGGCTCTGTAAATGTGGTGGTAAGGTGTGTGTAGAAGGAAGCATTCTATACTCCTATAATTAGGTCTCAGTCTTTTGGTGAGTCTTTGCCCTGGGCTGTTACCTTGACAAGTTTTTCTCAGCATTTCCTCCCCTTTAGTGAGATAGGAAGGCTAGAGTGGGTGGAAGTTGTCTAATTGTCAGATAAGGCTTTGGTAAGACAGTTTCCTTGAGAACTTGCCTTCATTACAGAGAATAGAATGAAGAACAGAGCTCCCCGGGAATATTCCAAAATAGCTATTTCCTTCTCCCGCTGCTGGAAGCAGGAGCAGATTCTCTGATCTTCACAGTGAGAACACTTTGGGGCTCTTGGAGGTAAAACTCACAAAAGTATGGGACCCTCTAAGATTCTCCTCCCTGCCCCCAAGAATTTTTAACTCTCAAGCTAGTCCACACTGAGCCTCGAGAAATGTGTTGATTAAAGCTTAAGTGTTCTTGTCAGTGCAGGTTCCAACAGCTGACTTCTCTCAGGCTTCTGCTCCCTGCAGGCTGTGATGCTTTATACTACTCCTCTCTCCAGCTTTCAGGACAGCAGTTTACCCTGTGATCTCAATTCTCTGATAGATAGAAGAAGAGTTGTTTTTGGTTCATTCAGCTTTTTTCTTGTTGTGAGAATAGGAATGACAACTTCCAAGCTTATTACATGTTGGAGTGAAACTAGAACTCCATTAGTTGCGTTTTAATGATAATTTTGCAAAAGTGGGTATCACAATAGAATCAAGTTATTGAGTTGTATTGAGTTATTGGTGGGTGAGTTTTGTTAGTAATAATTATATTGATAATCTTAAAGATCTTGAATTTGCTTTCAAATTAAAAATTTTAAGACATAACATACCACACAAATACTCATTCTTACAATTTTATTTTTTTTTATATTGCACTCCCATGAAACTATCCACTGCTTAATAAGGAAAATGTTTAACCACCTTTGATATTTAAATCTTTAAAACTATATAAAATAGCAGAGATTTCAAGAATATAAGTATTAACCACTTAGGGACCATCATTTTGCATATATTTAACATTGGCTCTCCTGTAATTTGATTTTATTAAACAAAATACAACATTATGTATTTTCTTTTACCAAGAATGTTTTATAGTGCAGTAATTCTTTCAGTTGTTAATCATATAAACTCAGCCAGAAATAGAGCTTTTTATTCATGCTATAATGGTCTTTATCAGACTTGGAAATTCTTATGCTTAATAAAACAACTACAGTTTTACAGTGGCAAAAATGATAAAGATTAGTTTAATTTATTGTAATTACCGATAGAATATTTCCTATAAAATATAAGCTTAATTAGGAAGCATTGTTTTAAAATTACAATTTGAGAAGCTTTTAAGATAGCAAATTTGATTTTAAATTCCATTTCTTTTTACTTAGGTTACTTCCAACTGTAATTGATCAGAAATCATTTATTTTCCCTCAGGAATCTGAGGGTAAACTTTGGCAATCCCAAAGACAGCACAGTTCATCTCTGCCTGTCTTTCCAAGAGCAAAGGTAGGTATAGAGAAATTCATAGACAGAAAGTAGTTTAGTGACTGCCAGGAGCTGGGAGGAGCAGAGAGTAGGAGTGACTTTTAATGGGTATGAAGTTTCTTTGGGGGATGATGAACATGTTCTAGAATTATATTGTGGTGATTGCACTACTCTGAATATAGTAAACACCATTGAATTATATACTTTAAAAATGTGAATTTTATGGTATATTAATTACATCTCGATGAAGCTGTTAAAAACTTTAAAAAAGAGTAAAGTAAGAAATTTGCTTTGTGTTCTAAGTTAGAAAACATAATGAATGTATAGGTCTGTTTCTAGAATTTCATTTTATAGTTGTTTCAGGTATGTTCATGGCATAGTCAATTTCTACAACAAAAGAGCTTTCTTCAGAAGAAAATAAATCAAGACATAATGCCTTCACATTTTTTAATAGAGCCAGGTGGCAAGGAATAGAGCTCAATAAGTTTCTGACTTGGCCTCCATTGAGTGTTCTCTCAATTTTGTATCTGTTTTGTCCCTGTCTTCAGGGTGCTGTAACAGAATACCATGAACTGGGTGGCTTAAACAACAGAATTCTATTTCTTACAGCTCTGGAGGCTGGAATTCAAAGGTCAAGATGCCGGCAGATCCGGTGTCTGGTGAGGTCTTTCTTCCTAGTTTGCAGACAGCCTTCTTTATTTGTTTCTTCACATGGCAGAGAAAGAGAGAAAATCAGCAAGCTCTTGTGTGTCTTTTTATAAGGGCATTGATCTCATTCATTAGGGCTCTACCCTCATGAGCTAATTATCTCCCCAAATCCTCACCTGTTAACACCATTACCCTGGGTTAGGATTTCAACATATGGGTTTTGGTGGGTGGGGAGAGGGGGGGCACAAACATTCAGTCCATAGCACACCCTGACTTAAAAGTAATACTAGCTCACCTCTTTTGGGTAGCAGGAACTGTTATCAGTACTTTGAAAATACTAACTTGTTTGAACTTCAGAACAACCCTAGAAGGAGGTGTTATTATTATTATTATTAAGATGGAGTTTCACTCTTGTCACCCAGGCTGGAGTGCAATAGCATGATCTCGACTCACTGCAACCTCTGCCTCTCAGGTTCAAGCAGTTCTTTGCCTCAGCCTCCCGAGTAGTTGGGATTACAGGCACACGCCTGGCTAATTTTTGTATTTTTAGTAGAAATGGGATTTCACCATCTTGGCTGGGCTGGTCTTGAACTCCTGACCTCATGATCCACCTGCCTCGGCCTCCCAAAGTGCTTGGATTACAGGCATGAGCCACCACGTGTGGCCAGTTGTATGACTTTTTACATGTCTATCTTCCCACTAGATTATAAGCTTAATGAGGGCAGTACCTGTATCAGTTTGTTCATTGTTATAGTATGCCTAGGGTGTGGGCCATAGGCTCTTGACCTCCTAAAAGTTTGCTGAAAATCACTAACATGAGGCAGATTGATTAATAGGAGAAAAGGCATACGAGTTTATTTAACATGTATACACAGGAGCCTTCAGTATGAAGACCCAACATCCCAATAAGTTACGGAAGCTTATGTATCATCTTGGGGTTACAGAAAGAACGGGGGCTCATGGCATGGCCAAAACCAGGTTATGTTCATAAATCAGGTTCAGTGGCGAAACAGGTTATGATAGGGAGAAAGGAAGAGGCTTGGCTAGCAAAGACGGCCTTGTGTGTAGATGCAGCCTCCCTCAGACAGAATAGATGGCAAATGTTTCTTTTCAGTCTTTTAAAGGTATCAGACCCAATCTCTCCCAGATACAGGAAATGACTGGAAAGAGGAACTTTGGCAGCATTGATGGAGATTCTTTTTTTTTTTTTTTTTTTGAGACGGAGTCCCGCTCTGTCGCCCAGGCTGGAGTGCAGTGGCCCGATCTCAGCTCACTGCAAGCTCCCCCTCCCGGGTTTACACCATTCTCCTGCCTCAGCCTCCCGAGTAGCTGGGACTACAAGCGCCCGCCACCTCGCCTGGCTAGATTTTTGTATTTTTTAGTAGAGACGGGGTTTCACCGTGTTAGCCAGGATGGTCTTGATCTTCTGACCTTGTGATCCGCCCATCTCGGCCTCCCAAAGTGCTGGGATTACAGGCTTGAGCCACCGCGCCCGGCCGGAGATTCTTTACAGAAGCAAAATTTCTCCACGAAAGACAGCTTTGCAATACCACTTCTGTTTGCTGGCCCTGTGGCAACTATTTCAAAATATGTTAAAGATATATATTTTGGGGTAAAATATTTGTATTTCCTTCACAGAGGATTCTCCATAAATGTTTGTTGAATGGATAAATGAAACCACCACAGTGATCTCTAAGAGTGTGCTCATCTCCATGTAAAATATCAGTTCAGGCTCCTGTGAACTCCCAAAGCAGCGCTCTCCTACCTCTGTCCTTGCACTTGTTACATTGGGTCTGTCAGCCACTCTCTGAGGAGTGCTTACTGTGTGCCCAGGATTATTAGAGGCTGAATAAGACAGATCAGATCCCTGACATCAGAGAGCTTATATTCTAGTGGGGAAAGACAGACCATCAATAAGATAATACTAGATAATGATAAAAGCTCTGATAAAAATAGAACAGAATGCTGTGATAAAGGGAGCTTAAATTTCTCATCTTCCTTACTGTTAAATCACTTCTTCAGTCATTTTTTTTACCTGTTTGGCCAAGAATCTCAGGAGGTCCACAGATGGTCCCCAAGACCAGAGATTAGATGGAGGTCTCTGATTTATAAGAACAATGAAATAAGATGTATGAAATTAGACTATTTTAGAATGTATAATTGCTATTATTGTTCTGGGAAAAAAAAAACAAAACAAAACTACGGCCAGAAATTTATTTCCCCCAAAGAACTCTGAATCCTGACTAATGTTCATGAAGATGCAGTGTGTTCTTTTAGATGCTATGGGGATGGGTAAGCTTCTCTTAAAGAGGGGCATGGACTATTTCCCACCCTGACTTTGCCTCCAGAGCCTGGATTACTATTGTTGTTGTATTTCTAATATCTGTGACATCTGCTTAAAAATGCATATCCTCTGACATAAAAAAGAGCCCTAATTTTGCACTGTAAAGTCAAAGACAAACAATGCTGTCTTGCCAGCTGTTACACATGCCTACGACACCAACATAAAAGCTTGTATTATTAAGTAGTTGTGAAATCCAACTGGGACGTTACTACCTTTAATTGCCCACTTCCAACCTTTTAAACCAGGTGAAACCCCAGTCACTTCTTTAAGCTCTCTCTCCCCAAAAGTGGATAGCTGTTTTTGAAATTCACACCAAAAAGCTTATATGACAAACAGTTAGGAGTTGCTCAATTGTAATTAAGAATCATAATTTAAAATTGTTTATTAAGCCTCTTTTAATTTGAAAAAGCATATTCAGAAACATTTACAATTTAAAAAAGAAAGGTTACACTAATCTTTCACTTTCTGAGGTTTTCTCTTGAAAAAAATAGAATCGGTGATGAAATATCAGTAAGTAGTATTGGAATATAAAGTCTAATTTTCAGAATTTGCAGATAACTGGGTGAAATCAATATGGACTCCATTTTTGCTTATTAAAATACTAATTTTTAATTTTTTCCTCCAAATGTATCAGTAATACATGCTTGTTGTTGTGACAAACATAATATGAAGATGTAAAGGCAAAGCCAGTTGTTTCACCCGCACCCCCTACCAAACTACCCAATCCCATGAGGCAACCAGTGTTAACAGCAGGTTTATTTGTCCACTCATTCCCCTTTGTAATAGTGTGTATTCAGTATAAGTACATATGCAGATATGTAGGGTTTGAGTTGGTTATGAATTTTTTTGCTTTTACTGAAACAGATAACATTTTGAGTCATGCAAATAAAACCATTTTTGTTCATAAACGCTATACATGAAGTTATGTTCATACAATTATTTGCATAAAATATATGCTATTTTATGTTTATAAAATAGGATAGAAATGTAATATGGTGTGATATTTCTGAGGTTTTTTTTCCATTGACTATCCATGACAACAAAAGAGGGAAAGTGGGACCCTGTAGGTTCTGGGGTTGAGTCTAAGGAGCCCAAAGTAAGTGGGAAATATCTTTGATAGCTCATGCTTTGGCATATAAATTATAGCAATTTTTCACTCCATTTCATTATATATCCATTTTTGTTTCAATATAAAAGTAATGGAATTTACTTCAAAATATTTAGATAAAACTCATGCCCCAAATAATATATCTCTTGTTTATTATGTTCCTGTCACACTACCACATACTCCCAGTAGTGCCCCAATTTGAGATGTAGAGGATTGTACAGCATCAGTATATTCATTTACCAAACATTTTCAAATTTTTATTTATTTCATTTATTTTATTTTTGTGAGTACATAGTAGGTGTACATATGTATGGGGTGCATGAGCTATTCTGGTATAGGCTTGCAACGCATGATAATCACATCAGGGTAAATGGGGTAGCCATCACCTCAAGCTTGCATTTATCCCTTGTGTTACAAACAATCCAGTTATACTCTTTAGTTATTTTTAATGTACAATAAATTATTACTGACTGTAGTTGCTCTGTCGTACTATCAAATACTAGTTCTTATTCATTCTTTCTATTTTTTTGTACCCATTAACTATCCTCACTTCCTCACTAACCCACACTACCCTTCCCAGACTCTAGTAATCATCCTTCTACTTTCCATCTTCATGAGTTCAACTATTTTAATTTTTAGCTCCCACAAATAAATAAGAACATGTGAATCCTGTCCTTGCTTGCCTGGCTTATTTCACTTGACATAATGAAGTCCAGTTCCATCCCTGTTGTTGTAAATGACAAGATCTCATTCTTTTTTGTGGCTGAATAGTACTTCACTATGTATATGTACCACTTTTTCTTTATCCATTCTTCTGGGCTTTTTGTTTGCTTGTTTGCTTTTTAACTTTTAAGTTCAAGGGTGCATGTGCGGATTTGTTACATAGGTAAACTTGTGTCATGGGGATTTGTTGTGCAGATTATTTCATCACCCAGGTATTAAGCCTAGTACCCATTAGTTATTTTTCCTGAACTTCTCCCTCCTTCCACCCTCCTCCCTCCAATAGGACCCAGTGTATGTTGTTCCTCTCTATGTGTCCATGTGTTCTTATCACTTAGCTCCCACTTATAAATGAGAACATGTGGTATTTTCTGTTCCCACATTAGCTTGCTAAGGATAATGGCCTCCAGCTCCATCCATGCCCCTGCAAAGTACATGGTCTCATTCCTTTTTATGGCTGCATAGTATTCCATAGTGTATATGTACCACATTTTCTTTATCCAGTCTATTATTGATGGATATTTGGATTGATTCCATGTCTTTGCTACTGTGAATAGTGCTACAGTGAACATGTTTGTGCATGTATCTTTGTAATAGAATGATTTATATTCCTTTGGGCACATACCTAGTAGTGGGATTGCTGGGTCAAACAGTATTTCTGGTTCTAGATCTTTGAGGAATTGCCACACTGTCTTCCACAATGGTTGAACTAATTTACATTCCCACCAACAGTGTAAAAGCATTCCTATTTCTCTGCAACCTCACCAGCATCTGTTGTTTCTTGACTTTTAAATAATCACCATTCTGACTGGTGTGAGATGGTATCTCATTGTGGTTTTGATTTGCATTCCTCTAATAATCAGTGATGTTGACCTTTTTTTCATGTGATCATTGGCCGCATGTATGTCGTCTTTTGAAAAGTGTCCATTCATGTCCTTTGCCCACTTTTTAATTTTTTTTTTTTCTTGGAAATTTGTTTAAGTTCCTTACAGATGCATCCTTTGTTGGTTACATAGTTTGCAAAAATTTTCTCCCATTCTGTAAGTTGTCTGTTTATTTTGTTGATAGTTTCTTTTGCTGTTCTGGAGCTCTTTAATTTAATTAGATCCCATTTGTCAATTTTTGTTGACAAAAATTTTGTTGCAGTTGCTTTTCTCATCTTTGTCATGAAATCTGTGCCCATGCCTAAGTCCTGAATGGTATTGCCTAGGTTTTCTTCCAGTGTTTTTATAAGTTTGGAGTTTTACATTTAAGTCTTTAATCCATCTTGAGTTAAAGTTTGTGTGTGGTGTAAGGAAAGGGTCCAGTTTCAATCTTCTGCATATGGCTAACCAGTTATTCCAGCATCATTTATTGAATAGGGAATCCTTTCCCTATTGCTTTTTTTTTTTTGTCAGGTTTGTCAAAGATCAGAGTTGTAGGTGTACAGTCTTATTTCTGGGTTCTTCATTCTGTTCTGTTGTCTATTTGTCTGTTTTTATACTAGTACCATGCTGTTTTGGTTACTATAGCTTTGTAGTATAATTTGAAATCAGGTAATGTGATTCTTCCAGTTTTATTCTCTTTGCTCAGGATAGCTTTGGCTATTCTGGCTCTTTTGTGGTTCCATATAAATTTTAGGATTGTTTTTTCTAGTTTTATGAAGAATGTCATTGGTACTTTGATAGGGATTGCATTGAATCTGTAGATTGCTTTGGAATATCTTTCCTTTTTTTGATATCCTTTTCAGTTTCTTCCATTAATGTTTTGTAGTATTCATTGCAGGTATTTTTCACATCTTTTGTTAATTCCTGGATATTTAATTTTATTTGTAGCTATTGTAAATGGGATTACTGTCTTGATTTCTTTTTCACATTGTATGCTGTTGGCTTATAGAAATGCTATTGATGATTGCATGCTTATTTTGAATCCTGCAACTTTACTGAACATGTTTATTAGTTCTAATAGGTTTTTGGTGGAGTCTTTAGGTTTTTCTAAATATAAGATCATATCACCTGCAAACAAGGATAATTTGACTTCTTCCTTTCCAATGTGGATGCCCTTTATTTCTTTCTCTTTTCTGATTGCTCTAGCCAGGACTTCACATTACATTCTATGTTGAATAACAGTGGTGAAAGTGGGCATCCTTGTCATGTTCCCAAACTTCGGAGAAAGGCTTTCAGTTTTTCCCCATTCAGTATGATACTAGCTGTGGGTCTGTCATATATGGCTTTTATTTATTTAGTTAGTTGTTTATTTATTTATTGAGATGGAGTCTTGTTCTGTCACCCAGGCTGGAGTGCAGTGGTGCAATTTGGGCTCACTGTCATCTCTGCTTCCCGGGTTCAAGTGATTCTCCTGTCTCAGCCTCCCAAGTAGCTGGGATTACAGATGCAGGCCACCATACCCGGCTAATTTTTTTTGTATTTTTAGTAGAGAGGGGGTTTCACCATGTTGGTCAGGCTGGTCTCAAACTCCTGACCTCAAATGATCCGCCCACCTTGGTCTCCCAAAGTGCTGGGATTACAGGTGTGAGTCACTGTGCCCGGCCTATATATGACTTTTATTATGTTGAAATATGTTCCTTCTATCCCCACTTTCCTGAAGGTTTTTCTTGTGAAGGGATGTTGAATTTTATCAGATAATTTTCAGCACCAGTTGAAATGATCATATGGTTTTGTCCTCTATTCTGTTGATACGAGGTATCACATTGATTGATTTGCATATGTTGAACCCTCCTTCCATTTCTGGGGTAAATCCCACTGGTCATGATGAATTATCTTCTTAATGTGTTGTTGAATTCAATTTGCTAGTTTTTTTTTTTTTTTTGAGATTTTTGCATCAATATTCATCAGGGATATTGGCCATAGTTTTTTCTCTTTTTAATGTGTTTGGTCTGGCTGTGGTATCAGGGTAATACTGGCCTTGTAGAATGAGTTTGGAAGTATTTCCTCTTCTTCTGTTTATTGGAATGGTTTGAGTAGAATTGGTATTAGTTCTTTTTTAAATATATGGTAGAATTCAACAGTGAGGTCATCGGGTGCTGGCCTTTTCTTTGCTGGAAGATGTTTTATTATGGGTTTAGTCTCACTACTTGTTATTGGTTTGTTTAGATTTTGGATTTCTTCATGGTTCAGACATAGTAGGGTATATATGTCTAGGAATTTATACATTTCTTCTGAATTTTCCAATTTATTGGCAAATAATTCCTCATAGTAGCCATTAATGATCTTTCGAATTTCTGCAGTATTGATTGTATTAGTTCCTTTTTCATCTGATTTTATTTATTTGGGTCTTCTTTTTTTTCTTAGTCTGGTTAAAGGTTTGTCAATTTATCTTTTCAAAACAATTTTTTGTTTCATTGATCTTTTGTACTTTATTTCATTTATTTCTGCTCTGATCTTTATTATTTCTTTTCTTCTGCTAATTTTGGGTTTGGCTTTCTCTTGATTTTCTAGTTCTTTAAGATGCATTATTAGGTTATTTATTTGAAGTTTTCCTTTTTCTGCATGTAGTTGCTTATAGCTAGCTATAAACTTCCCTCTTAGCATTGCCTTCACTGTATTCCACAGGTTTTGGTATGTTGTTGTGTTTCCATTATCTTGTGTTTCAAGAAATTTTTCAGTTTTCTTAATTTCTTCATTGACCCACTGGTCATTCAGGAGCATATTATTTACTTTCCATGTATTTACGTAGTTTCCAAAATTGTTTTTGTTATTGATCTCTAGTTTTATTCTATTGTGGTCAGAGAAAAAGCTTGATATTATTTCAATTTATTTTGAATGTTTTAAGACCTCTTTTGTGACCTAACATTTGGGCTATCCTTGAGAATGATCCATGTGCTGATCTGCACATAGAGCCTTCTGCAGCCATTGGATGAAATATTCTGTAAATATCTATTAGGTCCGTTTGATCTGTAGTGCAGATCAAATCTGATGTTCCTTTGTTGATTTTTCTGTCTGGAAGATCTGTTTAATGCCAAAAGTAGGGTGTTGAAGTCTCCAGCTCTTACTGTATTTGGGTCTTTTTTTCTTTTTAGTTCTAATACCATTTGCTTTATGTATTTCGATGATCCAGTATTGGGTGCGTGTATATATATATATATATATATATATTTCCAGTTGTTACATCTTTTTGCTGAATTAACCCATTTATCATTATATAGTGACGTTTGTCTCTTCTTATAGTTTTTGTCTTGAAATCTATTTTTGTCTGGTATAGCTACTCCTGCTCTTTTTTGGTTTCCATTTGCATGGAATATCTTTTATTTTTTCCATTCTTTTATTTTTAGTCTATGTGTGTCTTTATAGGTAAAATGCATTTCTTGTAGGCAACTTATCATTGGGTCTTGTTTTTGTCCATTCAGCCACTCTATGTCTTTTGATTGGAGAGTTTAGTCCATTTGCATTCAAAGTTCTTATTGATAACTAAGTTAGGCACTCTTCTAAGCACTGGAGGACTTGTCTTTGAGAATATGTTGAGGGAGATAGACAAATAAACATCATCTGAGACAGAGAGAAGCACTGTGGGCTACAGAATCAAAGAGAAAGGGTGGGCTTATGCAAACTTGGTCAGGGATGGGAGAGACTTTACAAAGGCAATGATGCCTGGGCTGAGTCTCAGCCAGCTAGGATCGGAGAGGAAAGGTGCTCACAGTGGAGGAAATATGCAAATACATGGCCATAAACAAGAGTATGGCTTATTTTGGGGGGAACCCAATGAGTTCCTTGTGGTTAAAATGTAGACAGTATTGTTTGAGGACAATCAAGAGATGAGGTTGAAGAAGAGATAAGGGAGAGCTAGATAATGATGCAGCTTGCTAAGATTATATCATGCGAAAGAGCTTGAATTTACATTAGTGACAAAGAGAACTAGTTATAATTTTTAAATAGCGAATTAGAGAATGACGTGATCATAATAGTGATTTGAAAAGATCGTTTTGTCAGCAGTATGGAAAAAGACATTGAAGTAGGAGGTAGACTCTGGGAACTTCATCATCCAATTTGTGGCAGTCCAGGTGAGAGATGATGAAGGTCTGAATTATTGCAGTGATCATGGGCATAAAGAAAAAAAGACCATGATTAGTGGTAGAACTAACACGACTTGATGATTGGGGGATTAAAAAGAGAACGAGAGAGTCAGTGATAACCCACAAGTATCTAGCTTGGAGACTGGGTGGTAGTTACACCATTCGTTGAGATGGGAGACATAGGAGAAGGAGCAGATATGTTGAGATGATGATTGGAGTAGGCAAATAAGATAAATTCAGTTTCATACAGTGTTGAATCTGAGATGCTTGTGGACCCTTCCAAGAGGAAATGCCTAACAGGCAGCTGAATGGACCTACATGTAGTATGGAGGTCAGAAGAAATATCTGAGAATAAGCTATAGATTTGCTCTTATCAACATTTAGGGGCGGTACAAGTCAGAGAAGATGGGATCTCTCAAAGAGAACATCAAATGAAAATGATGAGTAATGTAGTTGAAATTTCCGTATCACAAATCAATAAGAGATTTTCAGGTTTAAAAGCATAATTTTAAAAACCAAACAATAATGTATATTACACAAACTTTCATGTGACAAAGTTTGAGTCTAAGCCTTTTTATTCACAGTCTAAAGGTTCTTCCAAATCACTTTTGGCCATTTGACATCACATGCAGCATCATGATGACAGACTGTTTTTTTAACAACTCTGACTTGTGAAGTGAATATCTTTTGTCTTCTTTCAACTGGTAATATAATTCTGGGGCATAACGAAATATAATAGGGTTTCTTTTCATTGTCTTATTTGGTCCAACTCATAATTTCATATTTTCCTTAACTTAATTCCCAGCCCTGAAAGTTAAACACCTTCTCCTGAAAATCAGTGGAAGGCTTCTGTCAGAGCTGTTCAGTACCTGAATGATTATATAAACTGGTGACACCAGTTCTCCATAGCTTTGAAAATCCTAGAGTCCATGAGATTTGCTATGCTGGTTTATGACATAATTTCTGCATCTATAATAACTTTTTTATTTTAATGCTGCATCAAAATGTAATCTTTTAAAAGATGTTTTAAACAAAAATCAGAAATACTGGTGTAACTTAAATTTTAAGCACCTGTGGTACTTCTAGGGCACAAAATTCTATTGTGGTGATGATGGTATGAACATATGCTTATTCACGGCTAGTCTGAGTTGCACAATTGCATCACAGCTTACTCCTGTGGGTAGTGACTGGCAAGATTCTTTTGACATCACATGTAAGAAAGGCTGATCTCAGAAATGTTAAAACTTGAAAACACATTTTTTTGAATAGAAGAAATATAGCACATATCATACAAGGCTTTACCCTTAGCCTAATAATTTCAGTGTTGAAAGCATTCTTGGAGATTTTATTTTGTAATTTTGAAGGCAATTAAATTGTGAAGGCAGTTTGTGAGACAATTCAGATTACTCAACAAACTTTGAGTGTTAAATTTGTGCAATTCACTGTGCCCAGCTCTGGAGTGCAAAGATATACAATACAGCATGATCCCTTTCCATATGGAATGTAGTATAGTGGTCCTCCTTGGGAGCCTTGGGAAATGCAGAGAGATTTCTGGGGTTGTTACAATGTTTTTGGAGCACTGCTGGCCTTTAGTGGGCCAAGGACACTCAACTTTCTATAGTCCATAGGATTTTCTGCACAAGAAGAGCTATCTCTCTCGCAATGTTCATAGAATCCACTCTGGAAAACACTGCAGAAGACAGACACACAATCATTATTCATGCAAGACCAACCACTAGGGAAGGGACATACTATCACTGTGTTGTAACTGTCTCATTCTAGACAATACCTATTGTTCAGCTTGGATACCTACCTTGTTTACTGATGAAACTCAGAATAATTCTGGACAAAAGCAAAAGGTAAAGCCATTCCAAAGAATATGATATAGGCAGTCTAAAAGACAGGTTCCAAAAATTGGAATAAATGCAGAGTTGCCCAAATAGCACAATACCTGGCACACGGGAAAGTACTCAGTTTGGGGTATTATTATGATTATTAACCTAATACTAGAATCTCCTGGAATCTCACATTTTGAAAGGACTTCAACAGTCATCTGATTCTACCCAGGATAAACACCAGCTCACCCCAAGTTCCTTAAAATGCATGCCTTAACAATCAAACATTAAAAAAAATATTGTGCTCTAGTATGATACAGCAATATACATTTGTGTCTAACCTGGGAAGAATCTTTAATTTTTTGAATTTTGATCTCATTAAGAAAGGCGATTTTCAAAATTTCACCCAAACTAAAGTTTTGAGAATTTTTGACATTATGAGGCATAATATGGTAAAAGATCAAAAACTGAAAATGTCAGAGCAGGCAAGGGTTCCTTCACAAATTTTCACTGTAAGTTATACCTCTATCAGGGTAAAAATTTTGCTGATGAGATGGCAAGTTGGATTGTATAGAATACATTGGAGAGAAGAGAATGCCTACAAGGATCCACTGTGAGTTCTGCCCTCTCATTAGAATGTAAGCTTCATAAGAGCAGCAACTTTTTGAAAGGATTTGTTTCCTTTTCCGTGGCTTCTAAAAACCCTTTTTATATGAAAATATTCAAATATACCTTCTATAGACTGAATGTGTGTGTATGTCCCCAAAATTCATGTTATTAAATAAATCCTAATGCACAGTGTGATGGCATTTTGAGGTATGGACTTTGGGAAGTGCTTAGCTCATGAGAGTGAAGCCCTCATGAGGGGGATTAGTGCTCTTATAAAAGAGGCCCTAGGGAGCTTCCTTGGCCCCTCTTCCATGTGCAGACACAGTGAAAAGATGGCCATCTATGAACCAGGAAGCAGACCCTCACCAAACACTGAATCTGCCAGTGTCTTGATCCTGAACTTCCCAGCCTCCAGAACTGTAAGAAATAAATGTTGTTGTCTGTAAACCATCTAGACTCTTTTTTTGAGACAGGGTACTGCTCTGTTGCCCCAGCTAGAATGCAGTATACAATCATGGCTTATCATACAGCCGCAATCTCCCGGACTCAAGCAGCCCTCCTGCCTCAGCCTCCCAAGTAGCTGAGACTGGGACTAGAGGTGCATGCCACCACACCTGGCTAATTTTTAAATTTTTAGTAGCAGCAAGGTTTTGCTATGTTGCCCAGGTTGGTCTCTAACTTCTGTGCTCAAGTGATCCTCCTGCCTTGGCCTCCCAAAATGCTGGGATTACAGGGGTAAGCCAGCTCCCAGGCTTCATTATAGCAGCCCAAACAGACTAAAACAATACAAAAAAATAACATAAATAACCACTTCTCCATCACTTAGATTGAGCAGTTGTTAACCTTTACCATTTTTGCTTCATCTATTTTTATTGAAGTGTTTTAAAATAAAATAAAAACCTAATGACAATTTCACTCCTTAATGCTTTTAACATGAATCTTCAAAAATGAACTGTTTCTCTTTCACTCACAGTATCTTTATCTCACCTAATAAAATCAACAATAATTCTTGAATATAATAAATTTCCAGTTCATATTTAGATTGCCCAAGTTATTTCCCAAATGACTTTTACTCCTCTCTTATCCAATCCTGGATCTGTTATCCATTGCATCTGATTATTTTATTTCTAAAGCAGAGGGACTCTGTTTAGTTCATTGCTGTAACCAGTGTCTAAACAGTGTCTAGCCTGGAGTAGGCTCTTAGATGACAACATAGTGGTTAGAACTGTGGGTTAACATCCTGGCTCTATCACTTACTAGCTATACTTGGGCAAGTCACTTAACCTCTCCATGCCTCAATTCCTCATCTGCAAAATCAGTTTAACAGTAGTATCTGTTGTATAGTGAGTGCTGTATAAGTGTTAGTTATTGTTCTTATTTGTTGATAAGTACTAATCAACCTCTATTATGTACCTAATACATGTTGGGCCCTATTTTAGGCATCAGCCAAATTTCTCTGCTCTCATGGAGCTTACATTCTAATTGGGGTTGAGTAGTCATTAGGAAAACAAAAAACAATTTGAAAAGTAAACATCCAGTTGTCCCTCACTATTCATGGGGGATTGGTTCCATGATCTCCCTTGAATACTAAAATCTGTGTGTGCTCAAAACCCTGATATAAAATAGTGTAATATTTGCATATAGCCTATGCACATCGTCCTGTACACTTTAAATAATCTCTAGATTATTTATAATACTTAATACCATGTAAATGCTATGTAAATAGTTTTTATACTCTATTGTTTAGAAAATAATGACAAGAAAAAGAGTCTATATATGTTTGGTACAGATACATTTTTTAAAAAATATTTTGAATTCACTGTTGATTGAATCCATGGATGCAGAACCCATGGATATGGAGGGCCAGAGTGAATAGCACGTTAGTTGGTGAGAGAAAAGTTGGGAAAGGAACATAGGGAGCACTGGGATGGTCTAACTTGTAAGGTGACATGTAAGCACATATTTGATGGCTCTGAAGGAGCAAGTCACGTGCCTCCTTGGAGGACATGCATCTAGACAGAAGAAAGACCCTAAATTATAGGTGTGAGTAGCAAAGAAGAGGAGGGTGCAAGGGAGAGTGAAGTGGAAAAAGTAGGAGGGGCCAGATCTTGTAGACCATTGTGAGACTTTGGATATTACCACGTGAGAGCAAAAGTTATTGGAGGCTTACACTAGAGAATATTACTTGCAATTTGAAAGGTCCCCTACAGACAGAGTAGTGAATGCTATAATAGAGTTTTGGAAAACATGCTCTTGTAGAGCCAGAGGGTATGCCTAATGCCTGGGCTTTGATGTAACCATTAAGTGCATCATGTTGAAAATCTTTTTCAAGCACAGCAGTATGACCTCTGCATCCTAGACTGCCAGCTCACATATAGTATGTTCTTCCAACAATTCTTCAACACTATGAGGACCTTCAACCCATTGACCTCTCATTATTTCACTATTTATCACTTTTATCTTATTGTCTTTTCCTTCTCAGCTAGATTAGATGCCATGGTTGTGGCAGAAATTGTTAGTTCTCTGCCGAATATCTATTTCCTCACCTATATTACTAACAGAACTGATTTTACTTAGGGTGGCAATATGTCATAAGGAATAAGATTCCTCATTTCTGAGCCTTCGTTAAAGCAAAATATTTCCACGTGTCCCAGTTCTGTCCAGTTAGTACCGAGCAGCAGTCTACTGGGGGTTGGTTCCAGGGAATATTTTGCTTTTCTAATAACGGGGATAGTCACAGCGGCATGTTCCTTTGCCCCTATTTCCCTTTCTCCTTTCTTCCTTCCTTAAACACAGATATGACATCTGGAGCTGCAGCAATCATCTTGCAACCATGGGATGACAAGCATGGACCAAAGGCAACACCCTGATGATTGTAGAGCAGAAAGAGAGAAAGGAACTGGGCCCCCAATGGCTTCTCTGAGCAGCTGAACTAATGCTAGCAATTGACTACCTCTGCCATGTGAGAATAGACCCCAGAAGGGTTTTTTGTTTTGTAATGTCAGATCTCTTCTGACTGATTCAGTGGTTCAACACCATGGTCTCTCTTTTGCAAACGTCCTTGTCCATCTTTCCCTCCATCATGCCTGGGAGACAAAACACAAGTCTGGTTAAACCTAACGAACTGCTCTGTGTTTGCATCTGAGAAGCTAAATATAGCTGTAGTACATCTCACAATGGTGCTTAGTGGTCTGACTTTAATTTTATGACCCCAAATTTCTGGTGGGCACTAAATTCAGCCTATATGTGCTAGCACGTTTCTATAGCAAAATCAGTTTCTCATCCCTTGAGATGGCTATTTTAAACTTTCTCCTCTCTCTTCATACCTCTAGCACCCTTGTCTCCCCTTACTTTCAGCTGATGATCTCCCTTCATACTCACCTACCTCATTTTTTGTGTCAGAGTCTGCTAGTATCTCCAGTATTCCTCTCCCTCTTTCTTTGTCATAACGCCCTTGATCTTTTTAGCTAGAAATATGGCTGTCCCATGTAAAAACCATATTTTCCAGCTTCCTTTGCAGTTGATTATAGCTATATAGGCAAGTACTGGCTAATGAAATGTAAGGGGGAATATTATGGGTAGCTTTCAGGAAATGTTCTAAAAAGATAGAACTGGCTTGTGCCCTTTGATCCTTTTCTTCTCCCTCCTCTCTTTTGCTACGTGGGATGAATCTATGATGTTGGAACTCTATCTAGCAGCCATCTTAGACAGGAAGAGTAGGTCCACATATTGGGATAGAAGAGTACTGAGCTAGAAGGGGTCTGATCCCTAACAATTTTATGACTTCCAAATCAACCCTGAACAACCTACCTCTGGACTTCAGGTACATGAGAAGACTGAATTCTGTCCTATTTAAACGATATTCTTCCAGTTTTTAGTCACATATAGACAAATGAATCCTAACCAAATACATCAGCCTTTCTAGGTCGAGATGTACTTTCTGTGCCTTCTCTCTAATCATAATGGAAGTGTCCCTCTCCTATTAAGGCCAGCCTCTTATTAAGGCCTTAGTTTCTACAGTTATTTCCTTTCACGAATCATCAGTTTCTCACTCCTCAGTCATTTAGAGATCTTTGCTTAACTAGCTCAGTTTCATCACTCTGGTCTTAGTCTAATTGTTGTCTCCTCATAGAGGCTGTTCTTGACCATAATATCTAAGGTAGTTTTCTCTTATTCTCTATCCCATTATCCTAGTGTATTTTATTTAGAGCATTTAGGGCAATCTGAAATTAATTTTATATCTGTTTATGTGCTTATTGTCTGATTCCTCACATACCTTCAAGAATGTAAGATCCACATGGTCAGGGACTTCATCTTTCCTGTTTCTAACACCTACTAGGCTCTCAAGAAGTGTCTGAATGAATGAATGAATTTTGTTGGAATTAAAGAAGGAGAGATAGAGGTTGGAGGAGACCTCCCAGAGTAATTTGGGCCTGACTGAAATTCAAGTTTGAATAAAAGTGTGATCAGAAGACACTGAAGAGGGAAGAAGAAGACATTCCCAGAAGAAGGAACAGCATGCTCACTTGCAGAGGTGGAGAGAGCGTGTTGTGTGTGGGCATTGGTCATTCAGCATGAAAAGTGCATAGACTTGTCAGGAAGGAATGGCAGGAGTAGGGGCTGGAAAGTAGGAATGGTTCAGACTACGCCACCCTAAGGGAAACTGGTGGAGGATTTTAAAGGTGAGAGACATATTCGATTCAGTGATTAAGGGCGGGCCATCATGCAGAAGTTGGACTGGAGGTAAAGAGACCCATCTAAGGGACTATTAAGGAGGTCTATGTAATAATCAGTGAAGCATGGACCATGCAGTGCCTGTGGGGAGTAGAGTGGGTAAAGGATCTGATAGGATGATAGGAAGTTGAATCAAGAGTGCATCACCTAACACTTCTTTATAATGTGGCAGTATGTTGTGATGAAATAAGGCTTTGGATTCAGAGACGTAAATCAAATCCTGTCTCCTCACTTCTGGATTGTGTGACCTTGAGAAGTCACTTAACCAATTATCCTCATTGGCAAAGTAGTGACAATATCATATACTTCCTATTGTTATTTTTAGGACTAAAATCCTAAAATCAGTTGAATATGACCACACCCACCTGTTCTGGTGCATGCCACAAAATGGGACCTGAAAAAATGTTAGCTCTCTCCCCTAACCCTTCTCTTATTCTCCAGTTCAACTCCTGTAGGAAAGAGAAAATGGGAAGGCCACATCTCAATAGAAGTAGGTAAGCCTTTAGGTTTTGTGAACCTGAGGCAGTTAGGCAGCAGCTGGGCTATTTAGAAGCAGCATGGAGTTAAGTGATGCTATGATTGTGGAGGGCTTCTACTTTGTTGATCCTTCTAGCCTTAACAGGGAGATAAGAGGGGAGGTAATAGAGCATAGAGTGTTAGAGTTAATAATAAAATAATTAATAAATAAAATAAAGAATTAATAATAAAATAATGAATCATTACATTTTAATTACACCTTAATTTTGGTTGACACTTTATTAAGAAAATGTATTTTTGAATAGAAGCAAAAATCCATATAACCATCTCTCAGCTTTTACAGTTAACATAATTTTTCCATTCTAATTTCATCTATTCCCTCTACTATTTTTGGCAAAGTCTTTGAAAGTAAATCCCAGACATTATATCATTTCACTTTATCATATGTTATTTGGTAAAGATTTTTAAAAATAACCATTATCACCTGTAACTAGTGAGAATAGACCCCATTAGCGTTTTCTGGTATATAATCTAAATCTCTTCTAACTGATTCAATGGTTCAGCACCATAGTCTCTCTCTTGCAAACATCCTTGTCCATCTTTCCCTCCATCATGCCAAAACCTTAACAACAGTTCACGAATATTGTATAATTCCCAGTCCATGTGCAGTTTTCCCCAATTGTCTTTAAATTGTCATTCTACTGTTGTTTGCATGAATCAGGATGCAAACAAGGTCCACACATTATAATTGTATTTCATTTTATCTAAACAGTTTCCCTCGTTTAAAACATGTCATTTAAAGATTTCTTGAGTAATACCCTACAAGCACAGGCAAACAAAGCAAAAATGGACAAATGGGATCACATCAAGTTAAAAAGCTTCTGCACAGCAAAAAGAAACCATCAACAAAGAGACAACCCACAGAATGGGAGAAAATATTTGCAAACTACTAATCTGACAAGGAATTAATAACCAGAATATATCAGGAGCTCAAGCAACTCTAGGAGAAAAAAATCTAATAATCTGATTTTAAAATGGGCAAAAGAGGCTGGGCATGGGGGCTCATACCTATAATCCCAGCACTTTGGGAGGCCAAGGCAGGCAGATCATCTGAGGTCAGGAGTTCCAGACCAGCCTGGCTAATATGGTGAAACCCCGTCTCTACTAAAAATACAAAATTTAGCCAGGCGTGATGTCGTAGCTTTTAATCCCAGCTACTTGGGAGGCTGCGGCAGGAGAACTGCTTGAACCTGGGAGGTGGAGGTTGCAGTGAGCTGAGATCATGCCACTTGCACTCCTAGCCTGGGCGACAGAGTGAGACTTGGTCAAAAAAAAAAGATCTGAATTGGCATTTCTCAAAATAAGACATACAAATGACAAACAGGTGGCTTAGCATCACTGATCATCAGAGAAAGGCAAATTAAAACTACAATGAGATATTATCTTCCCCAGTAAAATGACTTTTATCTAAGGACAGGCAATAACAAATCCTGGCAAGTATGTGGAGAAAACAGAAACCTCCTACACTGTTGATAGGAATGTAAATTAATAGAACCACTATAGAGAACGGTTTGGAAGTTCCTCAAAAAACTAAAAATAGGCTGGGCGTGGTGTCTTACTCCTGTAATTCCAGCACTTTGGGAGTCTGAGGTGGGCGGATCATTTGAGGCCAGGAATTCAAGACCAGCCTGGCCAATATGATGAAACCCTATCTCTACTAAAAAATACAATAATTAGCTGGGTGTGGTGGTGCATGCCTGTAATCTCAGCTACTTGGGAGACTGAGGCACAAGAATCACTTGAACCCGGGAGGCAGAGGTTGCAGTAAGCAGAGATTGTGCCACTGTACTCCAGGCTGGGTGACAGAGCAATAATCTGTCTCAAACAGCAACAACAGCAAACTAAGAATAAAGCTCCCATATGATCCAACAATCCCATTTCCAAAAGAAAGGAAATCAGTGTATCAAAGAGATATCTGCACTCCCATGTTTATTGTAGCACTATTCCCGCTAGCCAAGATTTGGAAGCAACCTAAGTGTCCGTCAACAGATGAATAGTTAAAGAAAATGTGGCACTTACACACAATGGAATATATTCAGCCAAAAAAAAAAAAAAAAAAGAATGAGATCCTGTCATTTGCAACAACATGGATAGAACTGGAGATCATTATGTTAAGTGAAATAAGCCAGGCATAGAAGGGCAGGATTCACATGTTCTCACTTATTTGTGGGAGCTAAAAATTAAAACAATTGAATTCACTGAGATAGAGAGTAGAAGGACGGTTACCAGAGGCTGGGAAGTGTAGTGTGGGGCTTGGGGAGAAGTGAGGATAGTTAATGAGCACAAAAATATAGTTAAATAGAATGAATAAGATCTAGTATATCAAAAGAAGGTGACACTGGCTGGTCACTCTGTTATACTCAACAATTTATTGTACATTTAAAAATAAAAGTGTATAACTGGATTGTTTGTAATACAGAGAAAGGATAAATGCTTGAGGTGATGGCTGTTTATCCTGATGTAATTACTCATTATATGCTTGTATCAAAATAGCTCATATACCCCATAAATATATATACCTACTATGTATCCACAAAAATTAAAAATAAAAAAATTTTAATGTCAATTATTTGTTGAAGAAACCAGGTCATTTGTCATATAGGTTCTTCTCACAGTCTGGATTTATCTGATTGCAATCCCGTGGTGCCATTTTACATGTTCCTCTGTCCCTAGTATCTCTTGTAAATTGGGAGTTTTATCTAGAAGCTTGATTGTATTCAGATTCTGTCTTTTTGGCAGGACTACTTCTTATTGTACAATGGTGCTATACCCAGTGCCTGTGTATTTTCTTTTATAGCATATCAAGAGGCAATTTCTTTTTTTGTCTTTTAATAATATTAAGACTGATCAATGAGAATTATCAGCTGAATTTGTCTTTTATAAAATTTTATAATGTCTTTTAAAATTTTATTTGTCTTTTATAAAATTCTCTGCAACCTTTCACTTAATGATATTAGCAACCATTGATATTTGCTTTAATACATTATTTCATTAGGAATTACAAAGTAGTGATTTTTAGAATTCTATCATTCCTTTGCATTTTTTTAGCCTCTGTGAGGAAGTTTTCTTTAGCAACTCTTTGGTGACTCTGAAAACCAGTTTTAATTACTTACTTTTTGCTTAATTACTTCTTTTATTTATCAATTTTTAGGTTAATTTATCAATTTTATCAACTAGGTTTTTGAGGGGAAGAGAATATTATTAAGAACTCATGGATTTTTATATGTTTGAAGTGTTTCAATCCATTGTAATCGTTATTTTGGGGCCAGTGGGAGCCTCTTTCACATTGGCTCCAGAATAGTACTTTATAATTTATAAGATACTTAACCGTACATTAGTCATTTGAACTTCATAAACAACCCTATGAAGCTAAGTGTTACTACCCAGTTTTACAAATGAGAAATCTAGATCACACAGCTCAAATCAGGACTTGACGTCTATTGTTCTTTGTATTACATGAGACAGTGATTGAAAGAATGAGTGTTAAAGGTGACTAAATTCTTTGTATTTTTCTTTTCTCTGCTTCTGAGACTAAACAGCAGCTGTCTTTAACCAGTGGGAATATGATATTAAGCAATATCCACTTTAGAAGACATTACTTGCAGCAAACACTGTTGATAATACTGTAACTTAGTAAATAGCCTCTCTCAACTTTGTTTGTGAAGCATTTCAATTTTGATTACTCTGTGTGGGATCTACTGCTCAGATGTGTGTCATTTTATGGTCTACCCATGTCTGGGGAGCTGGCATTACACGCTGCCTAGTGTTTTTAATTCAGAAGTTCTTCTAAAAGAAACCTTAGCCTCCTATATTCCAACCCTAGTTTTAATAGCGTAAGCTATTTCCTTCTTATATAGCTTTGTGGGCATAGTAATAAAATAAATACCACAAAATCACTGATGAGATGAAAATTGAGCTCCCTGCTTCTGTGCAGCCATGTAGGTAAAACAGTAATTGGCTCTGATAATAACTTTTGTTCTTACAAACCAAAGTCAGAATGAGAGTCACATTTGATATATCTGCTTGTAATTACCATCAAAAGGAGAGAATACAAAGTTTAGATTGTTTAGTGACTCAAGATAGATTACATACATTGATATCTTTTCTTGACCAATTTACTAAAATTTTCTGAAATTATTTCTGATATTTATCTTACTGTTGGTAAAAAATGATCATCTTCCAGAGCATACTTTCCTGCTTAATGGAATGATTAATTTTATTTTTGTTTTTGAAGTCTATAATTGATTTTCTTGAAAACCTTATTATTGGGTCTCATAATACAGCATATGTTTGTAAGTATTTTCCCATATATCACAATAGATGGTTTGTAAGACAAATTTAGGTTTTGAATGTATTTGGTAGTGAATTTCAGTGAAATATTTGTTATGTTAATTTTTTTTTTTTTTTTTTTGAGACTGAGCCTCACTCTGTTGCCCAGGCTAGAGTGCAGGGCATGATCCCAACTCACTGCAACCTCCACCTCCTGGGTTCAAGCAATTCTCATGCCTCAGCCTCTCAAGTAGCTGGGACTACAGGCACCCGCCACCATGCCTGGCTAATTTTTAGTAGAAACGGGTTTCACCATGTTGGCCAGACTGGTCTCGAACTCCTGGCCTCAAATGATCCACCCACCTCGTCCTCCCAAAGTGCTGGGATTACAGGAATGAGCCACTATGCTCGTATGATTATGTTAATATTCTTTAAACATAGATGCCTTTTAAGTGTTTTTGAAAAGAGCAATTAAATCATGTGTGCTACATATTACTCTTTTGGTATACACAAGCATTGGTACCAAAATAGTAAATATGAGAACATTACTATTTTTAAATTATCTTTTAACCTCAAGTCATTGCTTTAGAACCCAACAATAAAGAATTGATAGTACATCTATCATTTCTGTTGGATTTCTATTTACATACTGATTTCTTTTCAGAAATAACTATGTCTAGTGCTACAGAATTTAACAATAAGCAGAACACTACTGGATTTTAAGGCCAGTTTTAACAGTGATTCTGTATTTGGCCATTTCCTCCCTATACCAGACCTATAACCACACAAACTTGATGGAGCATGATAAAACTAAGAAAACTGCTATGGCCCACTGAGCAAATAATCCCATAATTAAAAAGTTCTAACAGCTTAGACATAATAGATGAAGCTATTACCATCAATTCTGTATCCAGAATACACACATTTTAAAAATACCCTAATTACAAAAACCCAGATCCAGTCAATATAATACATATTAGCAATTTCCCAATCCTTGGTAGAATAGCAATTATTCTGAACGTTTAAGAAGGAAAATATTATGTTCAGGTATTAATTTCAATAGAAGAGGCAATCTGCTTCCATGCAAAAACCCTGGAGTAGTGCTGTGAGTGTTACCCACAGAAGAAAAGCCATTTATAATTAGGTATGACATTACTTTTGTGACCACATGTACCTCAAGGAGAAGGAAATAGACATGCCTTGTTTGAATCCTGTATTCTTGCCCAGATTAAATAAAGTAGACAGTTGAGGACAGTTATTTGGAGATTTGGTTTAAGAAATGCTATTGGTCGGGTACGGTGGCTCACACCTGTAATCCCAGCACTTTGGGAGGCTCAGGCAGGTGGATCATGAGGTCAGGAGTTCGAGACCAGCCTGACCAACATGGTGAAACCCTGTCCCTACTAAAAATACAAAAATTAGCCAGGTGTGGTAGCATGTACCTGTAATCGCAGCTACTCAGGAGGCTGAGGCAGGAGAATCACTTGAACCTGGGAGGCGGAGGTTGCAGTGAACGGAGATTGTGTCCCTGCACTACAGCCTGGGTGACAGAGCAACATTCCATCTCAAAACAACAACAACAAACATGCTATTAAAAAGTAAAAGGAAGATTTAGAATATCTGTTAAGAAAGACCTTACCTAGACATATCTATGCTTATCTAGCATACATTCTGTAGATATTTTTGTAGCCTTCTTCTTCACTTTGACCTTAGGCACAGACCCTTTATGAATGCTTATGTCAAAGAAATAGCTGGATCATGAACAAATCTGTCTGATTCCTACAACCATTTTAACAACTGCGTCAGATCACCCTCAAAACTAAGACACTTAATTGAAGGGAAAACAGTTAAGTTGCTCACGGTACTTCTAACCTCCTTTTAAAAAAGTTACAAAGCCTACAAACCTACATATTTTGACTCCATTTTTATGAAATGTCCAGAATAGATATACATCAGTAGAGACACAAAGTAGATTACTGGTTGCCTGGAACTAGTGGGAGGAGGGAATGGGGAGCAATTGCTAATGGGTATGAGGTCTCATTTTGGAGTGATGCACATGTTCTGGAATTAGATAGCAGCGATGGTTGTAGGAATATACTGAAAACCACTGAATTGTACACTTTAAAGGGGTGAATTTTATGGTATATGCATTGTATTACAATTTTTAAAATCACAAAAGACTAGAAATTATTAATAATACCATATTCCCTACGTGCGAAATTATCTTTTAGCCTAAAATCATAGAATCCCAAAGCTCGGGCATGGTTCCTCAAGAGACCATCAAGTCTAACATGCATTTTGCGAATAAAGAAACTGACTTCCATAGAGGTGAAGTGACTTACCCAAGGTCACACAGAGCAGTCGAGAGGAGAGCTGGCACCTAGGGGTCCTGACAACTATCTAGTGCCCCTTCCCACCACCACTATATGGCCCACTCTCATGGTTTATTTTTAAGCATGTCAATGATAACTAATTTGAATTATTTAAAATGAGGAATAAGTGGTTCAAACAAGAGGCTTTTTTTTTTTTTCCTAATGAAAGCATAAATTATTCCTGCAGATAACAGAATCTCTGTGAAGGAGTGGATAAATTTGTTGTAAATTTACCAGGCCCAAATTGAGATTTACCTGTAAATGTCCCTAGAGGAAAGTGGCCACATTAACAGACCAAGGGAGCCCTCTGCCTGTGTATTTGTGGTATAGATTTCATTGGCAAAATCCTTGACCTGGAAAGCTAAAAATAAATTAAGACCAGGTATTCTATCTAGTCCTTTGCCCACCTTGGTTGGCTTCCAGCGTTATTTTTGAGAAAATGTGTCTGAGGATGTATTTGTGGGAGCAATGGGATATATGGAGGAAAACCTATAGAAAGTTCCTTTTCTGTGAATAAAAGGGACTGATTAGCAGCCTAAATAAAAGATCCAAATATATTTTTTTCCAGTGAGAATTTCATTAAAATAATTATTTCCAGAGAACTTTAAACTCCTTTGAGGATATAAAATGTTAGTAAGCATTTTTGTTCATCCAGCATGAAAGTTTCATTGTTTCTTTGTTTCAGCGAAAGATAGGGTTGAATGTAAAAATCATGCAGGATCCTGAAAACATCCACCACAGAGCTGCTGTAAATGCGAACTATGGAATCAGTTTACCATATATTAATCAGAGAAAAGCATGTGTAAGTAATGAGTTGTTTTAATGAGCTCTTATTTTTTAAGAAATAAAAGTCATTTATTAGTAGTGTAAGATGTAATGTAGATATCAAGTAAAGATTGTGATCCTTTTGTCTTTGGAATTTTTTGGAGATGGAGTGGCTCTCATTCTGTTTGTAATTAGCAATGATTAAGAAAATGTACGCCTATTTTAAAGACTTATTTGTAGCTCATTCAGATTTCTCTATTTTATTTGATATTCCTAAATAATCTAGTACCATAATTTTAATGAGGAAATAATTTACCAGCAAAAAGAATTAATAGAGAAATTTTAAATATTGTATTTCTTTGATAGTAGGCTTAGCACTAGAAAAATCAAAATAAAACAACAGCACAGAATCCTCTTCACTTGTATATACTCTCATAATGTACAAATATTTGAGAATATTATTCTAAAGCTGAGGTAAGCAGGGACTAATCCTTTATGTCAGCAAAATAATGAGAGGGAAAAAGAATCAAATGTAGATTTGCAGTAAGAGATCTCAGAGTTGACGCCCATTTTTGCCATTGACTAGATGCTACCTTGTCCTAAAGCAAGGATTGTACTCTTTCCATGTTGTGGAGTTTTCTTAGGAGAATTAAGAGTAGTGCTTCATTTTAACTGGGAAATTATTTAATTTGAGATCATTTCTAACACTGAAAACAATTACTGAGGTAACATCTCTATTTTTGTAAATATATTTTTAACCTTTGGCTTCTCTCAAAAGCTCTTAAATGTATGACTTGGTGAAATCAAAACTAAAAGCAAGATTAATGTTAGAATTAAATTGCAAAGCCATTTCTAACTAGCATAATAGTCTCTTAGATTAATCTTCCAAATTTCCTACATAGACATTTTCAACTGCCTACTTCATTCATGTAACCCTGAAATGTATTTTCAGTTTCTTTATATGTGCTTTATGTTATTCTAACAGGTTTGGTTTAAGAGCACTTTATCTTACAAATACTTGTATAGCCTAAGAAATAACCGGAAAGTTAGATATTTTTATTCCTGCTGAAACTTTATTTAAAATGTCACTGTGAATAATGTGAAAGGGTTTTTATCTGCTTCCCATGAGCCCAAAGCTCTTGAAATACAAATATTATTTCTCTGGCAACACAGACAGAAGCAGATTTCTCTTTTGTTGTTGTTGGTTTTCCTCTTCAATCTAGAATTAATATTGGCTTAGCTGGAGGAGTACTGAGGCTTTGTAGCCTGAGGCAACTGTTGTGTTTCATGCGAACTTTTTCTGATGAGTACTGGAGTTTTAAAAGGCATACCTCTAGATTTAAAAAGGATTATGCTTTGCTTTATGAATCTGAATGAAGATTCAGACTTAAGTAAATAGAGATTTCAAAATTATATCCAAAACTTGGGACAGATTCTTAGTCATTAATTATATATTTTTCCAATTTCCAAATAGAATGAATGCCTTGGATGTTGTATCTATATACTTTGAGCAAAGAGAATTTGGGAAAGCACTTTGCCTTTTATGACATATAGCTAATAGATGTTCATTTACTGTATTAAATC